>NC_136069.1:1690547491-1691164679 GCF_964261635.1 Lissotriton helveticus | reverse complement strand
TGTCATATAATAAAATCGGTATCTGTTAGGCCTCTGTTTGTAATCTGCATGGGGTTCACTTTGGGCGAAATTCATTTCATATTATATTTTAAAGGATTTGTGAAAATGGCATTATACTCGAGCACTTGTACTTTCGATATCTTTTATGCTGCTATGTATTCTGTACTGTACAATGGTATCTGCAGCTGGTAGGTCTCTGCACGTATTTTGCATATATCCCCCTTTGGGTAAAATTCACTTCATATTATAAATAGAATCTTAGGATCTTTGATCTGTACAGTTGAAGTTTTTGAAGTATCTAATGGTAAAATTCAATTTGCAATGAATTAGTTAGCATTGTGTTTTAAAGTACCTGTGAAATTGGTGTTATATCTGCATATCTGCACTTTGTCATCTTGTGTGATACTATGAATTTTGTACTGCTCCATGAAATCCGTAAATGTGAGGTCTTTGCATGTATTTCATCTTGCCCTAAAGCGCTGGATGATTTGGTATGTTGGAGTTTTTTGTGTACATTTTTATATGGAACTCTTTGGAGCTCCAAATCATAATAAATAAATAAATAAATAAATAAAGTGATTTGTGCATTTAATGTGCCTAGTAGCTTGGCTTTTTAAGCACAGCCAAGGGGCCTACCACGCGGACAACATTGTGAATGATTGAGGATCTATATGACCTGGTATTGATGAAGGTCATTGTCGTTGCTTTCTTTGAGTATTTTTATTTTTGAGCTATTAGCTGAAGAATATTGCAAAAATGCACCTACGTGACAGAGACATTTTATTGGATGCCATTGTTGTTTCTATTGATGTAGACTTGAGAGTACGAAAAGCCCATTTGAATACAAGGCGATTATGCTAATAGAGAGTGTATGTTAAAATTTGAGTATGGTGTAGTGGTTCAGAAGTGTTTCTATACTTATCCATTGTCATTTCCATACCCTTAGATAATCCTGCAAGAATGAAGCTACAGCACATGCAGTGGGTGTTGGGCTGGACCAGGCTGTGTGGTGTAGCAGTGTTTATATATCTCTTTCTGTCATTCTCTTCCAATTCCCCTTCCTTTTTGGGACACCTGCTGGAACTCCCGTGGTCATTTAGTACTCCAGAGAGGTGTTCCAGGAGGAGAGGGGAACATTCATTGCTCCTGCAGACAACCTGAGGTTCAGGTGAGTGGTCGCACCACATCATAACAATAAACAGATACCCAGTGGAGTAGCAGATCAGTAGAGGTATAGGGAGACCATGCGGGCTGCCACTGCTACTGCTTTGGGGTGACAAGGACCAACAAGAGCCTGTGAAAATGTATGAAATACATACCAATCAGATATCCTTTGCAATCTCTACCAATCAAATCTCTGAGAGAATGACCAAGGGCAGAAGAGAGGGTGCTCCGGGACCTAACGGGATTCCTACAGTCCCGTTTAAACTGGACTGAATCTATTGGGACGAATCACTGAAACCAGTATTTGAATGA
Organism: Lissotriton helveticus; assembly: GCF_964261635.1. Lineage (NCBI taxonomy): Eukaryota > Metazoa > Chordata > Amphibia > Caudata > Salamandridae > Lissotriton > Lissotriton helveticus. Next base: position 1,691,163,203 of record NC_136069.1, on the reverse strand, counting down.
CTTCTCCAGAGTCAATACCGGCTTCATGGAGATGCTCAATTATCTCTCCAATTTACAAAAAGGAAGCCAGCAACAAGGCCAAAAATTAGAGATTGGTAGCCCTGAGAGATAATGATGGTAAGTATCACGTAGGGTTACAATTGAATGGACTGACAGACTAGGTAAAAGAAAATACAATTATCCCTGTGATTCAAGAGGGCTTTTGTATACACATGGGGACCACTACCAACATTTTAACCCTCTCCCTGCTAATTGACTCTAATATAGTGACTAAACAACCAATGTATTTATCCTTCATCGATTACAGTTCGGCGTTTTATCTCATCGACCGGAACATTCTATAGAGTAAACTTACTAAATGGAATATTCAACCTCTTCTTTTGAGACAACTTATCCTCCTGCACTCAGATATGTGGATACACATAAAGATGTGGGCTGGAAATCACTCGACAAGGAAGATTACAAACACAATGTGGCTGAATCAGGGCCGTGTACTACTTCCAACACTGTTCAACCTCTTAATGGGTTGACGGGGCATTTCCTTTCAAACCTATTGTATGTGGACAATCTTGTACTCATTAGCCATCCACCAGTTGGCGTCCAACACCTACTAGAAGCAACACAAATTTATTGAAAGGAGAATAGACTGAGTATAAACTTGGAATAATCTAAAGGTATGAGTCTGAATCGTCTGGGGCTTAGAGGAGCCAATAGTTGGCATTTGGCGAAGCAACAGCTGGCAGTCGTCCAAGAATACAATTATCTGGGATTCATTATAGATAGCATTGGAACCTTCTCTGCTCAGAAGGAGGTTATAAGAAGAAAAGGCAAAGTGATTACAGTGGCATTGAAAAATATAAAAAACAAGACTGCTGGCACAAACTTTTCCCCGCTGATCCAAGTGATGAAGGCAAAACTTATACCGATGATCACTTACAGGAGTGAGGCAATGAGAAGGAGATATGCATTCATATTAGACAGAGCTGTAACAATAGAACTTTGAATTTGGCATCCAGAGGCAAGAGCTGGTTCGCAAAGGAACATACCTCAGATGCTGGCACAAAATCAAAAGAGGGGAACCCGGGACATTGAATGTCCATCTATGGAATACGTCCAAATCCATTGGAGTTGCATGGCAATGCACATGCAATGCCCATGGAACGTATTCCCAGGGCATAGTAATGCAACACAGTGGCCTCACTCAGAGCCATTCAAAGTGACCTTGATGATTTGATAAATCACATTTTGGGGTTGTGTCGTTCATACACTCCCTTGCATGGTGCAAAGGCAATGCAACTCCTTGATAAATTGGGCCCTAAGTATTTCACCACTTTGTCAGGGTAGGAGAGGAATGCATTTAAGCGGATTGACTTGTGAAAGTGTCCTGACATACCAATCACATCACCAATGTGGATAGGGGACCAGTGGCCTGCTGGTGCAAAATGTCCCACACCCCTTGACCGATGCATATGAGGGGAACTCGATACTTTGAGTGCACCGAACACTGAAAAAACTATTTTCGGTGGTGGAGTTCATGTGGGTTGCACTCAGCCCTGCCCTTCTCACCACATCCTGGTCCCATTTGTGGACTGTGTATGTGTGTGTTGTTCTACTTTAGTATGCTAGAATCTGGTGCCAATGAGCAAATCTTAGATCTGGGGATGCCCTCTCTCAGACCATCCTGAGGATTATCAACTATGAATCTTGGGTTGTTTTCAGAAGTCTTTTAATCAGAATATGAATCATGCAATGGAAGGGACCCAGAAAGAGGTCTCTAGACTGGTTCTGTGTATTGATACTTGCTGAAAAAAAGTGAAATCACATCGCATTATACGGTAGCAATAATATCAATAAGGATCATAATGAGTGAAAGGATAATTGATAGCCGCACTACATATTGTCAAGCACATAATTATAATAGAAAATGAAGGTGTTTTTCAACACCTGCCTAGTTCACCCTAGGGATTTACAAGGCCTCTTTCTTTACTGTTGACAATTACATACTATGAATCCCCTGGGGGATTTCAGGATAGTATAAACCTGTAGACATGCAGAAACCTTCATGAGACCCCTTCCTCAAAGTAAGGCGATCCTCCTTCAGAATCATTGTTGGAGACGCTGCTCATCCAAGACACTCTTCTCTTGCTTCATCTTTCCATTGGATTTACTTTTTCCGATTAATTGGGGCAAATCCCTGAATGACCCACTCTATCTTCAATGGGTCTGCGTATGCACTTTGGGTATCTCCTCATCTGTGTTGTAGGAAATGGATCCGTTCATCTGGGCTGCAGACTCCAAGGCTGGACGCAAGAATCTTATTCCATGGAAGGAGACATCCTCATCGGTGGAGTGTTTGTGGTCCATTCAGCGTACACATCCCCTGAGCTCACGCTTCGAGAAGAGCCTAAACCAATATCATGTGAGGGGTAAGAGTAGTATGGTGCTACAGTATCAAACTTTACATGGGAAACATAATTTACCATGAAGTCTGAACAACGACTGTGTCTTTACCACGCATTCCTTTAGCACGCAAGTCATTACAACAATGTGTTTTAGGGAATTCGGAGCTGGACTAATGGTGGATTTTAAGTCCAACACCTTCCCTCCTGATACACAGACAGGAGTTGGAATAGTAATTTATACTATTCCAAAGTTCATCACTTCTATAAGGCAAGTCTTTGTAGTGGCGTATGTGCTAAAGCATGCTTTGTTAAGGCACACATGGTTTAGGCATGATTTGTTCTTTCATACAACCTTGTACATACCAACCTGCAACAATGTCTTCTAGAAGATATCAAGTTGTAGAATATTGTTAGGAATTGGAAAGGTAAATCACTGCCATACCGATGCTTGAATTAACAATATCGAGCAGATTGATATCATGCAGTTGCTGTCGATGCGAGTTGATATTTTTTTATGTAAATATTTGGCCTACAAGTGTAGGAGTGGTCTGTTATTGAAACAAGATATCATGGTGGGGAAGTAGAATTAATAATAGGCCCTCACGAAGTGGCAAAATTAATATTCTAAACACATATGTGTACTTTGTTTAAACCCTGGTAATTGCTCTCAGCCATTTACACCTCCCATTCTGCAGCTGGCTAATAATGAATGATCTGCTATGCGCTACAAGGCTGTCGGAGTCGGTCCACACCAATATACCATAGAAAAGTGATTATCACCCCTCTGCAGTGGCCACAGACAGATCAAGAGGCCTTATTGAACTTACTTGACATTTGACAGGCACCATCTTTCCCTCCACTTCATGTTACATATTTTAAGTGATAGACAGACACACAATACTTTTTTACTTTTCATGCAGCATAAAATATGCATCCATCCATCCATGCACTTGAAATATGTCAGAAAATATAACAGTGCGAGCATGATGGTGGCTGACAAATGTTAGATGCCAGCTTTTAAAGTTAAAATAAAAGTAAAACAAGTAGCATAGTGTAAAATCAAATACAACCACTGCCTGATTCTGGGATTTTATTCTGTGGTCCATTTAATGCCCAAAGATGTGTTGGGTGGAGTGCACCCATTACCTCTGCCTGTGCCAGGCATGCAGTCCTTTACCAGATCTAGCTACCAGCCTAACTGCTAGAAATAAACTCTAAGGGAGCTAAACAAAATCAACAATGCGACAAAAGCATCAGAGTCTTGTTATCAGTGCAAGTTCTTGTAAGAAGCACCTTCAGTGAAGGACAGTGCAGAAGTGATGTGACATGGCCAAGATGCAACACATCAGAGGCATGTAGCAACTTGTCCTGCAGGGGAATTTTCAAGGGGGCAGCCTGAACATTAACCTTAGTCTCAAAATTCTATATTGAGCATCTGAAACCAATAATCCTAAACTAATACATTCAAGTGGCCAGAGGCTGGATCTCGGGAGGCCAGTAGGGATGACCTTCACTGAAGACAACATTAACCCCCTTCTTGAAAAGTGATAACAAAGCTGGTGGACCCCTCCACACATAGACAGCCAAAGGGTGACAGTGCTGGCGCAATGTAGTCGCCCTCCTTGCAGTCACTTACGGTCACTAATACAGTGGCCAGTAGGAATGACCTTCACGGAAGGCAATGTTAGCCCACTTTGCGAAAAGTGGTAACGAGCCCAGTGGACCCCCAGTGCTCTGACTACCAGGAGAAGTGACCACAGATATAATTTCAAGGAGTCTCACTAAAAAATACGCGTCCCGGCTGCCACTCAAGCATACGGCGGGAAGAAGGAGCAGACACAATCAGGTTTCTCAAGAGGAACGCACATAAACAAAGTTAAAGGGTGTATGAGTGCAGGGATTTTGAATCCCTTAATGGTTGTGAAGACGAGTGGGGAGATTGATCTTGAACATCCTCCCAATACTACTTTTGGAGTGTGACTACAGGGGTTCCTAAGCCCTTTCCCCATTGGGCCTGGATAACTCGATAGTGGGGTAAGACTGTGAGCTGCTCTTACAACTAGATAAATAATTGCTTTGGGTTACCACACGTGTGCAGTATCACTTGTCATGGAGCATGTAAATGTTGCATGCTTATGATTATCTATAATTGTACATATATCTTATCTACACACTAGGCGAAAGCTCAAATATTGTTTTGATCTGTTTGCAGGTACATATGGTCCAGATATAAAAGAGGTTGACACATGTCACCCTTTCTATTAGTAGTGTCAAAGTTAGTGTATTTTTGCCATACTACAAATCCTGTGTTTCCATCCTGAAGAATGCCTTGGACTCACATGAGCCATCAGGCAGAAACATGTTGATGGTACAGTGGTGATGGGGTACTATTTCCCCTTGTCTCCAAAGTTGTTTTTAATACAAAGTGTCATTTTTAATAAATAAAAGGGTTGCTTAGGATGTTTTATTGGTTTTTAGTATATCTAGATCACAGATCTTCTCTATACAGAAGTGCCTCTCTGACTCCAGGTGAAGGATCACTCACCTTCAAAACAGGTTTTTGGAGAGCGTGGGTTGCCCTATGATGCAGCATGAACCCTGGTGCTGTGTGCGGACATCCAGTCAAATTTTTACATATGTCCAATAACCTGTGCTATGCTGAGTAGAACAATGAGGGATACATAATCAGAAAACATAATATTGGGTAGCTCATTTGTGTGAAAACATTAGGCCCGATTCACAAAGTAATCTGAGACAAAATCCTAACTTTACCATGCTGTGCAGTTCCTATAAATCCTATATAGGATATGCGTGTTCCGATAACATAAACTGTGGATTTGGTGGCAGACTGGTTCCGAGCACCCCCACTGGATATGTTAACCTCTATTGCACAAGCTAGCTCACAGTGCCACTAAAGTCTCCTCTTATCGGGGAGAGAATAGTTTCTGCCAACCTCAGAATATGACAACCCTGATCCCTCAGGATTGTGGAAACAATATACTACTTTTCGCTCAGACTCTCGTGCTTACTTCGTTGTCTGACAGATATACACAGAATAGACAGTCTGGGCATTTCAATAAGGGCTTATTGAACAGTTGTTATTCTAGAGTAGAATAGATTTGCTGTAACAACCATCAGATAGTAGCAGAGATATAGGATTAGCATTACTTCGAAAGTAAAGGGATGGTAAAGTCCTACTATCGTGCAGTTATCATGAATATATACATAAAAACATGATAAGAAAGTGCATACTCCTACGATGCCTCCCTAACTAGATGTACCTAAATGTACATAACATTGGTGTAGGTGTTATGCATTATGTCAAGAATCCCTCTGAGGTCTAGTCAACTTAATTACCTGAGAAAGGAGAGAATATGGGACCCTGTCCTGGCCTTGAGTTGAACACCTTGCGAAGGATGTTAGACCACTGCTAGCTGGAGCATCTGCATTCAGGAACCTCAATGTCTCTGGTCAGTGTTTCAGCTGGGAAGTCACAGTCACCTAAGGCATTTAGTAGAAGTAAAGTTAGAGTTTCTAACTTCACTGCTACTAAATGCTTTTGGGAATACTGAAAGTTGTAAAGTTAGGATTTTTCGCAGTTTAGTAGTAGTAAATGTAGAATACCTAACTTTACTACTACTAAATGTCTTTTGTGAATACTGAAAGTTGTAAAGTTAGGATTTTTCTGAGTTTAGTAGAGGTAAAGTTAGAACTCCTAATTTTACTACTACTAAATGCCTTTTGTGAATACCAAAAATCGTAAAGTTAGGATTTGTCTCAGATTACTTCTGTGAATTGAGCCAGTTGTGTTTGGAGGCCAGCTCACCCTTGGGGCCTCACAGCCTCTAGTTCCCTAACTTAGACATATTCCAGGGCTGTGTGATTGCGTGTACCCAGAGAAGCAGTCATGCTGAAGGAAGACATAACTCTGCAAACACCATGTTGAAGCATTGCCATGGAAAAGGAGGAGGACATTCATAAACAACTAAGGCCATAATGTACTAACTCATACATTTGCTCATACACACGGAATAGGTAAAACCCCTAATGTATCTAGCCCTTCACTTGTAAGCCTATCATGATGGGATTTCACCCCACCCTTGACCCTTGACCTCACCAGGTAGGTTGCTCTCCCTCCGCACTGCACTGCCTGTGCCTCCCTGCCCCAGCTCCCGATGCTGAGGAAGTTCGAGGCCCTCCACCACCCACAGGCTACCACCTACGCCTCATCCTTGGTGGCCAGTGGTAGGCCGTAGGTTTGCTCATCCTCCATTTTATTGCCTGTATTTTCTTTCATTGCTCCTGTTGTAGTGACTGCATTTTCATTGTTGTGTCTGTGACTGCTGTTGTCTGTCTCCCCGCTGCCTGTACGTGTTCTGTGCCCGTTCTCTCCCTCTGTTCCCCTCGCTAAATCCTCCGTGTCTCTCTGCCCGGTTTCCCTTCTGCTCCCCTCTCGGCCCCCATGTCTCTCTGCCCATTTTTGCCTTCTGTTGCTTAGATGCCCCTGCATTTCTGTGACCTTTCTGCCCTTTCTTGGGACCTTTGTGCCTCTGTGCCACTCGTTTCCCCCAGTTTTTTGTGACCTTTTCTGCTCTTTTTTGGGACCTTTCTGCCTCTGTGCCACTCGTTTCCCCCCGTTTTTTGTGACCTTTCTGCCCTTTCTTGGGACCTTTGTGCCTCTGTGCCACTCGTTTCCCCCAGTTTTTTGTGACCTTTTCTGCTCTTTTTTGGGACCTTTCTGCCTCTGTGCCACTCGTTTCCCCCCGTTTTTTGTGACCTTTCTGCCCTTTCTTGTGACCTTTGTGCCTCTGTGCCACTCGTTTCCCCCTGTTTTTGTGACCTTTCTGCCCTTTCTTGTGATCTTTGTGCCTCTGTGCCACTTGTTTCCCCCTCAATTGTTGTGCCCTTTTGCCTGTTTCCTTCATCACCCCTCGCCGCTGCGTCCCCTTTGGGCCCGCCCCCCTGGCTGCCCATTCGGTGTCTCCACCTCCTGCCTCCCAGCTGCTCCTCTCTCCCACCTCCCCATATAGGCCAGCCGCTGCGCGGTGAGGAGAGCGACCCTTGACCCCACCAGGTAGGTTGCTCCCCCTCCGCACTGCACTGCTTGTGCCTCCCTGCCCCAGCTGCCGCTGCTAAGGAAGTTTGAGGTTTGCTCATCCTCCATTTCATTGCCTGTATTTTCTTTGATTGCTCCTGTTGTAGTGATTGCATTTTCATTGTTGTGTCTGTGACTGCTGTTGTCTGTCTCCCCCGCTGCCTGTACGTGTTCTGTGCCCGTTCTCTTTCTGCCCGGCTTCCCTTCTGCTCCCCTCACTGCCCCCTTGTCTCTCTGCCTGGTTTTCCTTCTACTCCCCTCGCAGCCCCCGTGTCTCTCTGCCCGTTTGTGCCACTCGTTTCCACCTCAATTGTTGTGCCCTTTTGCCTTCTGTTTCCTTCGTCACCCCTCACCGCCCCGCCACTGCGTCCCCTGCAGCTCCGCCCCCCTGACTGCCCATTCGCTGCCCCGCCTCCCAGCTGCTCCTCACTCCCACCTCCCCATACATGCTGTCCGCTGCGCGGTCACGTCGCTGGAGTGCAGCAAGCCCATCTGCGCCCGTCCACGCCTAGACCGCGCCCATCACCAGAACCCCTGGCCCCCGCACCTGCCACGACGACCGCCACCACTACGACGCCAGCACTCTACATGTTCTCAACCTTGGACAGACCCACAACTGTGTCAAGGCCGCCCCGAGACGCACACACGGACCTTTCACCTGCCGGAACTGCAGCTACACCAGCCACAGAGCCGACGAACCACCCACCAAGAAAGACCACCTCCGATGCATACTACTGAACATCCACTTCGCACGCAAACACGCCGTCGAGCTCTGGGACCTGCTCAACACAACCTCCCCGGAGGTCGCCTCCCTGACAGAGACCTGGTTGAACAACTCCTCCGCACCCGACATCGCCATAGCCATCCCAGACAGCAACAAGATCACCCGCAGAGACCGCACCAACGGAGTCGGAGGAGGAATCGCCATCCTGCAGCATCAGGGTCTCAACTAGCACCGACCACGCGCTCAGCACGCCGAACACATGCATTTCCAGATCCGCACAGACCTCAACTCCACCCTCAGAGGCACCCTCGTCTATCGACCCCCCGGATCCCGCCCCCAGTTCAGCAACTCCATCACTGACCTCATCAGCAGGCAAGCCCTGACTTCCACCGACTACATCCTCCTCGAAGACCTGAACTTTCACCGTGAGAACAACAACAGCAACTCCACCACCCTGAGCGACAACCTCGCCAACCTCGTACTGAGGCAACTCGTCACAACGCCCACCCACTCTGCCGGACACACACTCGACCCCGTCTTCTCCTCAAGCCCGCACGTCTCCGTCAGCCACGCCACCGAACTCCTCTGGACCGACCACCGCTGCATGCACTTCACCTTCCAGAAACCCACCACACACCACCGCACCCAACAGATCCCCAGTCGACGCTGGAGCAAAATCACTGAAGACCAACTATATGCAAACCGCGCTCTCAGCTCACCCACTGAACCCTCCAACACCGACGTCGCTGCCCACAACCTCAGACACTGGATCGAGGACTGCGTCAACACCCTCGCCCGCTGAAGAAACGCCCCGACAGAGACACCAGCAAGAGGGCCAGCTGGTTCACCCCAGAACTCCTAGATTCCAAACAAGCCTGCCGGAAACTAGAGAAGAAATGGAACAGTGAACAAACTCCGGACAGCCACGCAGCACACAAGGATGCTGTCCGAAATCACCACCACCTCATCAGGGCTGCCAAGAAGACCTCCTTCAAAGACCGCCTCGACAACAACGCACAGAAAAGCAAGGAGCTCTTCAACATCGTGAAGGAACTCTCCAACACCAGCGACATCCCGCCGTCGCAAGCCCTGTGCGACTCCCTCACCACCTTCTTCCACCACAAGATAGCAGACATCCACAATAAGTATGGGCAAAATTTGCGAATTCGCGGTCCGTGAATTCGTGCAAAATGGCAAAGAAATCAGCGAGTTCGCGAATTTTCCCGCGAACTTGTGGATTTTTGTGCCACTTGCACAAATATGTGACCACGTGTGCCTGTAACTTTGCCAAAAACAGTTGATGAAGGCTGATAGCCAGAAACCGGTCCTTGGATGCTTGATTCCGGTCTGGGAAAGACATGGCTTGGTAGTTCGGAATGAAGGCTGATAGCCAGAAACCGGTCCTTGGATGCTTGATTCCGGTCTGGGAAAGACATGGCTTGGTAGTTCGGAATGAAGGCTGATAGCCAGAAACCGGTCCTTGGATGCTTGATTCCGGTCTGGGAAAGACATGGCTTGGTAGTTCGGAATTTGCATATAGGCAGTGTCTAACCCAGGGTGGTGTGGAGTGCAAAAAAACGATGGATTTAGGCCCAGATCCTTGTACTTGGGTGAATGTATGACATTGTTCTACATTCTGTCCATCAACTGTGTTTTTTGTAACTTTGCCAGCGCGCCAAAAGGCGCCGAGGTCCCTTGAGTTAGCTGGCCGTTATAGTGGGGACGGGCAGAAGATGATTCATACCACTAGTGTGTGGTGGACAGGGCCAAACGGGCGGGGCTTCTATGCGAGTTCACAGGCATCTTGTTTATAAAGGGGCAGAGCAGGAGATGAGGAGAAAGCAGCCTCCTGGTCACAGGAGCTACACAGGGATGGTGCTTGGGAAACTCATGGATACAAAAATAAGTTTGGCACAGGACCCCAGTATCCTTCAGATGTCCAAGGTAGCTCTGCTGCGCGTGTTGGTACAAAGCCATTCTGATCCTGCTCAGTGGGTTCAGGCACATGAAGCTGCTGCTGCTGGACAATGTCCCATCTCATACTAAACTGCTCCGTATAGACATATGCTGGCGCTGGGCAGTAGTGTGCAGTGGCATGCGGGTGCTCCACGCCTGGTACATGCGCATACCGGTGCCAGGGGGGACACTTGTTTATTGGTGCTGTGTGGCCCACTGAGCCTACGACAGATCCTAGACCTGCTGACCGTCAGGAGGATACTAAAGACCTGGCTGTTCGATCAGTAGCGGCCACCACCCCCACCCCCCCAACACCTTGAGACCCTCGCGGGTATATAGTGCACGTAACAAATGACTGATTGATTGATTGATTGATTGACCCCATTGTGGTCACTGACTGTACCCTTACACTGCTTGAAGTACTTCTCAGAGGCCACATTAATGGACATTAGTGGGTTTTCAATCAAAATGCTTTTTGTCAAGGGGCTCCTCCAGTGGTGAATTCAACCAAGTTGTGGAGGAGCTAGGAAGTTCTGGGGCTTATTTGTGAGAGCCTGGGAGCCCTGCTTCACTTTTGCACCACATAAAGTTGAAAATGCATAACAAAGGGCTCTCATTTTGATTTATGAAGCCACATAAAGTCACCCTGCGAGGCTTTAATTGGCCTCATAAATCATGATTAAGGATTAGGATAGGAATCCTAACTTTACTACTTCTAAATGCCTTTTGTGAATACCGAAAGTCATAAATGTAGGATTTTTCTCAGTTTAGTAGTAGTAAAGTTAGGAATCCTAACTTTACTACTACCAATGTTTGTTTGGATTTATATATGTTTGTCTGTTTGGATTTATATAGCGCTTATAACCCAGGGGTCTCTAAGCGCTTTGCCTTTGGAACCCGTCCTGGCTTTTCCCTGTGAGATAGCCCCTACAGGGTATCCCCAAGGTGAAAGCCAGGCATCCCGCCGCAGGGGGCCGTTGTGGAGATTAAGCAAGCTTAATGCCCAGAGTTGCAGAGTGTGAACCCATGATTAGGTCAGGCACCGAAGCGAGAATTATCGAGTCCATGGACATTTGAGCTTGAGACCCTGCCGCGTCGGGAATTGAACCCTGGTCCCGGGTCTGACCTCTGCTTCAGGGTCTGCCTGCTCTAACCAGTGAGCCACACTTCTCCACCAATGCCTTTTGTGAATACCAAAACTAGTAAAGCTAGCATATTGTCTCAGGTTAGTAGTAGCAAAGTTAGGAATTCTAACTTTACTACTACTAAATGCCTATTGTGAATATCGAAAATCATGATTAAGGTGACACAGAGTAAATGGGCGTGCTGCCTTACTCTGAGCCCCGGGAGGCATCCCATGAGTGTTACGGTGGGTTTTCGCACACAACACCCATAGAATGTGATGCTGCTCTTGAGTTACAAAGTGATGTAAACCTGGGGAAGCACCACATCCGAACACCTCCTGAGGTGAGCCGTAGCTAGGAGAAATATTCTTTTTTCTCCTAGTTTTTTCCTCTTCAGCACACATGGAAAAAGGAAAACTCCTCTTAGGATTGTTTTTGGCAGGGAGGTGTCCTTTCTGCAAAAAAAACGATCCTGCATTCAGTGGAAGCACCCTTGCAACATGATGCGAGGGCGCTACTTTGGCGCTAGGCTGATAAACAAGCACCAGCACAGGTGATGAGACAGTAATGCACCCTATTGCTTAAATAAGGTGAATTCCTGGCCTTTCACTTTGGCATAGGGCAGCTCAGCAAGGTGCCTTGCTGTGCTACCCCACGGCAAAATCCCGTAATAAGCCCCTCTGTAGTGGTAGATTTTCTTCACCGACTTCAATAATTATATGTTTGCCAACATGGAGGCAAGAAACACTTGTTTAAGATATGGTGATGACAGACATCCTAGTATTGCTTGAAGTGAGACCAGTTGGTTGCATTTCAAAGTAGTAGAACACCATTGGTGCCCCACATCCCCATCTCTGAATTATATTTATTGATGTATGCATTACTAAAGAACCGTAAACAAATTAAAAATCAATGGCCTTTGTTCGATAGGTTCAACGTTCGCTACTACCGGGACGTGTTGGCCATGGTTTTTGCAATTGAAGAAATTAATCAAGATCCTACACTGCTGCCAAACATCACCCTGGGATTTCACATTTTTGACTCATGCATGTCAGAGAGGCGAGCCATTAGGAGGGTTTTGGAACTGCTCTCGGCACAACTCAAGCCTGGATCTGGATACCACTGCCCGCTGCTGGCCGGGGTCATTGGTGAAACCATGGCTTCTTTAACTATCCCAATGGCCAGGATTATGGGTGTCTTTAACTATCCACAGGTAAAATACATCATATGGGAGATGAACAGATACACTCAGAGGATGGAGATGATATTACTTCCGAACACTTGCTCCCTTCTTCCAGGAATTAAGATGATTACACACATTTTTCATTAATAAATATTATGGTGAAAAACACTCTTAGGAGCTACATTCACAATGATGTTTAAGCGCCCACTTGTCACACAAACAGCAAGCTTTTAACATTATTGTGTGCAGAATATCTCTATGATATAGATATTGGGATTCATAATATTATTATTGGAGAATTAATGATGAGGTAAGTAAGGTTTATGTTCAGGGCTGCAGTTTGGGCTTGGGCTAGGACTATGCTTTAGGTTATGTTTGCATTAGGATTATGGTGTGATTCAGGGTGAGGATTGGACTTAGGTTTAGGGTCAGAGATAGGGTTAGGGTTAGGTTTAGGGTTGAGTTTAAGTTAAGGGCTACAGTTAGGGCCAGTGCTAGAATAATGTTTATGGCTAAGTATAGAGTCACGTTAGGATTAGGGTGAAGTTCAGGGTAAGGGTTGGACTTAGGTTTAGGTTCAGAGCTGTGGTCAGGGCTAGGTTTAGGGTTAGGCATGGGTTCAGGACCAGAGTTAAATTTATTTTTAAGGTTAGGGGCGCTGTTAGGTTTCGGGTTAAGTTTCAGGTTAGGTTTAGGTTTAGGGTCAGACATGGGTTGAGGGCTACAGTTATAGTAAGGTTCAAAGGTAATTTTATGATCAGAGCTAGGTTAAGGTCATGTTTAGTGCTAGGGTTATGTTGAGGGATGGGTTACATTTAGTTTTAAGGTTTTGTGCAGTGTAAGGTTTAGTGTTAAGGTTCAGGTTAGAGTTAGGGTTAGGTTTAGGGTTAAGCATGAGTTCAGGGCTACATTTACAGCCTTGTTCAACATTACGTTTATGCTCAAGTTTAGGTTCTGAGCTAAGTTCATGTTACGTTTAGTGCAAGGGGTGGGGTTAAATTCAGTTTTAAGGTTATGGGCAGTGTTAGAAATGGGATTTACGGTTGGCTAGGGCATGCACCTAAGACTGGTAGAAACCACCACTCTAGTCAGGGCAAGGTAGTTACACACCGAAGATAACCCCTGCTCACCCCCTCGTTAGCTTGGCAGAGCAGTCAGGCTTATCCCAGAGGCAATATGTAAAGCGTTTGTGCAACACACTCACACAGCAGCGACACACTAGGCACACCACAAAATAAACTCCACACAAGGTTATGTAAAAATAGCATTTGTATCATCCATAAAACACATTAGAACGTAATCACATATGTACACGGCGCCACCTGGCACTTGGTATGACTTTACAAGGATTATATACACTACAGGGAAAATTGGGCCACTGCCATAACCATCATAATTCACAGTTAGTGAAGACAGCCAGTAACTACTGGTAAGGGTGCACTTAATAAAAACACCTTAGGCATGAACATCATAGTATTTCCTAACACAGAATATTATGCAAACCATGATAAGCAGTATTGCAGTGCATCATCACCACACATCATACCCCCTTTAGGCATAAATATAATCCACAATATGCCACTGTGTCCCTAAGAGCCCACTGGCCCCCAATCGGCAGTCCCAGCACCTCTGTGCTTACTACTTGGACTGCTTGGTAGTCATGAATAGTTATTTCCCCCTTGGGGACTACTAAAGCTACTCCCCTTCCTTAGTAAGGAGTAGGGGCCTCTGTCACGTTTTACCCCAAATTGCCCAGAACACCATAATGCAGGGGGGCAGGGGTGCACCTCATCCTGTTTCCTTTACTGTAAAATGCCCCCGATGTTGCAGCTGCACAGCTGTGGTATGCTAGGAATGCCAAAATACGTTGGAGACCTCTTCCGGTCTCGGGTCCAGAGTCGGGGTAATCCCTGCAATGTTACGAACAGGTGGCGCTATGCCTTTGAGGGAGGGCAGACCTCACTCAGCCCTGCTGTGAAGGTTATTCCCACAATGGCCGGACACACCCTCACTCCAGCAAGTCAGGCACCCAAATTCTGCCTCAAGGCCTTATGATGGCAAAGGCAACAACACTGCGGCCTCGTGTCCCTTCTTCTCTGTCGGCCTGCCTTCTACCAGGCTTCGCTCCTACCTGACTTCCCTCTTGGGGCCACAGAAGCCCGTGAGACTCCGGCTCTGTCGATTCTGCCGGCCCTACCCACATCCAGGCTACAACTGCCTGACTTCCTGTTTGTGGCGTGGCTGCTCCCTTCACTTTCAGGAGAAAAGCCCACTTGTCGGGCTTAGAGGCCAAACTTGCCTCACATCCCAAAGTGCCTTGGCACTATGACAAGCAAAGCACCCCGCCTTCTCTTAGTCACATAGTGTAGGAAAAGCGGGGCGCTCATCAGCTCTGGATCAAAGGGTCAATAAGAAGAGAATGCTCAGCTCGGCGCTAAGACTTCAGAGCTCCACAAAGCAGGCCAGCACACAGGGTAGAGCTGGGTTTAGGCAGGCCAGTTCACAGGCCCTCCTGCAGAGGTGTAGGATCTGGCCCCAGACACACCACAGGGGGGATCAGAGCCAGCATTGTGGAAGGCAGGCACCGCCCTATTCAGGTACAGGTGCTGCTCCTCCCACTATTCCAAATGCAGATCAGGCCTACTCAGCCTAGCACCGACTCACCCAGGCCCTCTGAAACCACTGAACCCCCAAGCCTCTGTTATACAGAGCCAGACATGCAATACACAACAGGCAGGCAGGCACAAAGACACATAGCACACAGAAATGCCCAGTTCTAAAAGAAGCATTTCTAAAATAGGGATAATACATCTGTGAACATAATTACACAGCATTTATAGCAACTATTCGAAACATACCAAACTTGATCATGTTACTCCTCTCATGTCAGCAATTACAACTGAAACACTTATCAGGGAATCCCCAATGCATTCCTATGTGAGGGCATCCTCACAGCCATGAGAAACCAAATAGGCTGGTTGTCACTACCAGATCAAGTCACACAGTTAAGGCACATGTCCTACCTTTTACCTACACTGCACCCTGACAATAGGGCTAGCTAGTGCCTGCCACAGGGGTGACTGATATGTAGTAAAAGGATAGTCACAAATGTGGCAACCACTTTATGTGCCACGTCACAGCAGCAGTAAAGTAAAAGTCAAGTCAAAGACAGCTTTATTCGATTGCTATTTCATACAATCATAGAAGCACATAAAACATACAAATTATGGCACAAAATAATTTTAAAACATGTTATATATCAGCTGCTTTTTCAAATGATTGTAAAAGTACAATAAAATACAATGTGTGAAAATCAGAATTAATATTAATACGGAATCTGCTAAAGCGGCGATAATGGGGTTGATAATATGCCCTTGTGTATTCCCATAGAAGCCCATGCTCTGGTGTGAACATTGACTTCTATTGGAATTCTCTACGGCATATTATCAAGACCATTATCGCTGCTTTAGCGCCAGTTTCCTGCCGCTAAAGCAGCGATAATCTTAATTCCATTCTTGATAATATGCCCCAATATTGAATATCAGAGAGGACTTTATTATTCTCTGCTCACAGATGTAGTCGTGCTAGAATCATTCGACCGACTATTTTAGTCATAGAATCCAATAACGAGATGGGCCTTCCCTCCTAGGTTTACTGAGATTGCCCAATTCACTTCGTCCAGAGTAAATCGAAGGCCAGAATGTTGAGTCAGGGAATCTGAAGGGATACCCTTTTGATTTTTATCAACTCTGCCCACTCCTTTAAATACTTTTGAATAAAGTTCAATCCATTGGTCCTCACTTATCACAATTTCTATTGTGGAACCATCTCTGGGGGTCCGAAAAAGGTGCTTTGACAGCTTTCCAAAAAGCTGAGCTATCCCCCTTTACGGAGGCCTTATGGAAGGATTCCCAAGCTTCATTTCTCAAGGCCAATTTTCTATTCCTAATAGCAAGCATGTATTCCCCTCTTGCCTGCCTCTTGCCTAAGTTTCTAGGGGTCTTCTGTAATGCATTTTTTGATTAAAGTATGCTTGAGTACAATTTGAATTGAACAATCCCTGTGGTTTACATTGTTTTGACTTCTGAACAAATAATGCCTCCCTTACGGCTCCAGTAATAAATTGAAAAGAAGTCAAGATGCCGTCGGGGGTGGCTGAGTCACTCAGGCAAATCTCAAAAGCCTGTTCACAATTAGTTATCACTTGCTTACTAATCGATAGTGGATCCATAATTGACCAGCGCAGACTAATATCATTTGACTTATCGATTGTGATGTTTGATAGAACCTGATCAACTTTGAGACATCTATCAGAGTTACTTGACAGCAAAGATACAGATAGACACAATGGGCAGTGATTGCTCAATCAATTGTCATCAATGTAGAAAGTGCAGAGTCTAGATGCATACTTATTTGACAGTAATATGTAGTCTATGGGGGAGGATAACCCCTTCCGTTAAAAGTGTGATGCATAGGGGCTGGAGTGACACATAGCTCATTTACAAATCCTAAATCAAGGCCAAAAACCAGTTCATTATACAATTCCCCTAAGGTAGAGTGACAAAAGTGAGTATTGCTAATCCCTTCTTCATTTGTAAGACCACACAATTTTCAATCGTCATTTGGACACAAGACGCAATTAAAATACCCTCCCACAATTACCATTGTATTGATGGGGGTATTACAGTATAAAGATGGTATATTGTTGCCCAATTTGTTTACTACACGACCTACTTTAATGGAAGGAATATTATTATAAAAATGTATAAATGCAGTGGATTGTTTACTATCTATATCAATTTTAATCAGTTGATAATAAATTTCCTCTGTGTACAGCTCTGCCTTTTTATTTCCAGCCTATTAGATATGTAAGTACAGAGCCCTCCCTTTGCCCTACCACGGAATCCCTCAATTGCTGTGGTGTGTAAGATTTTAAACCCGTTGATATGAATTATTTAATTGGCCCATGTTTCCTGGAGACATATAATGTCATATTTTAATACAAAATCACATCAGATGGGATTAATCAGCTTAGAGAACAATCCCTCAATGTTCTATGAAACAAAATTACAGGATGCTTTCACCCCCTTACCAAGAGAGCTTCTTAAAGCTACTGGGCATGATACAGAGCCCCCAGCAGTAGTATCTACCCGTTCTCTGGTTATATTTTCAATGTCCTCAGAAGGCCCAGCCAGGGTCACATTACAAATGCCTGTGCTCTCTTCTCTCTGTTCAATTGGGGCCTGCCAAGACATGTTAATTTCTATGGGGAAACAGGGTTGGATTCATTATTTTGTAGCTGTTAGAACTGGCTATTTCTGGTAGGCTAAGGCTGATGCCAAAGCCAGGCAGAAACCACCATTCTAGTCAGGGCAAGGGAGTCACACGCCAAGATAACCCCTGCTCACCCCCTTGGTAGCTTGGCACGAGCAGTTAGGCTAAACTCGGAGGCAATGTGTAAAGCATTTGCGCAAGCACACAACAGCAACAACATACTAGGCATACCACAAAAGTAAGTCCTCACAAGGTTATATAAAAATAACTTCTGTATTGTAAAAATCACATCAGATAGAAATCACACATGTACATTGTGCCAACTGGCACGGGGAATATTCACAAGGGATTATGTACAAGACAGGGCCACATGGGCCACTGTCATAATCAGCACTTAGTAGAAATAGAAATACTGTCAGAAATTAGAATAAAAGGATATAAAATCACTGTAGCACAAATTAGCAAGAATAACACTCAACCAGTAAGTACTGGTAACAGGTAAGTACCACCTACGCAACCTTAACCACCTGAGGAGAATGTCACGCAGAGGACCAGGACCTCACTAGGACCACTTGTACTGGAAAGAACAACCACCTAAGAATAACATAAATTTAGGGGTATCAGCAAGAACACATTACACATGATGCATCATAACATTCAGAGGTGTAGGGAAGGAAAAACACATGATGCATAAAACATACCTTCAGCGGTGTAAAATCAAGGAAGACACATGATGCATAAAAACATTCAGAGTTGCCAGATATAACTCAATAGCGCAAAAACACATGATGCCCAAAAACATTTAGAGGTGTAAGATCAAGGTGCATAATCATATTAAATGCATTACATTTCCTAGCACCATATCACATTGCACAAAACTCACATTAGGCAATTACCATCACATAGGTAATCACATTGCGCCTAAATAAAATCACATACCAGCCCCCATCTAATAAAGGGACTAAAGAGCCCTGTGTCCAGAATGTCAGGGCGCGCTGCCATGCAGCGCCAGTCAGGGGTGCGCCACCGGCGCAAACCTAAACGTTGCAGGTGCCCACTACTTGCTGGACACCTGGGAACACCAACAGGGCCTAAACGTTGCAGCTGGCACTAAGTGCTGTGCAGCTGTAGCAGGCCTGGCACCACTGTGCCATCTCTGTCCCACACAGGGACTCTCTCTCTCACATTGCGCCTAAACGGTGCAGCTGCCCACTAATTGATGGGCAGCTGGGATCTCCGCAAAACTGTGCCAGGGCTCTCACTAGCTCTCTGAAAGAAAGACTGCGTCCAAGGTTGGAGCCACGGGGCTCAGCACGGGCTCCTCTTGCCCTCTAGGCACTCAAATAAGCATGTGCACTGGAGCCACAGAGGCTCTAAAAATAATCAGCCCCATATCGTTGGAGTCCCTCTTGGGGCCACGCCCACTATCGAGAGGCCACGCCCATTTTACCCGATCTGCGTATAGTCGCGCTGATTACGAGTCGCGCTCTATGACACCTACACTCCTGAGGCACAGCCGGAAGGTTTAGCTTGCTAGTCTGCAACTGTTTTTTAAATTTCACTGTATTGATTTTTATTTGCACTTTCTCTACCATTGGGCATCTCTCCCTTGCAATCTTGACTAACAAACCCCGTGCTGCAGATTTAAGCGCAGCAGTGGGTTGATTATGATATTGCCGCCACTTTGCGACAAGCCCTGGCCACGCCCACTATCGAGAGGCCACGCCCATTTACCCGATCTGCATATAGTCGCGCTGATTACGAGTCGCGCTCTATGACACCTACACTCCTGAGGCACAGCCGGGAGGTTTAGCTTGCTAGTCTGCAATTGTTTTTTAAATTTCATTGTATTGATTTTTATTTGCACTTTCCCTACCTTTGGGCATCTCTCCCTTGCAATCTTGACTAACAAACCCCGCGCTGCGGATTTAAGCGCAGCAGCGGGTTGATTACGATATTGCCGCCACTTCGCGCCAAGCCCTGGCCACGCCCACTATCGAGAGGCCACGCCCTCACTCTTTACAACAATGAGTGAACCTGGGATGCGCAGCGGACGAGCGCAGCGGGCGCGCCGGAAGCGCGCCGAAGGCACGCCTAAGGCAAGCGCGTCTGCGCCCATCCGCGACCGACCGGGACCTGGGGCCACGGACTATGTCCAAGGACACAGTTATTCGGCGGGACAACTTATCTCCCTTAGGCCTCCACCTCACCTCTGTCCTCCTATTGCACCTCATATACGGAGACGTAAGGCCATGCATGGCATTTCTCAGAATACACCAGCTTATCCAAACGCCACACTTTGTAACATCCCATTGGTCAATGATCCTCAATTAAAATTACGGTGCCTATACTTTAACACCAGATCTATGGTCAAGCATCAAACTGACATTTTCCTATTGCTTTCCACTGAAAAACCGGACATTCTCCTGGTCACTGAGACCTGGCTTTCCCAGGACTCACTACCGGACATTCTTGCAGCGCTACCATCTGATTATTACATCATAGCTGAGAATCGCCCGGTAGGTAAAAGAGGGGGGGGGAGTAGCAGCTATTATTCGTAAAGAGCACAAATTTATACAACTGCCCTCTCTGACCCTGTGTGACACGGAGAATATTGTAATAAAAATGGATACAGTTGGTGGGGCCTTATTGCTCGTCCTGCTCTATCGACCTCCCCAAACCATGACCACCTTTCTAATGTCGTTAGCAGAACAGATGGCACTTCTTGTGACCAAATACTCAAAGATACTCTTGGTCGAGGATCTTAACTACTGGTTTGATAATCCTACAAGTGACCCTCAGGCGTTGGAACTCTCAGAACTACTCTCAAATATTAATCTAACTCAGCATATACAAGTGGCCACGCATGAAAATGGTCATACGCTAGACCAAATTTGGTCGCTTAACCTCCCTTGCTTATTATCATCTATCATGCCCTGCACCTGGTCTGACCATTTTTTTATTCAATTTTCCATAACCATTGGTGGATATTCTAAAATCCCACCTCTGGCGGGCGGAGAAACTAGGAAATGGAAAGCCATTAATATACCTGCCTTCATTAAAACATTGACATCCACGGTTCCAGTACCTAACAAGGAGGTAAACGTTATGGAAGAGGAGATCTCACATTGGCTCTTAAAGGCTACAGACTCCCATGTGCCCTTAACAAAATTCACACGGGCACGCACTAGGGATGCACATGAGTGGTTCACTTCGGATCTCAAGATCTTAAAACTCGAGGTACGTCAGAAAGAGAGAAAGTGGAGAGCACAATATAAACCTCAAGATAAGGAGGAATATATGCCGGCTCGCAGAAATTATTTCAAGATCATTCTCCAAAGTAAAACTAATTATTTTTCCGAGAAAATTTTAAACTCTCAAAATAAATCCAAAGACACTTTCAATATTGTAAATGATCTATGCAACAGCGAAAGTACTTCGCTTCCTATGACGTCCTCGCAGGAGCTTTGTGACTCTTTAAATGACGTCTTCATAGATAAAATTGTCAATATAAAAAAGAATATTCAAAATCTCCCTGGAGGAGATCCTATTGAAGATATCTATTATAACCTAGCCACTTTAGACACTTTACCTCCTATTGATGAAAAGATCTTTGCAGAACTTCTTATGTGTGTCAAGTCGGGCTCGTCCCTTGATAGCTGCCCCCCTCATATCTTGAAGGAGGTGTGTCTCGCTATTCCATCAGGAATTCTTACTCTCCTGAATGAATCACTCGGACAGGGTACTGTTCCAGATAAATTAAAAAATGCCACGGTGATCCCATTACTGAAAAAACCTGGAGCCGATCCCCTAGTTTTAGCCAACTATACTTTTAATCCTTACCTCATTCCTCATTCACTGCTGAATGCAAGCAGTCCCTCGTCCCTCGTCCCGCTGATTACGAGCGGCTGGCTTGTCTTTGTATTTTAACCCACCTCCCAACCCGCCCTGTTGACTCCGCCCACCCCCTCGCATCCGCCTACTTAGGCGTTCTTCTTCTTCGCCTCAGTGTTGCGAACAAGCCCGGTGGCAGAGGGCTAGCGCGAGGCTGTGCGCGCATTTACTTTTAATCCTTACCTCATTCCTCATTCACTGCTGAATGCAAGCAGTCCCTCGTCCCTCGTCCCGCTGATTACGAGCGGCTGGCTTGTCTTTGTATTTTAACCCACCTCCCAACCCGCCCTGTTGACTCCGCCCACCCCCTCGCATCCGCCTACTTAGGCGTTCTTCTTCTTCGCCTCAGTGTTGCGAACAAGCCCGGTGGCAGAGGGCTAGCGCGAGGCTGTGCGCGCATTTACTTTTAATCCTTACCTCATTCCTCATTCACTGCTGAATGCAAGCAGTCCCTCGTCCCTCGTCCCGCTGATTACGAGCGGCTGGCTTGTCTTTGTATTTTAACCCACCTCCCAACCCGCCCTGTTGACTCCGCCCACCCCCTCGCATCCGCCTACTTAGGCGTTCTTCTTCTTCGCCTCAGTGTTGCGAACAAGCCCGGTGGCAGAGGGCTAGCGCGAGGCTGTGCGCGCATTTACTTTTAATCCTTACCTCATTCCTCATTCACTGCTGAATGCAAGCAGTCCCTCGTCCCTCGTCCCGCTGATTACGAGCGGCTGGCTTGTCTTTGTATTTTAACCCACCTCCCAACCCGCCCTGTTGACTCCGCCCACCCCCTCGCATCCGCCTGCTTAGGCGTTCTTCTTCTTCGCCTCAGTGTTGCAAACAAGCCCGGTGGCAGAGGGCTAGCGCAAGGCTGTGCGCGCATTTACTTTTAATCCTTACCTCATTCCTCATTCACTGCTGAATGCAAGCAGTCCCTCGTCCCTCGTCCCGCTGATTACGAGCGGCTGGCTTGTCTTTGTATTTTAACCCACCTCCCAACCCGCCCTGTTGACTCCGCCCACCCCCTCGCATCCGCCTACTTAGGCGTTCTTCTTCTTCGCCTCAGTGTTGCGAACAAGCCCGGTGGCAGAGGGCTAGCGCGAGGCTGTGCGCGCATTTACTTTTAATCCTTACCTCATTCCTCATTCACTGCTGAATGCAAGCAGTCCCTCGTCCCTCGTCCCGCTGATTACGAGCGGCTGGCTTGTCTTTGTATTTTAACCCACCTCCCAACCCGCCCTGTTGACTCCGCCCACCCCCTCGCATCCGCCTACTTAGGCGTTCTTCTTCTTCGCCTCAGTGTTGCGAACAAGCCCGGTGGCAGAGGGCTAGCGCGAGGCTGTGCGCGCATTTACTTTTAATCCTTACCTCATTCCTCATTCACTGCTGAATGCAAGCAGTCCCTCGTCCCTCGTCCCGCTGATTACGAGCGGCTGGCTTGTCTTTGTATTTTAACCCACCTCCCAACCCGCCCTGTTGACTCCGCCCACCCCCTCGCATCCGCCTACTTAGGCGTTCTTCTTCTTCGCCTCAGTGTTGCGAACAAGCCTGGTGGCAGAGTGCTAGCGCGAGGCTGTGCGCGCATTTACTTTTAATCCTTACCTCATTCCTCATTCACTGCTGAATGCAAGCAGTCCCTCGTCCCTCGTCCCGCTGATTACGAGCGGCTGGCTTGTCTTTGTATTTTAACCCACCTCCCAACCCGCCCTGTTGACTCCGCCCACCCCCTCGCATCCGCCTACTTAGGCGTTCTTCTTCTTCGCCTCAGTGTTGCGAACAAGCCCGGTGGCAGAGGGCTAGCGCGAGGCTGTGCGCGCATTTACTTTTAATCCTTACCTCATTCCTCATTCACTGCTGAATGCAAGCAGTCCCTCGTCCCTCGTCCCGCTGATTACGAGCGGCTGGCTTGTCTTTGTATTTTAACCCACCTCCCAACCCGCCCTGTTCACTCCGCCCACCCCCTCGCATCCGCCTACTTAACGCCCCACATGCGTCAGTGCAGCGGACGAGCGCAGCGGGCGCGCCGGCTTCGCGCCGGAGTTGCGCCAGAGTTAAGCCCGTCTGCGCCCGTCCGAGGCCGGTCGGGGCTAGGGGCCCCGGACGCTGCTCGTCCCCACACTTACTCGCCCTCCCAGCTCTGCTCCTACTGGGCCCCCGGGACCATCGGCTGTCATACCACCGTCTGCTTGAAGCAGCTAGACTTGTTCACCTTTCCACCTCGGCTGCCTCCTGCGATGGTAACTTCCTTAGCCCTACCCTCCACTATAACTCCACCTGTACCCACTTCGCTCCTTGCCCCCACTCTCCCTGCACCCAGCACTTCTGTCACACTTCTAAATACTCGCTCTGCGGTCACCCACCAGTACGAGCTCTTCGACTATATTGACTCACATGCACCAGACCTTTTATTTTTGACAGAAACCTGGTTCAAGGACGATTCCCTCCCCAATGTGTTAGCCGCCCTACCACCCACTTATTCGGCTATCAGAGCGGATCGCCCTGAGGGCAGGCGAGGCGGTGGAGTGGCTCTAATAGCCCGAACAACTTTTAACTTTCAGCTCCTCCCCTCCCCCCCCATTCCAGACGTGGACTACCTCTTAGCTCGATCGACCTCGCACCTGGTTCCTTTCACTTTTGTTCTAATCTATCGTCCTCCTCAGTCTACTCCCTCCTTTCTTTCTGACATCCAGTCCCTTCTAGCCACACTGGTGATCAATAACTCCTCAGTACTAGTTTTGGGAGATCTCAATTTTTGGCCAAATGATCTTGCTGAGAGCTCTCAGTCCAGGGAGTTCACCAACCTCATGTTCAGTCTTAATTTTACACCGATAGTTCATGGCCCGACTCATACTCACGGCCACACGCTAGATCAAGTCTGGGTACTAAACATCCCGTCAACACCCCCCACAATAGTTCCCTGTCCCTGGTCAGATCATTTCATCATCGCCTTTTCTCTTGCCCTAGCCCCGATGACTAAACCTCAACTTCCCAAAAATACCTGGGTCAGGAAATGGGGCAAAGCCGACATGCCTTCCCTCTGCTCGACTTTGGCGAACACCAGTCCAGAGTTATCGGGCCTTACAGCCACCTCGCAGCTGGCCGCCATTGACAACTGGCTGACCGCGGCAGGCGATGAATTTGCCCCTTTAAAGCGCCTTACGGTCAAGCGAGCCCATGCCGCCAACCGCTGGTTCACCCCGGAACTAAAAAAACTGAAGTTGGCCGCACGGAGGGCTGAGCGAGTCTGGAGAAGATCTTACAGCCCCGAGCAGAAGACAGTCTACTTGTCCGTGTTACAAGTTTACAAAAAGGGCATTCTCGAAGCCAAAACTGAGTTCTACACGAACAGGGTGATGGCAGCAGAGTCTCAACCTAAGGAAATATTTGCTACGGTTCACGAACTGGCTTCATCTGGCAGAACCGCGCCTACCATCCCCCCATCCCAGTCCCTCTGTAACTCACTCAATGAGTTTTTTATTGACAAGGTTGCTAAAATTAAACTTAACATTCCCCCTCCCTCCCCCACATTTGTCAATCCCTCCCCTCCCCCCACGAGTCCCAAATTGACTACCTTCCCTCTGTTAACCACTGATTCTCTCCCTCCGCTGTTGGTTCGAGTCAAGTCAGGTTCCCCCTTGGACTTCGCTCCAGCTCACATCCTTAGGGAAATCTACTTAGCGTGTCCTACACCGGCCCTGACTCTCCTCAATGACTCACTTACACTGGGCTCTGTCCCCAGTTTTCACAAATCAGCGGTGGTTGTCCCAATTATAAAAAAAACGGGTGCTGACCCAACCTCCCCTGCCAACTACCGCCCCATCTCCCTTCTGCCCTACCTAGCAAAAGTCCTTGAGACTCATGTTACGACCACCATGAGCGCTCATGTAGAATCCAATGACTGCCTCTCCTCCCACCAAGCCGGGTTTAGACCCCTGCACTCTACGGAGAAAGTGGTGATCTCGGTGATGGACAGGCTACGGGAAGGCATTGATATCAAGACACCCCAAGCCCTGATACTTTTAGACCTATCCGCCGCTTTTGACACGGTGGATCATTCCATTCTTCTCTGCCGTGTCAGGGCGGCGGGCATTGAGGGCTTGGCCTTCTCGTGGCTTGAGTCATTCCTAGCCGGGAGAACCCAGGCGGTTCATCTAACCGGTTTTTCCGCGGCCTCCCGTAGGGTTGAGTGTGGGGTTCCCCAGGGCTCGTCACTTTCCCCCCTTCTATTTAATTTGTACATCTTCCCCCTCATTTTTATGTTACAGCAGCTGGAGGTCACGGTGTTCAATTACGCCGATGACCTCCAACTAATCTTCAACCTCTCCCATTCCCCCTCATCTGCCCAGAACGTCCAGTCAGTGATGAGATTCATCCAGGACTGGATGAACTGCAATCACCTCAAACTCAATCCAGACAAAACCGAGCTGGTCTTGACTGGAGGTGGTTGCAGTCCATGGTCCCCTTCCTTCTGGCCCCCCTCACTTGGTGTTCCTCCTTCTCCTGTGCCTAAAGTTAAAACTCTTGGGATTCTTCTGGACTCACAACTCTCTATTCATTCACACGTTAGCTCAGTCGTCTCCTCTTGTTTTTTATCTTTGAGAACAATTAGGAAGGTTTCTCGCTTCTTTTCTCTCCCTGCCTTAAAAATCATTGTGCTAGCCTTGGTATTGTCCCGTATTGATTACGGCAACGTAATTTACAACGGGGCTCCCGCTTACGCGATCCACCGTTTGCAGCTGGTAATGAACCAGGCTGCGCGCCTGATCCATGGCCTTCCCAAATACCACCGGGCCAGCCCACTATTAAAGGCTTTACACTGGCTGCCGGTGCGGGAGCGTGCCCTCTTCAAGCTCGGCTGCCTCACATTTCAGGCAAGAGCAGGGACTGCCCCTAAATTTCTAAACTCCGCTGTCATCCCTTATCTCCCCGGCAGAGAGCTCCGCTCCTCCCACGCGGCCCTCTTAGCCATCCCTCGATTTAAGAAACTGAGGGCTGGCGGCGCGAGGTTCGCTGTCCTGGCCCCTACTTTCTGGAACTCCCTTCCCGTTGCCCTCCGTACTGCGTCCTCCTACACCCAGTTCCGGAAGGATCTTAAAACCTTCCTTTTTACTAAAGCCTACTCTGTTTAATTCCCTTTACTGCTGCCATCCTCCGTAAATCGCAATAGCGCCATGAAACCGCTAGGTAGAAGTGCGCTGTACAAATGTTTTTAAATTAAATTAAATTAAATTAAATAGGCCCATCTCCCTTCTCCCTTTTTTTTCTAAACTCTTGGAGGCACATGTATCCAGGTGCCTTTCTAATTTTATCGAAGGTTCAGATTACTTAGAACCTAACCAAGCGGGTTTCCGACCGTCTCATTCAACGGAAACTGTCATCTTGGCCATCCAGGACACGCTAAGATCCAATGCCGATAAGGGTATTCATCAGGCCCTGGTGCTCCTTGACTTGTCGGCCGCGTTCGACACGGTTGACCATAATATTCAGATTAACCGTGTCGAGCAGGCCGGCCTCAGGGGCTCCGCATTGAACTGGATTGCCTCCTTTATTACTAACCGCACACAGTCAGTGAGACTGGGATCTTTTACTGCATCCAAGATGTCATCTAGCTGTGGCGTTCCTCAAGGCTCGTCACTCTCCCCTTTATTATTTAACCTCTATCTTCGCCCACTTATTTACCTTTTAAAAAATTACAAACTTACCATATACAACTATGCCGATGATCTTCAGTTAATCATCCCCTTAAATTCCCCAGATTCAGCCGCCGAATGCTCAGCGGTAATGTCACATATACAGAGATGGATGACATTAAACCATCTTAAACTTAACCCAGGCAAGACAGAATTGATCTTGCCCGGGGAAAGTGGACTGAGCTGGGGTCGTCAATTTTGGCCAACTGATATGGGAATTCCCCCTACAAAGACTCAATCAGTTAAAAGCTTAGGGATAACACTCAATGAGGATCTAACTCTGAAAGGACAGGTGGGAATGGTGGTTTCCTCTAGTTTTTTTCAACTCAGGAAGATTGGGAAAATCGCCCACCTTTTAACACACTCTGCACTCATTCAAGTAGTGATTGCCCTTGTTCTCTCCCGGTTAGATTTCTCCAACAGTCTCTACTTGGGTCTTCCGATTGGCCTATTGAAACGTCTTCAGATGGTTCAAAACCAGGCGGCTAGGCTCATCTGGAAGCAACCTAAGTGGCAATCTATTAGAGCCGGGCTGGAAAAACTTCACTGGAAACCAGTAGCCCAGCGTATTGCTTTTAAAGCAGGATGCATCACTTTCAGGGCGCTCCATGATAATGGCCCTATTTTCATCAGGCAGTCCATCACCAACTATACACCTCAACGCAACTTACGCTCTACACACCTAAGGCTTGCAATTGTCTCTTCTTTTAAGAAGAAGCGCCAGGGTGGCAGTTGTTTTCACCACCCGGCTGCTTCCTTCTGGAATGCTCTTCCATTTTGTATCAGACAGAGCAATGATCTTTTGACATTTCTAAAGTCTTTAAAAACGGGGCTCTTCCAACAAGCCTATGCTTAAGATCTGTGTCTAGTGTCATGAACCGACAGCGCCAAGAAACCCAAGGGTGTACGTGCGCTTAAGAAATTGTTATTAACATAACATAACAAAATACACAAATGCCCCCTCGAGCCTCTCAGGGCCCTATCGCAATACTGCCCCAGGGGTCGCTGGAGCGGCCCTCTGCCAAATAGGGCCGCTCAAAAGTGAAGGAAAACTGCCAATGGGGAGCCTTCGCGGCTCTTCACACAAAGGTGCCGCCTGG
This sequence comes from Lissotriton helveticus, assembly GCF_964261635.1. NCBI lineage: Eukaryota > Metazoa > Chordata > Amphibia > Caudata > Salamandridae > Lissotriton > Lissotriton helveticus. The sequence goes on along the minus strand of NC_136069.1, from coordinate 1,691,134,776 downwards.
GGGCTCTCGTGGGCTCCTGCACACATGGGGCACCTTGAGCCTCTCGGGGCTCTGAACAACCTTGGGGCGACCCGCTGCCAACCGGGGCCGCCCGAATTGCCAAACTCCATCTGCTCCATCCGGGAGCGTACATACCAATGCCCCCCCAAGCCCCTCACGGGCTTCTCCACTACTGCTTGGGGGGGGGCGGGGGAGCCATCTAGCTCGGGGACTAACAATGCCCCCAATGGTAGGAGCGGCCCACTCAGCACACGGGGCCGCTCTTGGCTTGGTGCCCTCACTGGCACCACGTCCGTCGCCTCCCCCGGAGCCCTACTCAACGGCTCTGGCAGGGGAGGCTCTCTTCTTCCGCAGCGGCGTCAGCGCTTCTGGCGAGCAGCGCGGAGGGGCAGGCACCGGCATTGTGCCTCCCGCCCCCCTCCGCAAGATGACAGCTGCACATCTTCTCCCGGGGCTCCCTCACAGCTCACGGGGCTCCGGGCGGCCATTCAACGGCCGTCTGCTTCTCTCCCCGGCTGTCGGGGGGCGAGCCTTCCTGCCGGATTGCAGGCCCCACTCCCGTCCCGGCCGAAAGCTGCCTGACTTCCGGTTTCTCGAGCGAAGGCCGCGGCAGTGAAACAACGGGGCAAACCGAGGGGTGGGCACCCTCGGTTGTAGAAATAAAAGTAGAAACGGGGTGAGCACCCGTTATTTAATTAAATAAATGGGGTGGCACCCATCAATAAAAAATAACTAAATATGCGGGGTGGCACCCGCAGGGCTGACATCACGGGGGAATCCCTGAACAGCAGCCCAGAGCTGCAAAGGCATAAAATGGAAGCGCTCTCTAAGCGCTAGGGCAGAGTCACGAGCCTTCTCCTTAAAAAGCGCTCCCAGGCCTCTTAGGCTTCAACAAGCCTGGGTAAAGGAAAGAAAAAGGTCCCAGAAGTCTGCAAGCAGTCCAGGACATCAGCAGTCCATGAGGTATCCAGTGGCTGGGCAGGGCCCAGGGATTCCCCTGAGCCCAAGCAGCAGCACGCCCCTGGCAGGATTCAAGTCAGAAAACAAGAACATTTTGGAAGGGGACACAGCCCCTTTTTATAGTATAAAATCCTTTGTCTAAAGGGTGCAGGCAGTGTGAGAACCAGCTAGAACTGGTTATAGGGAACTTCTTTCAGTGTGAGGGGCAGAGGTGACAGTCGCCCAGCAGGAGGTGGAGCCAGCATTGTGGCAGGCAGGCACAGCCCTATTCACTCCTAGGTGCTATCTCCTCCCACTTCCCTGGCAGCAGATGCAGCCTTACATCCACGGGCTGACTCAGACAACCTCCTGGGGGCTCTCCAGCCCCTGTCACCCTCAAACCAGACAGTCAATTCACAAGCAGGGCCAGGCACTCTTGGGCCAGGCTCACCAGCCAATCACACGCCAGGCACAAATTACACAAATATGCCAACTTCTAGAAGTGGCACTTCTCCACTAGACACAATCATGCCGCATATACCATTGCGCAGCATTCAATCTCACGAGTTCGCACATACCAAACTCAACCCTGCTCTCCCCACACATCAGGAACTACCATGGGCATACATATTCCCCATTCATTCCTATGGGAGGGCAGGTCACTCACCACACATACACAGAGAGCTCACACACTTTACACTGTACCACAGTGAAAAAGTGCGCAGAGGCCTAAAATCACCAACACCAGGTCACAGAAACAGGCTAGGAAAAAGCAAAAAGTTTCGGGGTGAACCTGCCAAAAAGGGCCAGGTCCAACACAACCCCCTTCCAGCCAAAACGCAGGGTAGACCAATCACTCCACTGATGGGCTTCCTTGCTTTGGGCGACTAAACAAGGACACCTGCCCACACGGCAGGGACACCCTCCGGTTTTTCGCCACTCTGAACCCAAATAGATTTCTCTCAGCAAAAGCTCTCCGGCACAACTAGAATACCCCACTGGTACTCTCTAGTCATCCACGGTCAGGACCGGGCCCTAGGCCATCCAAATGTCACAGGTCCTAACCACTCCACAGAGTGGGGGGCTGTAACCCCTGGCACACAATAGCCAATTTCCACTCTCCCTCTCAGTGTATCTACAACTACCACTGATCCTTCAACCTAGGAACCACACCGTCAGGCTGACCAGAGGTCACGGGCAAGAATGCCCCACCCTACCTCTACTTCTGGGTTTCCGCACTCTCACAGGGAAGCACTCACCAGAACACAATTCTCCTACCAGATCAGGACCTCACTCCATCACTGGTCTACCACCTGGAAACTATTTCACTTCTAATGTAGAAATCACACAGCATAGTGCCTCTTCAAGCAGGTGGGGGGACACAGCACACAGCAAAGTCCCCTTTCAAGCAAGTGGGGGGACACAGCACACAGCAAAGCCCCCTTTCCTCCACCTTAGCGGAAACAACAAACTGCAGGTGAGCCCCAGATCACACAGCAAGGGCAGCCCCCTCAGTCTCTTCAGCTGATCCACTTTGGTAGAGATTCCTCTTGACCTGGAAGCTTCCTAATCTCCCAACCTAGGATCTAAACTCCCAGGTTGCACCGGGGTCAGAAGTACACCGTCCCTCTGCACCCCCTTCCAGAGTTCTGCACCCTCCACTTAGGAGCGGTACCCCTCAACACCAGGACCGCCGGAGTTCTGGTTACAGACACTCCCCGTCCTCTAGACACAGGGAGATCCTCCTCAACTGACCTGTAAGTACAGCCTAGGCCCCTGACCTTGCGCTCCCTTAGGGAACCCTCCAAGCCCCGAGACAGGATTTCGGGCCAAAGTGGGACACACCGTCCCACACTCACTCCGCCTCCACTGAGACAGGACGTGAGCCCCTACACCCCTACCATCCTACTGGGACCTAACTGGGCTCCACATGAACCTCTTCACCTACACAGGATCATCAGATACACAAGCCACTACTTTTAGAATCACTCCCTAATGTCTCTGCAAGACATCTAGCACACCGCCAGACATCCACCTTCTTGTCCAGTGCCTCTGCAGGACCTCCTGCACACCACCAGAGGTGCACCTCACGTGCAAGCTCCTTAAAAATAAAATTAATCACACCAACTCCTCCAGTTCATGTCACCACTCATCCACACACTCCCCCTCCAGACTGGTGAGACAGTTCCTCACTGCCTATGACTCACAACCTGTACCCCTCTTACTGAGCACCAGGCACCATACTCTGGGAACTGGGAATGGGACTTCACGCACTGGACACATTTAAGCTGCCACCACTGGATCCTACCATACTGGGGAATCCAGACACACACACTACACTCAGGCGATAACCACCCTCCTGAGCTAGTAATTTCTCCTCCACACTCCCTCTCTTCCATCTACTCACACAGGGACAGGAACAGGGATTGGGCACTGGACCCAGCAAGGGATTCCTAATCAATGGGAACCTCCCCCTCTACGGGCGTCCCGCCCTGTCATTTTCTCTCATCTGCCACTAAATATAAAGCGCAGATACACCATCTGAAAATGACACTCTTGAGGAAAAACAAAATCAATAACAATAATCCCAAACATGTGACTATCTAAAAAATGCAGAGTTTTGTAATGTAGCCAGCTGTCGCTGTGGCACTGCGCAAACACAAGTTCTAATCCTCACCGCTGACCAACAATGTTAGAACTGGCTATTTCTGGTAGGCTAAGGCTGACGCCAAAGCCAGGCAGAAACCACCATTCTAGTCAGGGCAAGGGAGTCACACGCCAAGATAACCCCTGCTCACCCCCTTGGTAGCTTGGCACGAGCCGTAAGGCTAATCTCGGAGGCAATGTGTATAGCATTTGCGCAAGCACACAACAGCAACAACATACTAGGCACACCACAAAAGGAACTCCACACAAGGTTATATAAAAATAACTTCTGTATTGTAAAAATCACATCAGATAGAAATCACACATTGACATTGTGCCAACTGGCACGGCCAATATTCACAAGGGATTATGTACAAGACAGGGCCACATGGGCCACTGTCATAATCAGCACTTAGCTGAAATAGAAATACTGTCAGAAATTAGAATAAAAGGATATAAAATCACTGTAGCACAAATTAGCAAGAATAACACTCAACCAGTAACTACTAGTAACAGGTAAGTACCACCTACGCAACCTTAACCACCTTAGGAGAATGTCACGCAGGGGACCAGGACCTCACTAGGACCACCTGTACTGAAAAGAACAACCACCTAAGAATAACATACATTTAGGGGTATCAGCAAGAATACATTACACATGATGCATCATAACATTCAGAGGTGTAGGGAAGGAAAAACACATGATGCATAAAACATACCTTCAGCGGTGTAAAATCAAGGAAGACACATGATGCATAAAAACATTCAGAGGTGCCAGACATGACTCAATAGCGCAAAAACACATGATGCCCAAAAACATTCAGAGGTGTAAGATCAAGGTGCGTAATCATATTAAATGCATTACATTTCCTAGCACCATATCACATTGCACAAAACTCACATTAGGCAATTACCATCACATAGGTAATCACATTGCGCCTAAATAAAATCACATACCAGCCCCCATCTAATAAAGGGACTAAAGAGCCCTGTGTCCTGAATGTCAGGGCGCGCGCCATGCAGCGCCAGTCAGGGGTGCGCCACCGGCGCAAACCTAAATGTTGCAGGTGCCCACTACTTGCTGGGCACCTGGGAACACCAACAGGGCCTGAACGTTGCAGCTGGCACTAAGTGCTGCTCAGCTGTAGCAGGCCTGGCCCCACTGTGCCATCTCTGTCCCACACAGGGACTCTCTCTCTCACATTGCGCCTAAACGGTGCAGCTGCCCACTAATTGCTGGGCAGCTGGGATCTCCGCAAAACTGCGCCAGGGCTCTCACTAGCCCTCTGAAAGAAAGACTGCGTCTAAGGTTGGAGCCACAGGGCTCAGCACGGGCTCCTCTGGCCCTCTAGGCACTCAAATAAGCATGTGCACTGGAGCCACAGAGGCTCTAAAAATAATCAGCCCCATATCGTTGGAGTCCCTCTTGGGGGACTCAAAATACACAAATGCCCCCTCGAGCCTCTCAGGGCCCTATCGCAATACTGTCCCCGGGGTCGCTGGAACGACCCTCTGCCAACTGGGGCCGCTCAAAAGTGAAAGAAAACTGCCCCTGGGGAGCCTTCGTGGCTCTACACACAAAGGTGCCGCCTGGGGGCTCTCGTGGGCTCCTGCACACATGGGGCACCTTGAGCCTCTCGGGGCTCTGAACAACGTTGGGGCGACCCGCTGCCAACCGGGGCCGCCCGAATTACCAAACTCCATCTGCTCCATCCGGGAGCGTACATAGCAATGCCTCCCCAAGCACCTCACGGGCTTCTCCACTACTGCTTGGGGTGGGGCGGGGGAGCCATCTAGCTCCGGGACTAACAATGCCCCCAATGGTAGGAGCGGCCCACTCAGCACACGGGCCGCTCTTGGCTTGGTGCCCTCACTGGCACCACGTCCGTCGCCTCCCCCGGAGCCCTACTCACCGGCTCTGGCGGGGGAGGCTCTCTTCTTCCGCAGCGGCGTCAGCGCTTCTGGCGAGCACCGCGGAGGGGCATGCACCGGCATTGTGCCTCCCGCCCCCCTCCGCAAGATGACAGCTGCACATCTTCTCCCGGGGCTCCCTCACAGCTCACGGCCGTCTGCTTCTCTCCCCGGCTGTCGGGGGGCGAGCCTTCCTGCCGGATTGCAGGCCCCACTCCCGTCCCGGCCGAAAGCTGCCTGACTTCCGGTTTCTCGAGCGAAGGCCGCGGCAGTGAAACAACGGGGCAAACCGAGGGGTGGGCACCCTCGGTTGTAGAAATAAAAGTAGAAACGGGGTGAGCACCCGTTATTTAATTAAATAAATAGGGTGGCACCCATCAATAAAAAATAACTAAATATGCGGGGTGGCACCCGCAGGGCTGACATCACGGGGGAGTCCCTGAACAGCAGCCCAGAGCTGCAAAGGCATAAAATGGAAGTGCTCTCAAAGCGCTAGGGCAGAGTCACGAGCCTTCTCCTTAAAAAGCGCTCCCAGGGCACTTAGGCTTCAACAAGCCTGGGTAAAGGCAAGAAAAAGGTCCCAGAAGTCTGCAAGCAGTCCAGGACATCAGCAGTCCATCAGTTATCCAGGGGCTGGGCAGGGCCCAGGGATTCCCCTTGGCCCAAGCAGCAGCATGCCCCTGGCAGGATTCAAGTCAGAAAACAAGAACATTTTGGAAGGGGACACAGCCCCTTTTTATACTATAAAATCCTTTGTCTAAAGGGTGCAGGCAGTGTGAGAACCAGCTGGAACTGGTTATAGGGAACTTCTTTCAGTGTGAGGGGCAGAGGCGACAGTCGCCCAGCAGGAGGTGGAGCCAGCATTGTGGCAGGCAGGAACAGCCCAATTCATTCCTAGGTGCTATCTCCTCCCACTTCCCTGGCAGCAGATGCAGCCTTACATCCACGGGCTGACTCAGACAACCTCCTGGGGGCTCTCCAGCCCCTGTCACCCTCAAACCAGATAGTCAATCCACAAGCAGGCCCAGGCACTCTTGGGCCAGGCTCACCAGCCAATCACACGCCAGGCACAAATTACACAAATATGCCAACTTCTAGAAGTGGCACTTCTCCAGACACAATCATGCCGCATATACCATTGCGCAGCATTCAATCTCACGAGTTCGCACATACCAAACTCGACCCTGCACTCCCCACACATCAGGAACTACCATGGGCATACATATTCCCCATTCATTCCTATGGGAGGGCAGGTCACTCACCACACATACACAGAGAGCTCACGCACTTTACACTGTACCACAGTGAAAAAGTGAGCAGAGGCCTAAAATCACCAACACCAGGTCACAGAAACAGGCTAGGAAAAAGCAAAAAGTTTCAGGGTGAACCGGCCAAAAAGGGCCAGGTCCAACAGTAGCTTATGACCTCGATACCCCAGGTATTCCTGATTGTTAGTTAAAAGCAGAAATCCTGAGTTACTCAGTCAGTCTATGTATCAAGGATTTTATAGTGGTTGCTTAATGGGACCGCAAAGCTAGGATCCCTGTACTCTGAGTGCCTCGCCCCCACCCCCAACTGCACCAAGAATCTCTATTTGGTTAATAATAAAATCCCAGAGGGAGGATGTTTATGCCATTAGCCGTAATGTGTCAATTCCCAGCCCTATCCAAAATACGCTGTATTTGACTTGGGGACCTAAAGGTTAGAACCACACAGTCGCCAGGTAGGGACTTAGTTGATTTGCCGACCCAAGCTACTCTACGTGCCATTTTGAACTCCACAAAAAGAAGCTCACTAGATGTAACAACTTGTTCCTTATTGTTGACCAATGTTCGTAAGCATTGCACGGTAATAAGGGAGCATTTGCCAGAACGACTGTGTAAGGAGTTACTTCTGACGGAAGATGCAAGTTCAATTGTGAGTTGGAAATATTTCCACGGTTTGATAACTGATGACCCTGTATGGGATACTACTCCTCTTACCAATAGTGTGCCCATTTGAGGGAACTGGGATCTGAGAAAGAGTCGATGTTGGATCTGCTATGCAATGCTGATGCCCTAAATGAGCTGGTGAAGGAGGCATACCTCCTGGACGTAGGCGACTAATCCGAACTGGTTCAGTAGCTATGCCAGCAGATGTTGTGGGGCAATGTGCTTTACTTATAGGACCACTACCCACTTTTCCTTAGGGTCAGAGCTAGAATTTGGTTTAAGATTATGGTTGGGTTTAGGGATAGTTTCAGGTTCATGGCAAGAGTTAGAATTAGGTTCAAAGAATCTTTAAGGGTCATGGGGGCATATTATCAAGAACAGAAGATAAAATTATCTCCGCTTTATCGGCAGAAAACTGCTGATGAAGTGGCGATAATGTCTTCACATCTAACATGGGCTTCGATTGGAATTCCATAGAGCATATTATCAAGCCCATTATCGCCGCTTTATCAACAGTTTTCTGCCGATAAAACGGTGATAAGTTTATCTCCTGTTCTTGATAATATGCCCAAAGGTTAGGTACAGAGCTTGGGTCAGACTTAGGCTTAGCTCTACTTTTAGAGTCAGGACTGGAGTTAATTTCCAGGTTTTTGTTAGGTTTATGGTTAGAATAATGATTAGGGTTTGGTGGGTACTTACATTTTTAGTATATATTATACATACTACCATCATGTTGTACATAGTAACGTTGATATTTTCACAAATGGATAGCATACAATGCAAATACTACAGTTGTTTTGCTTACAATAAAAATATAGAAAATATATTCAAGTTCTTTATATTGCTGCATGCAACCCACTCAAAAGTCAAAATTTTAAATTAGAAAATCGGATTTTTGCTGTGAGAAGTTTTTGGATAGTTATACAAAAGGGGATCTAAATAAAGCACATCTCAGGGCATGGCCATGAAAAATGCATGAAGCACACAAAGTGTGAACACTGGATATTCACAGGCTTTTCCCATGCTGAAACCACACATTAAATTGCTCTGTCATCAACCAATGGAAAGGAGAAACTCCGGGGCATATTATCAAGAAACAACGTTAAAATTATCCCTGCTTTAGCGGCGGGAAACTGCAGCTAAAGCGGCCATAATGGGCTTGATAATATGCCCTTGTGAATTCCCGTAGAAGCCCATGTTCTAATGTGAACATGGGCTTCTATAGGAATTCTCAAGCCCTTTATTGCTGCTTTAGTGGCAGTTTCTTGCTGCTAAAGCAGCCATAATGTTAACTCTGTTCTTGATAATATGCCCCCTACTTTTTTAGCCAGAGTGGTAAGAAGAAAAAGGTTGATCTGGAAATGCACAGATTTGCTATCATTACTTCATGCGATTTGGGAAATTCCCAGGAGTAAATTTTGTATAACTGCAGTAAGCATAGGAATCAGCAGAAATGTGGCATTCTGTGCATAGTTTTAAGGATTGTTCTAAATCCAGAAAACATGGAAATGGAAGCAAATGGAAGGGATAGGTCTGCAATTCAAAAACTCCCAACTTTCATAATACTGTTTGGGAGCTAGCTCAATGTCATTCAAAAAGAGCATGAGAGTAAACAATCAAAGTCAGGAAAAGCATAAAACACATTAAACTGAGAAGTGTATACTCATAATAACAACACACTCTCCTTTGCAATACACTAAAGTACGTTTTTAATCATCATCTCAATGCCTAGGTTGATATTAGGGAAGGGAACAAGCACATTATCTTTTATTTTGAGACCATTGGTTCACCAGACGTGGAGGACACATGTGTGTTTGTGATAGGACCTAAAAAGGGGAAAAGAGCAAGAACTCTTTCTAACACCTCAGGCAAGCCATCACCTCAAACCATCCTCATACTCAGACAAAAAATCCCATGGTGCAAGGGTGCCTGCTTTGGTGGTAGGCTGCCAAAATGGCTCCAGTGCAGCGGAAAAGGCAGGATTGCACAGTGTTGCCTTAAATATGGCTCATTCCTGCCCTTTCCCTGTCACGCAGTGCAGCTAGGTGTCTTGCTGCGCTGTACTGCGTGACAAGTACACAAGTAGGGTTAGAGTGCAACCATCAAAAACGTAGTGGGAAACACAGCAAAGAGATGGACTTCCTAGGCAACGCCAGATCTATTATGCAGTCATACTTATACCAAAAGACATTTCATGATATTCTTCATCTAATGCAAGCCCCTAAACCAGCCCTGTAAATTAAGTGCTGTACACCAAAGAAGATGCCCACACTCTCATGAAAATCTGTTCTGTGAAACCCAAGTCCTCAGCACGTTTGTACAACTCAGGGATTACAGACAAAAATGTATCATTAGAAGACAAGCAAAGGAGTGACAGAGGTCACAGCTTCAAGTGTTGCAGGGATTCTGCTTGGAGAGCAAAACTATGCCTGAGAACATAGAACATCAGTATGTAAGGACTGAGTCACCATACCACTATAGTATCTAAGAGCCCGAGTCCGACTAGCTATAGTGCCTCACCTAACAGAGAGACAAGTGACTTGGCACTCCAGAACACAACACTCTCGACCCTCTCATGGAGCGTGGTAACAGGACACATCCTTTCGTCCTCTCACTTGTACTTATCCACAATAAGATAGACAAGAGGCACATAGTTTATAATATTTGTATAAATGATTGTGCTCTGAGAGGCAGTATTTGCCCCACTATTTGAAAACAAAAGCACTAAAAGAAACACATTATCATAGTTACCAAACCATATACCATATTAACCCCCTGACTGCGGTCGGAATTCCGCGCCTGTGCTGGACTTTCCGATCGCGGGCGTGGTCATGCACATGCCCACCGTAACTCATGACGGCCGGGAGCCGTCATCAGCACCGAAGGGGTTAAGTCCTGTTGTGTTATTAGACAGATTAGCCTAGACTCCACCCTCCTACTGAAGCTAAATGACCATATACCAAAGAACTCTGGAATTAGTGGCGGACCCCATACCTTAGCATGCATCGATGGATTTTCTGCATTTCAGCTGACCTCAGAACCTTCGCTCAGTTTGTGTTTTTTCAGAACTTCTGTTCTCAGTTATATGGCAAGGCCGGTGCTCACAAACAGCAGCTGCATTCTCTTGTTATGTCTAGCTGCAAGTGTCTGAGCAGATTGAATAACACCGGGCATTGTTGTTTGACTCTGCCTATGGTGTTCAGACTGAATGCCAGGAAAATAAAAAAACAGAACATTGAAACATGGATTTTCTGTGTGAAAGCAAGAAATGCAGCCTACAACGTGTACAATTAGGCTAACACAGGGAAAACGACAATGGCCCATGTGGAAACACATGGCACAGGAAGATCTCTGAAGCCTATAAACACTCTGGGGCATATTACCAAGCTATAGCGATAATTATCGCTAAGCTTAGTTAGCGGGCAAAATAATATCGCCGAGCTTCGCCTATTTTTATCGCTTAGGAGCCTTGCTATTATCAAGGTTTATCTCCTAAGCGATAAAAATCGCCCGAAATGCATGAATATCGCTGAGAAGTCAGCATTATTCATGCATTACCGAGCAAATGCTCTTAGCCATGTTATCCACCTACCATTGGATAACATGCCTAAGAACTGCTCTGCGTTTAATTCTGGGTTAGGGAGCACTCCGTTATGCGTATTTTTAAGTTTTTTTGAAAATGGTGCTGCGGTTCCTAGGGATTGTCAGTCCCTTGTTATGAAAAGCCTGTTATGTTGGGTATGCTGGCCCAACGAACCGTGCACTGTCCACTTGGTGCTAAGCACTTAAACTTATTTTACGTTTCTTCAACAAACAATAAACTTCATGTACTCTCAGTTACTTCAATTTATTCAGATTCTTATATATCTTTTTCTCTTATGTGTATTACCACATTATATTGCTCTTCAATGAATTATTTTTCATTCACATTCACAATAACAATAACATTACATTTCATGTTATGCTTTACAATGCCATGTACTATGCCATTTATAGAAAATGCCCAATGCATTTCGGCACTGCGAGGGTGCCTTCATCAGGGGCGAATCTGTAAAAAATAAACATAATGACCATGTAATTTCAAATTTTTAGTTGCCCATGGGTGATGTTCTGTGTATTGCGTTTATATGATCATACCTGCTCGCTTTATGCTCTATTCTTAAATCCTGTATGAAAATTTTTTTCCTAGTAAATCCATATGCCAAGAAATCTCCATTCACTTAATCCATATATTTATTCAATAGATCAAGTTGAACATTAGCTTACCACTAATCTTGTGTGTTCAAAGCTCCCTAAACAGCAGACAAAAAAACATGTTCAGTGACCTTCTCACTGCTAGAAAGCAACAACGTGTGTTTCAAACTATTTCTGAATGTTAATGGGCATACCTGTTATTTTAATCCAGCACCGTGACGTTCTGCAAAACATAATAACAAGCCGCATTTCCATTGTTAAAACTACGATCTTCTAAACTAGAAATCATGTCTCTTCATCTCGTTTTCTCTGCTCCCACATACCTGTTATACCCGACTGTTCTCTATTCACTGTGGGGAGTAAACAAACAGATCCGCTATAAGTACCAAGACTAGCTTTGAATCCCTGAACCAAACCAACAACTATAATAATGTTCCCACGATCCGATCTTACCTAATCTCCACAATATTCACTCCGTCTCCTAATAACCGGCTTTCCTCTTTGAGAGTGCCACAACCGCTACGGATGTTACCGCGTCTAATATCTATCTTCCCGCGAACTTTACTAAGTCACCAACACCAACGACGGACTATAACGCTACACTAGAAAAATCTACGAACGCCATCTTGAACTAGTATTTTATGTCGATAACTCCATACTTGTAAACACCGCTGTGATGGGACCACGGCGCCGCCAGCGCCGATACCACGGCTCCCCGCCCGATCACCACCACCATTCCCTGTTGCCCGGACAACCAAAACAACCAGGACTCCACCCCTTTCTTTTTTCCTACAGGAACCAATCACAACGCAGAACCCACAGGAAGAACATCCCCGCGACCCCGGAAGTTCCTCCCCCTTTCCGGAGGCGGATCACAGAAAAGCAGGAAGAACAGACAACACCGCGTTCAAGCAGGAAGACTCGTGGCAGGAGACGGCGTGCGACGAACCCCCGGAGAAGAGAGACGAACCCGAACCAGGAGACGAGGTCTGGACGGAGGACTGGTGGATTCCAGAGGAGGACGCTGGAGAGCGGCCGCAACTCAAGGACGGAGTTGCGGCGGGCCAAGTGAGTACCAGTTCTGCGTGTGTGTAGAATAGTAGACGGTACGAGTGTTTGTAGATTATAGCCTGTAAATATCACCCTTGTATAATAGAGTCCCTCCCTTCCACGTTTCACCGAGCACTGTGTATATACGTGTGAGAGCGGCACCTTCACGTCTGTAAATAAGAACCCCTCCCCCACGTCCTGACACGGAATCACCCTCCACCCTGACCTGGCTGTTTCTTCTCCTCTCCTACCTTCCCCTCCCTTTCCTCACCTTCGTTTCAGCCCCAACACTCCGGTGAAGGAAACGGTCTCCTACCCTCCGTTTAACCGACAGTACTAACGGCCGTCATTCTATCTCTCCTTTTCCCCCCCCTCCGAGGAACCACCTTCCAGGAGCGGAGCCGACGGCTGCTTCCACATCCAACTTCGACTTCAGTCAAGACCAACAACTGCCCCTGGACGCTCAGCGCGGAAGACTTCACCTGGAAACCGGGAACCTGTGTTTCGTTGAGACTCTCTTTACCCCTGTGCCCTACCATTGAGATACTGTAAAATAATAAACTGCGGCTACGAGATAGCCTCCTACATACGGCCTCCACGCTTGTTATTCCGGTCCGCTCCCACCCCACGCTCACAGGTGGTGTCAGAAGTGGGATCAACCGGAAGCATGGAGGCCGCGGTGCAGAAGCTGGCAGACACCCAGGAACAACTGGGGAAAATGATGGAGGTGTTCCTGAAAACGGCCGAAGAAGACAGAGGCCAGTTACATGATGTCCTAAAGGGCCAGGGCACCGCTCAGGACCAGGCTTTGGGGAAGCTCACCGACGTCCTAGGCCAACAACGACCCACCACCTCCCTTCCTTCGGTGGTGCTCCAAAAATATGTACCGGGTGAGGACCCGGATTACTTTTTTACAAATTTCGAACGGCTGGCTCAAGCCGCTGCCTGGCCTCACGATCGCTGGGGCCATTATCTGGGGCCGTTATTGACTGGCGAGCTACAGGCGGCCTTCCAACAGGCTAACGTACAAGGACTAACCCCCTATGCGGATATCAAAACCTGTATCCTCGAGAGACTAGGCATCGATGACGAGACCTATCGGGTGCGGCTCCGCCAAGTCAAAGAGGGACCACAGGAGACGCCCAGGGCCCTCTCCTATCGGATTAAAGACCTGGCTGATCGGTGGCTGAAGTCCTCTACCGCCACTAAAGAAGACATACTCTCTAAAATATACCTGGAGCAGTTCCTGGCTTCGCTCCATCCTGCCACCCAAAAGTGGGTCCGTCAGCATGCACGTCTGACCCTGGAGAACGCCATAGAAATCGCCAGCGCATACAGCCGCGCCCAAGACATGCAGAAGCCCAAGGAAGAACACAGTCACCGACCGCAAGCGCATGGACACACACGAGGGCCCCGTCCTTTCCTGGCCAGAAAACCTGATCCTCCCCCTCTGTTTCCTTACCCGGTGATGTCCAGACTCCCACCACCGGGCCCCCAGTGCTACAACTGCGGGGGTTACGGACACATCGCCCGGGTATGCCCACAGAAAGAGGAGCCAATGGAGGTGGGAGTAGCCAGGAACTATGTATGTCTCGCTGAGACCTCTCCTCCTACTTTTCGTCGGCCGGTACGAATAGACGGACACCCGGTGTTGGCCCTTGCTGATTCCGGATGCAGACAGAGCGTGCTCCGGCCGCAAGAGCTACCCCACCCGGTAGGACCCCTGACCGGCACAGTGGCCATCCAGTGTGTGCACGGAGACACAAAGGTGTACCCGACGGCCAGAATCCGGGTACAACATCCCCTGGATCCCGGAAGTGCCCTGACGGTGGGGCTTGTTCCTTCCCTACCCGAACAAGTCATTCTGGGCAGCGATTATCCTGGTCTTCCTCGCCTTCTCCATGACACCACCGACAGCTTAGAGAAGTGGTGGTCTGAGGCCCCTTTCTCCAGCAGCCCTTCCCACGCTGGAGCAACACCTGCCCGGATGCACAAAACAAAAACCCAGAAGAAAAAAGAGAAAAGGAGCTACACTATGGCCTTACCGGTGAGAGTAGAGGAACATCCTTGGGAAATCGACCAAGAATTTCGGGCTGCTCAGCAGGAAGACCCCGTTTTGCAGGAAGCCTGGGGAAGGGCCCTGGACCAAGAAGATCCGTTACATGTAGGTCCCCACTTTTACAAAAAGAACGGGCTATTGTATAGAAAAGGGGGACCCCAACAACCACCCCAGTTGGTAATCCCAGGACCCTTCCGTGACAAGGTGTTGTTTCTCGCCCACAGCCATCTGCTGGGGGGCCACTTCAGCGATGAAAAGACAGGACAGGCCATCCTGGAAAAGTTCTATTGGCCAGGCGTCCACCAGCAAGTCAAGCAATACTGTCGAGCCTGCCCCATTTGCCAGAAGAACAGCCGGTATCGACCGCCTAGGGTTCCTCTACAGCCCCTACCTCTGATAGACGTCCCCTTCAGTAGAGTAGGGATGGATATTATTGGTCCGATGCTCCCCTCCCGAAGTGGGTGTCGGTACGCGTTAGTGCTAGTGGACTACGCCACCCGTTTCCCTGAAGCTATACCGCTCCGCCAGCCTACCAGCCAGAATATCGCTAAAGCCTTGATCTCCGTTTTTTCCCGGGTAGGTTTCCCTAGGGAGATACTTACTGACCAGGGAACCCCCTTTGTCTCGTCCCTCATGAAACAGGTATGCTCCCAATTGGGCGTGAAACAAATCAGAACATCAGCCTATCACCCCCAAACCGACGGCCTGGTGGAGCGTTATAACGCCACTCTAAAAACCACCCTAAAAAAACTCCTGGCCCTAGAGAGCAAGCGATGGGAGGAAATGCTGCCCCTAGCCCTCTTTGCCATCCGCTGCAAAGTCCAAAGTAGTACCGGGTATTCCCCTTATGAGCTTCTATATGGTCGACCACCACGGACCCTCCTGGACATGGCCAGGGAGGCCTGGGAGGCGGAACCCGACCGTACCAGACCCCTACCCGAGTACATACAGAACCTCAGAACTCATCTAGGACAGATTAGAGACATCGTACGCCAAAATCTGGTAACAGCCCAAGCAAGACAAAAACAACAATACGACAAACGCACCAAACCTCGCTCCTTTCTTCCTGGTCAATTGGTCCTTCTCCTGATGCCCTCATCCGACCACAAACTGCTCGGGCAGTGGCAAGGTCCCTTTCCTATCCTGAGACAGGTCACGCCAGTGACATATGAAATTGAGCTCGACCCTATCCGACGTATCACACAGATATTCCATGTGAACCTACTGAAGGAATGGGTGGGTCCTCGTCCTGTCCTCTTGAACAGCTGCCCTGACCGGGAACTCCCCTACGAGGTCTGTATAGATTCCGACCTCCGTGACCAACAGAAACAGGAACTTCGATCCACCCTACAGCCCTTGCAGCAGGTATTTTCCTCCTCTCCCGGCCTTACTTCAGTCGTCGAGCATGCCATTATCACTGAACCTGGGAAAACGGTACGTCAGCGGCCTTATCGGCTTCCTGAGGCTCGACGACCCGTAATCCGGGACGAGGTAACCCAGATGCTCCACATGGGGATCATCGAACCCTCCAGCAGCGATTGGAACTCCCCGATCGTACTGGTACCAAAACCCGACGGATCAGTCCGTTTTTGTATTGATTTTAGAGAGGTTAACAAAATCTCCTCCTTTGACACATACCCATTACCTCGGGTTGATGAAATGATTGAGCGCATCGGTAGGGCCAAATTCATCAGTACGCTCGACCTATGCAAAGGTTATTGGCAGATCCCCTTACGTCCTGAAGATAAAAAGAAAACAGCCTTCTCCACTCCAGAAGGTCTATATCAATTCACAGTGATGCCCTTTGGGCTTCACGGGGCCCCAGCCACATTCCAACGTGCCATGAATTTAGTGTTACAACCCCACGGTCCCTACGCCGGGGCTTATCTGGATGACATAATCATCTATAGTGATGATTGGGATCAGCACTTATGTCACCTGAAAAGAGTAATCCACTCCCTGGGGTCCTACGGATTCACGATCAACCCATTGAAAACCACATTGGCCGCTCAGACTGTAAAATATTTGGGTTATCTGTTGGGTGAAGGGATGATACGCCCTCAAAGTAACAAAATCACCGCTATCCACTCCATACCTTTTCCCCAGACCCAGAAAGAGTTACGGGCCTTCCTGGGCCTTCTCGGGTACTATAGACGCTTTATTCCCCGGTTTTCACAAATAGCAGCCCCCCTCACAGACCTCTTGAAGAAGTCCATAAAGACCGAAGAGGCCCTAAGACACCCTCACCCCTCCATATTGGATGCCTTCCAACATTTAAAAGACATCTTACTGTCTAGTCCCGTTCTCATCAGCCCCGACTACACACAGCCATTCATTCTTCAGACAGACGCCTCCGAACAGGGTCTAGGGGCTGTCCTGTCACAGAAAGACCCCAATGGAGACGAACGTCCCATCCTGTATTTGAGCAGAAAACTGTTCCCTCGGGAAAAGAACTACGCCGTAGTGGAGAAGGAGGCCCTAGCCATCAAATGGGCTGTGGACAGCCTCCGTTATTATCTCGAGGGCAGAGAATTCATTCTGTATACCGACCATGCCCCGCTGGAATGGATGGCTCGTAACAAAGGACACAACGAGAGAGTCCTGCGTTGGTTCCTTTCCCTGCAGCCCTTCAGGTTCTGTACAATGCACAGGAAAGGCGCTGACCAAGCAAACGCCGACTATCTTTCCCGTTATCCTTGTCAGCCTCCCCGATCAAGAAGGACAGCTAGGGGAAGGGGATGTGATGGGACCACGGCGCCGCCAGCGCCGATACCACGGCTCCCCGCCCGATCACCACCACCATTCCCTGTTGCCCGGACAACCAAAACAACCAGGACTCCACCCCTTTCTTTTTTCCTACAGGAACCAATCACAACGCAGAACCCACAGGAAGAACATCCCCGCGACCCCGGAAGTTCCTCCCCCTTTCCGGAGGCGGATCACAGAAAAGCAGGAAGAACAGACAACACCGCGTTCAAGCAGGAAGACTCGTGGCAGGAGACGGCGTGCGACGAACCCCCGGAGAAGAGAGACGAACCCGAACCAGGAGACGAGGTCTGGACGGAGGACTGGTGGATTCCAGAGGAGGACGCTGGAGAGCGGCCGCAACTCAAGGACGGAGTTGCGGCGGGCCAAGTGAGTACCAGTTCTGCGTGTGTGTAGAATAGTAGACGGTACGAGTGTTTGTAGATTATAGCCTGTAAATATCACCCTTGTATAATAGAGTCCCTCCCTTCCACGTTTCACCGAGCACTGTGTATATACGTGTGAGAGCGGCACCTTCACGTCTGTAAATAAGAACCCCTCCCCCACGTCCTGACACGGAATCACCCTCCACCCTGACCTGGCTGTTTCTTCTCCTCTCCTACCTTCCCCTCCCTTTCCTCACCTTCGTTTCAGCCCCAACACTCCGGTGAAGGAAACGGTCTCCTACCCTCCGTTTAACCGACAGTACTAACGGCCGTCATTCTATCTCTCCTTTTCCCCCCCCTCCGAGGAACCACCTTCCAGGAGCGGAGCCGACGGCTGCTTCCACATCCAACTTCGACTTCAGTCAAGACCAACAACTGCCCCTGGACGCTCAGCGCGGAAGACTTCACCTGGAAACCGGGAACCTGTGTTTCGTTGAGACTCTCTTTACCCCTGTGCCCTACCATTGAGATACTGTAAAATAATAAACTGCGGCTACGAGATAGCCTCCTACATACGGCCTCCACGCTTGTTATTCCGGTCCGCTCCCACCCCACGCTCACAACCGCTAATTTCGATCTACACCTACTTGTAGCTTCTGTGTACAGCCGAATCTGTATATTAGCGCCATGATTTGTATGTTTGGTAATGCGTGAAGTTTTGGGAGTATATGACTTGTTTAATGGATATTACTCAACACTTTATGTTATGGGGTATTGAATTGCCTTTTAACCTATACATGAAACATTATGTATCATTTCACAAGAGTGCTTATTATTTACAGTGGTGTAATAGTTACATTTTTGGTTATAATTTACTACAAAAAATGAAAAAATCATCATATATATAATACCCTTGTTACATGTTTCAATACCACGCCATAATTCATTTTACTAGATATTTACAAGTTCCTGTGTTATTAAATCACTCCACAAACCAAAAAACCATCATATCTAATCATATGAGGTGTGATAATATATCCTACTGCCTCTATTAACTGCTATATACATGAGTGCTGTCTCTCTAAGAAACCTGCTAGTGTTACATCACGAATATTCAAAGATTCGACCCATGACTTTATATTGTGTTGTTTAAAGTTACTATTTGCTAGCCTGTGAGGGCTCTGTTTTCAATGTCCTGCTTTAGGCTGTCGGATTTATTATGTATTCATAAAAAACAAGATAAATCATATTTGTCGTTAAGACCAATAGGAGCCATCGCTTGCAAATTTTTGATCCAAAATAATTCTCTTTGCAACAATCTTTGGTGATTATTAATTCCTGCCTTCATTGGTACTTGTTCTATGATAAAGATTCGTAGTTGGGAGATTGTATGACCTGTATCCCTCCAATGGACAGCTAAGGGTGATGTTAAGTTAAAGTTACGAATTCTGCTTTTGTGTTCCGTGATTCGAACTTTAACCTTGCGTTCCGTCTTGCCCACGTAGAGCTTGCCACATGGGCACTTAATTCCGTACACTACATTTGAAGTGTTGCAGTCACTAGTGGGTCTTAAATCTATTGTTTTTCCTGTGGTAGGATGGGTGATGTTATTGCCCATTATCACATTGTTACAGTTTGTACAATTCAAACATCTGCTCATCCCTTTGTAAGGTGCTGTTAAGGGTATTGATGGTTTCCGCTTCAATCTTTCACGCAAGTTTTGTCCCCTAGTATATGCATGTAACGGTAATTCTCTGAATAGTCCTTTGAAGTCAGGTTCATTCATTAGAAGTTCCCACCTGGTGTTAATAATTTTTTTTATTTCTTTTGACTGGGTGGTGTATTTAGTTACAAAAACCATTTTTTCTTTAGTAATTCTTTCCTTAGACTTTAATAGATCAGTTCTGTCCAATGCCATCACTTTTGCTATGCTCTCCTCAAGTTCCTTCCGAGGATATCCTCTCGCTTCATATTTAATTGCCTGTTGCTGAATGGTGTTTGAAGATACTTGGTTGTCTGAACATATTCTTTTGATCCTTATGAATTGGGACTTCGGAAGATTTTTTATTAGACTTCTGGGATGAACGCTGGTATATCCTAAGCGTTGTTCTTATCCGTTGGTTTTGTGTATAGTTGTGTGTAAAAACCTGATGCATCTTTTGTTATTCTCACATCCAGAAAATCCATTGTCTGTGTATCAATCTTGTGTGTGAATTTAATCCTAGGATTAATTGAGTTCATCATCAAAATTAACCTCTCTAGGTGTTCTTTAGTTCTGTCCCAAATTAAAAAAATATCATCGATAAAACGACTGTACATTTTTACATGTTTCCAATCTTCAGGGTTCATGACATTTTCTGCTTCGAACTGGGCCAAAAATATATTAGCGTACGCTGGTGCTCCCGCAAATCCCATAGACGTTCCTGTCAACTGGGTGTAATATTGTTCTTTCCAAAGAAAGTAACTGTTCTGTAAACAGAACTTCATTAATTGTAACAGAAATACCTTGTGTGTTGGCAGTTCTCCCATTTTCAAAAGGGCCCATTCGGTTGATTCAAGGCCTGCTTCATGTGGAATTGACGTATAAAGAGCCACCACGTCTATGGTGCATAAATTCCACTGAGGTTGAAAGTCCTGTTGTGTCCATGTCAGTTTATTTAGGAACTTTGCATGTCATTAGCGATAATTATCGCTGACATGCAAAGTGGGCCCCTAAATGCCCGCTATCACCTATTAGCTGTCGCTAACTGGTGTTAGCGACAGCTAGGTAATAGGGCGATAAAATTATCGCCGCTTTAGCGGGAAAAATTCCCACTAAAGCGGCGATAAGGCCCTTGGTAATATGCCCCTCTGTTCAATCCAGGTAAGCTCATCATTGATGAATAATACAACTTTTGTGCTAATACCATCAGCTCAGAGACAAATAGAAGCCCTTATAATGGTTACTTCCAGGCATAATGTTTTCTGAGAGACAAAATCCCACACAATTTGCTGTATTCATATTATGCAAAGTTTGTGAGATTTTATAGTTATGACATTTTGCCTAATTTGCACATACCCAGAGACTCATTGAGAAACAAAAATGATGTTAAGGGACAATAAAACTGCTCCAGAAAGACATTTTCTCCATGAACCTGTCTCCAGCCAATTTTGGAAGTGATTTTAAAAATGTAATGTATGCCATCACTTTCATTTTCCAAAAACGTAGCAAAATTTCACATAATTCTTGTTGAAACATCACACATATAATTGCAAGTTAGACTTCCACAAGACACTGGGTGAATCTTACTACGGACACTCCAATTGAATGTGTCAGTGCAATATGATAAATCTCTTGTTCAGAAAGAAAATAGGTCATGAAGCTCATCAAAATCCCTGGGTCATTAACAGCCATTCCACCCACAATACGTGAAAATGGCCAGAATCCATCCGCTACGATTGCTGACCTGACCACCCGACTCAACTTCCTGAAGACCACATCCATCGAAGATGACAGCATCCCATCCTCAATAGGACAATCCATCATTTGTAAAGCATTGCCAACCCTAATAAAGAAATAGCACAGATGCAGCACAGTCTGGGTGGGAGACGATGACCTCATCCCCACCAGTCATGGTGATACTTGTCTACTCATCCTTTTAGATATCTCTGCATCATTTAATACAGTTGACCACCAAGTCCTCCTTAGCACAATCACTTCACATATGAGGGCTTATGTACGAGAACAGGGTAACATCCTTTACAACACGGATTTTACTCCGCAAGGCTTTCTCAACGCGTCCGTTACAACGCCTGGAAGATATTAGAACAACAGAGGAAAATAGGAAAAAATCTCTTGTAGCTCATCAATTCATATTACTGCAGGGTAAAATTCAACCATATTTAACCCTTTCTATGTCTGAACACTCGCGATTCATTTTGACCCTTATTAGGTTAAGTATTCTTTTTAGGGTTTTAAGTTTCCCCGTAATGAACTGTTGGTCTCGCAATTTAACTGAATGCCCTTGTGATGACAAAGCAGAGCAGTCTGACATCCACATCCTTTTTTTCTGTAAATATTATACTTTACCCCGGAAGAGATTGATAATACCGATCTTAAAGGAAATGAATGTTAGACGATGTCACTCTGCCTTTTTAGAACTCCAGAAACTAGATGTTATTTTTAACGTAGCTTCAATTTCAGAATATTTTAGTAATGTTTTTAGATTACGTAAATCAATTTGTACTTGAATTCAATGTATGTTGTATTTAAATTTACTGCATATTGTACCTTTATTTTTATTGCCAATAACCATGTGGTTTTAATTGTTTTTTAATAATAGCGAGGATGTAGTATTATGAATTGTTTTTATGTACTTTTATGGTTATTAACTTTTTAACCGAATAAAGTCAAATTGAATTGAATTGAATTGAGATGACTAATCATCAAGTTAAGGGGTATATGCTCCAGCACAAGTACATTCTGGTAGTGAGACTAAGACAATTATGTTTTGTCTTAACATTATTGTTTACAATGTAATCGTATGCTCGAACTTTAAGATTATTTAGAGGAATCTCAAGTCAGCTTAATTTCTCACTCTGTTTTATTTTTTTGCTTTGTGATTTAGCTTTTTAGTTTTTCTTATATACATGAAAAGGTCTGGAGATGTGTTATATTCTATGTTCTGTACTTTTGTGTTTTCCTTCTTTTTTTGCTTGCTGTCTGTGCAATTCCCCAAAATGTCATTTGATCAAGTATAATGTACCTAATGTTTATAAAACTGTGTACCCTTCAAGTTCTCTGGAAGGTTTGAGGTCCTCCAAACACCACTATTCCAAATGCTTATATACCAAAGAAATTGTTGTGAGATCCCTACCCATTTCCTTTTTTTCTGCAGATGGATGACTAAATCTGTAACTCTAGGGCAAGAGGAATCTAATCAGGTGTATCCAAGAAAAAGGGGGAGTAGAACAGTTTGATTTGTGTATGTGGTAGAATATTAATCTAAATGTATTACAATTGCTAACAATAATGCATATCATACTAATAGTTATATTTTATGATACTCTTTTTATCATAGATAAGCCATGCCACTGTGATCTCTTCCCTCAGCGACAAGCTCCAGTTCCCGTCCTTCCTACGTACTGTGCCTAGTTACGCATTCCAAAACATTGCCCTCGCCCAACTGATTGGGCACTTCCATTGGACCTGGGTTGGAATGGTTGTGTCTAACGATGATGTGGGCTTGCAGGGAGGCCAGAGCATAAGGAGAGGCATTGAGGACAATGGCGGCTGTGTGGCATTTATGGTTCATATTAACCTTCTCTTCTCCAAAGCGAAGGTCCAGCAAGTAGCAGAAATGATCCGGGGACACCCGGTGAAGGTGATCATTGTTCACAGTAATGAAGTGCATGTCAAAGTGTTACTGCAAACTCTTTACACTCAAAACATCACTAGCAAACTCCTAATATTCACTGCATCCTTTACAATAACTCCTGGACTGCTGGATGATAAAGCCTGGAAAATCTTTCATGGATCATTGGGACTGGTCCCTTACACCGACCACATGGTGGAGTTTGAAGCATTTTTGTATCGCTTACGTCCATCGAGTTACCCCAATGATATATTCATGAAGCTCCTCTGGGAAAAAGGTTTCCATTGTATATTTCAGGAGACCAATGGGACGAAAATAGAAGTAACAGGTGAGGAAGACAAGAGGGCTGCGACCTGTTCAGGGGACGAGAACTTGGACAACGTAGGGAAAGCATTATTTGAACTGAATGATCTGAGCTACACGTATCACAGTTACATCGCAGTTTATGCTTTTGCACATGCACTGAATACTCTGATATCCTGCAAGCCAGGACAAGGACCCTTTACCAACCAATCCTGTGCTGATGTCAATAGGATACACGCATGGCAGGTAATTTGAAGAGGCATCACTGGCCCTGGTGGAAAGGAGTTTGAAGCTGCTCCTACTTGCTTTTATAAGGGATTCTTGATTTTTTTAAATGACAGTTTTTGTAAGAAAGCCTGAGTTTTTGCTATTTTTGATCAGACCCTATATTTATGTTGGCTGCAGAATTCTGTGCATTTTACCCATGCTAATGAGTGGTAAAGTGCCTGTGCTCCCCCTTTCAACATGATGAGATTTGGATATTTAACTTAGCTATAAGTCCCTATTATAGTGTACAAAGTCAACCATTGACCTAGAAGTTAAATGTTACCAATGCGCTGCAGCAGTACTGCTACCTCCTTTTGCAGTGATAGTGCACACCTGATTGCAGTCCTGCAAATTCCACCCTTTTAACAAGCCTAAAACTCAATTGTAAATATTAATAAGCCACCCCTAACTAGGCATTACTGTCCAGAAGACATGGTGCATGGTATTTGAGAGTAGGGCATAAATAAGTTGTAGGTTAAACATGTTCTTACAGTGAAGAGGCTCCAAAAGCTATTTTCACAGTAGCAGTGTTGGCTGTTAATGCTGTTATCTCCAGCTAAATTGTGGAATTCAATATTGGTATTTCCAAATATTTATCAAGAGCCCAATTCAGAGGTAAAAACATGGTTTTGTCCAGTGCAAATTTATGATGCATTGCTGACCAAGAACCACTGGTATGTCTATTCCACTAGAGTTAGTTCCTTTTGTATGATCCTTTAATAGTGGCAATAGTAAAATACAGAAGGAAACATTGCATGTAAGTTCTTCCTGTTTACATGGTATACAATGTTCCAGTACCACTTATACCAGTCTGTGTTTGTTGTCCGGTTTAACTCTCCAGATCCTTCACTATCTGAAAAATCTTCATTTTAAGACACACACCGGTAAGGAAATATTCTTTGATGCACATGGAGATGCCCCAGCGGCCTACGACATCCTGAATGTGCAGATATCTCAGGAAGAAGAATTCAGGCTTGAGAAGATAGGCAAGTTAGACCCAACTGCAGGAGAGGGAAAAGAAATAATCATCAACAGCAGCGCCATCCTGTGGAGTGATGGATCTTCAGAGGTTAGAAGGAAGCCCTGTGTTTGGGGGCCACATTAGGATGAATATAAAAAAAGAAGTTATATGAAATGAATCAATCAATGGGTTTAACTCTTTAATGCTGAAACTTATTTTACACTGTCAGAAGTCAGTAACAATGATTTATGAATGTATGAAAATTAGTAAAAAAATAAATATGTTAACAGAAGGAAAATGTTGAATAGTTGCTTCTCTCATCTGAGTGTCTCACATTGTTCAAGCATGGGTATGAGGACCACTATTGATGATGATTGAAAAGGCCACTGTCTGAAGGGTCACCCCAATTTGCTTTGCCATCCTCCTTCTTTTTGTTTTGACCTCATTTTTCTTGGCTGTGGGACTCTGAGCATGTAACCACTGCTAACCAGTGCTAAAGTCAATGTGCTCTCTCATCTTAACATGGTAACATTGGTTAATCATCAATTGGCATGTTTAATTTACTTAAAAGTCCCTTATAAAGTGCTCTACAAGGGCCCAGAGCCTATACATCAAATGCTACTAGTGGGCCTGCAGCACAGATTATGACGTAAGTAGACATTTACAATGCATCAGGCCTGCCATTGCAGAGCGAGTGTGTGCAGTTTACCCTGCCATGTCAACTTGGCATTTGAAACCCCTTAACACTTTTTATTACATATATGTCACCCCTCAAAGAACCTTTTTTGAAGTCCCCTCACTTCAAAGGCACAACGGGACATAATTATTGGTCCTCTGACCCTAGCAACTCAGTACACTTCTGGACCTGACACCAACTTGCCAAGAAGAAGAATTGCTGTGCTAAGGACTGGGACAGTAATGGACCACTCTCTGGAAGACTCCAGCCTTATTGTGCTCTCTGCTGCTCGCTCTGACTAGACCTTTCTCCCTAGACCAAGAGTGTCTCCAAGGGTCATGTTCTTCAAAGACTCGAAGACATCAAAATCTCTCACTTTGCTCCTGTGCTTGGTTCATTGGAATTGAACCCAGGTGCTTGCTCCAGTGGAACCAGTGCATCCTTTGCTGTGAGAGCTGAATCACTGCTGTTGCAGCACAGAATGTGCGAATCGTACTTGGAACCGCCGATTCACTATTGAAACCGCTGCCACGACAGTGAGAGATGGTCGATGCATCCTCTTGACTTTGGAGATGGCACACCATTTGTGGCCTTCTGCTACACAACTATGACATACTTCTTGTACCCCCCTGGGTTGCTAGGCACTTTGCGTCCTATACTTCAAGTTGCTTAGGTTTGGCAAATTCTGCCCTGGTGCTGAGGACACAGACATGTCAATAGTAATACTGTAAAGACCCACTCAAGGGGTGGGGGTTGGACTCCGGGGAAGATGGCAGCGTTACTCTATGGCTCCACACTGAGAGGTACATTACTAAATAATAGAGGCGTAGCTGTCCACACCAGTCAATACATCGCATGATCTATTATCAGAAAACGTGATGAATTGTGTAGGCTGCAAAAGAAGGAAGTCACACAGAAACATCAAGAGCCACTTATGCAAGGACGCTGGGCCGTACTGAAACCAAAAGAGCTCCGCTGCCCTAATGGAGTCACTACTACATTATATGAAGAAACAGTTTCCACTCAGTGAGCTATGGATACTATACCTTCCTCACAATAAGGATGTGAGACATTTTAATGACCACAGTGCATGTAGATGAGCTCTCGAACATGCAAACTGTTCTCGCGCCCTGCATCTATCCCGGCTGAGAGTGATACAGAGCTCAGCCCGTGCCGGCCCTTTGCATCCCAGGCACGTAGTGGAGCCCATACTGTAGTACATAAAAAACCTACCCGGTCATCGCTGTTGCAATTTCCAAATTCTTATTCGCAATGTGGTGCATACACAGACACTTATTGAAAAAATAGAGTACATAACCTAGGTAGTCTTCTTTTTCAGATTAAGGGGCCGATTAGGATGGCGGTTTTTCCGCATCCTCCGGGCCGGCGGAAGTGTCCGCCGGCCTGGAGGATGCGGAAAAACCGCGGCGGAGACTCCAAAGACCCACCGCCAAATTAGGATGGCTGGTGGGTCTGGAATTCCGTCCGCCGCTTTTCCGCCGCGGTCGGCTTCCGACCGCGGCGGAAAAGCTATAACATGGCAGGCGGTGTCTATGAGACACCGTCCGCCATATTATGATGTTGGTGTAAGTATGCTTTTCCACGGCGGCTTTTCCGCCATGGAAAAGCATACGGACATTCACTTTGGGGGCCCGTTGCGGGCCCCCTGGGTGAATGGGGGGTGGGGGGTGCACATGGGGGGTACCTATGGTACCCCCCTGCATTTGCGTACACAAAGCAGCAGGCACCGTGCGGTGCCTGCCGCTTTGTGCATGTAAATGCAACACATGCATTTTTAACATTGCGGCGGGTGCAGCTTGAAGCTGCACCCGCCGCAATGTTAAAAATAGAGGATGTGACCGCCACCCTGGCGGTCACATCCTAATTGCCATGGAGGGACCGCCGCTGCCCATGCGGACGGTCCCTCCTACTCAGGGGTGGCGGACGGACGCAAGTCCGTCCGCCATCCTAATCGGCCCCTAAGTCTTGATTTTAAATTGTCTTAATTATGGGATTTAACTTTTTAAAAAAAAATGTTGTTTAAATTATATTTTTAAAAGTCCTCGAATTAACTGATGGTACTGTCTAATACTTTGTCAAAGGCACCCTTGATAGAGATATCTACCCATGTTATATGTCCCCCATCTGATATTTGTTTGAGGGGGTGGGACCCCTTACATATTGTTCCCTTAAAATGATTGGGAGTTTAAATGTCAAATCGTATCCATATCTCTTTTTAGTAGGATTGTGTTATCTTATGATGCTGTTCTTATAATGTTATCTTATTTGTGCTTTTATGGCAGCACCTGCCAAGATAAAGATATTTGACTGACTGACATAAAAAACAACAAATACAGAAATTCAAGGAAATTCCAGGGCACAGTGCACAGTAGA
Organism: Lissotriton helveticus; assembly: GCF_964261635.1. NCBI lineage: Eukaryota > Metazoa > Chordata > Amphibia > Caudata > Salamandridae > Lissotriton > Lissotriton helveticus. Next base: position 1,691,106,960 of record NC_136069.1, on the reverse strand, counting down.
CAAAAAAGGATGTCTCCAGCAATCTCACAAAACTGTGCTTTATTCCCCCCAAAACCCAACTTATAACCCAACACCAACAATCAAGGATCAGAACAACCATTAGTACTGGCAAAACACACTTTGGTCTCCAGAACCTGCCCTCTATCTTGAACGGTACTTGACCATTTCTCAGCATCCTTTGCACTGGTCCTAAGAACAAGAAGCCACACCAAGGCCAAGGAAGAACCCAAACCAACAAATAGGAGATCTAGAGCTGATCCACCTAACAGAGAATCCCCAGTCAAAGGGAAAACAGATATTAATGCAACAATGGACATAATTATGAAAATAGTAGCTAAAGTACATGAATTAGGCATTGCTCTGGTGTTTTCTTAATTTTTATGTGTGAGGAGCTCGTGTAAAAGGCTTGCCTACCTGTGCTCGATCATCTGGTCCCCCTGCCTAGACCCGACGCGGTGTTTACCGTTGCGTGGAGGGCGGGGGAGACAGAGACAGGTACTTCCGGGTACTGAGGGCAGAGCTTTAGTTGCTGGGAGGGTTTCCCCTAAAATTCAAATTGACTCGGCGGCGGGGCGGACTAAGAACAGTGGCAGTGTCCCCAGTATGCTTACGGTGCAGCCCTGGCAACAGTAACTCTCTTCTTTTAAAAAACATATTTTTAAATTCTGGGCATTGCTCTGGTGCTTTCTTAATTTTTATGTGTGAGGAGCTCGTGTAAAACGCTCGCCTACCTGTGCTCGATCATCTGGTCCCCCTGCCTCGGTCCTGTTTACTGTTGCGCGGAGGGCGGGGGAGACAGAGACAGGTACTTCAGGATACTGAGGGCAGCGCTCTAGTTGCTGAGAGGGTTTCCCCTTTAAATTCATCATGTCTCTGTGGCCACGCAGCAGGTGCGCCGCTGGTGTGCCAAAGGCAAGCCCGTCTGCCCCTGTCCGCGGCCGACCGGGGCTAGGGGCTAGACCCCCTGCTGGTTTCGCTGTGAGATGCCATTACTGCTCCCGGCAACTTCGCACTCTCTGTCCATCCCTGGATGGGAGATGTAAGCACAGCATTAATGCTGAGGAGGAGGGCTGGCAATGCAGCTACTGCTCGTTCAGGGCGAAAGTAAAAATGGAGACCAGGGAGGAAGGCCCCGTGTTTAGGCTATCATTAATACACTGTAGATCATTGAGGAGGCACAGAACTGAGATATGTGACTTATTATTGGAAGATCAAATAGATGTTATATTTCTCACTGAGACATGGTTAGACACTGACTCTGCGCCTGAAATACTGGAGGCATTCCCCAGTGCCTACGGGATTATGAGATTGGATAGATTGTCAGTGAAGGGAGGGGGCATCGCAATCATCTTTAAACATGATTTTCAGTGCTCTCTTGTACCCGCTGACATAGCTGATGGTGAGACTATCATTTTAGCCACTAACTATGTCGTGAAGGGGCTACTGATTTATAGACCTCCAGGCCCTTGCGATTTATACCCAGCCTCATTGAATACCTTGTTCAACCAGCCATCCGGTATTAAAAGGTTATTGTTGCTGGGCGATATAAATCCGCATTTCGATGATGCGTCTAATTCAGGGGCACAAGAGTTGAGCCAAGAATTGGAAATGTTGCAATTATTTTTAAAATCTGAACTTCCCACTCATAAATTGGGTCATTTACTTGACCCTATTTTTGCCAACTGGGATGCGCTGGAACCCCCGCTCCCGGTGCTCTGGTCAGATCACTTTCTGATCACGTTTAGGGTAAAACTGCCCCTGTTTCAGACACAGGAGAGAGCTAAGCATGGTATAATAAGAAGGAAGTGGGCTGGCTTTTTACAGGAGGCTTTTAACCTGACGTTTTTAAGGGATGGTCCTCCCTCTGGACAGGATGTAAATGAGGTGTGTTAAGCACTCGAGAGACGTATAATTGTTGCTCTAGACTGCACCGCACCTTGGTCAACTAAAATGTCCATGAATAGAAGTAAACCACCTCCTTGGTTCAGTGAAGAGTTACAAACCGCTAAATCCATTCGCAAACAATTAGAAAGGTGCTGGAAGAAAGATTTCTTAGCCCTTTTGGAAGTAGGGTGTAAAATTAGCCTCAAACACTACCATTCGCTTATTAAGAAGGCAAAGTCAGCTTATTTTAAAGTAAGGATACAAACAGCAGAGAACTCTACAAAAGAGCTGTTTAAGATCTGTAAAGAAATTTCCTTCTTGACATCCGCTGCAGCGCCCCTTGTGGTCTCTGAGGAGTCCTGTAATTGAGTCGCTGAACATTTTGCAGATAAGGTGAAGAGGATTTATTCTTCTTTTCCTGATGCGGCTCGTAAGGGTAAAAGAGCTGAAAAGGAATCTGTAGATGTGTCTGAAAGGCAGTGTCTTTATGAATTCACTGTGCCCTCTCAGGACATTTTTAAAAAGACCACCATTAGCAGCAAATCGGGCTAACCCAGGGACCCGGCTACTCCCAGGGGGCTTAGAGGGAGTATTGACGCAATTGAGCCTTTTATGAGACACTGTTTAGAACTGTCTTTTATCTCAGGAGTGGTTCCAGGAATGTGGAAGGAGGCGGAGGTACTTCCTTTACAGAAGAAGCCCCATATTAGCACTGACCAACTTGACAACTTGCGCCCCATTTCCCTGCTCACGTTTTTTACAAAGGTTGCGGAAAAGATTGTGAATACACAGCTCACTGCACATATCTGTTCCAACAATCTACTTCACCTATCCCAGTCTCGTTTCCGGGCTTTTCACTCCACGGAATCTGCCCTGCTGTACTCTACCGAGACCATCCGGAAGTATGTGGACGAAGGAAAAACAGCGGCCTTAATTCTTTTAGATTTAAGTGCCGCGTTCGACACTGTTGCCCATCATACTTTGCTGCATGATCTAGAGAGTGGGGGTTCAGCTGGCGGAGCACTAAAGTGGATGGAATCCTTTTTATCTGAGCGTTGTTTTTCAGTCAGGCAAGGCAGATATTACTCTAGAAACATCAAGCTGGCCCAGCGGGTGCCTCAGGGCTCTATATTAAGCCCAACACTATTCAATCTCTATGTCACCCCCATGGCTAAAATCTCGGATACAATGGGATTAATGCCCTCTCCTATGCTGATGATACCCAGCTGGTGGTCTCTCTAACTCAAGCCCGGTTGGAGCTGCCTCCAACTTTGTATCCTGCCTTCAAGAACTGGCTGAATAGATGGCAAATAACTGCCTAAAGTTGAATGGCTCAGAAAAGGGGGTGGTGATGAATCATTTTGTCCACCATAAGCGTGGAAGGGTATACTCAGATGTGAGTCCCTTGCTCATTGCACCATCAGGATTCAAGCAAGCCGGGCCGAAGACGCCTGAAATGGCAGAAACCGGTCCCCGGAAGCTTGTTTCCTTCCCAGTACAAGAATTGGCTTGGTAGTTTGGTTTGCCCTGTTCCCATCATGCACTGGGACAGGAACAGACTAATTTGCATATAGCCAAGTTCTGAGCTGGGATGGTGCAGTGAGCTAAAAAACGGTGATGGATCAAGCCCTGATCTTTGGACTGGGTAAGAGTGGTCTGCTTAATTCAGGCACTCTGTTCATCACCACCCCCTTTTCTGAATCATTTTGTCCACCATAAGCGTGGAAGGGTATACTCAGATGTGAGTCCCTTGCTCATTGCACCATCAGGATTCAAGCAAGCCGGGCCGAAGACGCCTGAAATGGCAGAAACCGGTCCCCGGAAGCTTGTTTCCTTCCCAGTACAAGAATTGGCTTGGTAGTTTGGTTTGCCCTGTTCCCATCATGCACTGGGACAGGAACAGACTAATTTGCATATAGCCAAGTTCTGAGCTGGGATGGTGCAGTGAGCTAAAAAACGGTGATGGATCAAGCCCTGATCTTTGGACTGGGTAAGAGTGGTCTGCTTAATTCAGGCACTCTGTTCATCACCACCCCCTTTTCTGAATCATTTTGTCCACCATAAGCGTGGAAGGGTATACTCAGATGTGAGTCCCTTGCTCATTGCACCATCAGGATTCAAGCAAGCCGGGCCGAAGACGCCTGAAATGGCAGAAACCGGTCCCCGGAAGCTTGTTTCCTTCCCAGTACAAGAATTGGCTTGGTAGTTTGGTTTGCCCTGTTCCCATCATGCACTGGGACAGGAACAGACTAATTTGCATATAGCCAAGTTCTGAGCTGGGATGGTGCAGTGAGCTAAAAAACGGTGATGGATCAAGCCCTGATCTTTGGACTGGGTAAGAGTGGTCTGCTTAATTCAGGCACTCTGTTCATCACCACCCCCTTTTCTGAATCATTTTGTCCACCATAAGCGTGGAAGGGTATACTCAGATGTGAGTCCCTTGCTCATTGCACCATCAGGATTCAAGCAAGCCGGGCCGAAGACGCCTGAAATGGCAGAAACCGGTCCCCGGAAGCTTGTTTCCTTCCCAGTACAAGAATTGGCTTGGTAGTTTGGTTTGCCCTGTTCCCATCATGCACTGGGACAGGAACAGACTAATTTGCATATAGCCAAGTTCTGAGCTGGGATGGTGCAGTGAGCTAAAAAACGGTGATGGATCAAGCCCTGATCTTTGGACTGGGTAAGAGTGGTCTGCTTAATTCAGGCACTCTGTTCATCACCACCCCCTTTTCTGAATCATTTTGTCCACCATAAGCGTGGAAGGGTATACTCAGATGTGAGTCCCTTGCTCATTGCACCATCAGGATTCAAGCAAGCCGGGCCGAAGACGCCTGAAATGGCAGAAACCGGTCCCCGGAAGCTTGTTTCCTTCCCAGTACAAGAATTGGCTTGGTAGTTTGGTTTGCCCTGTTCCCATCATGCACTGGGACAGGAACAGACTAATTTGCATATATCCAAGTTCTGAGCTGGGATAGTGCAGTGAGCTAAAAAACGGTGATGGATCAAGCCCTGATCTTTGGACTGGGTAAGAGTGGTCTGCTTAATTCAGGCACTCTGTTCATCACCACCCCCTTTTCTGAATCATAAAGTTGAATGGCAGCAAGACCGAGGTGTTGGTGATAGGGAAGACTCCATCAGTATGGACCTCGGCATGCTGGCCCCAGTCATTGGGTCCGACTCCCACACCTTGTGAACAAGCTAAAAACCTTGGGATTTGGGTGGACAACAAGCTGTCTTTTGACTACCATACTAGGCGAGTGGCAGGTGCCTGTTTTGGCATTTTAAGGAGCCTGCGGAAAACTCTTGATACCCTCCCTACTGTATTTCTTGTTCATGCATTTGTAACCTCTCGCCTAGATTATGGCAATCTTCTGTATCTGGGTTATGTTAGTCTGAATTTGTAGAGCTCACGTTCAACGCATGGTTTCTTGGCACTGTGTGCCGCTGGGGAACCCGTCCTGGCTTTTCCCTGTGAGATGGTCCCTGTTGGGCATCCCCAAGGTGAAGCCAGGCATCCCCAGCAGCGAGGGGGCCGTTGTGGAGATTAAGCAAGCTATTGCCCAGAGTTGCAGCGTGGGACCCATGGTTAGAGAGGCACCGAGGCGAGATTTATCGAGCCCGCTGACATTGGTTCTGTACCCTGCCGCGTCGGGAATTGAACCCCGGTCCCGGGCCTACTTCTGCTTCTGGATCTGCCGCCTCTAACCAGTGAGCCACACTTCTCCAACTGCCAGATGCTTGCAGCATTTGCAGTGCATCCAGAATGCAGCAGCGAGATTAGTTCCCATGCTCCCGAAGGGGGCCTCAGCTACTGGTGCGCTGTCCTCGTTACATTGGCTTCCTATTAGGGAGAGAGTAAAATTCAGATGTATGACATTACAACGCATGTTTTTACCACGCATGCCTTAACAACGCGGTTTTTACACCGAAAACCTTTACAACGCATAGCGCTTTGGGGTGCTGGATAGTGAATAGTTTAATTTACTATTCCAACTCCAGTTCCTGTGGACACTAGGGAAGGTGTTGGATAGTAAATTAAACGTATTCTCTATCCTAGAGCGCCCCCCAGCGCAATGCGTTGTAATGGTTTGCGTTGTAAAAGTTGCGTCGTAAAGGCACTGCGTGGTAAAAGTTGCATTGTAAAAGATGTTTCCCATAAAATTCAAGGCTCTGTGTGTGAGCCATTGGATTCCACATTCCTGCATGATTTTCTAACTCCTTACATACTGACTAGACTGTTAAGATCCAGTGGGATAGATAGGGTGTTTGTTCCCAGAATCAAGAGAGCCAGGATCTCGTTTTGTTACCTTGCTGCCCGACTATAGAACTCGCTCCCTCAGGCGCTCCGGCTGGAGTGCTCTGAGTCGGTCTTCCGGAAAGGTCTGAAGACGCATTTATTTTCTTCTTTTTAAATTGTTTTTTGGTTGAGCTGTTGCTTTGATCTGTGATCGCAGCCCAGAGACACACAGACCTCAGTGTAACCAGGCGCTTTACAAATGTAACTATTATTATTATTATTATCATTTTATTGATAGTGTGGGGAAGTGTGGCTCAAGGGTTAGAGCAGGCAGACCTCGATGCAGAGCTCTGGCCAGGGACCAGGGTTCGATTCCCGCCTCGGCGGGTCTTGGGCTCATTAATTTCCCTGACCGGATATTCTCGCCTCAGTGCCTATTCTGATCATGGGTTCTGGGCAATTACTTGCTTAGTCTCCACAACGGCCCCCACAACGTGAGGGATGCCTGGACACTTCACAGGGAAAGCCAGGAAGGGTTCCCTTGCGGTATTCGTACAAGCGCTGGGAAACCCACTGCGGGTAGCTGTGCGCTATACAAGTACAAAAACATTTACATTTACATTGAGGGAAAAAGACTATAATCTCAATAACAAAACTGAGGATACCCAAAACCCTTGGAGGATTTAGTTTTATCTCATTTTGAAACTTATCAAACAGCTTTCCTATTCAAATAAGGTGCCCACTGGCTAACCCAGAGGGAGAACTACACACCAATTTGGCTGGAAATCAACATTTCTATTACTCCCTGTGGGAATCCTTTCTCATTCATCTCGATGGGAAAGGTATCCGGCTGCACTCAAAATTCATTATAAACAACACCAAAGAGGCCATATTAAAAATTGACTCTCTCAAGAAAACACAATACGCACATCTGGAACAAACCTAGGATCAAATTGGATGGTCTTTGGACCCAGTGGCAGGAGTGGGCTTCACGAAGAATCTTCCCTATCGACCAATTAGATTCAAACAAACTCCTGCTAACGTTTGCAAACTTACAACACACATACTCCCTATCCAATTTAGATTTCTATAATTTTCTAAAACTCAAATCTTGCATGCAGAGTGTGTTGTAAAGAAATTGAAAACGTACTCTAAAGTGTACCTTTCTTTTTTGGTATGTTGAGGAAATAGAGTAGATTTAAGAAGACATCTAAAGAAAAAAAGATAAAGCTCAATTGCGGACAGTAAAACTTTTTGCTGACAAGGTTCTGCTTTCATGATGTTTATTTTCACACACTGAAAAGTATTCATTGGTAGATGCTTGCATCAAGGTTTTGTAAGGGTGAGCTCATCAGATGTATTGATTAATGGTCAATGAGCAACACTGTTATTGTGAAAGTATTATTTTACCCTCATTGAAAGAAAAATGAAAGGCTGCAGAGTCCCTGACACCCCTGTATTTTCTGAGTTAGAGATTGGCATAAAAAGGTTGTAAAATTCTTCTCCTCCACTCACTTTGAAGATCTCTTTCTGTGGAGCATGTTTCATAATAAAATATCATCTAAGGGCAGTAGTGGTCCCCATACTTCGACAGGCAATGACTTCCATGTAAGTAAAAGGCTATCTCTTAGGGAAGGAGACTCCATATGATCACAGAGATAGATTGGAAGGTGCTGTGAAGTGGTACAAAGGGGTCTATTTATAAGCATAGTTTAGTCGCTCTTGCACCACGTAAGAGTGCACGAGCGATGCAAGTCAAAAATCAGGGGGCATATTATCATGAAAGGGAACAACATTATCTGGTGTTAACCTGGGCTTCTATGGGAATTCACAAGGGCATATTTTCAAGCCCATTATCGCCGCTTTAGCGGCAGTTTCCTGCCAATAAAAGCAGCGATCTTGTATTGCCCTTTCTTGATAATATGCCCCAGGTGTCCAAATTCACGTAACGCCACTTTGCATGACACCCGATGGCTCCATAGTTCTAGAGTAAAGCAATGCGGCGCACTTGCTGCATTGTCTTGCTCTGCACAAGAGAGGCTCCATGGGTGCAGTTCTGATGGTTTTTGATGCACTCCCAGATGTACCAGAATTGGTAAACCGGGGAATGTGCCAATAAGAGGCGCCTTCCCAGGGAGGTGTAACAAGGATAAATAGCTTTATTTCTCCTCATTACTTCCTCTTTGTATGCAGCACACATACACAGAGGATTATGCTTCTCAGGATTGTTTTTGTGAAGGAAGGTGGCATTTCCCGCACAAAAATAATTGTGCATGCAACACGCTGCCAAAGGACTCCAGCAGAGGGGTAAAGGCATGAATATGTCATATTGCCTTAAATATGGTGCATTCCTGCCCTTTCCCTGTTATGCAGTGCAGCTCAGCAAAGTGATGTTCTGCATGGCGTTACAAGTCCGAAAATAGGCACCAGAGTTTTGTGGTGCATTATACGCTCAGTGCTGGGTGTCATCCTTACTAATAACATATTTTCCTTTCTTTATTTTCTTTACTAAGCTCCTTTTGCAAAAACAATGGGGCATATTACCAACAACTAGCGATAATTATCGCTATGTTGGCTTAGCGGCAATATTTTTATCGCCGAGCTGCTGCGATTTTTATCGCTTTGGAACCTTGCTATTATCAAGGTTTATCTCCTAAGCGATAAAAATCGGCCAAAATGCATGAATATCGCTGAAAAGTCAGCAATATTCAGGCATTACCGAGCTAATGCTCTTAGCCATGTTATCCACCTCCCATTGGATAACATGGCTAAGAACAGCTCTGGGCAGGTGTTAGCTTTTGGAGATATTCGCGCTTAGCGCGAATATTTCCAAAAGTTGGTAATAGGAGATAGCGATGTTAGCGACTGTTTCCAGTCGCTAACATCTTGGCACGCCCACTTTGCATGTCATTAGTGATATATATCACTGACATGCAAATTGGGCCCCCAGAAGCTCGCTATCTCCTACTAGCTGTCGCTAACTGGTGTTAGCGACAGCTAGGTAATAGGGAGATAATTTTATCTCCGCTTTCCTGGCTTTTAAAGCCAAAAAAGTGGGGATAAACCCCCTTGATAATATGCCCCAATGAATCTTACTTAGAGGCAGTATGTAACAATACTTCTTCAACAAGATGTGGATGTCCCGTCTACCCTCCTCCAGATTCTGTCGCTTCATTTTTGGAGCAGTTACGGGTGGTCTGTATTTTATTCAGTCATCTGCTCCAACCTCAGGAATACCTATTTGACTCTCCTAACCCCAACAGCAATGGTGCCAGACTGGTAGCCCAATTTATTATTGCTTCACAGATGCCATTTCAACTGCTATTTCATCACTCAGTGTTCATTAGACATATGATGGTGGTCCTGAAATAAAAGTGCTTTAAAAGTGCTAAAATGCAAACCCCACTTGGTTGGAAACACTGCATATGTGAGTCCGGAAAATGGGCCCTATGTTTTGGTTCTATTTCTGAGACTCACATGCATGATGACTATTGGCCATGCCGCAATAGCATTGTATGCCGGATGCCAATGCCTTTTCACCTTAGAAATGGCTGAGCTACCAAATGATAAGCTCAGTGTATTGAATTATTTTTTTCCATTTTGTTTACTAATTTATTTTTATAAAGAACACTCAACCAATGACAATAAAATAGTCAACAGTAAGCAAGAAAGTTAGGATGAAATGGTGTCTGCAAGTTCATGGGTGATTTGCATCACTCTTCAAATCCTTGATTGACCAATTTATGCTGCAGGTTATTTGGGCCACCAAATCTTTTGATGGTTGAAGGAAGTAATCAGGTCGATAGAGAAACTGCATTTTGTAGGAAATTTAGGCTCAGTTGGATTGTATTCTGGGCTCAGGTGGTATCCAGACTATTCCAGAAAGCAATTGTAATTATCTGTGTCTATGATGCATAAGTCTCTATTTTGCATCTCTCTTTTTTACTTCAGTTAACAGTGTTATTGTTGTTCCTCTTCTGAATACAGGTCCCACTCTCAGTCTGCAGTAATAGTTGTCCTCCTGGGCATAGGAAGGTTGCAAGACGGGGAGAGCCTGCATGCTGCTTTGACTGTGTTCCCTGTTCACCAGGTGAAATCAGCAACTTCACTGGTAAATACTTTTGATATGTTATTCATTGTAACGAATTTGGAGTACCATATCTTACAATTTTCATTATAGGAGACCAGATCCTTTCCCGGTTGATTCTAAAATATATCGTAGTGAATTACGCATTTTCAAGGTTTATTATTTTTTGATGCATGTATAAGGTTTCTTTACAAGACTTATATTCCATTCATTTGTTAAAAGGTGGCATTTAATACCATAGTACAAATGACGCTTCCAATGCTGACAAAAGGGTTTTGAACAGGGGCATTTTTCAACTTAAAGAGTATCACTTTCATTGGAACCACCCCTCATTTGCAAATTCATTTAGGGCTATCTGCCAGGACCCTCCAACCAAAAAAAGAAGTACTAAAAAATCTGACAACCCCTTAATAATCAATGAGTTCATCAGCTCTAGCTGGGTGTTAGTCTTACTCACATATATTACACATAGAATGTCAGTTCCGGAGTCTGACCTCGATGAATACCCGAAACACTGGACTAGGCCAACAGCTAGTGGTGCTGCCAAGTTGGGGGTTTGATCATCTAGGATTCCAAGACTTCCCCTTTGAAGCTGACTTTACCTTCTATGACAGTTCTAGGGCAAAATTCACAAAGGTAAACTTAGATGTTTGGTCTAAATTTAGACCAAACGTCTAAGTTTATAACTTTTGAAATTCAAAAAGGGCATTTACATGTACTATCTTTATGTCTGCACTCTACTAACACAAAAATCCCATATGGGTTTCCTGGGTATAGTTAAATCCATAAGGTGTGTCGCATTACCCTTTTTTCCAGCACAGCATGGGACTCATCTACTTGTCCTGGAGTGCCTGGGACTCTACTATCAGAAACAACCAACAGCGTTTGGCCCAGCTGGTCTCTACCAGAGTCACCTTCTGATCATATACTAATATTTGATCGAGCTTTTGACTGCCCTCTGTGTCCTTCTTGCTACTTTTGATATAATCCGTCATCGGCCCAAGCTCAGTCAACCAGACCTTTTTGTGTGTATCTAGAATGGGTTCTTTAAACTATCTATCACAGGGCTAACAGGACCTCCCATACAATGCCCAATCAGAAACACAAAGGGGCTGACCAACTCCTATCTTTGGAACCTCCCTATAGGCTAACAGTGGGCTTGATAGCAGGACATTCTACTAATGTCTGAGGGACTCTTCCACACCCTTAATCATACATTTCAGGGTGTTGATGAATCCGTCCACAACCATATTTGTTTGAGTGTGATAAAGCATTAAAAGTGTGTAGTTTACATCACAATCATCCAACATGGACTTGAAGTATGTTGACATGAATTATGTTCTTCTATCTGAAACAGCTTCCTTGGAAGTAGATACTTCAATGAAGATTTTACCTGCATTTTACAGCTATCCATGTACACTAACTTGGTCCACTATGACTCTGATGTGCTATTGCTGACCTACTATTTCTCTTGTGCCTCTTTCTGTTCCCTCATTGCTACTTAGTCAGATATATTTGCATTTTAAAACTGCCTGTATTGACCTATGCACTATTCCTGCCTAATACTCTCTCATTTTATCATCCCAAATTGTATATCCCCACCCTCCTGAATCTATTGTTCCATTACTGTTTATACGTCTCCCGCCCTTACACTCCCCTTCATTAAACCTCTCCCTATCGCCTGTTTTGAGCGCTCACCTCACCCTGCTAAGTGCTCCCCTCACCCCTCACTGTTGCCTAATTCTTCTTGAGACTATCAACCTCAAACAGCTTTGCTACTCCCCTAGCCACTCCAAGGAGCTGTACATCAACTCTAACACTGATTTGGCGTCCATATCCCACATCATCCCTATGAACTGCTCCGACCATCACCTCATATTGTTCACGATCTCCCCCCTACCCCGCCCGCCCCAGCTAAAAACAATAAAGCTACGATTGTGACCAGAAATCCTAAGGATATTCCTCTTGGCACACTGGAGTCCAAACCTCAAACCTAACTTCGCCTTACCCCATCCTCTCTCGTTGCAAATGAACTAACAGAGAAAACTGTTGTTGAGGTCTTAGATCAACGTGCCCCGCCCACATTTAAAACGCAAAAAAATGCCCCCTCCAAATCATGGTTTACCTCTGACCTCAACAAGGAAAGATGCTCTCTTAGACTTGCTGAAAGAACATGGATACAACACCCATCCCCCTCCCATCTTGCCCTCCTTAGAACCGCTAGATCCAACCAAAAAAAACACATTTTCTCAGAAAAGGCATCTTACTTTTGCTTGCAACTCTCATGTGCCAAGAACAGACCCAGAGAACTGTTCAATATCGTGGGAAACCAAATCTCCTCTGCCCCCCAACTTGATGGCCTCCACAAGCAAATGTGAAGCAATTGCTAACTTTTTCTCTGAAAAAATTGCCAAGATTGATCAATCCTTCCTTGTATTTATTTATTTATATATTTATTTATTTATTTATTTTAATGTTTTATAGAGCATGTTTTATAGAGCGCAAACTTGACCCGTGAGGGTATTTGAGCGGTTTACACAGTTACACAGTAAACAAAGCAACATAACAAAGCAACATAGTCTCAAGTGCAGAGACATACAAAGTTTGGGGAGGGGTAGGGTAGCTGAGGTGCATAGGATAAAGTTATAATGGGACCAGTAAAAACAAAAACAGAAGCCCCACGATTACATATCAGGGCAAGTTGGTAAACTGCGGAAGAGACGATAGTTATGGATTCGGTAGACACACTGTTGTAGATGCAAGCATGTCATTGGCCTGGGAATTTGCCCATGAGGACGTTTTTGGTCTCCTTCTTGAAGCGTGACATAGAGGGGATTTTTCGATGTCAGGCAGGAGAGAGTTCCAAATTCTTGGTGCTACCCTGCAGAATGCCCTATTGTAGGTTCTTTTTTTCTGAAAGCGAGCAGGATGGAGCAAGAGGTTTCTAGCGGACCGGGCGTTCCTAGTTCCTCCAGACATCACCAGTTTCTGCGCCAGATAGGCAGGGGAGTTTGTGTAGAGGGCCTTGTGAGTAATGCATGCAATTTACAGCTGTATTCTAGCCTCCATAGGAAGCCAGTTTAGTGCTTTCAAATGTGGAGAAATGTGGTCACATTTCCTGGTGCCTGTGAGTAATCATTGAGGCAGGCTTTTAGAGGAGCCAGAACATTTTTGGGTAAACCAGTGAGGATGGAACACCCATATTCCAGTCTCGATATGACTAGTGCTTGGACTGCCATTTTTAAGTCTAGAGCATCTATGAAGGGTTTTAGCTTCCACAGGTAGCTCAGGTGGAATCTGGCTGATTTAGCCATTGACTTAATGTGGTCACGCATGTTCAGGTTACTGTCGAGAAGTATGCTTAAGGATTTGGCAGAGTTCACAATGGTCAGCGGGCAGTTTAAGGCTGTGATGGCAGATCAGGAGGAATTCGGTTTCTTTGAATTGAGTTTCAGTTGGTTAGCGGCTAGCCATTGGACTGTTAGTTTCAGGGTCTCGTTCAGGGTAATGATCTCCTCAAGTGATGTATTATTGATGTATATTCGGGTGTCAACCGTGTACATGTGGTAGGAGATGTTGGCGGTACGAAGAACTTCAGTTAGTGGCTGTAAGTAAAGGTTAAAGAGGGTGGGTGATAAGGTTGAATCTTGGGGGACACTGACTTTGACTGGGGTGGGAGCTGATAGGTTGCCATTAATGAGGAATCTCTGAGATCGGTTATGTCGGAAGTACCTAAACCATTCTAGGACAACGCCATTGAGCCCCATCCTGAGATTAAGACGTTCGAGTAGTTTATCATGGTTGACCGTATCGAAGGCAGAGGATAGATATAGGAGGATTAGAAGGCAGGTTTTGCCTTGGTCAAGGGTTTGGAGGGCATCATTCACTATGTGGAGCATAGTGGTTTCCATGATGTGCCCCGGTCTGAAACCAGATTGAAAGTTGTCCAATAGGTGGAAGTGATTGATGTGCTGACTTAGTTGCTGTTGGACACATTTTTCAAACACTTTAGCTAACAGAGGGATATTGGATATAGGTCTAAAGTTGTCAGGGGAAGAGGGGTTCAGCGATGGCTTTTTTAGGATAGGAAGGGCTTGACTGGCTTTTAAGGGGTCCGGGATCGAGCCCTGCTGAAGTGAGGCGGTGATTTTTGTAGTCCAGCAGGGAATAATGGCTTGGATGACAGTGGCGAGGCAGTTAGATGGTAGAGGGTCATTGAAGTGGTTATTGGGGTTCAAAGTAGAGAGGATTTTGGAGATGGAGTCTTCGTCAAAGTATTTGAAATCGGTCCAGTGAGCTTAGTTTTTAGGTGGGCCGGTGTGGCTAGTGCAGAGACGGGGGGAGGACAGGGAGGGGATGAGAGTAATCAGCGGTATTGAGTTCAATTTCTAGTGCCATGATTTTATCAGTAAAGAAAGAGGAGAATTCCTCTGAGGATATTAGAGATTTAGGGGATTCTTTCTGAGATTTAGCCAGTTTATTAGATAGGTGTTTGATCAGCTCAAAGAGCTTGCGGGGTTTGTCCCTGGCATTCCCTAATTCGGATCTGAAGTATTCTTTTTTTGAGTTCAGGGTGTGTTTGTTGTAATGGTTTGTTGCCTGACGGAGAAGTTTAAGGTGCTCAGCGGAGGGGTGCTGTCTCCGGATTATTTCAGCTTGTTTTAGGGATCTCCTCTCCATGTTTAGGGAATCAGAGAACCAGGGGTTTCTGTCTTTGATTCGTGACCTTTTTAGTTTTAGAGGGGCCAGGTCGGCCAGGATGTTCGATCTGGATGCTGAGTAATGATGATTGACCGCAGTTATATATGGGGGGTGGGAGATCGGAATTGCAATGAGCTTCCAGTTTGATAAGGTCAAGGTTTTAAGTGTCTCTGATCCAGCGCTTGGGAATCACCGATTGCAGTCTCCTTGACTTGCGGGTCCCTGGTAAAACGAAGGAGATGGTGTGGTGGTCGGACCAGTTGCATGGGTCTATGGAGACAAGTTTGACTGCGGATTCTTTAGAGATGATCCAGTCCAGTTTGGCCCCTTTAGAGTGAGTAGGCCGAGAGCAGGTTTGGGACAGGGCTTGATCAGTAAGGAAGTCTTTGATAGCGTTGACGTGGGGGTCTTTAAGGTCATTCCAATGCAGGTTAAAGTCACCAAGGAAGATTTCTTTGGTATTGAAGGGAATCTTGGTTGTGATGATATCCAAGAGGAGGTCAGTGAAAGAGTCGTTCGAGCCAAGGGAGTGGTAAAATATGTGCAAGTTGCAAAGGTGTAATGATTTGCTGGAAATGGAGAGGGCGAGGTATTACCAGGAGTCAGTGGAGTACACTTGGAGTTCCGTGACCGAGAGGGAGGATCAGTAGAGGCAGGCGATGCCGTCACCTTTTTTTCGGAGAGCCTGTCTAGTCTAGCAATGTTGTAGTTAGGAGGGACTAATAAGTTGAGGCAAGGGGAAGAGTATTCATTGAGCCAGGATTCGTTTAGTATAGTTAGGTCTATGTTTTTATTCAGGATGAGGTCGGCAATATCCGAGGCATGTTTAACTGCCTAACGGCAATTAATTAAGAGGCCCGATAGTGGGGAGTCTGGGGGAGTGACAACATCTGCCCTATCTTCAACCTCCCCCTACTCTCCAAAGCCTTTGAAAAATGTGCCCTACTTCAATAGGATAAGCACATTGACCACCTGCTTGACCCCCTACAATCCGGCGACCGCAAAGGTTACAGCAATGAAACTGCACTGCTTTACATTGTCGATGACATCCACCTCGCCCTGGATGAGGGTGAGACTTGCATACTCATCCTTCTCGACCTCACTGCTGCATTTGACACAGTTAACCAGTCAACCTTACTCAATGTACTCAAGGATAACTTTGGCCTTAATGGCACTGTCCTAAACTGGTTCACCCCCTACTTCCAACATAGAACCCAACAAATCAAAATTCAAAACTGCCTCTCCAGCCCCACATCTGTCTGCCTCGGTGTCCCCTAAGGATCTATCCTCTCTCCTGCCCTCTTCAACCTCTTTATGGAACCCCTTGCCCTCATATTTAAACAAGCCGGAATTAACTATCACCTGTATGCTAACGACACCCAACCGTACTATAAAACCAAATCCCACTTGGATATCTTACACCTCAACACTGCCCTAACCAAGATTCAATCCTGGTTCTTCACCACCCATCTCAAACTTAATCCAAAGAAAACTGAAATCATTCTCTTCTCTCCTAAAAACACCCCTCTCCCCATTCAAGCATGGATCGCTGACCTTAATGCCCTTAACTGCTCTCGCCGAATCAGTTAAATCTCTTGGCCTCGCCATCAACAGTAAGCTTGCGCTCAATACCCATATAAAAAACTCAGCAAAAGGAGCACTTTTCACACTCTGGCATCTCAAAAAATTCAAACCTTTCATTCCAGTGGAAGATTTCAAACCGGTTATCCAATCTCTAGTCCTTTCAAAGATTGACTAGGGAAACGCTTTACTCTCCGGAACACCTAAAGTTTACCTTGCCCCCCTTAAATCTGTCCTCCACTTAGCGGCCAGGCCAACAACTGACTGTAAGCATTTTGAACACATCTCACCTGCCCGCAAGGACCTCAAATGGCTTCCCATCGAAGGAAGAAGGAAGATCCTCCTATATAATTGCCTGCTTTTCACACAAAACCCTTTATCAAAAGACACTGATCTACCTCTCCAAGAAACTCACTAAAGCAGATTGCGCCCGGATGTTGAGAAGCACCAACTCTCTTCTTCTCGTCCCCCCACTATTAAAAAAAAGCCTCTCAATTCTGCTCCTTCTCTGGAAAGACCCCCAGATTTGGAATGCCCTCTCCAAAGATCTACGATGTACCCCTTCTTATGTCAGTTTAAAAAAAGACCTTAAAATACACCTGCTCAACAAATATTGGGGTACTTAATCCCTCTCCCGCCATGCATGTTCTACCCACCCCTCCTCCCTTAAACACTACCGCTTTCCCCCCTCGCTCCTCAAACTACCCCTTCCTGACCCCCCTCCACCCTACTTCCCTCCTTTCCCATCCTAACATTTCCCCTCCACTCTTTCGCACATACGTAATCCCCTCCTGCGTTATTCTGACCACTGAACCTACCCTTGTGCACTGTTATACTGTTATTATCTATATTGCTCAATTGACTGTTTTATTCCACCATGTATAAATGCTTCATTTATATCAATTGTTCTGTTTTTCCGTAAATACGTTTTATACAAATGCAAAGTGCTCTGATACCCCTGGGTAGAGTTAGTGATATATAAAACCTCTTAAATAAATAGAGATACCCAGAAGGATGCTAACCACTACAGGTGCAGTCCCCACCCTGTTTTAAATGGCTTCAGGGTAACATGTTGCATGGTCAAACACCACTGGGAGGAACCTGTTCGCTAAGGCAGTCTAAAGGGCAAGTGCCTTCCTTTGCCCACTCTTTTTCTCCCAATCATTTTTGTAACTCACAACTTTCTTGGATCATTGATGGGATTTACAACTTTGTACCCCAAAAAATTGCAAGTAGGTATAGAGCACACAATAGGAAATGTTTTATGTTTATTTAGCCTAGGAAATAAAATCATAGCATCTGACTACCTGCCCAGCATAGAACCACAGATCCTTCCTGAACAAAATATTGTTATTAGTTGAGGATGGGTGGGAGTCCCGTTCAAGTAATAAACAAAATCCTTGTCAAGGTGAACCATAAAAGTCAACAAATAAACCTGAGGGTAACCCTCTGGTAGTTTAGCATGTATGTAAGATTTTTATGCAACAACCAAACAGTGATAAAGTAGAAACTCAACACAAGACTTTTCAAACCAATTAAGAAATATAGAATTTACTTTACTGATAAAACAACATCAAAACAACAAAAAAACAGTCTGTGGAGCGTGAGCTATCAATTTTTAAAGTTCTAGATGAAAATAGTGCTTAAAAGCACCACTCAAGGTATCTGGTTGTGCTAAACCTCATCAAAGTCTGAATTTCAGGTCGACCACAATGGAGTGCAGGTCACGGTTTGCCTGGGTGGAGAGTTCACCTTCTCACAGTCCACATGCAAGGAACCTCATTTGGAGCTTTGCCTTGACGCCAGGCAATAACCACCCACCCACCTCACCAGACCCTTGCCCTCTCACTTCCACTTCTCATTTCCTTCTTTTAACTGAATCACTAAGAAAGACTATCACAAAAACAATCCTAGTTGTCTTTTCCATTTCCTCCTCCTGGTTAAATTCTTCTGTTGATGAGGTGGGGCAAAAGTTGGAAAGGAGCAGACTATAGACACATGACATTCCTCGATGATTCCCTCTTCAATGTGGCAAAGTATGTGGTCTCTGGAGAGGTGCCTGACATCCAGATGCTACAAATTTCTTGGAGACACATTTTCAACTCAGTAATGCCCTTCATCCTGATTACTTGAAGCAAATCCTACAAAGGATGTATTGTCCTCTTGCAGCTGATCCTGTCCTGCTCTGCCAAGATATACTTTATCCAGGGCAACTGGAATTACACAGCAGAGGAGGGTCATATTAGGTAACAGGGTTGAGAGAACTATATGGCAAAGAAAAAGCAAAATCCGCGTGTAATGGACCACTTTGTGTGATTACTTCATTAATATGTTATTTTGACACTTTTTAACACTGGACCTCATTCCGATGGTGGTGGAACTGCCACCATCAGGCTGTTGGTGTGGTCCCACCCCCATTGGACCCTGCATGTCTGCCTGCCAAATCATAACGCAGCGTGCAGATGGAGGGCAGTATGCACAAGGAGCAAGTTGGGCCAGCGGACATACATGAATCCCTATAATGATGGAGGTGCCTTCTCAGGCACCACTGTAGGGATTACAATGTCATTTTCGCATGCCGTTTCGGGGCAGTTAACCAGCCATGAAAAGGCTGATGAGAATCGAGTGGGCCCCCCCATACTCCCTGACCCTCCGATATGGGCCCCTGCATATCCCTGCACCATGTCGCAGTCAGCCACATAGTACAATGATATGTGCAATGTATTTTGTTTTGTATTGTGATGTGTGCTGCAGCCAATAGCACTCGCCACAATACAAAAGATACAGATTGTGGTCGCTGTGGAGGGACCCCGATGGCGGGACTGTCGACAGCTAATCGGGCAGTCTCATTTTCGACAGGATGTCCGACCGCCATTATAATGAGTCCTACTGTCTGGACATCGGTTGCTCCACATAGTATCAATATATAGTAATAAGCAGCAGAAATGTGGCTGGTCAACCTTTGCAAAGGTCCTTTCACTGCACAGCAACACTAGCCACAGCACTTTTAGTAACGTTTGAACGCGTTGAGCTAGAAACATTCTTTTTTAAACATTCTGCAAATTATGCAGCAGATGATGGATGATGTGGCAAATGCTATGAAAAAATGACGAGGCCACTCAATCTCATAATTCCAGTGGCCCTGACTATATCCGACTATTGATGACATTTGCCCACCCATCCCTCGGTACACCGCCTGCAATCATGGCCATTCCGTTTGCTCTCTGCTTAACACACGGTGGAATCCTGATACACCCTGGCCCAGATGTATTCCTCTATACATGTAAACAATCCTCACACTGGCACCATGTGGCACCCCTACTGCTCCCAGTACATTCTATATCCACGCCAACCATGATGAATACTTTTCTGCCACCATTCACCACTCCACGTGCAGCTGTTTTCATCTGAGGTTCTCACTGTGCCCAGCGTTTGCGAATGTGACAACCTTTAACTTTTCATCTAGAATTTGCTAATGTCCTGCTGTCAGACTTAAAATATATTTTTAATTATTGCTCTACTACACGCAGTGTATGATTTTTGAATTCCTCTTCGCCGCACTACTGTGTAATGCTGTTCCTACGTACTGTTTTAATGTTCCAAGCTTTGACATTTTTTTAGTGGATGTTACTCTAATTAGTTTTGTATTAGTCCATTAATTCTTGTATTGCTCAGAACATGTGATGTGTTTTCAAATTAAAGAACATAAGATAGGTAGTTTATGTATGTGGTGAATTTGTTTTATTGTGCTACATCTCACACTGTCTCTCTATTCCTTACATAGACTGGCCCATAACACTTATCCTGAATAATATCTTTCTCTTTCAGATGCAGCCAAATGTTTAAAATGTTTGGAAAACCAATGGTCTAATCAGGGGCGTGACAAGTGTATTCAACGAGAGATTGAGTACTTGTCGTTTGAAGAGTCCCTGGGTCTAACACTAGGCATCTCTGCAGGTTTCCTGAGCCTCCTCACTGGCTTTGTCCTGTGGGTCTTCATTAGGTTGCGAGACACGCCCATTGTCAAGTCCAGCTATTGTGGACTCAGTTACCTGCTCCTTGTATCTCTCGTGCTCTGCTTCCTGTGCTCTGTCCTGTTCATTGGCCAACCAGGGAAACACACTTGCATGCTGAGGCAGACTGTATTTGGGATTGTGTTTTGTATTTGTGTCTCCTCTGTTCTGGCAAAAACAATCATAGTTGTCCTTGCGTTCAAGGCCACAAATCCCAATAGCTCTGCCAGGAGGTGGATTGGATTAAGAACCCCAATCTGTGTTATCTTTTTCTGCTCATTATTCCAAATTATAATCTGTATTAGTTGGATAATGATGGCTCCTCCCTTTGCTGTGATGAACACACAGTATTATAATGAAAAGATAATCTTGGAATGTAACGAAGGAAATACCATCTTCTTCTACTGCATGCTGGGATACATGGGCCTTCTGGCCACAGTCAGCTTTGTTGTGGCCTTTCTATCAAGGAATCTCCCTGGAAGCTTCAACGAGGCCAAGCTGATCACCTTCAGTATGCTGGTGTTTGTCAGTGTGTGGATCTCCTTCATCCCGGCGTACCTGAGCACACGGGGGAAGTACATGGTGGCCGTGGAGGTGTTTGCCATCCTCTGCTCCAGTGCTGGACTGCTGGGGTGCATATTCTTACCCAAGTGTTATATCATTCTACTGCAACCAGACAGTAATACCAAACAACATCTAATTGGGAAAACATACAGGGCCTAATTTGTAAAGATATATTCTTTTTAGCAAGTTTACTACTTTTTGGTATACACAAACTGCACTTGTGAAGTAACAAAAATGTAGTTAATACAAGAGTAAGCTACTTTAAAAGTGCAGTTTGTGAATAGCGCTTTTTAGAAAGGTATGTAGTATTAAATCAGTACTACAAAACATACCACAATGTGCAGTTTGTCAATCAGGCCCCCATGATATCAAAGAATAAGAATAATATTTGCCAAAGATGGCTAAATATAAATGTTCATATCTGTGAGTATGAAAAGAAAAGACTGCAGAATGGAATGAGGGTAGATAATACATATTAAATATTTTTGGACCCAATCAGGAGGTTCTGTAGCACTTGTCAGAATAGGTATACACAGCTAATCAATGGGACACTTAATGATTTGACAATGAAAACAATGTGCTGGTGGTAAAATCGAGCTATTGCTAGTGTGTTCCTGATACCCTTTCACACAAATAAATTGCTGGAGTGTACGTACTGGGGTACTCATGATATAGGACTCATCTGCTCATTTACCAGACCTCTTTATTGTGTCTAATGCCACACATGCTTCAAGGGATGGAAGTATTTATGATGTGGGATGGACCTCCTACCAAAAACAAGGACGTACATACTCAGCCTCCTGACCCAACTAACCCTCATTCAAGACTCACTGTTTACAGCATTCCTCTCATGCATCATCAGTCAAGGAGGTTGGTCAGAAACATTTAGCACAGAGAATGGATTTAACAGGTCCCCATCCCATATAAGAACAATGGAGGGTGTGCATATAATGCACCTCACTCAATTTGAAGGACAGGAGAGGTCTTCAATACAACAGTATGCTTCAGAATCCGAAAACAGATGGCCAAAATTAGATGTTTATTAATTTAATGAGTCTACTTTGTATGAATCATATTTGTGTTTCACTAAGGTCACATTCTGAAGCCAGCCAAAGCAACAGAGAGTCTGTGATGACATCACAGATTTATGAGGGTGCTGATAGCAATGCGTTGAGAGTCTGTGATGTCATCACAAAATGTTGGCAATGGCTTTTAATAAAATTAGTCTCAACAGTGTAGAAAGTTATCCAAAGAAAGATGAAGTATGGGAAGGAATTTTTCTTCACCTTTAGTGAACACAATTCATCCAAGCTTGTACCAGACAATTTTGTGGCTTTAGAACCTCTATCTGGATCCCTTCTCATGTTAGATTTAACAAGACGTACATATTCCTAAAATTTTAGCAAATTCAGATAGCCAAAAGCTTACCTTAGAAATACCAATCAGTTCTGATAAGGAAGAGAAAGAGCTGTGTGAGGTAAAGAGCAATGAGAATGTAGTTAAAACAAAGACTAAGGAAAACAAACAAAATAAGAAAGGTTTGTAGGAATGCATATTCGCTTTGGTAGGAGGGGACATAAGGCACATGCTAAAGAATATTCAGCAAGGACCAACAGAGCATAAGCACTCTGCCTCTGCAACAGAAATTGAAGTGAGGCAAAAAATTCAAAAAAGACTTACAGCCTGATTCATGTACATGCCGTTTTGCGTGGCCCTAATAGCGAATCATAGCGACTCGCTATTGAGGACACGCAAAACGGCATTCATGTAGGAATTGCTAATAAAATAGCGATTCCTGCATGTTCTTTATTTGCGAGTAGCAATTTGCTACTCGCAAAAACCCCCCATTCATTCCTATGGGCCAAGAGGCCCATAGGAATGAATGGGGAGTATCCCTTATTTGCGAGTAGCAATTTGCTACTCGCAAATAAGATAGCGATTTTAAGGGTGGCAGGGGTGTCCAAAGGACGCCCTGTAGCACCCCTAAAATGCACATTTGAACAGGTGTTGCGCACACACATGTCCAAAGGACATGTGTGTGTGCAACATGCAACTTAGAAAAATGCTTTTAAAAGCATTTTTCTGAGTTTTTGCTATTTACCGACAGGTCTGACCTCTCGGTAAATAGCGGCCCCAAAAGTGCAAAATCGCAATTTCTTGATGTGTCATTAATAGCATTTGAGGAATCTCTATTCGAGATTCCTTAAATGCCATTCCTCGCAAATATGCGAATACTTAAATAGCGATTTTTGCATTTGGGATTGTGAATACCAAATGCAAAAATCGCACTCGCAAAGGGCCAGATTCTCAGAATCTGGCCCTTTTGCGAGCGCTATTGCCTACATGAATCAGGCTGTTAAGCACTACCTCCAGTGAACCTTGAGGCTTCGTTTGTAGGAAGGTCTCTCAAAATATCCCACCATATGTTGCATTCAACATGCCTCCCCTTCGAAATTTGCGAAGAATGATACTGTGATAAAAGCAGGCAAGCAATTCAAGTCACAGACCTTGTCGATCGTTTTATTACCTAATTATTCCTATAGTGCTAACAAAAACTTTTTCACATTAACAATTTCTCTTGCATGATGATGAAAATGCCCAAAACAGATGACTAATATTCTCAACTCATCCTAACTCGGTTACCCTTGAGAACTGTGATATTTGGGCAATGGATGGAACTTTCAAAAGTACCCTCATCCATTTGCACAACAACATAAAATTCAAGCTAGTATTAACAATACCACTATACCACTAATGTATGCATTACTGCCCGATAAGCTTTTACATACAAAAAATTGCTTTTAATTGTAAAAGGAAAAACACTAACCAAAGCTGGTCCAAAAGAATTATTGATATTGAAATTCAAATCAGTTTCTGCTTAACTACTTTGAAGAGTCATGGATTGGGTATTTAAACAGGTGTGGACATGGGCAGAAGCCATGTTTCTCTGTTGAATGATGGAACTGCTAATCCATGTGTTTAGTTGGTGAGGCTAAAACAAATAATGCCATAATGAGTTGACATAAATCCTTCAATCATGCTATTGGCAAAAGCCAACCTAACGTTTATAAGTTCTTTAAAAGTTTACAAAAAGCGAATTGTTTTCAAGAAATGAGGCAGGCACAGTCTTTAACAGGCAGCCTGCAGCCTTGTATTTCCAAGTTAAATAGAGAAATGGCAGAGAGTTTAGTTGCTACATTTTTACTGGTTAGATTTCTTGTACCTGCAGACTACCTAGAAAATATCGGCTACATTTTGCATTTTTAATATTTTGCTTTACTGTTTCTTTTGGATTACTTACCTGTTTTTTAAAAACGAAACAATTACAATCTTAGTCTGCATTTCTTTTGTTCACCATGTCACTCCTTAAGAAAGTCTCTCACTTTAAATGTGGCTTTACTTTCGGAACCTTGTAATATTATTTAAAAAAAAGTTTGCAGATCCAGTTTTCATTTTGAAAAACATTTGAAGTGTGACCTTGTTATGAATTTGGTCCCAAAATCATGGACCAGTATGTATGCAGTTTGTAATGGTTTTTGGCACATGTATGAGTAATTGAGTGTGCTAGTTTGAATGTTACTAAGCTTCAATCTCTCCTTCTTTGCTGGAAATGTTTCCAATATTTTAAAAAATGTCAATTAACGTTGCCTACAAGCAGCTTTGTGGGATTCATTTGTCCATCTGGCTGTAATGTACTCTATCTGCTCTAAAAAGAGACGCTGATCTAGGTTTTGGAATAGGCATGGAAAGTGAAAGTGGACTACTGCTATCATGTCTCTGGGAACGTAATATGACTCGCGGGGGTTATTGCCTAAAATTGTTGTATTGCTTCTTTTGACATCTCTGGGTAAATGTATATAAACATGTTTAATTGAGTAACATCAGGTTTGTTTTGTTTTTATTTATTAAAAGAGATTTACGTAAAAATAATGTTATTCAATTCTTTAAATGGGTTATTCAAATTACTTCAGTTGCCAAATAAATACAATTTGCATTTGCATTTATTTGGTGTGCAAAAGATTATCACAAACCTTCCTGCATACTACGCATAAACCATGTGCAATCTGTTTTTGTATTAATATTGTTTAAATGTACACCTTGTGCAACCCCTCTTTTTTGTTTTTTTAGAGGCATCAAGCGCAACTATTAATTTGGTATAGAAGTAATACTGAGTTAAAAAAAACCTGAATATTAACACAATTGCTCACCCATAGCCACAGAACCTCTTGCACCCCATACTAAAAACATAGGGGGCCATTAGGATGGCGGGCGGACTTAGTCCGCCTGCCATCCCATCGGTAATCGGGACTGCCCGCCATAAGGGTGGGGGTCCCGCGGGGGGTATTAGGATGCGTCCGCCCTGTATTTATTGCTCTCAGCACCGCCCGCCACAATGCTAAAAATGCACGTTTACATTTGCATAAACAAAGCGGCAGGCGCCTGCCGCTTTGTTTATGCAAATGCAGGGGGGTACCACAGGCACCCTCGTGTGCACCCCCCCACCTCTCCTTCACTCTGGGCGCCCACAGGGGGCCCCCAGAGTGAAGACTGCATGCCTTTCTGTGGCGGCATCGCTGACACGGAAACGCATCTATCTTAGCCCATCGTAATATGGCTGGCGATGTCTATTAGACACTGCCACCATATTAATCCTTTTCCGCCCCGGCCGCAAGGCAACCGGGGCAGAAAAGCAGCGTACGGTCTTTCCATCCACCGCGGTCCCCCCCGCCATACTACTATGGCGGGGGAATTTGAATGCGGATGTCAGGCGGATTGCCCCCGCCAGGCTGGCGGTGGCTTCCGCCAGCCTGGCGGGAGCAATCCGCCCGACATCCTAATGGGTCCCATACTGTTTAATCTGTTAATTATATATTGTTATTGAGTAAATATTCAAGTATTTTTTAAAGGTGCCCCTGTATTAACACAATTATCCACCCCCTGCCCCTATACCTTCTGAATCACGTCCCAGTATTTTTTCATTTAATAGGCATCATGCAGAGCTGTTCATTTGGATCAAAGTAATACACAGGTTTAAAAAACAAATTAGTAACGACATGTTTACCCACCCATAGCCCCTAAACCTCTTGCACCCCGTCCAGAAAATATTCTCCTTAATCTGTTAATCATAAACTGTTATTAAATTAATCCTCTGGTATTTTTTACCTACTCAAGTATTAACTCACTGTCCCTATGCCTACTGCATCCCATTCTGGTATTTTTTTTAAAAATAGGTCTCAGGGCAAACTATTAATTTGGTATCAAATTAATATACTGCCTTTTTTTAAATACCTTCCCATAAACCTTCTGTATCTTGTCTTGTTAACATACAGTTGAATCTGTTATTTATACGTTGCTATTAAATTAATACTCTGGTATTTTCTAAAGAATACCTGAGCATTAACATACTTACCCACCCCCTTCCCCTATAGCTTCTGCATTCCATCCTGTTTTTTTTCCAAAAAGGAATCATGCATTGCCTATTATAACTATTGTATTTATTATAACTATTATTTTTGTTTCGAAATAATGTGTAGGTATTTTGTATCAACTACCAGAGTACTAACACATTTTCCCACCCATTGTGCCACGCACGCCCTATTTTCCAATTATATTCTTCTATCTTCACATTTGAATTGGTAATTTCATTTTTTTTCCGTTTTTTCTGCCACTTAGGGCCCCATTAGGATGTCGGGCGGATTGCCTCCGCCTGAGTGGCGGTGGCCACCGCCACCCTGGCGGAGGCAATCCGCCCGACATCCTTCCCTGCATTCCCCCCCGCCATATTACGATGGCGGAGGGGACCGCAGCGGTGGGAAACACCGCCCGCCTGTTTACCGCCCCGGTCGCCTGGCGGCCGGGGCGGATAAGTGATAACATGGTGGCGGTGTCTATCAGACACCGCCAGCCATATTAGAATAGGCATCTGACAATGCCTTTCCGTGGCGGCAATGCCGCCACGGAAAGGCAGGCGGACTTCACTCTGGGGACCCCCTGCGGGCCCCCAGAGTGCAGCACAGTAGGGGGGTGCACACAGGGGGGTACCTATGGTACCCCCCTGCATTTGCATAATGAAAGCGGCAGGCACAGCGCGGTGCCTGCCGCTTTCGTCATGCAAATGCTGCAAAGCATTTTCAGCATTGTGGCGGGCGGTGCAGAGTGCACCGCCCGCCACAATGATGGGAATACAGGATGCGCCCGCCACTGTGGCGGGCGCATCCTAATGCTGCCAACGGGACCCCCGCCCTCATGGCGGCCGGTCCCTAGTACCGTGAGGATGGCGGGCGGGCAAAGTCCGCCCGCCATCCTAATGGGGCCCTTAGTGTTCAAAATGCATGGTAAAGTCTTGTGTTGTTAAGACTAGCATGGAGACAGTCTAATCAAAGTTTAAAATGTGTATATCTGTAAATGTGCTTAGTTGTTAAAAAGCCATAGAAATTCAGTTAAAAAACCCACGTTTACAGGGACGTTATAGTTAGAAAAATACAAAATAAAATAAAAATGCACCATAAAAAACCAAAGGTTATGGGGACATTATAGTTAGGCTCAGATTTCACTCATACAAAACCATTGAAATCTAACAGTTATAGTTACCTGAGCTAACTATAACTTACGCCTCTGCAATGCACTGCTTATGACCGCAGATATTACATCACTCATGACATTGTCAGTAACATTACTGATGACATGACTGATATCTCAAAAGACATCACTCATGACATGACTGATGACATCATCCACAGAACCACTCACCCACCAACACACATCAAATACAACCTGTTATACACCCACTCACACACCCACACAACAACTCAAATCTCCTTCATAGACCCATGCATATACGCACACATCCACTCACTCATCCATAGAGCCACTCTGACACCCACTCACTGACTGATACAGGCACACACACAACCGCCCACTCACCCATACAGCCGCCCATACAATAAGTCACTCACCAACACAGTGACTCACTCAGTCATACACTCACCCATACAGCTACTCACACATATATTTATTCAGCTATTCAGTCACTCACATGCATATAGCATCTCAACACAGCCACTTACTCACCCATACAAGCACTTACACACCCACACAACTACTTACATTCCCATTCACACATCCATACAAGCTTTCCCATATCTGCTCAGTCACCCATATACAGTCATTCACACCGGCACTCAATCTCCAATACAACCACTCAATCAATCAATAGACTTTATTTCGGTCGAATGACCATAAAAAAGTAACATTCAATACAAGACAATACATGATACAAAATACGTTAAAATACCTTATAAAATAAATATATTACAAAACACAACAGCAACTATCAAAGATTAGGCTAATCAATCCATCCTCCCAAATTAATAGCAGAAAAAACCTCTACAAAGGTCTAAACATGGGCTAAAAAGGGGTGGTTATGCTGTGCAGGTTCTCCAGTCCAGCAGTAGGTTATATGAGCCATAGTATCATGTATGTATCGCTAAAAGCTTGTTCCAAGTCCTAAAACATAATAAAACCATAACTATCTCATAAAAGCAAAGTAAGTGGGAACAATTAGGGACCAAAATAGCAACAATGTACATACAGGCCGTCAGGCAACATAATTTTAAACATATATTTACAAAATCTTAAATGTACCTGGTAGGGGATAGACGGGGATAGATTGCTCTGTAATTCCTAAATATTAGAATCTACTACTCTACTCAATCAACCATCTCAACAAAGGAATTTTAAATAGATACATGCATACAATTTAGACCTTAGATGTTCATAAGGGTTTAAGTATTCCCTGAAGGCAACCCTTTTTATCTAATGTTCCTTGCCTGCTGTAAGAAATGTGTCCCTGGAAGACTATTGATTCCTTCAGTTGGCTTTTTAGAATTTCTAAAGTTCCCCAGTGGTGCCTTATCCCCTCCAGCCTACAGATTGCAATTTCTTACATAGGAGTAAGTAGCTGGGGCAAAATAGGAGAAAATGGTCTTCTGATTTTTTTTCCTGTGGACAAAAAGGACAGTGTTCTGAGAAGCAGCCTGATTTGTCCCACGTATATGTTAATAATCTTAGGGGTAATATTTCAAATATAAACTTAAGTGAACATTTGTAGTTCAAAAAGTGCTCAGTCAGGCTCCCATCAATAAGGTCATACCAAATATGAAGCATAGCGTTTTTCCACTATGCTTTGTTCAGTTTTGGTTAGCATTGTTCGCAACTTCTGCTGGTGAATTCCATAGTTCTCCTACTTTCAGCAGTTAACACTGCATTTTGATACTTTTCAACCACTTTCATACCAAGTCACTTAACCAAACACTCAGTCAAACAGCCACTCACTCATCCATACAGTCACTTACATACCCAGTAATTTCACTCTTACAGCCATTTAGAAACTCACTAACTCACCATGGGGTATATTATCAAGGAGGTTTATCTCCGCTTTTTTGGCTTTAAAAGCCAAGAAAGCGGAGATATAATTATCTCCCTATTACCAAGCTGTCGCTAACACCAGTTAGCGACAGCTAATAGGAGATAGCGACCATCTTGGGCCCCGCTTTGCATGTCAGTGATTTTTATCACTAATGACATGCAAAGTGGGCGTGCCAAGATGTTAGCGACTGGAAACAGTCGCTAACATCGCTATCTCCTATTACCAACCTTTGGAGATATTCGCGCTAAGCGCGAATATCTCCAAAAGCTAACACCTGCCCTGAGCAGTTCTTAGCCATGTTATCCAATGGGAGGTGGATAACATGGCTAAGAGCATTAGCTCGGTAATGCATGAATATCGCTGACTTTTCAGCGATATTCATGCATTGCGGGCGTTTTTTATCGCATTTGCGATAAACCTTGCTAATAGCAAGGTTTATCTGCGATAAAAATCGCCGATGTGCGGCGATAATTTTTGTCTCTAAACAAGTTAGAGACAAAAATTATCGCTAGTTGTTGATAATATACCCCCCAGTCATTAACACAGCCACTCTCTCACCCACACAGCCACAAACACACTCACTCACAAACATAGTCACTCGTATACCAAATCAATCGCCCACACAACTACTCACATACCTACTTATATACCCATACAGCCACTCAGATACACAATCACATACCCATACAGTCAGGCACACCTGCTCACACACCCATAAACCAACTCACACACCCATACAACCACTCAGATACCCACTCATACACCAATACAACCACTGGCTCACCTACCCACATACATACAGACCTAGTCAGAAATCCACTCATTCATCCAAACAGTCTCTCATACATGCATTCACACACCCATACAGCCACTCACACACTGATATAGATAGCCACACACCCACTCAAATCACACATGTTAGTGATTGTATCACACATTGGTAGTACAACTCATATATACTATACAGTATATGTGTTTAACACCCATAAACTCTTAAAAACACTTACACTCATATTGATGTCATGAGTGATGCCATCAGTAATGCCATTTGAGATGTTATTAGTGATGTCATCAGTGATATCACTGGCAATGTCATTATGGCCAGGCCATGTCATTATGGTGTAATATGTGAGGTCATAAGCATTGCATTGCGAGGTGTAAATTCTAGTTAGCTCAAGTAACTATAACTGTTGAATTTCAATGATTTTGCACAAGTTTAAGCCTAACAATAACATCACTGTGACCTTTGGATGTCATATATATATTCAACACATGCTTCCTTCTCAATGTTCAAAGAAGTGAGTGGACACTAAACCCTCTTGCAAATAGCTCATTTGATCCATAACACTGGTGTGGCAGCCTGCTTCAAACAAATAATCCTAACACATTTCGGCTGCTACGACAGCCTTATTCACAGGTAAGCTCTGGATTGTAGTGTTCACTGCGTGATTACACTTGCCTTCTAAAGACTACGCAATTCCACGGTATTCTCACCGTACTTCAATCTCCAGAATGCATTATAACTCTTTGCCGAATAAATTAAATTGTACAATTTGTTTTCTCAATTCTTAAGTTTTTCAAGGACATTGCAGTCATTATTCCACAAGGTGTTGCGACCCTAGATATATAAATTAGAATGTTCCTTATTATCTCAAAAACTACTGAAAGGATTAACGCCAAATAATAAAAGTGTGCTTTATGGATCAAGAGCTACCTTTCTGCCAAATTTGGTTTAATTCCAATCAGCAGTTCCGGCTTTAGGCATGTTCAAAATCACTTTGGTTAGTTTTTTGGTGTTGCAATTCTTTTATTAGGAAGTAGTAAAGATACACAGCATGGATAATAATCTTCCTCCAAGCAGGTACAGCAAACATGTACAATAATAGGGGTAGGGAGAGGGGAGAAGTGCCTGGGAAGAAGGGGGAAGGAGTGATTATATGGGAAATGAGCTGGGTGTTCCCTGGGCTGGTGCTCACCTACATACATTCCCTGACAGTATTAATGATCATGGGAGAGGGGGTGTAGTCTGGGTATCTGAGCATCTATGTGCAGGTGATGGTTTACCAGGTATCCGGTGCCCGTGCCTCTGATATCAGGCCAGCTCCCCTATGGATGACAAGTGGCAGCTGTTCATTGTTCAGGGAACTGGGGGAGTGTATTTCTGAGGAGACAGGGTACAGGGGTAGTAATGGGATAGTTGGAGCTGTGCACTTTCTTGTATGTGTGCAGTGTATGACTGGGTTGTGTGGTGGAGCATGTAGGTGTTATGGAGGTAGGGTTAATGATGTATAGCTGTCATTTCTGCCATGTTCACTATCATTGATGAAGGCATATGTCACTGCCAAAATGGGTGCTGGCTATGGGGTTGAGGGGGAGCAGGGGGTATGCAATACTATCCAGTGGTCTCAGTGATCTCCTCCTCTGTCATCAGGTTGAAGGAGGGGGGTCCTTTTACTTGTTCCGTGATGAAATATCGATTACTAAAACATCGACCTACAAAAATATCGCCACAAATACATCGTCTACAAAAATATCGTCACCATATACTTAAACAAGGATTTACACAAATATCGATATTTTTTTATCGACTACTCTAATATCGTTAACAATAATAACGACTACATAAATATCGACTACTACATTATCGACAATATTTAAAATAACATTACCTTCTACACTAATATCGACAACACTAATATCGACTACCTTTCTACTTATATTAATATAAAAAAAAATCGTCATTTTCTTTATAACCTTATATACACATTACCTTTCTGTTATTCACTTTTTCATAGTTATTTAAATTCAAAAAAAGCTTTTCTAACATATATGTATATACAATATGTATTATTTATTTTTTATATAATAAGAAAAAATACATTAGTAATATAAAGTATGTATGACGTTACAACGCATACTTTTACATCGCATACCTTTACAACAAAATTTTTACGACGCAAAAACCATTACAACGCATGTATTTACAATGCATGTTTTTACAACACAGGTACCTTTACAACGCATACCATTACAACGTGAGTATTAGTAAATATATAATACTTTTTTAATATAAATTAATTAAAATGAATAGATTTTAAATACATTTAATTTAATTTAATTTAATTTAATTTAATTTATTTAATTAATATATTATTTTTTCTTTTTTTACCCTGTACCCCAAAAACACAAAACTGAGCCTGAACCCTAAAAATACCACTTTACCCAAAAACTAAAAACTGACCCATACCCCTTAAAATACCCCTTTACCCAAAAACTAAAAACTGACCCATACCCCTTAAAATACCCCTTTACCCAAAAAGTAAAAACTGACCCTGAACCCTAAAAATACCCCTTTACCCAAAAACTGAAAACTGACCCTGAACCCTAAAAATTCCCCTTTAACCAAAAACTGAAAACTGACCCTGAACCCTAAAAATACCCCTTTACTCAAAAACAGAAAAATGACCCTGAAACCTAAAAATACCCCTCTACCCAAAAACTGAAAACTGACCCTGAACCCAAAAAATACCCCTTTACCCAAAAACTGAAAACTGACCCTGAACTCTAAAAATTCCCCTTTACCCAAAAACTGAAAACTGACCCTGAACCCTAAAAATACCCCTTTACCCAAAAACTGAAAACTGACCCTGAACCCTAAAAATACCCCTTTACCCAAAAACGTAAAACTGACCCTGAACCCTAAAAATACCCCTTTACCCAAAAACTGAAAACTGACCCTGAACCCTAAAAATACCCCTTTACCCAAAAACTGAAAACTTACCCTGAACCCTAAAAATACCCCTATACCCAAAAACTGAAAACGGACCCTGAACCCTACAAATACCCCTTTTCCCAAAAACACAAAACTGACCCTGAACCCTAAAAATACCCCTTTACCCTAAAAGCCAAAACTGACCCTGAACCCTAAAAATATCCCTTAAAAAACCCCAAACATATTACATTTTAAATATAATTATATACTTACCAATACTTACGTTGTAATGATATGCGTTGTAAAGGTACCTACGTTGTAAAAACATGCCTTGTAAATACATGCATTGTAAAGGTTTTTGCATTGTAAAAATGTGTTTGTAATGCTAGTGCGTTCTAAAAGTTGCATTGTAAAGGTTGTATACCAATATAAACATTACCAAACACTATCATACACTCTTATCGGATTACTTTAAATCACATTTCACTAATTTTAACATTGTAATAAATATATTATAAGAAATACACAAACATAAAAAATTACACACTTGACTTATTTTAATATAATGTAAAAATTTATTTTCTAATTTCAAATTTCAAATTTCAAATTTAAATATTGAAATTTCAAATTTCGAATTTTTTATAAATGTTTACATAATTTTCACAATTTTATAATTTTTAACTCAAACTTTGTTTTTTTGTTTTTCGAATCATTCTTAGCATATATTATAACAAATACACAAACATAAAATATTACACACTTGACTTATTTTAATATAATTTAAAAATCAATTTTCTAATTTCAAATTTCAAATTTCAAATTTAAATATTGAAATTTCAAATTTCGTATTTTTTATAGCAATTTTATTTTTTATTAAACACTATATAAATAAAACCCTCACTTAATTACAAAATTATTATATAATACATTCAATTTCAATTAAATATAATATTTTTTCGTATTTCAATTTATAATTTTTTTTAATTAAATTTACATTTTATTAAACATATTTTAATATACTACCCACCCTTATCCCCTATATCACCAACAACCCGCTACTAAATCTTTTTAAAAACCTATTAAATAAATAATTCTGTTATTTAAATTAAATTTCAAATTTCGCCATTCAAAATAAAAAATAAATTAAAATTTTCTATTTTTTTACCATTCTATACATATTATTTACACTACTTTTTAAAATTACTACCCACCCTTATCCCCTATAATACCAATAACCCGCTCCTAAAATACTTACAAACATTTAATTTTTTTTTACATTTTGATCCCTATAATAATAAAAATAGACATTTAATTAATAATATTTAAACATAAAACAAATTTTTCTACACTTATATAACACATTCAATTATTTGGTCGATATTATATTCAACGATATTTCTCTAAACAATATTCTTTACAACGATATTTTATTTTGACGATATTTTTGTCATTATACAAAATCGATATTTACAACAACGATATTTACTTCAACAATATTTTTTAAATTCGATATTCCTACCTCGATATTTATGCTAGTCGATATTATCCCGTCGATATTCCTGCTTTATACCCCTTTTACTGAGGGTCTGCATGACCTGGGGGAGGTGAGTGAGAAAGGGAGGGGGGGGTAGGGTGAGATCAGCAGGGAGTGTAAGGTGGTTGATCACATTTGGTGTTATGGGAGGATGGGGAAGCAAAGATAGGAGGGTGTGACTAACACTAGAAGTGACAGAATGACAGAGGGGAGGAAAGTGGTGAGTAGGTAGAGGTGAGTTTGAGTGCATGGTAGGTGCAGGCTGTGCAAGTTATGGGGCAGGTGGAAGTGTGTGAGGTGGCTATAGCACAGGTGTAGACTTTTGTATAAAGTAGCATTGCCCATTACTGTCCATGCATCTTTTGGCAATTGTTGTTACTGTTGTTACTATGTAGGGGGCGTTGGGGGGTGTGGGGCAGATGGGAGAGGAAAGGCCTTCCCCCGGTGCATGGCTTCCACCATCATCCTCTCCACGCAGGAAGGGTGCCCATGTCTGTAGAAACAGATTGGACTGGTCTTGCAGATTGTATATAACTCATTCATGAGAAGCGGTGTGCATCATGGCAACTAGCCAAGCCTCCTGTGACAGTGGTGTCGGTGACCTCCACTGTCAGAGAATGCATTTTTTAGCTGTTGCCAGAGCCGTGTGGAAGAGGTGGTGTTGTTTCTTTGAAAAATCTAGCGACCACCGTAAGTGATGGAGAAAAATAGGTGAGGGGGAGCAACAAGTGGTTGGGCATGCAGGAGCCCAGAATCAAACCTACATAGGAGCAGAAGGGTTGTATCAATGGGCATACAAATATAATATGTGTTGAGTTGCAGCATGTGTTTGTGCATCTCCAGCACTTTGCATGCGGAAGTAAGCCAGCTCTATTTAGTTTTATTGGTATCTAATGACTGTCATGCAGGGACTTAAAAAGCTAAATTTCCATTGTGCCTCCCTGTGCCTCTGTCCAGGGCTTCTAGGGCGCACCCACTTGTCTTCTTCATAGGAGACTGAAAGTCAGGCTTGCCATCTGGCATAAAGAGCTTGTGATAGGGGTTGTGAAAAAAGGTAAGAGGAGATTATACCAAATAGTCGAGACATCACCATTTTGTGTTTACCCCATATGTAGAAATATGATGCCACTTGTGAGGCTGACAAGCCCAACGGGCGTGGGTCCAGGCATTTCCTCAGGCAGCAGTTGGATGTATCACCAGGTTTGTGGTACGGGGAGGACAAACTCCTCCCTTAGCTGAATGGGGGCTGGGAGCACACTGCCCACATCCCAGCACAGTTTGCCCCCTTTGCATCCTGGTAAGTGCAGTACACAGTTCATGCTTCACCAAAGTTGGTGCAGACATTGCTGTATATCTCTAGACACAAGTTTCTTGGTTGAGCCCTTCATCAGTAGAGAGCAGCAGTATTAGAGAGCAAAGATAAATCATCTGGGGTTGCTGGAAATGCTGCCAAGTTCCTCGCAGGTCACAGTACCACTCACAGGTACACAGGTGCAGCTCCAAAACTCGTCAGCTTGCTGGTTCAAGGGAGCCTTTTAGACAGAATGGGGGTTTGGAGCACACTGCCTCACATCACAGCAGAGTTTGCCCCTTTGCATGCTGGTAAATGCAGGACACAGTTCATGCTTACTTCAAAATTAGCTGGAGTTTTTCATCAAAGTTGATGTAGACATTGCTGTATATCTGTAGACACATGTTTCTGGGCTGAGCCCTTCATCAGTAGAGAGCAACAGTATTAAAGAGCAAAGAAAATTCATCTGAGGTTGCTGGAAATGCTGCCAAGTTCCTCTCAGGTCATAGTACCATTCACAGGCACACAGGTGCATCTCCAAAGCTCATC
Organism: Lissotriton helveticus; assembly: GCF_964261635.1. Lineage (NCBI taxonomy): Eukaryota > Metazoa > Chordata > Amphibia > Caudata > Salamandridae > Lissotriton > Lissotriton helveticus. The sequence continues at coordinate 1,691,070,379 of NC_136069.1, read as the reverse complement.
AGCTTGCTGGCTCAAGGAGCCTTTTTAAACAGAATGGGGGTTGGCAGCGACCTGCCCCCCAGCACTGTTCGCCCCTTTGCATCCAGGTGAATGCAGGACACAGTTCATGCTTACTTCAAAGTTAGTTAGAGTTTTTCATCAAATTTGGTGCAGACATTGCTGTATATCTCTGGACACGTGTTTCTGGGCTGAGCCCTTCATCAGTAGACAGCAATGAACTGTGCAAAAGTGGAGAAGTGTGGCTCACCGGTTAGAGGCGGCAGACCCAGAAGCAAAGGTCGGCCTGGGACTAGGGTTCAATTCCCGACGCGGCAGGGTACGGGACCAATGTCAACGGGCTCGATAAATCTCACCTCGGTGCCTCTCTCAACCATGGGTCCCACGCTGCAACTCTGCTTGCTTAATCTCCACAATGGCCCCCTCGGTGCCGGGGATGCCTGGCTTCACCTTGGGGATGCCCAATAGGGACCATCTCACAGGGAAAGCCAGGACGGATTCCCCAGCGGTACACAGAGCCAAGAAACCCCAGGGTGAACGTGCGCTCTACAAATACATACTAACATAACATAACATAACTGCATTTATGTTTAGTGAGGAGGGGACAGCAAGCAGCCAGGACCCCAAGCCCCAGCACCCTTTACAGCTGTTGCCACTTTCTTCCCACGCCTGGGGGTGCATAAAGCTGTGGCCCGGCCCCTGCAGTGCGGGAGCCTGTTTCATGAGGAGGGGGCAGCCAGCAGCCAGGACCACAAGCCCCAGCAGCCTTTGTGGCCATTGCCACTTTCTTCCCGCACCCAGAGGCACATAAAGCAGTGGCTGGGCCCCTGCAGTGTGGAAGCCTGTTTTGTGAGGAGGGGGCAGCCAGCAGCTAGGACCACAAGCTTCAGCAGCATTCGCGGCCTATGCCACTTTCTTCCCTCGCCCGAAGGCACAAATTAAGCAGTGGCCGGTGCCCTGCAGTGCGGGACGCATGAGGTAAGGCCTGGGCCGTGCTCATGCAAAGCCCAGGCCAAGGGCGGGCCCATCTGTTCCCATCAGCAACAGAAAGAGACAGGGCAGGCCCACCCCCCTTGGCTTTGGTGCCCTAACCATCTTCAACCTTAGGTAAGGCCTTTAAGCCTTCCAGCAACTCCATCTCATAATAGCAATATCAAAAGGAAGACTAGTGTACTCATTCTTTTTTTAACCAAGTTTTGGGAGTATATTTTTATTTTGACACTCATACTACAAAGGAGCGGCCCTCACAAAGACCCAAAAACTTGTTATTCAGTTATTACGCTTAGGAGTGAACTGTACCAAGGACCACCAGACTTCTCTTATCTCCTTGCCTCTGGGTCCAGTTGTTTATCGTTCCTCCCTTATATCTAGCAGCGATTCGTATCAGGACCCAGCATCAAGGAAGAGGGGAATTCATAAGTGGATATTTGTGTGGATGTAGTTTTGGGAAAGGACGCTCCCCCTAAAAAACATTTTTGTTGATTTAATGGGCAAAAGTGATGGCCTAGCTAAAGGCAAACACTCAAAAATAAGTATGCAGCTGGAAATTGTTCTATTGAAAAAACAGGCAATTTGATTGAGGAGGTGGAATCAATGCTAAATACCAAATAAAAATCAATTAGTAAAAGCAAAGCAAAAATCACTGCCTTTTATACCAAATGTCCCCCAAGCTCTCGATAGAGCGTCTTACAACAAAGGGTCTGACAACAGTAATAATTGAACCTCCGCGATGCACACCAGATATAATTTCTCCCTGAAACACGCTCCATAATCAAAGTGGTCACATTGCCCCTCAGGTGCCGAAGTGTTGTTCACCAGTTGTGGTAAAAAGAGCCGAGAGAGGCAGAGACACTGCAACACCGGTTGTCTGTTCTAACAGGTATTCCACCCTTGCCTCAGAAACAGTGCCAGACACCAATACCATGGAAATACCCACACAGTTAACCGATAAACGTATGCAGGCAGAACAACATGTCAACACACAAGGAAAAGCTAGAGAAACACATGCTCTGCCAAAATTTCAGCATTATAGGGCAATAGTTTATAAACTAATGAAAGCATGCAATTGCTAGTCAACCTTGTCCAGAAATTAAACACCTTAACAAAAGAGGTTGCTAACCTAAAGGTAATAATAGGCAACCTAACCATTCACAACAGGCTATTTAGGGAATCTTCCCCAGATGAACACTGTGCATGCCATAAAAGGAACAGGATAGACCCTCAAGCTCCTGTAAATAACCATCTGAGATTACAAGATCCAGTGAAAATAAAATAAATTTGAGGACCCAAGAACTGATACACAACGAGAGTATTCAAGACCTGAATTATTACCTAAAACTTTGAGGATAGGTGCATTGGGAAAATAGAAGAAACCATAGTCAGGGAAGAACAAGACCTGAGAGCGGGAAATAGTGGACAGGGAGAGCGCAGAGGATTATCACCTATAAAATATCCATCCTAATATAACCAGAGGGGGTCATACCAGCTGGCATAGAATAGACAGGGAAAGTATAACATGGGAGCAGGATCAACATGCTACACAGCACATTAGACACCAACCAATTAGTCATACAGAGGATAGGCAGTTGTTACCACTCAGAGGAAAATTGGCACCCCCGAACAAATGGGTTGGAAAGTGGTTATGACAAACATCACAAAACTTAGGGGCATATTACCAAGCAATAGTGATAATTATCGCTATTGCTTGGTTAGAGACAAAATTTTACCGCTGAGCTGCGGCGATTTTTATCGCAGATAAACCTTGGTATTACCAAGGTTTATCGCAAATGCGATAAAAAACGGCCGCAATGCATGAATATCGCTGAGAAGTCAGCAAAATTCATGCATTACCAAGCTAATGCTCTTAGCCATGTTATCCACCTCCCATTGGATAACATGGCTAAGAACTGCTCAGGGCAGGCGTTAGCTTTTGGAGATATTCGCGCTTAGCGCGAATATGTCCAAAAGTTGGTAATAGGAGATAGCGATGTTAGCGACTGTTTCCAGTCGCTAACATCTTGGCACACCCACTTTGCATGTCATTAGTGATAAATTTCTCTGACATGCAAAGATGGTCGCTATCTCCTACTAGCTGTCGCTAACTGGTGTTAGCGACAGCTAGGTAATAGGGAGATAATTTTATCTCCGCTTTCTTGGCTTTTAAAGCCAAAAAAGCGGAGATAAACCCCCGAATTTTTTATAAATGTTTACATAATTTTCACAATTTTATAATTTTTAACTCAAACTTTGTTTTTTTGTTTTTCGAATCATTCTTAGCATATATTATAACAAATACACAAACATAAAATATTACACACTTGACTTATTTTAATATAATTTAAAAATCAATTTTCTAATTTCAAATTTCAAATTTCAAATTTAAATATTGAAATTTCAAATTTCGTATTTTTTATAGCAATTTTATTTTTTATTAAACACTATATAAATAAAACCCTCACTTAATTACAAAATTATTATATAATACATTCAATTTCAATTAAATATAATATTTTTTCGTATTTCAATTTATAATTTTTTTTAATTAAATTTACATTTTATTAAACATATTTTAATATACTACCCACCCTTATCCCCTATATCACCAACAACCCGCTACTAAATCTTTTTAAAAACCTATTAAATAAATAATTCTGTTATTTAAATTAAATTTCAAATTTCGCCATTCAAAATAAAAAATAAATTAAAATTTTCTATTTTTTTACCATTCTATACATATTATTTACACTACTTTTTAAAATTACTACCCACCCTTATCCCCTATAATACCAATAACCCGCTCCTAAAATACTTACAAACATTTAATTTTTTTTTACATTTTGATCCCTATAATAATAAAAATAGACATTTAATTAATAATATTTAAACATAAAACAAATTTTTCTACACTTATATAACACATTCAATTATTTGGTCGATATTATATTCAACGATATTTCTCTAAACAATATTCTTTACAACGATATTTTATTTTGACGATATTTTTGTCATTATACAAAATCGATATTTACAACAACGATATTTACTTCAACAATATTTTTTAAATTCGATATTCCTACCTCGATATTTATGCTAGTCGATATTATCCCGTCGATATTCCTGCTTTATACCCCTTTTACTGAGGGTCTGCATGACCTGGGGGAGGTGAGTGAGAAAGGGAGGGGGGGGTAGGGTGAGATCAGCAGGGAGTGTAAGGTGGTTGATCACATTTGGTGTTATGGGAGGATGGGGAAGCAAAGATAGGAGGGTGTGACTAACACTAGAAGTGACAGAATGACAGAGGGGAGGAAAGTGGTGAGTAGGTAGAGGTGAGTTTGAGTGCATGGTAGGTGCAGGCTGTGCAAGTTATGGGGCAGGTGGAAGTGTGTGAGGTGGCTATAGCACAGGTGTAGACTTTTGTATAAAGTAGCATTGCCCATTACTGTCCATGCATCTTTTGGCAATTGTTGTTACTGTTGTTACTATGTAGGGGGCGTTGGGGGGTGTGGGGCAGATGGGAGAGGAAAGGCCTTCCCCCGGTGCATGGCTTCCACCATCATCCTCTCCACGCAGGAAGGGTGCCCATGTCTGTAGAAACAGATTGGACTGGTCTTGCAGATTGTATATAACTCATTCATGAGAAGCGGTGTGCATCATGGCAACTAGCCAAGCCTCCTGTGACAGTGGTGTCGGTGACCTCCACTGTCAGAGAATGCATTTTTTAGCTGTTGCCAGAGCCGTGTGGAAGAGGTGGTGTTGTTTCTTTGAAAAATCTAGCGACCACCGTAAGTGATGGAGAAAAATAGGTGAGGGGGAGCAACAAGTGGTTGGGCATGCAGGAGCCCAGAATCAAACCTACATAGGAGCAGAAGGGTTGTATCAATGGGCATACAAATATAATATGTGTTGAGTTGCAGCATGTGTTTGTGCATCTCCAGCACTTTGCATGCGGAAGTAAGCCAGCTCTATTTAGTTTTATTGGTATCTAATGACTGTCATGCAGGGACTTAAAAAGCTAAATTTCCATTGTGCCTCCCTGTGCCTCTGTCCAGGGCTTCTAGGGCGCACCCACTTGTCTTCTTCATAGGAGACTGAAAGTCAGGCTTGCCATCTGGCATAAAGAGCTTGTGATAGGGGTTGTGAAAAAAGGTAAGAGGAGATTATACCAAATAGTCGAGACATCACCATTTTGTGTTTACCCCATATGTAGAAATATGATGCCACTTGTGAGGCTGACAAGCCCAACGGGCGTGGGTCCAGGCATTTCCTCAGGCAGCAGTTGGATGTATCACCAGGTTTGTGGTACGGGGAGGACAAACTCCTCCCTTAGCTGAATGGGGGCTGGGAGCACACTGCCCACATCCCAGCACAGTTTGCCCCCTTTGCATCCTGGTAAGTGCAGTACACAGTTCATGCTTCACCAAAGTTGGTGCAGACATTGCTGTATATCTCTAGACACAAGTTTCTTGGTTGAGCCCTTCATCAGTAGAGAGCAGCAGTATTAGAGAGCAAAGATAAATCATCTGGGGTTGCTGGAAATGCTGCCAAGTTCCTCGCAGGTCACAGTACCACTCACAGGTACACAGGTGCAGCTCCAAAACTCGTCAGCTTGCTGGTTCAAGGGAGCCTTTTAGACAGAATGGGGGTTTGGAGCACACTGCCTCACATCACAGCAGAGTTTGCCCCTTTGCATGCTGGTAAATGCAGGACACAGTTCATGCTTACTTCAAAATTAGCTGGAGTTTTTCATCAAAGTTGATGTAGACATTGCTGTATATCTGTAGACACATGTTTCTGGGCTGAGCCCTTCATCAGTAGAGAGCAACAGTATTAAAGAGCAAAGAAAATTCATCTGAGGTTGCTGGAAATGCTGCCAAGTTCCTCTCAGGTCATAGTACCATTCACAGGCACACAGGTGCATCTCCAAAGCTCATCAGCTTGCTGGCTCAAGGAGCCTTTTTAAACAGAATGGGGGTTGGCAGCGACCTGCCCCCCAGCACTGTTCGCCCCTTTGCATCCAGGTGAATGCAGGACACAGTTCATGCTTACTTCAAAGTTAGTTAGAGTTTTTCATCAAATTTGGTGCAGACATTGCTGTATATCTCTGGACACGTGTATTGTAATCAAAGATGCAGGGTAGTCATAGTCTATTAGTCCATTAAGTATATTTATTTATAAGTATAGAAAGATGGTAAGTCTAATCAATACATCAGTATTAGCTTATATGAACACTTAAGTATATGCCTAGGTATTTGCCATTTGCCCCACCAGGAGCAAGGTCCACTCTGCTCAGCCCATCTCACCAACTCATCTTGCCACATACAAAACCACTCTAACATTCTATATGACATCATAGCAGGCTGAGCAGGCAATGCAGAGAGACACCATAGAGGGATTGCATCCAGTAGAGTAAGACTACAACAACGTGTTTCTGGGCTGAGCCCTTCATCAGTAGACAGCAATGAACTGTGCAAAAGTGGAGAAGTGTGGCTCACCGGTTAGAGGCGGCAGACCCAGAAGCAAAGGTCGGCCTGGGACTAGGGTTCAATTCCCGACGCGGCAGGGTACGGGACCAATGTCAACGGGCTCGATAAATCTCACCTCGGTGCCTCTCTCAACCATGGGTCCCACGCTGCAACTCTGCTTGCTTAATCTCCACAATGGCCCCCTCGGTGCCGGGGATGCCTGGCTTCACCTTGGGGATGCCCAATAGGGACCATCTCACAGGGAAAGCCAGGACGGATTCCCCAGCGGTACACAGAGCCAAGAAACCCCAGGGTGAACGTGCGCTCTACAAATACATACTAACATAACATAACATAACTGCATTTATGTTTAGTGAGGAGGGGACAGCAAGCAGCCAGGACCCCAAGCCCCAGCACCCTTTACAGCTGTTGCCACTTTCTTCCCACGCCTGGGGGTGCATAAAGCTGTGGCCCGGCCCCTGCAGTGCGGGAGCCTGTTTCATGAGGAGGGGGCAGCCAGCAGCCAGGACCACAAGCCCCAGCAGCCTTTGTGGCCATTGCCACTTTCTTCCCGCACCCAGAGGCACATAAAGCAGTGGCTGGGCCCCTGCAGTGTGGAAGCCTGTTTTGTGAGGAGGGGGCAGCCAGCAGCTAGGACCACAAGCTTCAGCAGCATTCGCGGCCTATGCCACTTTCTTCCCTCGCCCGAAGGCACAAATTAAGCAGTGGCCGGTGCCCTGCAGTGCGGGACGCATGAGGTAAGGCCTGGGCCGTGCTCATGCAAAGCCCAGGCCAAGGGCGGGCCCATCTGTTCCCATCAGCAACAGAAAGAGACAGGGCAGGCCCACCCCCCTTGGCTTTGGTGCCCTAACCATCTTCAACCTTAGGTAAGGCCTTTAAGCCTTCCAGCAACTCCATCTCATAATAGCAATATCAAAAGGAAGACTAGTGTACTCATTCTTTTTTTAACCAAGTTTTGGGAGTATATTTTTATTTTGACACTCATACTACAAAGGAGCGGCCCTCACAAAGACCCAAAAACTTGTTATTCAGTTATTACGCTTAGGAGTGAACTGTACCAAGGACCACCAGACTTCTCTTATCTCCTTGCCTCTGGGTCCAGTTGTTTATCGTTCCTCCCTTATATCTAGCAGCGATTCGTATCAGGACCCAGCATCAAGGAAGAGGGGAATTCATAAGTGGATATTTGTGTGGATGTAGTTTTGGGAAAGGACGCTCCCCCTAAAAAACATTTTTGTTGATTTAATGGGCAAAAGTGATGGCCTAGCTAAAGGCAAACACTCAAAAATAAGTATGCAGCTGGAAATTGTTCTATTGAAAAAACAGGCAATTTGATTGAGGAGGTGGAATCAATGCTAAATACCAAATAAAAATCAATTAGTAAAAGCAAAGCAAAAATCACTGCCTTTTATACCAAATGTCCCCCAAGCTCTCGATAGAGCGTCTTACAACAAAGGGTCTGACAACAGTAATAATTGAACCTCCGCGATGCACACCAGATATAATTTCTCCCTGAAACACGCTCCATAATCAAAGTGGTCACATTGCCCCTCAGGTGCCGAAGTGTTGTTCACCAGTTGTGGTAAAAAGAGCCGAGAGAGGCAGAGACACTGCAACACCGGTTGTCTGTTCTAACAGGTATTCCACCCTTGCCTCAGAAACAGTGCCAGACACCAATACCATGGAAATACCCACACAGTTAACCGATAAACGTATGCAGGCAGAACAACATGTCAACACACAAGGAAAAGCTAGAGAAACACATGCTCTGCCAAAATTTCAGCATTATAGGGCAATAGTTTATAAACTAATGAAAGCATGCAATTGCTAGTCAACCTTGTCCAGAAATTAAACACCTTAACAAAAGAGGTTGCTAACCTAAAGGTAATAATAGGCAACCTAACCATTCACAACAGGCTATTTAGGGAATCTTCCCCAGATGAACACTGTGCATGCCATAAAAGGAACAGGATAGACCCTCAAGCTCCTGTAAATAACCATCTGAGATTACAAGATCCAGTGAAAATAAAATAAATTTGAGGACCCAAGAACTGATACACAACGAGAGTATTCAAGACCTGAATTATTACCTAAAACTTTGAGGATAGGTGCATTGGGAAAATAGAAGAAACCATAGTCAGGGAAGAACAAGACCTGAGAGCGGGAAATAGTGGACAGGGAGAGCGCAGAGGATTATCACCTATAAAATATCCATCCTAATATAACCAGAGGGGGTCATACCAGCTGGCATAGAATAGACAGGGAAAGTATAACATGGGAGCAGGATCAACATGCTACACAGCACATTAGACACCAACCAATTAGTCATACAGAGGATAGGCAGTTGTTACCACTCAGAGGAAAATTGGCACCCCCGAACAAATGGGTTGGAAAGTGGTTATGACAAACATCACAAAACTTAGGGGCATATTACCAAGCAATAGTGATAATTATCGCTATTGCTTGGTTAGAGACAAAATTTTACCGCTGAGCTGCGGCGATTTTTATCGCAGATAAACCTTGGTATTACCAAGGTTTATCGCAAATGCGATAAAAAACGGCCGCAATGCATGAATATCGCTGAGAAGTCAGCAAAATTCATGCATTACCAAGCTAATGCTCTTAGCCATGTTATCCACCTCCCATTGGATAACATGGCTAAGAACTGCTCAGGGCAGGCGTTAGCTTTTGGAGATATTCGCGCTTAGCGCGAATATGTCCAAAAGTTGGTAATAGGAGATAGCGATGTTAGCGACTGTTTCCAGTCGCTAACATCTTGGCACACCCACTTTGCATGTCATTAGTGATAAATTTCTCTGACATGCAAAGATGGTCGCTATCTCCTACTAGCTGTCGCTAACTGGTGTTAGCGACAGCTAGGTAATAGGGAGATAATTTTATCTCCGCTTTCTTGGCTTTTAAAGCCAAAAAAGCGGAGATAAACCCCCTTGATAATATGCCCCCTAGTCTCTCTTCACACAGGGAGGGCAAAGAGTAGCTGAAAAACAAAGTAATACACTGGATCCAACACAAGCGTGACTGTTTATCTGTAATACGCTCTGATATATTGGAGGTGGAGTGATCAACTACTAAAAATTCAGGGGCATATTATCAAGGAGGTTTATCTCCGCTTTTTTGGCTTTAAAAGCCAAGAAAGCGGAGCTAAAATTATCTCCCTATTACCTAGCTGCCGCTAACACCAGTTAGCGACAGCTAGTAGGAGATAGCGACCATCTTGGGCCCCCCTTTGCATGTCAGTGATATTTATCACTAATGACATGAAAAGTGGGCGTGCCAAGATGTTAGCGACTGGAAACAGTCGCTAACATCGCTATCTCCTATTACCAACTTTTGGAGATATTCGCGCTAAGCGCGAATATCTCCAAAAGCTAACACCTGCCCCTGAGCAGTTCTTAGCCATGTTATCCAATGGGAGGTGGATAACATGGCTAAGAGCATTAGCTCGGTAATGCATGAATATCGCTGACTTTTCAGCGATATTCATGCATTGCGGCCGTTTTTTATCGCATTTGCGATAAACCTTGGTAATACCAAGGTTTATCTGCGATAAAAATCGCCGCAGCTCAGCGGTAATATTTTCTCTCTAACCAAGCAATAGCGATAATTATCGCTATTGCTTGGTAATATGCCCCTCAGTCTTTGATACAATACTCCTTACATTCAAAACAAAAAGCTGATGGATTAGCAGCACTTGATTTGAGAACAGGACCACTTGCCAGCATTTCAGTGAGATTAGGACTATATAATCCACAAGGTATAATAGAAGGGAGCCATCAAGAATCTGCCAACCCCAGACCACTACCTAACTCTGATCCTTCAAATAATAACTTAGTGGCAGTTGATTGGCAGCCATTGCCGCCTTTCATACTTGACTGAAGTCTGAGGCTTCTTATTTTACTCAATGAATAATCATATCCACCCTATTTAACTATTAGTCATCACGAGACCCAAGAAGTTAGGAGAGAAATAGGGAAAGATCTTGTCCCAGTTAGCCCACAAATTCAAAGTGCACCAACTCAGCAATCAGAAATTTGTTTGACATCATGGAACATAGCAGGACTGAAAAGAAAACTAATAGATGGTGAATGGGAGGAATATATTAACCGTAGTGCAATCTGCTTGTTACAAGAAACTTGGGCATTGGAAACCCCTCCCAGGCTTGATTACAAAACATTTAGCATTAGTGCACCCCCTCAGTAAGCAGTAGACCATCGGGTGGTCTTGTTCCGTGGGTAAAAGTCACTGTGAGAATTGTTGAATTTCCAACTCATGACATACTGGGGATTAAGATATTAACACAAGCTGAAATTTATATAATAAACATTTACAATAGACCGAGTCCATCTAGGAAGGAATCTCCAGCCATAGAGTTGTTAGGTAAATTTTACAGCACAATTGACTCTAGGGCTAATGTAATTGTCGGGTGGGGGGTGTTTAACTGTTAATCTGAACCGGCAGTGGGATTGGAAAATATTTTTGAAGAGGAGGAAATGGCAAATAGTATCCCTTCTCTGAAAGCTGGCCCTGCAGTGCTTTGCACAGTTGCAGCCTCACAACTTATTCAACTAGTTTCAGTGCAGGGGCTTAGGGCCTGTAATGGTAGACTGCCGTCAGACAGACCGAGAGCCCCTACATTTAGCAGGGGAATTACCTTGATCATTTTAGCAGTCTAATTTACACTGCTTTGCACTGCTTTTTAATCCTGCCAACTTGAAAAAGCAAATAAATATACTTTTCTACCAAGTTAGGTAGTTTTAACATCACTATTGCCTTCTCACATACAGCGCTGCACCCTCACTACACCTATACTCACATATGGAATTCTAGCATCCTTAGTCCAATATAGGGCACATTGATAAAACATCCCAGAGCTCCTACTTCACAGTGAGGTGGTTGTAGCCTTCAGTGGAACTAGGTTTTTCCACTGGGAGGAGATGCCCATATGATGAAGCATGTCACCTATGATGAGTGAGGGCATTCGTCCTAAAAGAGATTGCTCCCCAGGGGGCCTTTTCTGAGAGACATTGTTTTCATTTACACATTTTGAAGACCCAAAAAGTCTCTTGTTTTTGATTATTGTAAAAGGGGACACACTTTTTGCTGGTCTATAAATATTTTTCCCTTGGACCCTCCCTACATTCTAGTTGCGTTTTGAATTATTAAGCGCAACATTGATTACATAATGGTATGCACTAATTCCTGGTCTAACATGTATGATCTATACGCTGAAATCAGAGATGATAGCTATCATGACCCTTTGTGTCTTCGACCTATGAATTGGAGAAATAATGATAACAACCAAATTCCAATTTAACCCATAGTTAGTAACAACTGTAGAGCCCTGAAATGGCCATCAAAAGTAGATAAAGATGAGGTTATGACAAGGATTTATAACACCTTTTCAGATGTCATCCCCCCATACATTTATCTACCTATTGCAGAGATTCCTATAATGCAGATCCATCACTAAATGGTCGGTAAATTAAAACTGATCTTGAGTAAGGTCCCTAGGGAGAATGAGGTGGGGAATGCTGCCACTTACACCTCAGCTAATCAGTGTTACAATAGCGAGTGCCCCAAAGCTAAGAGTGAGCTTATAATGGCTGCAAAATCCAATTATGTAAAGGCACTAAGAGACAAAAGGTCCAAGTAAAAAAGACTACTAATGCAAACAAAGAGAGATTGTGATGATAGTGTCTGGACGGAACTGATTATCGCAGCCAAAACTAAGGATTACGAGGGCTTCTGGAGATTGATTGCCAAGGCTAATAAATTGAGGAGTAGTAGTATGGATCTCTTTGTGGACTCAGGTACTTGTTTCAAACATTTTTCAAAACTATACTCAGAGACAACCACCGATCCAACAAATAATCAGCAAAGATACACAACTAACCCTGTAATAATTACCAATATGGAACAAACTCCCACCCATTCTTAGTATATAGGATACTGTAGTAATCCACACAGAAAGCTTCATATAAGTTCTTGAAACATCTTTAATGGAGTACAAATTGCACGCAGCAACCTTCAGCTGTACAATTCAATACTGGTTATCATTGGAACTTTATCTGTGATGCAATTCCACTGCATCACAATTTTATAATACAATTCTAAATATTACCCTATATCTTCGCCCCTATGGAATCTAAAAGAAAAATAATATTTGAGAAAACATTCAACCTATGAAATACATGTTTTGCAGGTAAACAATTTTAACCGTATTTACAAAAGAACAAGGATTATTAAAAACACCACTTTTGTAAATGAGATACTTTGCACAAATCCCCAAAACTCCACTTCTTGCCATCATCCAGTTCAGCCACAGAAACACTGACAGAGATCACTTTATGCGGCTGAGAAAACTTGTTCTCTCCTTTCTTCACAAATCCAAATCTTATTATTACTACCCAATCACCTTCCTCAAACACCAACTCCTTAGCACCTGTTCTACTGTCTTATTGCGCCACTGACAATCTACAACTCTTGACCTAATTTTTTCTCTATCAACCCAAACTTGATTCTTCTCCTGCAACCACTTCGGAGACTCCTTAGTATCTGGCTCTCTCCCTTTCAAAGCAACAAAAGGAAAAACTCCAGTCACTGAGTGAGGCGTAATCCTATGACTGCCACATCATTCTCCGTAACTCATCTTTCCATGGCAATCCAATAGCTAGACAAAGTTGAATACATTCCATCACAATCCGGTTCACTCTTTCCACAAGTCCATTGGCTTGTGGGCGGAACAAAGCTATTTTATCATGACTGATTCCAAGACAACAAAGAAAACTAGTAATTTCAGAAGAAACTAATTGAACACCATTGTCCGTTACAAGTGTTTTTGGTACTCCCTCTTCCAAAAAGGCTTCTTTGAGAAATGTTATCACATTAGCAGTAGTGACTTGACCCATTGATTTACAAGTAAACCACTTGCTATGATGATCTACCAACACAACCAAAAACCGATTATTACTTCCCAATTTGTCAATTGGACCTAACACATCCAAAGCCAATTTCTCCCATGGTCTCATAGGTAATTCAACACACCTCAAAGGGGGTTCTCTTGTAACTTTTACCTTATCACTATTGCTACACGCTTGACAATCCCGCACCATTTCTTCCACACTTCTGTCCATTTCAGGCCACCAAAAATACTCTCTTAATCTCCGCTTAGTCAAACATCTACCCAAGTGCCCTTCATGTACGACTCTCAACAACCTTGTTCTCAACAAAACCGGAGGAACTACCCTATTTCTTCTCAAAATCTTATCACCGTGCACACTAAGCTCATCCTTTACTAACAAGTATTGTATATGCATTTCCACTTCACTAGAACCATTCCAACAATTCATAATAAATTCCCTCAACTTCTTATATTCTTCATCCTTCTCCATTGCCTCTTTCCATTCATCTTGACTAACAGCAAATTCACAGTCCACATTTATGACAAAATCTTCAAATATTTCAACGGTAGAGTCATTGTCCATCGGCATCCTAGAAAGACAGTCGGCAATAACATTCTTACTGCCACATACATAATCAACAACAAAACTGTAATCTAAAACAGATAATAACTATCTCGATATTCGAGGAGTTAGACTACCATATAAACCACGTCCACCTTTGAAAATGTGAACTAAAGGTTTATGATCCGTTTTGACAAAAAAAGGTAAGCCCCACAAATAGTACCTAAAATGCGCCATTCCCCAACAATGTTAGAGCTTCCTTCTCTATAGTTGAATACTATTTCTCTGCCCCCTGTAAACTGTGAGAGGCAAACCCAATAATTGTTTCATCTTTATCTGACACTTGCAACAAAACTGCTCCTAATCTGACATTAATAGCATCCATAATCAATATGTTTTTTTTCTTAGAGTCAAAATGCTCCAATGATGGAGCACTGGAGAGACATATCTTTACAGATTTAAATGCATCTTCACACTCAGAATTCCATTCAAACACACTTCTTTTTTTAAGAGCATTGGTTCTACAAAACCAGCAAACTTTGGAACACATTTCGAACAATATTCAGCAAGATCTAAGAAGGACTTTAATTGCTCCATATTAGAAGTCAAGTCAAAATATATGTTTATTGTGACCATAGTCTTTAAACAATACAGTGAACGTAACACAGAGTGGAGTATGCACCATAAATTCATACACTTATTTTTAAAACTTGTCCATTAAAAAGATCATACACGGTTAACAAAAGTACAAAAGTCTGTAAAAATTACAATTATCCTAAAACTTATTTTGTTTAATAAAACCTATTCACGTTCTTACTACTCCAAAACAATTTCATTCCGCTAAAATCCATACAGTACTACTTTTTATTCTTTGGCTCTCAATGCACTCAGGGCCGCCTTTATAAATTTCCCGAGGGCAATTACAATATCAATGTAGGGGATTTCTGTTAAAAGACTGGCCGCCTGCGGCCTTGTCTTTACTTCATATTTTATCAAAACTGGGCGCAGCCAAAGTTTTCCATGTTCTAGGAGTGTCAGACAATCTAACAGAATATGCAGCAGGTCTCCCTTAGTACCCAGATTACACCTGCAGCGACCTTCCTGATCTAACATTTTTGTTTTAAGGTCTTTGCTTGTTAGCCATGGGTTGATCCCAATTCGAAGCCTCAGGATCTCTTGCCTGAGTCCGCGATTGGGTAATCTATCAAGGTAGGGGAACCAGTTTTCATGGGACCAAGCATTTAGCATATGCGCCACTGATTTTTTCTTTGTTAAGTAGCCTATATCCTGCAATTTGGAAACTTCTTTCCCCCTTTGCTTCAGATCGCCTTTGGTACTAGGGATTTGATATGTTCCCATGTCCAAATCGATCTCTAATGAATTGCAGATTCCCTTCAATTTTTCCCTACTGGCCTTCGCCCATTTTAGCTCGCTTTTCTGTATTTCTTTGCGACACCAGTATGCTACTTTTATACTTTCAGGGTCTTCTAATCTCTTCCAGAATCTGATCACAGCCATCTGGGTTTGTATCACCCAGGACTTTGTGCCTATTTCTGTTCTGATGGCTTGAATCATAGCAGATTGGGGAAGTGATAGTAGCCTTTTTATGCAATTCCCCTCTATCACGTCCCAAGAACCCTTACCGCTCAAATAAAGGATCTCTGCGACATATAAGACTTGGGAGGGGATCATTGCTTCAAAAGCTCTGAGCATTGGTCGGTGTGACATCTCACCATAGTCCCCATTAAACCTTTTTAGGCCACATATGGAAGAGAGTACCTTTGCTTTTTGAGTTTCCAAATGGGTATTCCAATTTAGAGTCCTATCGAACCATATACCCAAATATCGGTACTCATTAACTGTCTCCAAGTTAAGGTCACCTATGTACCAGCTGAATCTGCTTAACTTTTTCCCAAAGCATAGGGTTTTAGTTTTATCCAGGTTGATATTTAAAAATTTGCTGGCACAGTATGTATTGAAGGCATTAAGCTTCCTTTGGAGGCCCCTCTCGGTCTGATCTACTATTACCAGATCATCCGCTTACAATAGGCAGGGTATCTTATTTCCGTCCATTTTTGGGCTTGCACTACTCTCCACCTCTAGATGTATCGGGAGATCTGACAGGAAGATCGAGAAAAGCTGGGGGGCCAGCACACAGCCCTGTCTTAATCCATTAGCAATGGGCATTTTTAAGGTCAAGGAGCCCACCGTATCTTTAATTACTTGTCCCCAGTTTTCCCTGTGTAGTTCTTTTATTATAGTAAGGAGGTCTTTTGGGATATTTAGCCTCTTTAGGGTCTCCCATAGGCAGGCCCGATCCACAGAATCAAAGGCTGCTTTGAAGTCGACGAAACAGCAGCATAACTTGCCATTTTGTTCCGTCGACTTCCTCGCCATCGCCCATAAAGCAAATCCGTGGTCTATTGTCGAGTGGCCCGCTCTAAATCCACCCTGTTCTATGGGAATTATTTGATGCTCGTCTACCCATGCGTTCAGTTGTTTCAATACAATTTTAGAGAACACTTTCTCGCCAATATCTAGGAGATTAATCAGCCGATAGTTTTTTGGCGCCTCTTTGCTCCCTTTCTTATGGATCGGCCTAATTATGGCCCCCTTCCAGGTTGGAGGCATTACCCCTTTTTTTAGGACTACCTGGAACATCTTGGCAAGGAATCTTGCCCACCATTTAACATCGGTCTTCAAAATTATTGCAGGCAGATTATCTGGGCCTGCTGCCCGAGTTAGCTTAAGTTCTTTTATTGTGAGCTCAACTTGTTCTTCATTGAACTTAAATAAAAGGTTGTCTGAGATTTCTTGCCATGTTTTGATCTCCATATCCTCTCTGGGCGTCCTTGCCCCGTACAATTCCATTATGTACACTTCCCATGCTGCCTCACTCACCACACAATTTAGTTCACCAACTGGTGTTCCGGCTGCAGCCTTTACTAGTTGCCAGAATTGTCTTAGATTTTTGTTCTCTATGGCTTCTAATAGTTCTGACCAGCATTTTTCTTTATATAACCTTTTTACCGAGAGAACCATTTGCTTGAATTCTTTTTTCTGCTTAACTAGTTGTTCCTGTCTCTCTTGTGTAAAGTTCTTTTTTTGTTTCCTTTGAGCTGCTCTTATCTCCCTTTTCTTATTTTGGCACGCCACCGAGAACTCTTTACCACAATTTAATTGTTTTACCCTTATGGGATTATTCCATTTTAATTTTATCTTTAGGCATTGAACAACTTCTTCTAATTTTCCAATAAACCATTCCAATTTTTTATTCTCACAGTTTTCAGGTGCCATTTTTGTTTGCATGGCCTTCAGTTTTTCCATATATTCCTCAGTTAAACGTGTCGACACGCGTTTGGGGTACTCAACCTGCTGGGTCATCACCGTTTCTCTCTGTACTTTCCTTCCCCCCGCTATTACTAAGTGTAGGAGTTTGTGATCACTCACCTCTTTTTGATCCAACTTAAAGTCCCTAATCTGGTGAAAATTCCAGGCCTGCAAGAAAATATAGTCAATCGGGCAATTCTGTTGCCCCTGGATAAACGTTTTTCCTGCTGGTGAGTCTGACTCTATTCTCCCATTTACGCAGTGAAAACCCCTGCCTCCTAAGATGTGTAATAATGCTAGGTCTTGTTTCGAAGCTTCCCCTACTGGGAACCTTGCCAGGATTATTCCATATACCTCTAACTGTTCCCTATTCCAAAGGTCAGCCTTTTTTGGGTTTAGTTTATGATTGAAATCGCCCATTATAATTATTATGTCTGCGGGGTAATTTTCTAGAGTACTGTCTACATCCTCTTTAAAACACCTCATTTCTCTATCATACTCCTCCCCATTGTCCCACTGCATGTATACATTCATTAAAATCAACATTTTATAATTTAGATCCACCGTCATGAGTTCAATTCTACTTGATTGTACCCATTTGCATTTTGTATTCAACAGTTTTATTTCCCTCATTACTTTTGTTGATACCAAAGTCAACAGCCCCCCCGAGGCCCTCCCCCGATTTTTCTTTGTGGCTGGCTGATGTATCTGGGCGTAGCCGTCAAGGGATGGGGTGTCGTCGCATAACCAGGTCTCTTGTAGGCAGGCAATGTCCACTTTATTTATGGATTCCTTTATATATTCCCATTTTTGCTTGTTGCCTACCCCGTTTACGTTCCAGGTTAAGAGACCTAGTTCTTGCGAACCCCCTCCATCCTATTCAACGTCACTCAGACCACCTTCATCATCTGTATCCACTGTATTTCTCTCATTACTTTCTCCCGCGGAGTTGCTGTGTAACGACCAGTTACCCCATAGGGAGTCATTCCCTGTGTTGTCAATTACGATATTCAGAGAGCTTCGATCACCTTTTGATTCTTTATAGAGAGTCACTTGCCTCTTCTGTAGCCCGGCATGCTGTTTTAAGAAATTGTTATCTTTAGGGGTTTTTATATTTCTCTCTGGGATAATCCTTATTCCCTGATTCATTATCTCATTTGAGGCTTTCAGGATTGTCCTTTTTACCAGGTCTGAATAAAGAGTGATTTTTGATATTTCCTTTCCATACCTGTTTTCTACAAAGCCAACCTGCTGGAGGTCTTTAGTACCGATCCCCCTCAGACTGCCGCATTTTGCAAATGCGGTCAAGATCAATGCCCTGTTCAGGGGGTTAGTTTTTCTTGTCAGCTTCTCTTTCCTCCCTGCTGGTATCAGGTCCAGAAATAACCATTTGTTATCATCTCTCTCATATGAGTTCGTGTTTATTTCATGCGTCTGTTGCCTGGTGATAGTTCTCCCTCCTTTCCGACCTTTATTTCTCATGTTGGGGACTTCTTGTATCTGTGGTCTTACAGGTCCATCCAATAGCCTTACTTTTTGTCTCGTCGTGCGTGTGGAGGGGGGGTTCTCAGTTTCCTCCCTGTGAGGCTGCTTTTTCCTTGGTGCTCTCGGGGTCTTTGGGGGTATCGAAGTTTTTGCCTCTGCCTGTATAGGACTGTGTGTTATAAATGTTGGGGGTGAGGCATTTAGTCCTGACTGCAACCCCCCCTTCGTTGTTTCCTTCTCTTTTCTCTTTCCTGTATGTTTCATTTGCCTGGGCTTTCCTTTCCAGTTTCTGGTCCTGAGTGTGGCATACCCTCCGTGCCTTTTTATCAACATAGGTCTTTTTGATATATACACATTGTCCACAGATTCTGCAGCCTCCTCTGCTGATTGTTCTGCGGGTTTTGGCGATCTTTCGAGGATTACCATGCTTTCTTCTTCAGGTATTATACTATCGCTTTCCTCATTGGGTGGTGCTATATCAATTAGCTTTACCCTACTTGGCAATTGGCTCTTTATTTCTCCAAGTTCTTCTTCTATTTTCTTTAGATGTTGTTTCTGAGCTTTCATCACTCCGTTGTTTGAGAGGGTTACTTCCAAGATTCCTTGAAGAGCTTTCTGCAGTAACAGGATTAAATCCATCAACGAGGATGTGGGAGTTTCAGAGAGCTCCGAGTCCTGTGTAGTATTTCTAACAGGGATTGCTGGGAAACTTGTCCTTAAGCTTTCTTGATGTAATGGGGTTTTTTGCGATGGTAAGTATTGTAGGCGTTGATCTGGTGCGCCTCCCCATGTAGCGCTCTGATTCTGGCCTTCATTTCCCCTATGGTCTTCAATCCCTGATGGCATCTGTGAAAATATCTTTGGTGAAGATGATAATCGAGGCGCCGAGATTTGGTGATTTTGGCTCTGCAAAGTCTGGTTTAATGATTTACGGTTCTCCCCATCTTCCTCATTATCCAGATTAACTTCTTCCTGGTGTTCTCCCTTATTTGACTGTCTTTGATTTACATCTGGCAAGCCTGAATTTTCACCAATTTCTCCGCCAATTTCCACTATTTCTTCATCAAGATCCGATGTTATTGCTGGGTTTAGTGATTTATAGTGTTTGCCTACGAACTCCTTTATGGACTTTGACGCTGCCGTGTTCTCTTTCTGTTTATTAGTTGTTTGATCGCAGCCTCTTTTTGCCTTCTGGGCATTCTTCACTGCTCTTTTAACTTTTCTTTTCTTTCGTCTCCCCTTACTATTTTCCATAGATGATGCATGACTTTCCTGGCTTTCATCCAGAGATTTCGAGCCTTCCAATGATTTACTCCTTCCTAGTTCATCCAACAATTTTTGCCCTCTTTTAGGTGCCATTTTAGTCAAAAAAACAAAGCGGTGGTATCAGTGTTAGGTAGTAGCAATGTCCGCCGTCTCCCAAACTAGGCTCACTATTTTTTTAGCAGGGAAAGTTACTTCAATTACTTCAGTGCAGCTTCAGCAAGCCTAGCTAAGGCAATAAGACAAAAAAATAAACTACTCCAACAGCGATTCCTTCATCAACACAGCACGCTTTTACCTCCAAACTGCCGCCCCGCTTTCCCCACCTCTACCTTCTTTCACCACGGCAGCTACTGTGGGTGCGAGTGCGGCTACGGCAAATGCAGCTTCTCACTTTACTCTGCTTACTCGGCTGACTTAGCTACCTTTGACTGCAGCTTCACACAGCTTCACACAGACCTCTCCAGCCGCCTCCAAAACTGCCCGTCGCCTTCTCTTTCCCTTTCCCTTTCCACGGCAGCCCAAACTCGGGCACGGGCTCAAGTTGCGGCTCTGGTTCCCGGTCCAGTCCGGCTTAATTGCAGGCTCCCCACCGTGACCGTGACCGTGACTCCTACTCGGGTCGGCTCAGCAGCGGCTCCGGTTTTCTCAGCCTGTCTCCTCCCTCCGGCTCCCGCTGTCAATCTCACCGCAGCAGCAGCCTCAGCTCAGCCCCAGGTCCGGCACAGGACTGCAGGAGCCGCCGCCTCTCTCGACCTCGCGGCTTGTGCCCCCCCAGCTCCCGCTGTCTGTCTCACCGCGGCAGGTCCGCCACAGGACCGCCACCACAGGATCGCCACAGGGCCGCCGCCTTTCTCCTCCTCGCGGCTCGGCTCGCGGCTTGTGCCTCCCGGTCTCGCGGTCTCTCGTTAGTTGCACTCTGCTGCGCTCTAGCGGAAAGCCTGACAGAAGCAACAAACAGTCAATCCATTATATATATAATGGATTGATTGTCCTATATTAGTAGGACAATGAGCATCTTTCACGGCTCTCACACAATACTACTCTTCGGTTTTATACCATCAGCTGATATTTGATGACCCAAATAGCTGACCTCACTATAGAGATTTTCTGTAAAACTTCCTCCATCAATTTATCATTTTCAACAAATGACCTCCCCACACTCATTATATCGTCCCGAAACCATAATATTTTATCTATCCCCTCAAATATATTTTACGTAATACGCTGGAATACAGCAGAGGCTGCTGCCAATCAAAAAGGCATTCTACGACACCGAAACGCCCCCAAAGGTGTCACAAATGAAGTCAAAGGACGCAACTCGGGATGTAGATTCACCTGATGGTAGGCTGAGGACATGTCCAGGCCACCAAAAACACAACTTCCACCCATCATACTTAACATTTCTCCAATATTCGGTAAGGGTTGTCTATCCACCCAAATATTTCTGTTCAGATCTCTCAAATTCAATGCATAAACACATTTTGTTACCTTCCTTTGGGGCAATGACAATTGGAGATAACCATTCCAATGACCCTATTGGTTCTATAAATTTAGCTTCCAACAATTTATCCAATTCTTTATGAAGTGGTTCTATCATCATATGCGGTATTGTCCTGACTTTATGCACAATGGTTTAGCCTTTCTTTTTAAAATAATATGGTGAGAAAACGCTTTCAACATACCTAAAAAATCAGAAAAAACATGAGAATACTTTTCCATTAACATGTTTCCCCACTCATTGTTCATATCGACATTTGAAGATACATTTTCTACATTTGGTTCAATAGCCATAACTGGTTCCACAGCATTTGGATTGAGTATAATGTTCAAATCTTTCTGATGTCGCCATCCCAACAAATTAGATCCTGAGTGACATAAACTCTTCCATGAATCCCATTGTCCTTGAAGATGATATTCATCCATTACATGCCTAAACTATTAATTTTTGATCCACCGTACCAAACTGCTCTTACATCTGCTTGTAGAAAAGGTTTCATGTCTCCATCCAATTTTTCTTGAAAAGTTTCCTTAGAAATTAAATTAAAAAGACTACCAGAATCAGCTAATAATCTTAAAGTTCCTTTTCCCCAATGTGATTTCACAATGCTGTTTTTCAAATGTTTCAGTACTCGCCCTCTTTAAACTCATACAACTGCTAACTATATCCAACACAGCACCTATTTCACATTATTCTACTGTTTCTACAATTTGAGAAGCATCTAATTCCATCCCTTCTACAGTTAGGAACACTTCTTCATTTTGTTCTTCCTTGTCTTGACTTCAGCAGGAACTTCTTTTCCAATAATTACCATTTCATTTTCAGACACACCCTTTGCCTTATCAAATTACTAGATCCAGAGAGCAGCATTTTCCATTCTCCTATCAATTTGAATAGCTTGCTCTAAAGTAGGATCCTTTGACAGGAGTTTTTCTGTTGTAAACGTATCTGGGACCCTATTTAAATGTTCCCGATTCATGCCCTTATGTGGTAATAACAAATCATATCCTTATAAAGGCATAAGAATCATATCCATATTTAGTCATAGCCAATGCAGTCCAAATATGGCAAGGCTACTCCCATAGACTTCTAGAAAGCACAACGCGTTCTTTAAACAAACCAAGCCTTACGTCAAACTCGGCACCTTCCAGGTATAAATATACCAACGTTGCCTTAAGCAAACACACGGTGGTTTGGAGCAGAGCGGCTATCTACTTGCCCGAAGCCCAGCTGATGCGAGAGCCGAAGGAAGCCGACCCTCCCATTGAAGCACTGAGAGAGACGCTGTCTTTTCTCTTGCCGAGAAATCCAGCTCCAGTGTTTCGAGTCACCCTTGCGGGTTTCTGGGAGATCGAGTCCTGAGAACGAGATACAAGACCTCCTTCATTCTATAACCAAGGTACGAAGCTGATTAAATCCTTAGAGAATTCTTGATTCAGATTCTTGGCAAAAACTAACTTAACTTAAACTGCAGCTCACTTACTCCTTCCCACGTACTAGGCTTAGGTTAGGTACACCGGGGTAGGCGTATCTTAGAAGCACCAGTTGAGTACGTTTAGTCAATTATTTTATGTATGTATATATTTTATCAGTTTTAAGTATCATATGGCTTAGAAACCATATAAATGCTTTTACAGTATTATTTCATAATACTCCTTTTACTGTACGTACTTTACTTTATGACAAGTATTGCAATTGTGGCAATTCACTTCTCTTGCACGAGAAAGAGGACTGCTCAATAAATATCAACTTTTATTGAAAACGCCCATCTCTCTATTTCTCTGCACTCTGGTGAAACTAAGCATGCACGATTGACTGAGTGAAATAGCTGTCTATTGTTTTCACACGGCTCTGGAGATATACTCCTTATTCTGGAGGGAGCAAAGTTGTCATGTTAATGCGGTTTTCAGAAGCTAATCCCTACTTGTCTATTCAGGAAAGTTAACTCACTCCTATTTACTCGAGAACGTTTCTAGTGACCTCTGAGCTAGCTGGCATTCATAATTAAGTCTAACATATCCAATAGAGACCTAGTCGACCTCAGTCCTACGTCTAAACTATCGTTTATGTTATTCCAATGCGCAGAGCCTATTGGGAATATAGGAACTACACTACATGGCGCCCAACGTTTGGTAAGGCGATAATCTAACGCTAGATACCAGAGTAACTCAGTCGTGCTTTTCACACAGACCCCTTTTCCCCGTAAAAACTCCAATAGACGTCTTGAGTGGGTAAAAGGTTAATATCCGCCAGAACTTAGTAGGATGAGAATCCTATGTATTAGTTTTGGTTTAGGCAACGTTGAAGGATACAGTGTTCCAAAATATTGTGCACCTAATCTTTGTTTCCTTGAAACTTGCTCTGCAACAAAAACTTTCTGTCAGTAAAAACGGTGGAAAGTGACATTGAAAGGGAGAGAGCTAGAATAGCAGCTCAACTTCTAGCGGATGACACAAGTCTCCAAAATGAAGACCCGAATGTTATAATCATTCCAGTAAACGTAAGAAAAACTATAGCTCTTAAACTTATAGAAAATGGACTATCACCAAGAGGTGGTACAGTCATATTTGTGGTAGAGGCCCATGAATATCGGCAGACAGAGGTATTCTATTCACGGATACATTTTCCGGCAGCACATGCTGTGACACAAGATTTCCACTATTACAAAATAGAGGAATCTCCAACGTAATACGCTCCTTTCGAGGACGTTGAAAATTCCACTAACATACCAAGAGCACCTGCTCTGGTTTAATGGCGCCCTAAAACATCAAAATCACATTACCAGGCTCGGTCCACTAGGTAGACCAGGAGCCTCATGGCCGGTACTAGCCAGCTACACACCACACCCTGACATTGAAAAAATGTCAGACCGAGAACTTTTAGCTCAGCTAAAACAACTCATTAAAATACATAGACAATTGGTCCAATATGTCATGCGGACTTCAACAGTCCAACCAGCAATAAGAATTCCACAACACACCCCTCAACAGGGGAACACAAATAAAATCACACCACAGAATATGCAATCAGCCATTGGCAAAATACCCGCAAAACGGGAACAAATTCCATTCTGGTTAGCTCAAAAAATCACTCAAATAGAGGCAGTATTTCCTGATACTACACCTCATGACAAACA
Source organism: Lissotriton helveticus (assembly GCF_964261635.1). NCBI lineage: Eukaryota > Metazoa > Chordata > Amphibia > Caudata > Salamandridae > Lissotriton > Lissotriton helveticus. The sequence continues at coordinate 1,691,045,701 of NC_136069.1, read as the reverse complement.
CAGAATTCTGACTATCTGTCTTCCAATGGGGATCGCACCACATGTGAAAAACTGTGACACTTGGGGCACAGTCTTTGCTTCGATATACACAAAAACACACGGTGTTCCATCTATGGAGGTTATACCAGACGTACTAAGACAGATTCAAAATGAATACGGTACAGAACCTGCTTTAACTCTAGGTATGAAATTACTGAAAGACTTTAGGCAGGTCTCAGCTATATTACTAGCTAACATAAAAGGAGAAGCAGCATCTGTGGCCATCCGCCAAAAATTGAAAGAAACAGATATAGCAGAACAACCTTTTGAACTTGCCAGAATAATTGAAAAATCCTACGAAGAATTAGGTAGAGATAGTTTGGGTGGAAAACCACTAAAACCCCAACTAATTGAAAATCTCAATACTTCAAAAAAGAAGTGGGAAGGTAATAAACAATAGTGAAGTATGTAGATCATAAGTTTTTGGTCTGTCTCCCTGGGCACAGTTTATGCTGTCTCTCCAGCTTTAGTTCATTTAAGTAATTACAATATTCAATTGGTTATTTGTAATTCCTTTTATTCGATATTTCTGAAGTTCAAGATGTTCTATTCACATCTCTTATCACATTATTGATGCATCTTCATATCGTTTCAATATGACATTGCAAATCTCATCTTTCCATTCTCCCGGAGAGAATGGAAAGATGAGATTTGCAATGACAGCATAAACTGTGCCCAGGGAGACGACCAAAAACTTATGATCTGCATACTTCGCTATTACTACACACACTCCAGAGTAGGGAGTGATACCCAGGAGCACGTAATCAAAGCACAGACAGCAATTAAATTCAGCAGTGCACATCCATAACGAGCCATTATATAAGGTAATAAACAAACCACTCCCAGAGAAAAACAGTTTCAGTCCAGAGGAAGGTCTCCTCAACGGAGAGATAGATCTCCAGAACGAGGAGGCAAGTCTCCTCACAGGGAGCCCTCTGAGAAAAGATACAACCTTAGAGATAGGTATAAATTAGGAAAACCTGATAGATATCAAGCTATTGATACACGTCCCTCTCGAGCACGTCAAGTCCAAAGACAAGGAACCTGCTCATCAAAGTAAAAAATTAAAATTTCCAAAGAAGAAGGTAGCTAGTATTAAAATAAAACATGCCGAGGATTCTGGGGACACAACTGAAAAACGGAGAGTGGGCCCAGACAATGCTAGACAGCGCAGCAGAAGTGACCATAGCTCGCAAGATCCTGATGAATCTTCTGGAGACAGTGGGCACGAATGAATACATTCAAGTGGAAACTGCAGACACCAGAGATAGCATACCCCATAAATTATATGAAATAACATTACCTATAGAGGGGGACAAAAATATGAAAATAAGAGGTCTCTTTTGGGAGAACCTATCAAAAGGCTATGACATCCTTCTAGCAGAGAAAGACTGGCCACCAGAGTTTGTCACGGAGTGCCCACATGGCGAAGAAATGATTATGCCTGCCTTCTCAAATCACATTCCAATTCATAAAAAATACACATTTGCTAGAAAATGGGTAGTAGCCCAAGCCTCTGCAATATATAAAACTCATGTAGGATGGGATGAGGATTCTCCTCACCATAAAATTCAGTTAAAAAATCAACCAACTGCACAAAGGCAGTATCCTGTTAAGCAAGAAGCTAAAAAACAAGTCAGCGAGATCTTAGATCAACTTGAATATCAGGGGTGATTGAAGCATGCAACTCACAAATGAACAATCCTTTGTTTCCTGTCTCCAAGCCAGACGATTCATATCGTCTAGTTTTGGACTACAGGCACTTAAACTCTTGTTGCAAAACATTTGCAGTACAAAACTCACACAGTGCAGCACTAATGAATAACATCGTGCGCAAAAAATATAAAACGATATTAGATATTTCAAATGGTTTCTTCTGCCAAAACATTGCACCAGAAAGCAGGTATTTGACCGCTTTCTCCTGTATGGGGGCACATGAACAATTTTGCCGTCTCCCACAGGGATTCAAGATTAGCCCAGGATTATTTTCAGCCAGGGTAACAGAGTTACTACAAATGTATGATGAAGAGACATTATCATATGTCGATGACATCTATCTTACAGACGAGGACCTGGAGACACACTTGAAAAGAGTGAACACCTTCATACTTGGGTTCGCATCTGAAGGATATAAATTCAACTTTAAAAAGTCACGAATTGCCCATCTAACTGTCCTGTTTTTAGGATATGAATTACCAAGTGAAGGCAAAAGCCTAGCAGACAATTTCTTAGAGAAATGTGCAGTACTCCAAGCTCCAAAAAATGCTGAAGAACTTACAATCAATTCTAGGTTTCCTGAATTTTGGAAGAACATACATTCTAAATTATGCAGAGAGTGTTAAACCTCTCTATGAATTAATAAAACCTGATTTCAAACCAATTAATTGGACTCAGAAACACACAGAAATTTTACGAACATTACAAACAGACATGTTAACTAAAACTAAACTGCAAACGCGTGCAAATTAACGCAACCTTGTAATCCGAGTCATCCCAGGAAGATGCGGATTCACATACCTGACCTCTGATGAGGGAGAAACAGTACCAAGAGCTTATAAATCACACTTGTAAACACAAGCTGAAATGAAATTCAGTTCTACTGAAAAAATTCTGACTGCGGTTCAAACTGCTGTAGCAAAAGAAAGAGCCCTTGCAAAAGGAAAATGTATATTAATCGTGTCACCGGTACCTGCCCTAGAGGCAGTAACAAGAGCCAGCATTCCGAATGCTAAAGCTCTACATCCAAGATGGATACAATGGGTTAATTCTCTTGCTGCATCAGACGTAGTATACGTATTTGATCCTAACTTAAAAATGCAAGAATTTCTCCAATACGAATATGAATGTCCTCTGCCGACTGAAATTCTGCCTCTCGAACACTACGGCTGTATAATATATACAGACGGTTCAGCACAACCCGCAGTTGGGGGTAAACAAGCATACAGTGCTGTGTGCACGATTGTTAATGGTCATTGGCACGAAGGAAAATTCAGACCACTGGTCACTATAACTCAATCTCTAGGAGATTGTACAGCTCAGCGAGCTGAACTACAGGCTTTTGAGATGGCGCTTGAAAATACCGATCGCGAATTCCCCACACTGATAGTGTGTGATTCATATTATTGCGTCCAGTCTTACAATGAATACTTGCAGAACTGGGTTCAAAACGGTTTCAAAGATGCAAAAAGTGGAACAATCAAGCATAAATGCTTTCGGAAAAAGTAGTTATTTTACAGAAAGAACTACAAAAGACTCACGTGATACATACACTGAGTCATCAACGTGATGGCGTTCATGTTACAGGGAATTCATTGTCTGATGAGGCCGCGAAAGCAGCTCTGCAAACGGCTTCCGTAGCTGCCATCACCCGGTCAAAAACAAAAATAGACAGCGAAATAATGCAGGCTGTCAGTGCCTCAGTAAAAGACAGTGGTAAGACACTCCCGAAAGGCTTTCCAGTAAAGTACTCATACAAAACTGATACAAATAATGTTCCTTTTGCTCAAATCCCTGGAGTGGGGGATAGAGTAATTCCAAACATGGAGCACAGGTTAGGACTAATCTTAGCGGCACACGAAGGGCTCGCTTCAGCACACGCTGGTGTTTCCGCCACAGTATCATTATTAAAACAGAGATATTGGTGGCCGCGCATGAGAAAACAAACTAGGAACTATGTTCTAGAATGTGAAATATGCCAAAGAATGAAAGTATCAACAGTGAAACGACCAGCACAGACGCCCCTTCTAATCTCAGATAAACCATTAGCATGTGTTTACCTGGACCACTGTGGTCCCTTACAAAGGGATGGCAACTATAAATATATCATGGTCGCAGTGGATTCCTGCACGAGATTCATTTGGATGTGGCCCCAGCGCTCGACTTATGCCAGAACTGTTATAAAAGATTTGCGAATCTTTATAGGCACATACGCAATTGGCATGCTACATTCTGATCAGGGTCCTGCGTCTAGCTCTCGAGCTTACAAGGAGGCCATGGCCAGCATGGGCATTGCATTGCAGTACTCTAGTCCATTCCATCCCAAGGGAAATGCGGTAGGGGAGAGAAAAAACCGTGACATAAAGCAATCTATAACGGCGAGGGTATTAGGTTCGGGTGATGGGTGGGTCAAACATCTAACAAGTGTCCAACGTAGTCTCAATAATCTGCCAAGAAATTCTCTAAGAGGTATCACTCCATACATTTTGTTCGGCACTAGAATGCTAATCCAGGATTTAGATAGTCAGACTACAGTGGCGAAATAAAAAACCTTTGATATTAAAGATCATTTGGTTGTTTTACAGGACTTAAATGAAACAAGAAGAAGTCTAAGTAACATAAAGCTAAAGCTAACGGCCACTGAAGTAAAACCACCTGTCCCAGCAATATCTGTCTGAATTCCAAAGATTGGGGATCTGGTCAGAGAAAAGATTGCGGTGAAGAAGGAAATTGGGCCTTCTTACAGAAAAGCAGTACCTGTCTTAGCTGTCAGTGGAACAAGATCAGTAGCACTACCGCCCCTTGCTGGTAAAAAGAAAAACAGAGTTGTATCAATCGAGCTGGTAAAACCACAATCATGTGGCCAATAATAAGTAGTAGGCCAAGTGGACTCCCAAGAAGTAGCAGAAGACCAAACCTTGCTACAATCCAAGAGGTTCAAACTGAGAGAATAATCACATTTGATAAACCTGCAGTGAATAAAAAAGGACTATGCAACAAAGCCATGGAACTTGTGACTCTTCAAACCCAAATTGCAACAGTTCGTCAAGAAACACCAGTCTACAATGATGTAGCCTCTGAACATACATATCCAAAGATTAATGAAAATCCGGAAGCAATTCCAACAATTGACAGAACTGCATCTGGCTACTTCATCAATTTCGATGACTTTTCGGATGATCCAAGTGACCATGAAGAAATGCCAGCAACAAAAACTTTGAAAGAAAAATTGACTGAACTATTTCATCAACTCAAAGAAACATATTTGATTTCACCATGGATTGAATTATGGATTGTGTTAGGTGTACTTTTCCTTCTACTTTGGCTCATCATGATTTTATGTTTGGGTAGATTTATTGATGGAAAATATAGTACAATGGACACAGCAAGTCAGAACATCAACTTGGCTCTAAAACCTCACAGATCTTCTCACATTGAAAAAAGAGATCTGTCATCAGTGAACATCAAAGCCAATCCTATACCTAGGGGGTAGCATGGGACAAAACAGATTACGAAATCTATGGCCCGGTGGAACTTTTGAAATAATCACATCAGTTCAAGGTTTCCTTAAGTGACTTTGTGACACCAAGTACTTTCTCTGATGATTGGGACTTTGAAAATATTAATAATATGATGTCAGATTTAGAAATGTCAGCAAAATTCACAGAAAATGACTATTTGCAGGGTTCAACGAATGATGAAGAAATGTACTGTTTTAACCACTATGGTCATCACTATTTGCATAAATCTGCTAATCCTAGAAATGTTTTTAGTTATAATCAATGGGAACATTGTCCAACACCGCCAAAAGGCAGCTCGAAAACATTTTATGAGAAATTCCCATACTTCTCAGGGTTTAACAACACAGATCCAGAAATGTTTTATTTTAAAATGTGTTAAATAAGACATGAATGAAAAACATGTTGACAAATACTAAATTGATTTATTCTGAAAATTTTTATGAAAAAATGTCTACATTTGGTTTTGAATTTTGGCAAAAGAACATTGAAACAAAAACCATTTGGGGTACAAAAGATTGGCGGGTACAAAGTCTAGAATCATTATTTAGAGCCTGCAAGATCCCAGAACAGATAATATTCCTGAATGACACCATTCAACAAACAACCTGTCTTGGCTTAGCCAAGATAAAAGACTTAAACAAACCTTCTATTACAAAGCCCATACATGATAGTAATAGCACTACAAATGTAGAGATAGACATATCCCATATTTTACACCAAAACAGAACAAATCCTGATTGGAAAAAATGGTTGATCTGGCCCACAGACACTAATAACTGTCAAAATAGATTCCTGAATAAAACACAGGGGTTCAAACAGAATAGGCCAGACCCAAGATATTCCTAGAGACAACATCCAGTTGTTATCCAATAGTTACAACATATAGTGTAGGAAACCTATGCCTTGAGTGGCTACAGAAATCCACACTGCCTGAAATTAAGCAACACTTGACTTTACTTAAAGAAGGTGCTGACTTGCGAGATTTCATATTGGGACCTCGCAAACAGCGTCAAAAACGTTTCATATACGCCGGTATATACGCAGCTTACAAGGAGGCTTGGAAAGTTATGCAAATTGAACTGCTGAAAAAATACGAGAAATTGATCGTATTAATTTGGTAAAATCACCGTCTGTAGTGGACAATGGGCTAACGACTCTGTCCTCCAGAATTTATTCACTGGACAGCATTGTATCATCTGCTATTGATATAATAGAGCAGGACTTGCTAATGTTACAACATGGCCAGTCCCAATTACGTTCTATTGTACAGCTAGGCTGGACGTTACAAAATCTGCGTTCAGGTCACGTGCCATGGCGTCTAATCAACAAAACATCATTATTTTCTATCTTTAACCTTACAGATAAACAAATCAGTTTGGCACAAAAAGGAGCAGATTATACGATTCTGAGCATTGAAAAACTTGAGAGATTACTATTGACAATGTCAGAGAGACCTGTCATTGAATGGATAATACATGGTACAGTTACAATTCCGATAACAACTTTTCAGTTCCAGTATTGCCAGAAGTATATACCAGCAGGCCTGTATGAAAGGTTGGGTAAAGGATACATCAAGTCAACCTGGAAATTACCTTATACACATAGATGTTATATTGAAGGGAAAAAAGAGGTATTTCTTAGTGGTAACAACTGTAAAAATTCACTAAGCGGTACACTTCTGTGTCACGGTATTAACTTGCATGGAGCCTGCGAAGGTTCATCAAATAACCTTTCAAGTCACCTGCATGGCACTCCTGCAACACAGATAGAGCCTTTTTTCAGACAGCTTTCCATCGGCAGCTACGTTGTAATAAATGACCGCAGCTGTTGTGGCATGGTGCCAGGATTAGCCTATCTCGTGAGCGTTACTTCCAGGGTCATTTGCTGTATGCAATTATTGTATCCAAACAGCAAACCAGACATGGAGGCAGCAATATGGCCTTCTCTGAATATCTCTTCTATTCGAATTGATACTTTAAGCAGAATGAAGTCTATTCTTTTACAGACAACTGTGCCTTTAACCTCGTCCAAAGAAACGTATGATCTGCAAGTTGCAAGGACAGCGGCAGAGATACATACATTATTATCAAACAATTGCCCCGTACATTTTGTAGAAATGCTGGGTCAAATCTTAAACATGTCTGATACCAGTGGCATCGCACATGTATTTAAGAATTTTTTTTCGGGACTGTTAGCACCCTTTGAAACAGTTCTGGGCATCTTCCCGAATTTTGTGCATTCTGTATTTGGCGGACTGCCTCTTCTTTTGGGACTCGTAGCAGGAATTTTATTTTTGTTCCTTCTGCTCCGATATGGCAAGTCAAGCCACAGACAAAACTCAGGCTACAATGGAAGAAACGATCGTGGCTATACCATACCGAGAACGGATCACTAAAGTCCTCTGCTTTTCCCGGCTAAGAGATCTGAGTACTACCTGGTTTCTTTCATTCAGACCAATCTGGCAAGATTGCATCTTACCTGTGCTTCGATGCCTGCTATGCGGAGAAGAATGCGTGTTGGACGTCTGTCTTACACTACCATCAGCAGTACCTATGGATATCGATACTTTGCTTGGTTCGGCAACGGCTCATGCAACGTGTTATCCCCAGCGGCTACCTATTCTGATGACGGCATTTGTTGAGACTTCACCATTACGATTAGGTGGCGGTGAAGTACGCGATGAAGACAACACCACACAGGTACAACCTTCTGTGAGCATTGCTGATCCAGAGATCGATGATAGCAATGATTCTCACATATGCACTATTTCACTTTTTTCGAACTTGGCCGAACTTTCACCTACTGTTGTAGACCAATTTTTTGCAAGCCTGTCTGATTTGATGTTCTCTCCTAATAACGAGAATAACTTTTAAAAACAACGAGCACACAGCGTTCCCTGAACTCTGAATTCGGCCTTCAGTTTCTATAAACAAGACTTCTGAAAACAATTGGAACAATTTTTTCCCCTGAAAGCGAAATTATTTTTCCATTTCCAAAATATTTACCTTTTTTTTGGCACACGGTACTCTGCTTAAAGTAGAACTATTCTTAGAGAACAAGATTTCTATTTTGAAACTCTAAAGACAATATTTTGATTCAGCCTCTAGCACATGTACAGTCTTGTATAAATATGTGATGAAATGGTCTCAACCTTCTTTTCTGTATTAAGAGCCATTTCATAAATGTAATTTTCGCAATTCATTCAGCCGATATTTATATATGCATTATCTGAATGATACCACTGCTTGAAAAACCGTACAGTACAAATACTCATTTTCTTGTATATACCATATACCATTTCAAATGCAATTTATGTATTTTGGGGTGAGTTGGAAAACACATGCATCGTTATATGTTTAGTATTGCTTAGTATTTTAGTAATGATTGACATAATACGTGGAGTGGGTGTTGTAAACGTATCTAGGACCCTATTTAAATATTCCCTAATCATGCCCTTATGTGGTTATAACAAGTCATATCCTTATAAAGGTATAAGAATCATATCCATATTTAGTCATAGCCAATGCAGTCCAAATGCGGCAAGGCTACTCCCATAGACTCCTAGAAAGCACAACGCGTTCTTTAAACAAACCAAGCCTCCAGCAGCCCGGGAAATCCCCCTGCTTTTGTTTTGATTTGAACAAGAACTCCTGAAGTCCAGAAAGAACTGTAAGTTCTTAGTGACGTCTTATGTCCAACCTTACGTCAAACTTGGCACCTTCCAGGTATAAATATACCAACGTTGCCTTAAGCAAACACACGGAGGTTTGGAGCAGAGCGCCTATCTATTTGGCCGAAGCCCAGCTGATGCGAGAGCCGAAGCAAGCCGACCCTCCCATTGACGCACTGAGAGAGACGCTGTCTTTTCTCCTGCCGAGAAATCCAGCTCCCGTGTTTCCAGTCACCCTTGCGGGTTTCTGGGAGATCAAGTCCTGAGAACGAGATACAAGACCTCCTTCATTCTATATCCAAGGTACGGAGCTGATTAAATCCTTAAAGAATTCTTGATTCAGATTCTTGGCAAAAACTAACTTAACTTAAACTGCAGCTCACTTACTCCTTCCCATGAAGTAGGCTTAGGTTAGGTACACCGGCGTAGGCGTATCTTAGAAGCACCAGTTGAGTACGTTTAGTCAATGATTTTATTTATGTATATATTTTATCCGTTTTAAGTATCATATGGCTTAGAAACCATATAAATGCTTTTACAGTATTATTTCATAATACTCATTTTACTGTACGCACTTTACTTTATTGCAATTGTGGCAATTCACTTCTCTTGCACGAGAAAGAGGACTGCTCAATAAATAACAACTTTTATTGCAAATGCCTGTCTCTCTATTTCTCTGCACTCTAGTGAAACTAAGCATGCATGATTGACTGAGAGAAATAGGTGTCTATTGTTTTCACACGACTCTGGAGATATACTCCTTATTCTGGAGGGAGCCAAGTTGCCATGTTAATGCGGTTGTCAGAAGCTAATCCCTTCTTGTCTATTCAGGAAAGTTAACTCCTTCCTGTTTACTCGAGAAAGTTTCTAGTGACCTCTGAGCTAGCTGGCATTCATAATTAAGTCTAACATATTCAATAGAGACCTAGTCGACCTCAGTCCTACGTCTAAACTATCGTTTATGTTATTCCAATGCGCAGAGCCTTTTGGGAATTGTGGGCCCGATTCACAGAATGAACTTAAGACTCAATCCTAAACTTACTACTATTTTGGTATTCACAGAATGCTCTTACTACTTTTGGCATTCACAGAATGAACTTACTACTTTTGGTATTCACAGAAGTTAGGATTTTGTCTTAAGTTTGTCTTAAGACAAACTTAAGACAGACTTAAGACAGACTTAAGACAAACTTAAGACACACTTAAGACAAACTTAAGACACACTTAAGACAAACTTAAGACAAACTTAAAATAAAACCGGAGGAACTACCCTATTTCTTCTCAAAATCTTATTACCTTGCACACTAAGCTCATCCTTTACCAACAAGTACTCTACATGCATTTCCACTTCACTAGAACCATTCCAACAATTCATAATAAATTCCCTCAACTTCTTATATTCTTCATCCTTCTCCATTGCCTCTTTCCATTCATCTTGACTATCAGCAAATTTACAGTCCACATTTATGAAAAAATCTTCAAAAATTTCAACGCAAGAGTCATCCTCCACCGGCATCCTAGAAAGACAGTCGGCAATAACATTCTTACTGCCACACACATACTCAACCACAAAATTGTAATCTAAAACATCTCGATATTCGAGGAGTTACACTACCATATACACCACGTCCACCTTTAAAAATGTGAACTAAAGGTTTTTGATCCGTTTTGACAACAAAAGGTAAGCCCCACAAATAGTACCTAAAATGCGTCATTCCCCAACAATGTTAGAGCTTCCTTCTCTATAGTTGAATACTATTTCTCTGCCCCCTGTAAACTGTGTGAGGCAAACCCAATAATTGTTTCATCTTTATCTGACACTTGCAACAAAACTGCTCCTAATCCGACATTACTAGCATCCATAACCAATATGGATTTTTTCTTAGAGTCAAAATGCTCCAATGATGGAGCACTGGAGAGACATATCTTTACAGATTTAAATGCATCCTCACATTCAGAATTCCATTCAAACACACTTCGTTTTTTCAAGAGAAGTCTCATTGGTTCTACTAAATCAGCAAACTTTGGAACACATTTCGAACAATATTCAGCAAGATCTAAGAAGGACTTTAATTGCTTCTTATTAGTAGGACAACAAGCATCTTTCACGGCTCTCACAATACTACCCTTCGGTTTTATACCATCAGCTGATATTTGATGAACCAAATAGATGACCTCACTCAATCTTATTTGACACTTCTCTTTTTTGATTGTCAATCCAAATTTAGAGATTCTTTGTAAAACTTCCTCCATCAATTTATCATGTTCAACAAATGACCTACCCACACTCATTATATCGTCCCGAAAACATAATATTTTATCTATCCCATTAAATATATTTAGCATAATACGCTGGAATACAGCAGAGGCTGATGTTAATCCAAAAGGCATTCTATGATACCGAAACGCCCCCAAAGGCTCACAAATGAAGTCAAAGGACGCGACTCGGGATGTAGATTCACCTGATGTTAGGCTGAGGACATGTCCAGGACACCAAAAACACATCCTCCACCCATCATACTTAACATTTCTCCAATATTCGATAAGGGTTGTCTATCCACCCAAATATTTCTGTTCAGATCTCTCAAATTCAATGCATAAACACATTTTGTTACCTTCCTTTGGGGCAACACCAATTGGAGATTACCATTCCAATGACCCTAGTGGTTCTATAACTTTAGCTTCCAACAATTTATCCAATTCTTTATGAAGTGGTTCTATCATCATATGCGGTATTGTCCTAACTTTATGCACAATGGTTTAGCATACCTTTTTAAAATAATATGGTGAGCAAACCCTTTCAACATACCTAAAAAATCAGAAAATACATGAGAATACTGTTCCATTAACATGTTTCTCCACTCATTGTTCATATCGACATTTGAAGATACATTTTCTACATTTGGTTCAATAGCCATAACTGGTTCCACAGCATTTGGATTGAGTATAATGTTCAAATCTTTCTGATGTCGCCATCCCAACAAATTAGATCCCGAGTGACATAAACTCTTCCATGAATCCCATTGTTCTTGAAGATTATATTCATCCATTACATGCCTAAAATATTAATTTTTGATCCACCGTACCAAACTGCTCTTACATCTGCTTGTAGAAAAGGTTTCATGTCTACATCCAATTTTCCTTGAAAAGTTTCCTTAGAAATTTCATTAAAAAGACTACCAGAATCAGCTAATAATCTTAAAGTTCCTTTTCCCCAATGTGATTTCACAATGCTGTTTTTCAAAGTTTTCAGTACTCACCCTCTTTAAACTCATACAACTGCTAACTATATCCAATACAGCACCTATTTCACATTATTCTACTGTTTCTACAATTTGAGAAGCATCTAATTCCATCCCTTCTATAGTTAGGAACAATTCTACATTTTGTTCTTCCTTGTCTTCCACTTTTTTAATGCTAGTAATTTGAGTGTTTCCCTTTGATCTACATTCCTTCGCCAGATGACCTCTTTTTCCGCATACCCTACATGTTGCATTTCTTGCACCACATGCAAAACGTGAACTTACATGTCCTGGACACCCACACCTAGAACAAATAATGGGTCATCTTTCTCCAGCTTTAATTGGTACGTTCTCATTACTTTTACTAATTGCTTTCTTGAATACTTCTCTTTTTACTTCTTTGACTTCAGCAGGAACTTCTTTTCCAATAATTACCATTTCATTTTCAGACACGCCCTTTGCCTTATCAATTTCCTTGATCCAAAGAGCAGCATTTTCCATACTCCTATCAATTTGAATAGATTGCTCTAAAGTAGGATCCTTTGACAGGAGTTTTTCCTTCACCCTTTTATTGTTTGTGCATCTTTGTTGTAGGGTATCTCCATATTGCGGACCATCCCCATAGTTCTAAGGCCCGGGTGTGCAATACACGTGCTGCAGTGGGGGCTCCACTGGCTGTTGTTTCTGAAGAGAGGTGATTGGCCATTTCATCACTTAAGAGTCAAAGCTGCTGCTATGCCTCTAGGCCCTGCCAGTGCTTATGGACACCTGCCTGGCTGATGGTGAGGTCTAGGCCTGTAGTTGTGCCCCACGACAGTCACTGCTGCCAGCCAGGTCCGCGAGACCCAGATCCCAGAAGTGCACCTATCTAGGTACGGGATGAAGGGTACATGATGTGCCCCCAGCCCTGTCGAGAAGGCCGAAGCCTCCGCTCAGGGCCCATCTTGGAGCAGAGCTCACAGCTTAGGCCGCCATTTTTACTCATAGCCAGACCACGCCACTCATCCCTATTGGTATTAATGTACTAAAAACATTTTTGACCCCCATTTTACTCTGTCCCTGCTTGATGGATCTCCCCAAAACCTTCAATGTATAACAAGACCCTAGAGGTCACTTTTGTGGGAATACTTATTGAAGATTAATCAAACAGGGCTCAAGATATCCCCATCCCCCAGGGCCCGAACAAATATTGAGGAAGAGAGCCACGCAGCCCCCCTTCCCATGCTAATTTTGCCCCATGGAGACCATCCCCCAAGGCAAACAAAAAAATCTATGGGGAAGGGGGTACTTGGCATTTCTCACTGGTCAATTTTAGCCCCAGAAACCCATCCCCTCGTCCCCTGTCAGATACTGAAAGGGAGGAGGGCCCACAGCCTCCCTCCCAGGGCCAAAGGACCCCATCTCCCAGGGCCCGGCCTCCTATTACTGGGTTCCCTGCAGCCAACCCAGGGCATCTGGCATGTAGTGGTGTAATGCCATTGTAAATATACCCTCCTTGTATGAATTTAAAATCACCAACTCTGACAGGGAACAGAATGGAAGCTTTGGAAGACTAGGCAATGGACAGCCTGGAAGATAGACCACTAACTACTCTAAGTGTGAGTACTTCCCTGTTGCAGTACACGTCTGGGTCAATAGATTTAGAAGCATATTTACTAGTCCTACAAACAAGACTCCATGGCTGGGAACAATGCATAGTCTCACTTTTTTTTGTTTTTGTTCATGCCTGGCTCAATCAGGTATTCCCCTACGCTCTACCTTCCGTGGTCTTCTCTGTTGTTTATGTTAACTTATGCTTGGAGTGAGACCATCATCTGCTGATCTTTAGTCATTGATAGCTAGGCATCCTGGGGAGCAATACCAGTAAACAGAACAACGTCTGCACTCATGACCACATCCACAACCTGGGTTTCAACTAAGCTTACTAGATTTGTGGCTACTGAGATCAAAATGAAAGTAAACCTCAAGTTCTCTCTGTTTAATAACATTTAAGTCTTTCTCACAGTCATTTATTTTACTTCCTATACCATCTAAGCATGAGTAATTTGGCCTATTCACAAGGCTGTTATACCCAAGTGGCAATTCCGCGTTTTCCCAGAACGCAAATGTACCCAAATTCCGCAAGCGGAATGGAATTTACGGCCCAGGCCTATTTTTGACTACAATGTCCTGTGACAGCCAGCCTTGTATTTTTTCTTTCTTCAGTTTTGCCCTTCCTTCTCTGGCAAGCTATTTTATTGCACAAAAACAAACATCGGGTATCCCTTGCTTATCTGGAATAGCTCCTATCACACTTGGATGCTCAGTCAGTAGTTAATGAAGAAGTGCAAGAAGAGTGCGGGCACCGTATTAGGAGGTTGTGAGGCATGGTACCCTGCGTGACTTTGGAGTCATGTGCCCCGCCAATTTATTAGAAGGACCCATATTCGGAAAGGGTAAGTTTGATCTTACAATAAGGCAAATTACTTCACTTGCATGCCATTTACTATTGCATCCCCTATACACATAAAACAAAGTGTGAGCATATTTAAAAATCCTGACGAAAGCCCTGGACCAGAGAGGCCATAGAATAGGGGCTGAAACAAGTTGACGGTCATGTTAAGGTCATAGGACCATTATATCCTAAACCCAGATGAAGACAAGATTTTAATCTATACCCACCCAAAGCACCAAAATAGGGATACCTATGTCTTTCAGGGGCATTATTATTCTTTCTAGGCTCCCCGGTCACATGAAAGTCAAAAGTGCTGGCTGGAACATTACTCAGCTCATCTTGGCTTTTAGGGGGCGAGTTAGACCCAATGATGAAGTCTACAACTATTAGAGTGGGTGGGGGTCATACAAAAAAAAGAAACAGATTAATTTGTCTTAATTAACTATAGACTGGGCTTTCACGTGGGCTAGGAGTTATTACAGGTAGGCAAAGGATACCTTGGGTTTGTTTTTGTGTTTTAATATTAGGGAGAGTGTATCCCTTGAGCCCATTCACTCACCTACATTTTGTAGAAGAAGCTATTCTATTGGTAAGGGACCTAAGGACAGCTGCAACTCTCAGCAGCTCCACAACTTAGATCACAATTTGATAGTCTTTAATCAAATCGATTTGTATTTTTTTGGCTTTACATGCTAGATATGCATCTTTCCTCAATGACCTCAACTTACACCTCGGCACCCTGTTTAAAGTCAGTCTCTCTTTAAACAATCCTAGTCTATCTGTTAAATCAAGCAACTGTCATTTAAACCTTGTGAACTTTTTCAGCCCTTTTTAAACCAACTGTATGTCTAGACATTAATTGTATAAATGGAAATGATAATAACTAGATATATGTGGAAAAGGATCAGAAAAATTGGAAATGCATCTTTGCAATTGAACTTATCTAGGTAAGATACAATTGATCAAAACATTTAGTAACGTGCAAGGAATGTATTTTGCCTGAGGATAGGGCTATGAATGTCTTTGATTGCGTCAAGGCGAGGATGAATGATCTGGCGAGAATCAGCCTACTGGCTGGAAAAGAAAACTTCCAATTTGTGCGTTTGGGAATGTCTAGAAACAGAGAGTGAAAAGGCACAATTATAGGACAAAACTGTGAGGTAGATGCCTTTGCTTTTTATTCTAAAACCACAAATGTTATCAGCTTAAATACAACAGACATCATATCAATTATTCAATATTCTCAACTGATGTAACATTTTCTGGGGTGTAGACATTTCCTACTAAGTATTCTATAGAAGGCTGCAACCTTCGCCATCTCGTCTGACTACAGCCAAGAGCTCAGTGAGCTACATGGGCTTGTATGCTAGATACTGACAGAAAGGACAAAAATAAGTGGTTTGGTTGGTTTTAGGTGTACTCGCTGTAAGAAATTTTGAGAGGCTATAATTTCAGGTACCAGAAAGGATTCAACATCATGAACTAATGACTGCTCCACTGCTCAATGTTAGCATTCTTTCAGCTGTCAAAGTGTGGAAAGATGGCAGAATATGAGTTACAGAGGGTAGCCTAAAGATTCAGCCTTATTGAATCAGACAGCAAAGTGCAGCAACTGTCAACCAGCAACATAACCCAACAACATCCACAGTCTGAGCACCAACATCTTCTTGCCAAACACCCCTGCAATGCCAATTGGTTACATCTACCTTAGACAGATTGGGGTGGTTCCTCACTTCCCTGATGGCATCACCACAGCGATTCATGACCTGGGTTGCCATATGGTAGGTCCCAAGGGGTTATAGTGCCTCATAAGCTCCAGGCATGGTGCATCCTACCACATCTTGCAGTGTAATAAAGGTGAAATGGGACTTGTAGCTACATAATCAATTGTGCCCCACAATGAAGTGTTTCTCATACTATGTGTGTCTCTGTCTCTCTACGACTTTCACTCTGACTCGATCTTTAATTCGTTCCTCTTAAACAAAAATTGCGTAGTTCTATCTCCTTCTGTTTGATTTTTTTTTTATTTTACAAAAAGTAATGTTCAATATCCAATGACAAATGGATCTTTTATTAATCACTAGATTTTCTTACTAAGTGTGCCTTTGTGTTTCTTGTAGGCCTCAACAGAATAATATAACACTTGGGAAAGAATATACACCCCAGCAGTCCAGCACTGGAGCACAGGATGGCAAACACCTCCACAGCCACCTCATACTTCCCCCGTGTGCTCAGGTATGCTGGTATGAAGGAGATCCACACACTGACAAACACCAGCATACTGAAGGTGATCAGCTTGGCCTCATTGAAGCTTCCGGGCAGATTCCTTGAGACAAAAGCAACTACAAAGCTGACTGTGGCCAGGAGGCCCAAATATCCCAACATGCAGTAGAAGAATATGGTGTCCCCTTCGTTGCATTCAAAAATTATCTTCTCATTGTAAGACTTCATGTTCAGGTCTGCAAATGGTGGTGACTTCACGAGCCACATGATACAGATTACAATTTGCACTAACAAAGAAAAAAAGACAATACTAAATGGTGTCTTTGATCCCAGCCATTTCCTTGCAGAGCTGTTGGGATGTGTTGCCTTGAAAGCAAGAACAACAACTATAGATTTTGCCAGAACAGAGGAAACACTGATGGAAAACACAATCCCGAAGGCAATCTGCCGCAGCATGCATGTGAGCTTCTTAGGACGACCAATGAATATGAAGGAGCAGAGGAAGCAGAGCATGAGAGAAATCAGGAGAAAGTAACTGAGATTACGGTTGTTGGCTTTAACGATGGGAGTGTCTCGGTACCTGATGAAGACACAGAGGACAGAAGTAGTGAGAAAAATCATGAAGGCCAATGAGAATGTGAGTGTGAGACCCAGAGGCTCACCATATCTCAGGAACTCAACTTCTTTTTGGATGCACTGATCATGCCTTTCATTTGGCCACTCATTATCAGGACATTTCAAGCATTTGACGGTGTCTGAAAAAAGACAGAAAGCTGTTGAGCATGTGTAAAGCTACTCTCAATCCCTGGTGAAGTAGAAAAGAGAAAATTCCAGAAAAATGGTGCCTGATATTTATGCATTTATAATGCATGGCTAGCAGAAATTAGTATTCTTCTCTTGATTAAAGTTCATAAAATGCATAAAAACCCATCAGTAAACCTCAAACAAATCCTAGATTTTAAAATAGTTATTGTGGGTGCATAACCTCTGAACATAATATCTTGTTAGTCTTCCAGTAAAATAATGCAGTAAAATGATGAAGTGAGATATGGTCCTGTCAGCATGCAAGTCCATCTCTTAGTACCTTACCAAGGGCACGCCAATGGGCCAGAGCAGGAGCAGTGTAGACCCTAAATGGACTTAGCTGCTCCCAATTGGACCCGTCTTAATGCATGTAAATTCCAGCAATTAATTTGAACTGTAACATTCTCAGTAAGTAAGACGGACATGGGTCAACAATTTTAAGATGTATCTAAAGCATTATTAAGACGAGGTACATGAACTATGCCATGAATAAAAGTAGGAGCAAAGTATATACATTATAAGTACTAAGTACAAAGAACTCTGTGAAGTTCATTAGTAAATCCAGCACAGATTCACCTTCCAAGAATTGGAAATGGGGGATTCCTCAACCAGAGGAAAGTGAGTCCTTTTTATAGGACTTTAGACAAAGCATTTCATAAATTTCTACATAAGTACAAGGTTCTCAGGATAAACACCAATGAGGAACGAGCAAGAAGAAAGATTTTACCACAGAATACAGTTGAGAATTCTCTCAAATACTATTGCATTGGATTCAGTGGTTCTCACAGTTCATTCAGGTGCTGCAGTTTGGAACGTTGTGTACACGATAGTCTGAGACAGTTAAGTCTTCCATAGTTAGGTACAGCATATTATGATGGCTTTGGAAATGCTCCCTATCTTTTAGTGCAAAGCTCGAAGGGGCACATGTATCAAGCTTTTTTACCAGTCTCAAACGGGCCGATTTGCAGAATCGGTAAGTTTGCGACCGGTAAAAAGCCTTTTGGGATGCATCAACCCATAATGCATTCACAAAATAGGTAATCACAATTTTTCTGATTACCAATTTTGTGAATGCAGTTAGGGAATCGCAATTTGTGATTCCCTAAATGCAAGGCAACAAGCATTTTCAGAATGCGACTTTGCATTAAGGAATTGCAAATTACCATCAACCTCAAGTTGACAGTAATTCACAATTCAGTAGAAAAATGCACACAAATGCATTTTGGCCTTTAGGGCATGTGTGTGCGCCACTTGTGCAGACATTCCGTTGTTGGGAGTGCATCAGGGGGGCTTATTGCCCCCTAGCACCTTTGAAATTTCATTCCCAATTTGAGATTACCTTTTGGGTAATCACAAATTATGAATGCTTTCCCATTCATTCCTCTGGGCCTCTATTAGGGAATATGTAGAAATCACTAATATTTTAGCAAAACCTAAATGCATGAGGAATTGTGATTCCTTAATAGAGATTCCTTAAAAATCGCTATTAAGGAATCACATTTTCTTATTAAAGCAGGGCAACAACAACAACAGCAATCATGTGGTGTACAATAAAATCATTTTATGAGCGATATGCATTTACAAAACATCAATATTTTACCAACACCTCACAGGAGATTTTAACCCTTATGCAGAAGGAAAGTGATGCCATCCTGCCAATTTTTGAATGTAAAATAATTGTTTGAGAGAAGGCAGTGATCCAAAGGACAAGTGCCTCCTCCAAGGGACCACTACATTCTCTTAAAATAAACCAAAAAAGAAACTATTCTTTTTTAAATGCTTTTCTGTTTATTTTAAGGAAACCAGGCTACATGAAAAGAAATATCTGATTTATTAAAGAGCATTCACTGAACCCAGCAGGCCATCATCCCAATGAAGGCAATGAAATACAGTGGGTAGCAATTTGTGACCTACCTCATTCACATTCATGAGGTAGATTGGATCGCGACCCAGTATATTTTGTGTTTTTGAACTAACCAATTTTTACAGAGTTTGGGGGCATATTACCAAGCAATAGCGATAATTATCGCTATTGCTTGGTTAGAGACAAACTTTTACCGCTAAGCTGCGGCGATTTTTATCGCAGATAAACCTTGGTATTACCAAGGTTTATCGCAAATGCGATAAAAAACGGCCGCAATGCATGAATATCGCTGAAAAGTCAGCGATATTCATGCATTACCGAGCTAATGCTCTGAGCCATGTTATCCACCTCCCATTGGATAACATGGCTAAGAACTGCTCAGGGCAGGTGTTAGCTTTTGGAGATATTCGCGCATAGCGCGAATATCTCCAAAAGTTGGTAATAGGAGATAGCGATGTTAGCGACTATTTCCAGTCGCTAACATCTTGGCACGCCCACTTTGCATGTCATTAGTGATAAATATCACTGACATGCAAAGTGGGGCCCAAGATGGTCGCTATCTCCTACTAGCTGTCGCTAACTGGTGTTAGCGACAGCTAGGTAATAGGGAGATAATTTTATCTCCGCTTTCTTGGCTTTTAAAGCCAAAAAAGCGGAGATAAATCCCCTTGATAACATGCCCCTTGGTTTGTCAAATATCACGCGGTCACAACATTTGTGACTAGTTTTTTGCAATCCGTGTTTAGCAGGTCTGGACCCTAGGGGTCTACTTTTGTTGATGGGGCACCAGGAGAGAAGATCTGCTGAGGGAACTGGCCAACCCAGCACACCCTACAGTGGTCATGGGAAACCTGTGAATAATACTGTGCAAGTAAGATATGATTCAATTTACGAAATTCAAAATGTGCATTTTGGATTCTTTGCAAATGAGCTAGTTGTGCACTCGAAGGCCTCAAAAAAAGGGCATTTCTGTAGTCTACATTCAGTACTACTTTGATCCAATCACTGGCAAGTAAACACCACTCTGCAGAGTTGGCACAATTTAAAAGAACTGTTAGAAATTAGGTTACTGGTTACTGGTTGGCAGAGGTATGTACCCTGCCCAAGCAGGAACTACAATCCTAGACAAATGAACCCTAAATTAACCTGTGCTCACCCCCTGTTAGCTGTCGCAGAGCATGCAAGCTTAACCTGGGAGGAAATGAGTGAAGTATTTGTGAAACACGTAAAACAGCAAAACAGTAAAAACACCACACAAAAGATATCACACCTGGTTGGACAAATAGACCTAAACACAACAAGACCAAAACAACAAACATCCAATTAGTATTTTTGGAATTATACATTTTAAAAAGAATAAACAGAAATGTAGTGCTTAAAGGCATAAAACTCCAACCAAGGCTATCTGGTCGCGCTTGACCGGGACAAATCTGTAAAGTTCAGGCCAAACCATGATGGAGTGCAGGTCATATGCAGGGACCAGCCTTGTTCCACTGCACTGTACCTTGTGTGCTTCATTGCAGAGGAAGATGCAGGGAGCAGAGGAGGCGATGCATCGTCGGCGATCCTTAAGGCTAAGTGAAACGTCATGGTCGAGCGAGATGCACCAGTTCCAAGCGGTGAGGCTTGGATTTTAGTTTAAGCAGTACATTATACCCCCTTCCAAGGGTACAGGACTTGGTTGGCAACACTTGGCACAGAGAGACTCACAGATAGGAGAGTTCAGGTGCAGAAGCTGGGTGGTTGGAAGTCTGATGTCCCTGAGACAGAACAGGAGGCAGGCCAGTAATTCTTTAGTGTCACTCTGTGTTCAAGTGATGCAGGTCCAGTCCTTCTCACCCACGCAAGGAGGGGAACAGGCAGCAGGCCAGTCAGCACAGCAAGGCAAGAGTCCAGAAAAGCAGAAGTTCAGAAGAGTGACAGTCCTGCAGCAGCACAGCAGTCCTTCTTCCTGGAAGAGACTTCATAGGTCAGGGAGTGTACTTAGTTGGGTGTGTCAGACGTACACCACTTATACCTAGTTGTACCTTTGAAATAGCGGAATCTTCAAAGAGATGTCTTTCAAGTGCACAGAGTGCCTGTCTTTCCTGCCCTGGCTCTGGACTCACTGCAGGGGGTATGCAGCCATTTGTGTGGGACCAAGGCCCAGCCTATTCAGCTTCTCCCTCTTATCCTGCTCAGGATGGCCCATCAGGATATGGATGGCCCCACAAGTCACACCTAAGCTCCCTTTCTGTGTGGCTGTGTTGAGGGAATACACAGATCCCAGCTGTCACCCAACCCAGAAAGTTGATCTGTGACAGGCAGCAGGCGCCTAATCGCTAAAGTATGAAAATGCCAATTCTCTACAAGCACTGCAATACTAAAATATCTTTGTGATAAATATTTGATTGACAATTTGTTCCAATTCTTTTGAAAATGATCAAGAAATTCAATTACCTTGACCCTGTTTTTTTACATGATAACTAAACGTTGATTCATTGAAATTCATTTTATATTTAACAATTCATACTCATTGGATAACATACCCAAAAAGTTCCATGAACTTTTTTTAGCCCACACTAGAATAACAAATAGGCAATACCTATACATACATAAACATTCTTTCATTACAAAACAAATGCAATGTACCAGAGACCAATAACTGGAGTTTGTAAACTCCTAAAATTATATCACACAAAAGGATTGTAGCAACTAATTATTTTAAACAAAACCTAGATACCTAATATTCTTTAAAGGCTGCCTGAATTTATTTGCAGAATCCAACAACTCATGCATACATTTCGACACGTTTCGAACCCAGCGGTTGGGGGTGTTCTTAGGGCCAAGACTGCACCTACAAAAAAATATAATTATTTTTATGAGAATCATTGTATATGTGGGCAGGTAATTCATCTAATACCTATCATTGTTAGGGAAAAATTACCTCTCTTTTTTGTATATGTTCCAACAGTGTCCAATATAGTAGAGAGAAAAGTTGTAAATATTGATTGAAAAACAAACAGAAGCTCGTGGTGAAAGCCAGTCTTATTAGCTGTACATTTTGTGTACAGGTCAATATATTTAGTCCTATGATTTACTCATTATTTTGTCTGTCTGCTTTGATTGCAGGCGTAGTGTGACTGAAGCAGGGGATATGCACTGATCTTCAAATATATGGCTGATGAAAAATACATCAATTCCTTATCTTATTCACTTTAGATTATATTAAACTTTACATGCAGCTAATTTCCGTGCAAGCTTACTTTGTCAGTACAGCCTTTGTCCAGTAGCTACAAAGAGGCTTCATTGTTAAGTTCCTTTTAGCCCAATATTTCCCTGGCAGCAGTGTTAACCAGATATCTTAAAAAGGAGGATGACAAACTCAAAAACTAACACCATAACCAAGCGTGAGTTTTACTAAACCACTTTTAAATAAACGTCTTCAGTGAATGGGACACTCTGATTGGAGCACTCCACGGGGCAGTTTTACAAGCCAATTGCATCATTTTTGCTCTGCCGTTGTGGTGGCGTAAAAATGAGGCCAATTTACAACGTGACACATCTAGGGAAATGCGTCACGTTGTTGACGCCCTGTGTCACATTATACCTGCATCAGGTATAATGTATGTTTGATGGGCGTTCCTAATCAAAAAAAGTCTGCTAGAAGTGACGCAGTGAAATCTACAAGATTTCACTGCGCCACTTCTAAGACACTATTGCGTCAAAACCTTATGCATGCTTGGAACAGACGTAAAGAGTGACTCAGCACAATGAGGATATGCATCCCAATGCATTGCTGGAGTTGTGTCATGCTTGCGACATGACTCCAGAAATGCGTGCCGTTTGCGCAAACAGATGGATCAGAATTTCTGACGCATCTATCAATCCTTGCCCCATGGTGCGCTGTATTGCAAATACGGTGCATCCATTGTGGCACAAGGGTTTCTCACTGTGGCGCAGGAAAAGTGACGCATCCCTACATTTGTGTCACTTTCTTGTAAATCTGCCCCCACATGTTTGTTTGTTTGATCGACGACTTCCTGAGTGTGCTGTGAGCAATGAAATCAAGACGGGCTGCTTTGGTTTATTCAGTGTGGATTTGACTTCCAACATTGCTGAGATTTAGCTTAAAAGGAAGAGAAAGGCAAAAACAAAGCCGATATTAACATTGAGCGATATGATTAAATGTCCCTGTCGGTTTCTAGAACGCTGCCGGTTTCCAAAAGTTTTACTTTTAATGACTTACTTTGTTGTGGTCTGAAATCAACGCCCTCCTTAAGAAACCCAAGGCAGACCCCAGGACCTCAGGCACTTCCGACCCATCTCCTTACTCACGTTCCCGGCGAAGGTCATCGAGAAAATCGTCAACACACAACTGACCCGCCACCTCAAAGACAACGACATCCTGGACCCCTCCCAGTCTGAGACCGCTCTCCTCGCCGCCACAGACAACATCAGACGCCAACTGGACAATGGTGAAACATCAGCCCTCATCCTCCTGGACCTGTCAGCCGCCTTCGACACGGTCTGCCATCGCACTCTAAGAACACACCTCCTCGAAGCAGGAATACAAAAGAGAGCCCTCCAATGGACCACGTCCTTCCTCTCCGGCCGAACCCAGAGAATCCGCCTCCCTCCCTTCCGTTCCGAAGCCACCAACATCATCTGCGGCGTACCCCAGGGCTCATCCCTCAGCCCAACATTATTCAACATCTACATGGCCCCCCTCGCACAAGTGGCCCGCCAACACGACCGCAACATCTTCTCCCACGCCGACGACACCCCGCTTATCCTTTCCCTCACCAAGGACCCACGCACCACCAAAACCAACCTCCACGAGGGAATGAAGGCCATCGCCGAATGGATGAGAAGCAGCCGTCTGAAACTGAACTCGGACAAGACGGAGGTCCTCATCCTCAGACCCAACCCCTCCGCCTGGGATGACTCAACGCAGCCAACATCTCTAGGAACCCCACCGACACCGACCGACCATGCACGCAATGTGGGTTTTTTCCTCAACTCCTCCCTCTCCATGTCAAAACAGGTCAACGCAGTCTCCTCCTCCTGCTACAACACCCTCTGCATGCTCCGCAGGATCTACAAGTGGATCCCGACAGAAACAAGAAAAACAGTGACACAGGCCCTCGTCAGCAGCAGGCTAGACGACGGAAACGCACTCTACACAGGCATCCCGGCCAAACACCTGCGACGCCTCCAACGCATCCAAAACGCCTCCGCCCGACTGATCCTCAGCGTACCCCGCCGCAGACACATCTCACCCCACTTTAGAGACCTTCACTGGCTCCCCGTAGACAAGAGGATCACATTCAAGTTCCTCACCCAAGCGCACAAAGCACTCCACAACACCGGACTTGTCTACCTGAACAACAGACTCAGCTTCTACACCCCCACCCAACAGCTCCGCTCCGCAGGTCTCGCTCTCGCCGTCGTCCCCCGCATCCATCGAAAGACAGCCGCGGCAGATCCTTCTCCTACCTCGCCGGCAAGACCTGGAACACTCTCCCCACCAACATACGGCTGACCCAAGACCTACTCACCTTCAGAAGACTCCTCAAGACCTGGCTCTTCGACCAGTAGCCGCAACCCTCCCCCTCCCCCCTTCAGCACCTTGAAACCCTAGCGGGTATGTAGTGCGCTTTATAAATGTGCTGATTGATTGATTGATTGATGGTTTGGTATATGGGTTGTCTCCGTTCGCAATCCTTCGGCACGAGTTAAGTCCGCAGGCTCTCCTGTGGTTGTGTGATTTTAGCCAACTAGGGCCAGATGTACTGTTGTGTTTCGATTTAGATACCCGTATATAGGTTTCCTGAATCATGCCCTTATATAGGCACAACTCTCATTGCCCTTATTTAGGCATAGAATCCCAGTCCTTATTTAGGCATTGGCCATGCTAACCAATTACAAGCATGTTCACCTACATCCGTCCATCCCACGTCACAACGAGTTCTTGGAAAATCAGACTCTTAAGCCTTTAGGACCTCCCCTGCTTGGAATATTGATTGCTCCAAGAACTCATTTATTATGCATGAACGTCTATTCCTTAGGGGTTCATTTATGATGTTCCTTTGCCTGACTTTTACGTCAATACTGGCATTCCTAAACACCTTCAAGGTATAAATATACCTTCACTTGCCCTGGCAAACAATGGCTCGACTACACAGCACGATACAGCTCGCTACAGCAAGTACAGAAGGAATTTGAGTCCCCGCCTAAGGCACTGACCAGACACTGTCATCCTCCTTGCAGAGAATCCAGCTCCAGTGTTTCTGACTCTCTTCACGGGGTGTTAGAGATCGAGACCCGCAAAGAGATTCCAACCTCTCTCATTCTGAGGTATGGAGCAGACTAGAACATAGAGGGATTCTAGGCAATACTAAATATAGCTAAACTATACTATAGAAAAACAGCACCTACTTCATACCTCACACTACACTTGGGTTAGGTACACTGGGGTAGAACTAGCTAGAAGCACCAGATGAGTATTCACATTTTAGCCTGTGTTACTTATGTATGTACTTTATGAATATATGTCATAGCTACAAACCATGCTATTGCAGTATTATTTTATCTTACTGCTAATGCTGTACGTATTATATTTTGCATTCTGTCTTATGATTGTAGCAGTTCATAACTTTTGCATGAGAAATAAGACTGTTCAATAAACCCTTTTTATTGAAACACCCGTCTCACTATTTCTGTGCAAATATGTAGAAACGAAGCATGCACGATTGACTGAGTAAAGCTGTTATCTATTGTTTCCCCGATTCTGAGAAGAACTGTTTCAATTATAAGGAAAACAAAGTTGTCATCTTTAAGCAGTTGTCAGAGACTAATCCCTTCTTGTTTATTCGAGAAAGTTTTGTAATGACCTCTGAGTAAGCTGGCACACACACAATTAAGTTTAGTATACTCGATGGAGACATACTGACCTTAGTCGTATGTCAAATCTATAGTGAATATCATTCCAATGCGCAGAGCCTATCAGGGATATAGGAACTACACTACATGACTAGATTTCACTGTTTGGTGGCACCAGGAGCCAAGGCTTAATTCTGCTACTTTGCCAAACAAAAAGCTTGTACTCATTGAGCTGTGAAGTACATGCTGCCTTGTCCATATAGAAATGTTCTTTCGTTCAGGTCTTTTCATGAGATATATGTTCTGTCTGAATACAATGATGATTAAAATAAAGAATTTTACTAAAGCAAACCTACCTTTGCTATTGCTGAACTCTCCATGGGAGCAGGGGACACAGTCGAAGCAGCACAGTGGCTCCCCCTCTCTGGCTGCCTTCCTGTACCCAGGGGGACAGCTCTCACTGCAGACAGAGCGGGGGACCTGCAGGAGATGGGACAAAGAGAGCTCAGTCAGACAATGTCACATTATGGGGGACTGTTCACAACATACAGTGGGAGTGCGACACCGGTAACAGACATGCACTGTGAATGAGCGCATTAAGAAAAGAGATCACAGACCAACTGTGAGCGAAAAATGATGGAAAGAAAGGCAGACTCAGAACAAAAGGAACTGCAAAGAGGTATTATCAGGGATTGAGAGAGATGTGAAGAGGGTGTCTTTCTCACAATCCATACCAGTAGCATTTTTCTTTTACAAAATTCATTGAGTGACACAAGTGAAATTACATGAGATTCCATTTTAAATACAATTTCTCAATATTTTACAGCCCTTAAAAAGCAAGTACACAATGGGAGTATTAATTTTTAAAATAGTTAGTAGCTTCTGAAAGGGGGAAACCACTTGATTAGTCAGATTGTTCTGTATTGAGGCAGTTGAGGTTGGAGTGTTCCTATTACAACAGGACTATGGCTGGTTTCAATATGACTGCTCTCTGTCTGAAGTAGCATAGTGGGCAAACAACTGATGGACTAGAATGTGGCTTCCAATAGATTTCCAGTGGCTAAGACTTATGCAAACATTGTGCCCAACGCCTTTGTGTATTCCTTCCTGCGACATCCTAAGGGCATTGAGTGTGCCCAGATGTGGTTATATGTTCACTCTGGCTCAAGATTCAAGTTAATCCTCACTAATGCCTACATTGAAACTGGCATTAGGTCACTTTTGTTCCCATCTGAAGTGGACTGGCAATACACACTGGCAATACACACTGGATGCTTCCTGTTAGAGCAGGACTAAGGTTGGTTTGCATTGGGCTGATCTCTGTCTAAAGTGGCAAAGAATTTTGCAAGCATTCATTCCATCTCCTTTGTGTCTTCCTCTGCATTATGTGCAAGACGGAGGGGCATATTATCAAGGGGGTTTATCTCCGCTTTTTTGGCTTTAAAAGCCAAGAAAGCGGAGATAAAATGATCTCCCTATTACCTAGCTGTCGCTAACACCAGTTAGCGACAGCTAGTAGGAGATAGCGACCATCTTGGGCCCCACTTTGCATGTCAGTGATATTTATCACTAATGACATGCAAAGTGGGCGTGCCAAGATGTTAGCGACTGGAAACAGTCGCTAACATCGCTATCTCTTATTACCAACTTATGGAGATATTCGCGCTAAGCGCGAATATCTCCAAAAGCTAACACCTGCCCTGAGCAGTTCTTAGCCATGTTATCCAATGGGAGGTGGATAAGATGGCTAAGAGCATTAGCTCGGTAATGCATCAATATCGCTGACTTTTCAGCGATATTCATGCATTGCGAACGATTTGTATCGCATTTGCGATTAACCTTGGCAATACCAAGGTGTATTTGCGATAAAAATCGCCGCAGCTCAGCGGTAAATTTTTGTCTCTAACCAAGCAATAGCGATAATTATCGCTAATGCTTGGTAATATGCCCCAGAATTTGGTGCACGTTAATGTATCTTTGTTGCACATAGCGCTTCTTAGAGAAACTACCTTAAACATTGTGCTTATTCCTCGTAGTTTTTGCCGGCTCTCTCCGCATGACCTTAGGACTCTGGGCACCTTCCCATTGTGCTGCAACGGGAAAGTATGCATGCCCATCCTCAATGCCCCAGGAAGGGAGGTGTGTATGTGGTTTGTTTTGGTACTGTACCTATGCGTGTCCCATATTCAGGTATCCCACATACTTGGAGTAGTTACTGCACTGGCTAGTAGTGAGATATAGCACTGAGCATGCTACCCATGGGATAGCCTATAAATGTGGCCTGCCATTGCACAGAGTGGGTGGTGGTGCCGGTAAACTTGACCACACAACAGAACAGAGTTTTTGGCCAAATTCGGCACATCAAATGGAGCAGGGTGTGGGCAAAGCTTCATAAACTCTGCAAGTGGAGCGGAGTTGGCCACCCATCCCTACTTCTGATACCATGAGAACACCCACCCGAGGAAGCCTAGAGGGGCACGGAGCGGGTGGTAGGCTGAAGGCAGGTACAGATCTATGTCTCCTGCCCAGGTAGTGAGTAGTCCCCAAGTGGGGTTCATGCTGTCTTGAAGTGACTCCCCACGGGGTACTTCTGTGGTGTTGCCAATGCTCTTGAGTGGCTTTAAGGCCATAAGCACTTCCTCACCATAAAAACAGTGGGGAAGTGCAAGTGCTTGTCATACACATGTTAGTAAGTGGCGCTGATGTGGGCAATTCTGCCATTCCAGCCCTGTGTGTGCACGGCCTGATTCTGTGGGCCTGGGGATGCTCATTGACCCTTGTGCTTGTTTGCATATATGTCCCTCAAATTTAATTTATTTGAGAAGTTCTATATAGCGCAAACATGACCCATAAGGGTATCAGAGCACTGTACACAGAAGCTGAAAAGGGTGGTTGGTAAAAGCGTACACAATAAACTAATAGTAAGTTAAAAAGCGTAGTTACAGAAAGAGCAAACCAAACGTGGTAGAAGTAATGTGACAAAAATTGAATCAATGAATGAGAGACACCTATTGTCTGTAAGACATAAAAGTTAATTATGATAAGAGTGCACCTGCATCTACAGTGTTTAGGTAAGTGCCTGGCCTGCCTCTGCAGGCCGGTGTGCACACACCTACACCTCTGGTATTCCCAGAATCGAGTCAGGCCTGCTGCTACTGGCCTGAGTGTGCGCGCACGCACCCATGGACTCCGTGACTACATGGTCAGCCTGCAATTTTTGACCTGTGTGAGCACAATTGCCCCCGTTGAATGTAATCCCAGGTCCATCCAGCCAGTGTAGGCTTATGCATGTGTACCCACACTGATGGCACCAGGGACTCGTGTACCATCTGCTCTGCAGATTTGTGTGTGAACATTTGCAAAAAGACGCTAGGGACTACGTGTCCAGCCTTCTCCTGCAGACCTGGCACCCAAGACTAAATGTCCAGCCTGACAGTGCACCAAGGAGGGTTAAACCAATAACCAGCCTGGTGTTGCAGGCTTCTGTGGGTGCACTGGCACCAATGGCACCAGGGTCCATGTGTCCAGCCTGCTATTCGAGGCCTGGGTGCGCTAATTGTTCATGTGCGCTCAAGTATCCTTAGAATACTCCAGTGTGTTTGTCACTACCTATGAAACTTGCTATTCTCATAGGCCATCATGGGGAAGTATTTGACAGTACTTCAGGCTGCAACCGTGGATTGCAGTGGCGCAGCCTCATGATGTTTCCTATCAATGGACTCGTAGTGCCATAGGCATAGCTTGACTAGAAATGCCACTTATAGAATATGAGCACTTTGATGTTCTAAAACTTTGTGTGCCAGGGACATGGATTCATTTGATTACAGCATTCCAGGAGAGCACATCTGTGTATTACTCAAAGGCATCTATAAACAATTGGTATGCCCCCAGACAACAGGCCTCTGCCTTTTGAGGGGAGCGTTGAATTGATTGGTATATGAGGTTTGCATTATGGCCCCACTAAAGATTAGGATCTGCATTCCATGGCCCCATGGCAGACAGGCCTGAAATTTAGGGGAGACATCTATGATTCAAAGGGAGACCGCCTGAACCACCCCCAACTTTAAAGGCATGCTTCAGTATAACTACTGGTGCAATGCTTCAGCATATGGTGAGATACGCTTGCAAGGATGTGGGACCGGGGAACCCAGACTGTGTTATGCACACAGGCAGAGCATTCCATTTTGCACAGAGGATAGCTGTCTGAATATTGACTGGACTGGGCCGATGACCTGCTGAAGTGTGGCGCCTTGAAGTGTGCTCTCCAAGTGCCCATTGGTCCCGGAGATCTCAGGAACATCAAAGATCTCCTGCGAGGGGCCCATACCAATAATCTGACATCGAGAGAGGGGTGCCGCGTAAGTGCCTACTTCGTCTGCCACATCCCATCGGGCAGCGAGGCGTGGGCTCTGGACTAAGAACTGTGACTTATGATTGGGTTGCCTGCTGCAGACCCCCAAGGATCTGGCCTGCATCTAAGGTGTTTGTGGCTCCTGTACTTCAGGAACTCTGTTATTCATAAGTGTCCTGTTGGTAGTGAGTGGATTCCAAGGTTGCGGGACCCTGCGTGGCCTGTTTGGTCAGTCCTGCCATATGTCTCTCATGCGTCATGGTGACTGCATACTTATTGAATGCAGTGACTGATACATCGAGTGCAACCCTTAGAAGTGGGGGTGTAAAAGTAGTAGTGCTGCATTCTACCTTGTGTGGCTCTGATGAACATGCACCTGTGCGTGAGACCGGACTGGTCTGGTATAACCCAAATAATTGTGCGCTGGACATTGTGCTTTGAGGGAGGTACATCCCTTTAGTGTGTGTGACCGGAAATGCCTGGTGCATCAATATCAACATGCACCAGTCATTGTGCCTCATTTCCAGAGAGGTACATCATTTACATCTCCTCAGTGTGTGTGTGACGTGAGGTGTCTGGTGTCACTCAATTCAAAAAGCTCCAGACCTGGTAACCAGATTGGCTGTCTGCGACTCTAATCAATGTAAACCATAGGGGGTGCCTACTACATCCGAGAGGCTCCCCTGCGTTATTCCCCCTTTTCATGATTGCTCCCTCCCCGACCTTCTTTTTGGCAAACCAAATTGGACTCCCCTCACCTGGCCCCACCCAAAGACGTCGGGGTACCAGGTAGTAGCGAAGGAAATTGACTGGGGAGGAAGGACGCTTTGTAGACTGTTTAGAAGCAGGTCAAGAGACTGTGTGACTCTCTTGTGTTTTGAGAACTGTGGGTGAACTTCCTGAGTGGCAACCAAATTCCCCGTTGTTTACATCTACATCTAAACTAAAACTTGTTACTTTCTCCACCTGCACCTGAGAACCCAGACTAAGTTGTGCCTGGGGATCTTCCATCCCGGGTCATCATACAGGCAGTGAACTGGAGGGTCGAAGTAGGTTTGGGTCACAGAGTCTGCAAAGTGCAATCAATTGAGCTGCTGAGTATCAGTGCTCCACATTAAGTTGCTTAGTGCGTATGAGTGCAAGAGCGCTCCGTGCAGAATAGGCTGGTTTCAGTGGCACCGCTTAGTGATGCAGAGTGAGAGAGTGTGTGAGTGAGTAACACTGTGTGCACCACCGGTGTTTCTCAACATTGGCCAGTGGTGAGGGTTTCATCCCACAAGCACTTTACATTTGACACTGGATTTACCAGTGTGGATCCGGCCCACTGTGCTGTTAAAAAGTGGTACAATTTCCTGAATGTACATGTTTTTGATTTTGTTGTGACCCAGGGTGCCCCCAATTACTGTGTGGTATTGAATTAAAAGGACTGTTGGGGTGGGCCTGGGATAGATAGCGTGTTGCACTGCATAATGGTCCAGCTTGAACGTCTATCCATTATACCGCCTAGGTATTTAAATGATGCCACTTCTTCCGGTTTTGTTTGATTTATAAAGAAGGTGTACTTCTTTGAACATTTGGCCCTGAAGGTCATTAGCTTAGTCTTCACTGTACTGATTATTAAATCCATTTAAAGTAATCTTCCATAGCTGATAGGTGTGCTTGCAAGCTTTTAAGAGTTTTTGCTATCAGGATGGAATCATCAGTGAAAAGCAAGGCTGGAACTTTGAAACCATTTGCTATCAGGATGTCATTGTTGTCTTTTCTAACTTCACAGTATAGATTGTTTGTATACAAGGGACATAAGAGTGGGGCCAGGTGATAACATTGCTTGCTCCCTCTGGTGGTATATAATTTTTTGCTGATAAAATCTGCTTAGTTGATTCTCTCCTGGATGGAGGTTCCATTATACAACATTTGGATTAAACACAATTACCTGGTGTCAAAGTCCATTGTAGTCAGTTTTTCTCAAAGTCAAATAAATTCTTGGCACCAAATCAAAGAGAATTCTAGAAATTTCACAGTCAAGGGCAATTTGATTGTTGTGCTGAATTTGTAGATAATGTATTAGAAAGTAAAAATCTAGTCAGTTATGATAATCCTTCTCTGAAGCCTCTTTATATTGGTGAGAGAATTATCCCAATGGTGACCCCCTTCTCTAGGGCTTTGAAAATCAGTTTGGAGTAGATTTTGCAGTCTATGTCGATTACACGTATTGGTCTATAAGACTTTGTATCATCTTTAGGGCCCATCTTATATGGATATCAAAAACGCAGGGATTGATTCAATTGAGGAACCTGGAGGCTTGAATCTAATACACATTAAATATAACAACATGCCTCTAGTACCATAGATTCAAAATATTCTTCCAAAAGGAGAGAGAAACTCTTCCCTCCTTTTCGGTTCAACAATGAGCTGAATTCATTCCTTGAATTCCTTGTAACCATTCTATTTAGTGGGTCAGCAAGCAAATCAAAAAGTGAATCTATTTAGAAGAGTTTCTCCCTCCTTTTGGAAGAATATTTTGAATCTATGGTCCTAGAGGCATTTTGTTATATTTTATAAAAGCCATCTTATATGGAAGCACAATACTCCTGTTTAACCATCTGTTTAAGGCAGTTATTTGTCAGCATAAACTCTTTGAAGACTTCAGCCCACCAGTCGATGTCTGCAAGAAACACCTCTGGAGGAATCATCTTGAGATCTGGGGGCATATTATCAAGGGGGTTTATCTCTGCTTTTTTGGCTTTAAAAGCCAAGAAAGCGGAGATAAAATTATCTCCCTATTACTTAGCTGTCGCTAACACCAGTTAGCGACAGCTAGTAGGAGATAGCGACCATCTTGGGCCCCACTTTGCATGTCAGTGATATTTATCACTAATGATATGCAAAGTGGGCGTGCCAAGATGTTAGCGACTGGAAACAGTCGCTAACATCGCTATCTCCTATTACCAACTTTTGGAGATATTTGCGCTAAGCGCGAATATCTCCAAAAGCTAACACCTGCCCTGAGCAGTTCTTAGCCATGTTATCCAATGGGAGGTGGATAACATGGCTAAGAGCATTTGCTCGATAATGCATGAATATCGCTGACTTTTCAGTGATATTCATGCATTGCGCCCGTTTTTTATCGCATTTGTGATAAACCTTGGTAATACCAAGGTTTATCTGCCATAAAAATCGCCGCAGCTTAGCGGTAAAATTTTATCTCTAACCAAGCAATAGCGATAATTATTGTGAGTTCTTGTATTGATGTCTTCACCTTATCAGACTAGAAAGCCTGCAGGAGATTTGTACTAGGTAGCATGCTCAAAATTCCCTCAATTGTTGGAGTGGCAGTCGGGTGTGATATATTATGTGCATGGATATCAGTAGCACTGGACATCGAATGAAAGTGTTCTGTTCAAACTTCCTCTGAAATATTTGACTCCAGGAAATGTTTCCTTACACCAAGCCTTTCCGCAATCTTCCACTTAAAAATGTGCACTAACTCCTGCCTCTTTCTAGTCGATAATTTGATCTATTTCCTCTTTATTCAGAATGTATTGCTTCCTCTTGTAGGCTGTGGTACCTATCTGGGGAGTTGCTAAGCTGGACAAATTACAATTTTGTTTTCATTATTTTACATTCTTCGTCAAACCATCCTTCTTTGCAGGGTGTTTAAAGTTAGCCAGCCAGTATTCTAAACTTCAATGTTTGGTGGTATTGTCCAGGAACAGAGGGAATGCTAAAGATTGGCAGTGCATTGACTGCTCTAATGAACATTAATCTTTTCCAAGTTATTCAGCAAAGCTAACATGAAAGCACCCTGTCCATCTTTAGCACTTGAATAGACATTGGTTTGAGCACTACAATTTTTAGGCCCACAGCAAGGATCACAGGAGTCACCACCAAAGCACTGAGGGGCATATTACCAACAAATAGCGATATTTATCGCTATGTAGGCTTAGCGGCAATTTTTTTATCGCCGCGCTTCGCGGGATTTTATCACTGAGATAACGTGCTACTAGCAACGTTTATCTCAAAAGCGATAAAATTCCTGGCGATAGCGGCAAAATCCGTGAATATCGCTGAGAATACAGCGATATTCACGCATTAGCGACGAAATGCTCTTAGCCATGTAATCCACCTCCCATTGGATAACATGGCTAAGAACTGGTCTGGGCAGGTGTTAGTATTTGGAGATATTCGCGCTTAGCGTGAATATTTCCATCGCTACGCCTGTGTTGGTAATAGGCGATAGCGAGGTTAGCGACTGTTTTCAGTCGCTAACAGGTTGGGTACGCCCACTTTGTAATTGTAATTGTAAGTGCATTTATAAGGCGCACAGCTACCCACGATGGGGTCTCCCGGCGCCACTTTGCATGTCATTGGCGATAAACATCGCTGACATGCAAAGCGGACCCCAAACCACTCGCTATCGCTATTGCCTACAAGCTGTCGCTAACTGCTGTTAGCGACAGCTTGCTAATGGGGCAATAGAATTATCCCGAAAACGCCCGCTAAAGCGGCGATAATTATCTATCGCCACCCTTGGTAATATGCCCTTGAGTTCAGCTCAGAGACAAATCCAGTTGTACTGGTCTACTGCTAATACAACGGTGCGTGGATAATCTTCCAATTCCTGCAACTAGATTGCCAAATGTTCTTCAGAGTAACAATTGTCTGCATTATCTGCTTCATTGATGTGAATTTAAAGAATGTCTGACATGGTATTGCAATATAGACCTAAATGTTTGCATCCCTTCACAATTAGAGGAATGGCAACAGAAAGCCTGGACTTGCAAAGAGAAATGTGCCTGATATCTTGTTAACCAGAACTGAATTGAAATTGAGTTTAGTAGACTGATGACATGTTTTAGAGTAGAAACAATGCGATGGAAGCGCACTCCCTATTTAAACTATTCAGAAAAATCACACAAATTGTACTCTGTGTTTTAGAGTAGAACACTCCATACAAGATAGGATGCTTCGGTTGATGTGGGAAGACCAGTATAAGCTCTTCCCATGTTTGGTGAGAATAGAATACTTTGAAGTAGTGTGAGTGAAACCAGATTGGTTTGAGTAATAGTTCATATATAATATTTAAACACTTTGCAATCTGGAATAGAAACAGTCTAGGAACCTGAACCTTTGTATTTGGATATCTGCTTAATAATAATGAACTTAGTTATGAATTTAGTTTCAAATTCATTTACTCGGGGTATATCACATTTGGAATCCCCTCTCTAATCCCCATGCACTGCCTAACATACCAGTTCCAGGCGTGCAAGGATATTGGTAATGTTAGGAAAAATAGGCAAATGCAAGAAAACAACAGTATGTTGATTAAGGGATTGGGAAGGAGCCTATTAGACGCAGTACTTTTTGGAGACATACATATGTACAATATGAAAGAGTCTGTCTGTCTAGTTTGACCATGGCGTATCATACTTAAAAAGAGTGGGCTCCTGAGGAAAGTGGAGAGCAGGGAAGGTGCCCCTCCATGCCAGTGGAATATGCGGTTCAGAAGTCACGGTAGGAGATATAATTGGCTGTTGGACTTAGAGGCTGAGGTTTATGTAGGGGTGATTGTCAGGTTCTGAGTGCAAGTTGAACTATTTTGTACCCCTAAAGCTGATGAGGTTAGCAGTGCAAGCAGTGTATTAAGAAGCTTATGAAGGTGTGCATAGGTGGAAATGAGGTTCCAAGCTTCGGTTCATCAGCAGCATGCAAAGGAAGAAAGGTTTTAGAGACTGAATCAATGGTTATTTTGGGGTTATTTAAATCAGAATGTAGTTGTTTAGGGGAATAACCCTGAGAGATGTGCACAAAACATAGCAAATGTTTTGTTTTGTTAACAATGGAAGATGATTTTGTGAGCTGGTGCCAAGAGCTTCAACTGTGAAGACGAGGTTGTCTTTGCACTGAGCATTAAAGAAATGCTTTACAGTTTGTTGAACAATGTTTGTAGCCAATGAGTTAAGGTCAGGTGAGTTTTCAGCTAGTTTATTCCGCAGAGATGTAATCTATAATGTCTTTAATCGAGGTCAATTTATCTGCTATGAATGTTGTGTGCTAGTTGGAGTGGTAAGTGTTTTTGGAGGTATGAAAATGCTATACAAGTAAAAGGGAGTTGGTGGAAATGAGGAAAAAGCCCATTAAAGGGGAGGTATTCTTGGGGTTTTTAAAGATATTTGCTGTCAGTTTTTTTTTTTAAAGAAGATGTGGTGTTGCAGCCAGACTGTCAACTTAGGAATTGGGTAACCGGGTTCAAGTCTCAACATTGGATCAATATTCTGTGATTCTGGGCAAATGATTTAACCTACCTGTGCATAGGACTGAATCTTACCTTGTGTTATGTAATTGGCGTTCATGTAAAGTGCTCCAGTGCCTTTGGGTCGAGTTTGTACTGTATAAAACTGCCATGAAAGTGGGCTAAATTCAGTTGCTTTTCAGGGCATTTTAAATTATTGACGTGTTAGGAAAGCGTAATTGGAAGAGGGTATATTGCAGATTTGAATGAGGTAAGCAAAAACAGATCAGAGTACGAATGAGAGATGTTTCCCTTGTACGAGTCAGGCGTGACTTCTCCTGGTCCACTGAAGGCCTACCAGGTATATGTATAGATTAAACGAGAATTTCAGGGTACATTTCATCAGCATGTAAATGGTAATAGAGTAAAACTTTGCTCCATGTATAATACAAATATAGCTGACATACAGGGTACCTTTGACCCTTAACTTGACTCCTAGTTTACTAAAATTTTGCTTCTTAGTTCATGCTTGAAAACTCTTATATTTAATAAATATAATCCCAATAGTTCCGGAGTGCACTGTCACTTACAGTCAGTACATTTTCTAATAATTGACCAATAAATAGCCACAAACGTTCTCAAAGAAATTCAGTTTTACTGATAAAACTATTGTCAGAACTCGAAGCTAGACCTTGGCTTACCGGTTCTTGCACAGGAACAGAGATGCTTGTACCCAAATCCCTCTCAGCAATGCCAGTAGGTCTTTAATCAGAACCTCCTTGCATTACCTCTGGGGAAGGGGGAAATTGGATAAAATAACAAAAGAGAAGAGAAGAGACTGTTCCTGTATGGGTCCTTCACTCAGCTATCTTCTGTCGCTGTCTTTCGCTAAGGAACCTAAAAACAATACTACATCATCACAGTTCTAGCCTCTTTTAAACGTTTTAGATTCTACTCTGTAATCTTCTCTCACCCACCCTTATGCTTCAGGACGTTAGCTCCTCTTCTGTTATATGGTTGTGGTTCAATTCTCCTCTAGTTAGTTGTCACTAGTATATAAGAAAAATAACATTTTTAAATTACTTTCCCTAACATGAACCTTGACTATGTTAATTTTCTTTCTTAGAGTAAGTGCACTTACCTCACTAATTAGCGGAGTTCTTCTCTAATTGGGGATCTGTTATTCTTTGTAACTCTGCTCTGCACCTCTTACATCTTTTAATCCAGATATTTTTTTGTCTTTTGCAGGTTGACTGGGCAAAGTTACAATTCCTCAACTCCTGGTGAGTATTTACAATATTTACATTTCGTTATATTCTCCCGCCTGGCTAAGCACACTGTCCATGTTAAATCTTTATTCTTTTTTCTTTATTTTCAGATACGATGGACTCAGTGAATATTTCTGGTCAGGTAAATGACGAATTTAACATTGCAATTCTGTAAAAGTCTGTTAATGATTTTATTTAGCTTTCACTTAGCTTATCTTTCTCCAGCTGGTTTCTGCCACGCAAGGCCTCTCATTCATGCGTCACAGGGCTTCTTTCTCCAGACGACTTTTCGAGCTGCTTGCCTCCAAACTCCTTCTGACAGCTAGGCTCTATAAATCTTTTCTCTGCAACCTTCACAGACGCGTCTGCACCTCTCAGGGCTTAATTAATTTAACTTGACTCGGCAACTCGCGCTTGACTGAATGTGCCGAGTGCCTAAATAAACTTGTCTTCTTTTAGTTTTATTGCTAACCAAATACCAATCATTACTGGAACATTTCTCTGACTAAACTATAGCGCAACCTTGAAACGAACTTCTCCGGTCAGATTCTGTGGTGAAGTGCGCATTCCTTAATACGCTCGCGCTGCTCCTAGAATTCACTGCAGCTGTGACCAGAGAGACTAGAGTGTCTACTCACCTTCTGCTGTGGCCACTGCGGCGGCCATCTTATTTCTCCAAATCTGTACTTTTTTCGTCCAATTGTATCTGACTGAAACATCTTGTCCAGCTCGCCTCATATTAGGGTCACTAAAGATGGAACCCAGGGTTTCAGTCCTGATAGTACCCCCCAAAAAGGCAGGTCCTCTCTTTCTGGGTTTACTGGGAAACCGTTGGTGAAAAGACCTAATCAACCTTGGAGCATGAACATCTTCCGCCAGTTCCCAAAATCGTTCCTCAGGTCCATAACCCTTCCAGTCTATTAAATAGTACAGTCTTCCTCTGGATTTCTTGGAATCCAACATTTCTTTTACTTCATACTCAGTTCCTGTTTCTAACTGAATTGGTTTTGGAGGTAATTGAGTTCTCAGGTTTGTCGAGGCCTTTTTTAACAAAGATACACGAAAAACTGGGTGAATCTTTAATTTGGGTGGCAAAGTTAATCGGTAAGTGACCTGATTGATTTGTTCTTCTATAGGATAAGGACCAATAAATCGAGGCTGAAACTTCCGATTTCACTTTAACCTCAAGTTCTTGGTGCTCAACCAGACCGGATCTCCATTTGTCAAGGAAGGCCCCTCTTGTCTCTTCTGATCAGCGTACCCCTTATACTTTTCTTTGGCTATTTTTAGATTGTCTTCTGCTCTTTGTTGGATCTGATGCAAATGCGAAATGACTTCCTTTACTGCAGGGACTGCTGTTTCCATTTGTTGAATAGTCGCATTTGGATGTCTGCCATAGTTTAAGTAAAAGGGGGAATACCCAGTCGAACAGTTTTTTGCATTATTGTGAGCAAACTCTGCTGACCATAAGAAGTCAGACCAATTCCCCTCCTCTTTCATGAAATACAAATACAAACGTAGATATTGTTCCAGTTCTTGGTTTTCTCTCTCGGTCTGCCCATCAGTCTGTGGGTTATAGCTGGTGGAAAACCTAACTTCGGTTCCTAGACCCTCCATGAAGGCCCTCCAGAAATGAGATAAAAATGAAGATAAAAACTGGGAACCCCTATCTAAGATTATTATTTTTGGAATTCCATGTATCCTTACTATCTGGGAACTGAATTGGGTGGCTAGTTGTTTGGCAGAGGGAACCCCTTTTAGTGCTACAAAATGGGCCATCTTAGAATAGGCATCCACTACTACTAGGATGGTGTCGAAACCCTGACTGTTTGGCAAATCTGTGATAAGGTCAAGTGTTACTCTGTGCCAAGGATAAGGTGGTGTGGGTAATGGCTGTAATAGCCCCGTAGGTGCCTGCCGCTCCGATTTTCCCCGCGTGCAAATCTCACAGGACTTAACATACTTCTCAATGTCAAGTCATCTTCGGCCACCAATAATGTCTCTTAATTAACTCTGCAGTCTTGGCTTCTCCTTTGTGCCCAGCTAGACGATCATCATGACATTCACGCATTATTTTCTGTTGTAATTCTGTAGTGGGAATATACAAGGTGTCCTGGAAATACGGCAATTGTTGAATGATTCTTCTGTTTGCATCTTCCTTAACCCATTCTTGCAATGCCTCTGAACTCATGACTTCTCCAATTTCTTTCTCCAGATTGATGGAAGTTGTGGCTCCAATTATCCTCGATTCTGGAATGATTGGTTGATTTTCAGTTAAGGTTTTCTGAGCTTCCGTGCCAATTCTAGATAATGCGTCTGCCTTTCCATTTTGTGCACCCGGACGATAGGTAATTACAAAATCGTAATCTGCAAAGTATAGAGACCATCTCAATTGTCGGGGTGTGAGCGTTCTAGCAGTCTTCAAAAATTTAAGATGGCGATGGTCAGTGAACACCGTCACTTGATGCTGGGCTCCCATCAAGTAGTGTCTCCATTCCTTAAAGGCATCTTTAATCGCCAACAGCTCTTTTTCGGTTTTGGTATAGTTGACCTCCGCTGGGGTTAACTTCCTGGATCGGTAAGCCACCGGGTGTAACTGTCCCGTGGTCTTATGTCGTTGGGACAACACTCCACCCACGGCCTGATCTGAAGCATCCGTCCCTACATAAAAAGGCTCCGACCGGTCCGCATGTAATAAAACTGGTGCTGTGTTGAAATCTTTCTTCAAAGACTGTAAATCCTCCTCTGACTCTTTTGTCCATTCAAACTTGATTCCTTTCCTTAGTAATTTCGTCGAGGGGAGAATCTTTCTGGAGAATTCACTTATAAACCTTCGATAAAAATTGGCGAATCCGATGAAGCTCTGAACTTCCTTCACACTCACAATTGAGTCCCAATTTGTGACTGCTTCGACCTTTCGTTGATCCATCAATATTCCGGAGGGTGAAAGGACAAACCCCAAAAACTCAACCTGCGACACATGATAAGCACACTTCTCCAATTTTACAAACAATTTATTTTCTCGTAGCTTTTGCAACACTCCTTTGACTTGCTCTCGATGTCTGGTTACATCGGCCGAATAGATTAAAATATCGTCGATGTGCACAATTGCACACTGATCAATAAATTCTTTCAAGACGTCATTTATAAAATGCTGGAACGCTGCTGGAGCGTTGCACAATCCATAGGGCATAACTTGATACTCAAAAAACCCAAACCTCGTCCGGAATGCCGTTTTCCACTCATCACCCTCTCGCATTCAGACCAGGTGATAAGCTCCTCTTAGATCTAATTTGGTGTAAATTTGAGCTCCCTTCACCTGATCTAGAAGTACCGAGATTAAAGGTAAAGGGTACCGATTTTTCTTTGTCATCTTGTTGATTGCTCTGTAGTCGATGCAAGTTCTCATTTCTCCTTTCTCCTTCTTTGGCACGAAAAATAAAGGAGACGAGACTGGGGACTGAGAGGGCCGAATAAAGCCTTTGGCCAAGTATTTATCCAAATACTCCTTTAAATGTTGATGTTCTCTTTACGTTAGGGCATAGACACGACTGCATGGTAAGTTAGAACCCGGTTCCAAGTCTATTTTACAGTCATAGACTCGATGCGGCGGTAGCTGTTCGGCCTCCACTTCGTTGAACACATCTTCAAACTCCTTATACTCCTCTGGTATTTCTTGGGCGTTGATTACACACATTGAATGACCGATTGAGCACAAGCATAAGGCCGCATTGGACTCTAGACGTCTTTTCTCAGTACCAAAACAATTCACTTGACAATAATTTGAATCCATTGTGATGGTTCTGGAACTCCAGTCAATCGTGGGATTATGCTCGGTGAGCCATGGGAGGCCCAGAATTAGTTGGAACTGGGGAGCATCAATCAAGTTAAACTGAATCTTTTCTTTATGCCCATCATTAGAGATCAATTGAATTTGTTCCGTGTGACTCACAATAGGCCCTGATGAAAGGTTCATTCCATCAACTGCCAGGACTGGTTCACTCCTAGTTTTTCTGATTGCTTGTATGCCTACTTTAGCAGCGAATCTTAAGTCGCAGAAGTTTCTGGTCGCTCCTGAATCGATCATGACTGATACTTCCGTTAAGGTCATCTGTCCAAATCTCACTTTCATTGATAAATTTAGATGCAGAGCCGCAGCTTGCAAGGTGTTCGCAACTCGATGTTCACTTGGAGTCATTTCTTGGATCGCACTCACCTGTTCAACTCCTCCCACAGGTGGTGCCATTAGCTTTCCTTCGGCTTAAAGGCTGTTGTAGGTTTCTTAGGACAATTCCTAACAAAATGCCCCCCAGATCCACAGTACATACACAAATTACTAGCTCTTCTTTTTTCCTTCTCTTCTTTGGATAATGGTCCTCTTATCGTTCCAATTTGTATGGGCTCAGTTCCTTGTTGGCTCTCTGAACTTCTGGTGCTGTCAGATCGAGCTCTATCATACCTTGGAGCGATTGTCCTAAAGTCTTTTTTCTTTTCACTTATTCTTTCTCCTTGGCGGAAATCAATTTCCAAAACTAGGTCAATCAGTGCTGAAATCTCGGTTGGTCGATTGGGAATTTGGGCCAAAGTATCTTTTAATTCGTCTCTCAGACCCCTATAAAAAA
Source organism: Lissotriton helveticus (assembly GCF_964261635.1). Lineage (NCBI taxonomy): Eukaryota > Metazoa > Chordata > Amphibia > Caudata > Salamandridae > Lissotriton > Lissotriton helveticus. Next base: position 1,691,002,851 of record NC_136069.1, on the reverse strand, counting down.
CTGCCGCTCTCTTGCTTTCTGGCCAGTCAGTCTCCACCACCAGTTTATTGAACTGGGCCAAGTACGCTATCAGATCCCGATTGCCTTGCCGCAAATCCAATAACTCATTGTCCACCACTTGGGATATTCTCCGCCGATCAAATATTCGAAGAAATTCTTATTTTAATTCCTCAAAATTTCTTAACAAAGGATCATCTCGAGTGACTAGGGGCATAGACCATGATGCTGCGTCCCCACTTAAATAAGACAGTATGAAAGCCACCTTGGACCGCGTATCGGGAAATATCGAAGGGCGGCACATAAAATGTAATGAACATTGTGAAAGAAAAACTTGTGCCTTCTGTGGATCCCCATTAAATCTTTCGGGAGCGGCTAATGGTATGACAGGGGATAATGAATGAATTACTTGTGTGGTGGATCTATTTGTGGCTTCTAACACTGGATTCATCGCTTCCCTCTCTAAGGTACTGGACTGTCGTAACCTTTGCGCTAATTCTGCAGTTTCTATTCTGGAATTAACTACCTCCTGTCTAAGGTTTCGATTATCTTCTCTGACTGCAATCAATTCCTTTTGTATGGCGTCTAAGACTGTTCCTAAGGATTGCAGGTCAATTCCTTCCGCCATCTGTGTTCGGGTGCTGAAGGCAACTTGGGCACTTCACTCTGTCAGAACTCGAAGCTAGACCTTGGCTTACCGGTTCTTGTACAGGAACAGAGATGCTTGTACCCAAATCCCTCTCAGCAATGCCAGTAGGTCTTTAATCAGAACCTCCTTGCATTACCTCGGGGGAAGGGGGAAATTGGATAAAATAACAAAAGAGAAGAGAAGAGACTGTTCCTGTATGGGTCCTTCACTCAGCTATCTTCTGTCGCTGTCTTTCGCTAAGGAACCTAAAAACAATAATACATTATCACAATTCTAGCCTCTTTTAAACTTTTTAGATTCTACTCTGTAATCTTCTCTCACCCACCCTTATGCTGCAGGACGTTAGCTCCTCTTCTGTTATATGGTTGTGGTTCAATTCTCCTCTAGTTAGTTTTCACTAGTATATAAGAAAAATAAAAATTTTAAATTACTTTCCCTAACATGAACTTTGACTGTGTTAATTTTCTTAGAGTAAGTGCACTTACTTCAGTAATTAGCGGAGTTCTTCTCTAACTGGGGATCTGTTATTCTTTGTAACTCTGCTCTGCACCTCTTACACCTTTTAATCCAGATATTTGTATGTCTTTTGCAGATTGACTGGGCAAATTTACAATTCCTCAACTCCTGGTGAGTATTTACAATATTTACATTTCATTATATTCTCCCGCCTGGCTAAGCACACTGTCCATGTTAAATCTTTATTCTTTTTTCTTTATTTTCAGATACGATGGACTCAGTGAATATTTCTGGTCAGGTAAATGACGAATTTAACATTGCAATTCTGTAAAAGTCTGTTAATGCTTTTATTTAGAATTCACTTAGTTTATCTTTCTCCAGCTGGTTTCTGCCACGCAAGGCCTCTCATTCATGCGTCACAGGGCTTCTTTCTCCAGACGACTTTTCGAGCTGCTTGCCTCCAAACTCCTTCTGACAGCTAGGCTCTATAAATCTTTTCTCTGCAACCTTCACAGACGCGTCTGCACCTCTCAGGGATTAATTAATTTAACTTGACTCGGCAACTCGCACTTGACTGAATGTGCCGAGTGCCTAATTAAACTTGTCTTCTTTTAGTTTTATTGCTAACCAAATACCAATCATTACTGGAACGTTTCTCTGACTAAACTATAGCGCAACCTTGAAACGAACTTCTTCGGTCAGATTCTGTGGTGAAGTGCGCATTCCTTAATGCGCTCGCGCTGCTCCTAGAATTCACTGCAGCTGTGACCAGAGAGACTAGAGTGTCTACTTGCCTTCTGCTGTGGCCCCTGCGGCAAATCTGTACCTTTTTCGTCCAAGTGTATCTGACTGAAACATCTTGTCCAGCTCGCCTCATATTAGGGTCACTAAGGATGGAACCCAGGGTTTGAGTCCTGACAACTATACAGTGTACAAATGATAATGTTTAGAAATCAGGGGGCATATTAGCAAGGGCCATAACGCCGCTTAAGCGGCACTTTTTGCCGCTACAGCAGGGATATTTTTATCTCCCTATCAGCAAGCTGTCGCTAACAGCAGTTAGCGACAGCTTTTAGGCGATAACAATCGGTTTGGGGTCCGCTTTGCATGTCAGCGATATTTATCGCTAATGACATGCAAAGTGGGGGTACCCAAACTGTTAGCGACTGAAAGCAGTAGCTAACACAGCTATCGCCTATTAGCAAGGCAGGCAAAGCGATAAGAAAAATCATGCTAAGCGTGATTATCGCTATAATCTAACGCCTACTAAAAACATGACTTACCTGTTTATCCAATGGGAGGTGGATTGTTATTGCGTGAATATCGCTGGATTTCTAGCAATATTAACGCATTTCGGCGCTATCGCTGGATATTTTGGCACAATGGAGAAAAACGTTGCTAATAGCATGTTTTCTCCGCTAACATATCCAGCGATAGGCAGCAATAAAAAAAAGCGCTATGGGCGTTTTGCGATAAATATCGCTATTCCTTGATAATATGCCCCCAGGTTTCTTCAAATATGTATCATTTGCGTATCACTAAGTAGAGTGTTTTGATTTGTATTGATCCTATTAAAATGATTGTTCCCATCACACTCCAGGATTACAAAAATGTGCTTTCCTAAATGTTGATATATTTTAATTTATGTGTACTGTTCATTTACAAGCTATTTAAATGTTATGTTTGAGAAACAATCTGACATCCTACAACCTCCCCTTTCACATTATTTGTGAGACAGCTAAATTTACATCTCCAGGATAAATTAGGCTGCAGTTCAAACTAGACCTAAACTGACATTTGACCTCTGCCTTTGAACTCACAGAAAATGTAACAAGATCAAAACAGGACTTAAAGGCATCTCATTGCTCATTCACTTTCTGACTGAGCTGAGTATCTGTCCTTAGCCAGTTCGAGCTCTCTCACAGGATGGTTTATTAGGCCCTATAAATAGCTCACCCTGATAAAATCTGACTCACCATAGCAAATGGGTGAGTAGATTTATTGAGGCATGTATTTCTTTAAGATAAGGGATGAGTTGGCAAAATCTCTAGGTGAAGTCTTGGTGTGTGAACTGGTGCATCCCAGGACAGTGGCTACGTCAGTGGCGTCAGAATGTTCTTGCTGGTGGGAGGCCAGAAACTGCCTACATGGAAATGGTGGGATGTTCTTGAAACATCTCTAGGGACACATTGTTACAAGCCTGAGTAGAGGGTGGAGGTAGAGGACACTATACAGGTATCTGAGGATGGTCCAACGAGGTCGATGGACAGGTGCAAAGAAAAGAGAGGATAGCAACAGGATTGTGATTTTGAAATGACTGTAGAACAATTAGAGGAATTAAATAGCTGCTGGACTGTGATTTTTATTATTAGTCTGAGAGCTTTGGGTTTCTAGATAGGTTAAAGGTTTGGGAGTTAGGACAACTCTCTATATTGGTGATTAGCTTTTTCACTTGGCACCGCCTCCCCCAAAGACTGCATGTAAGAAGCGTCCAGGACACACTCACACCTCAGGGGTTCCGGCACTCCACAAAATGGCCCCAGTGTTCACAGTGACATCTTTGCTTCCGTCCGTTGTCGGGTTTATTTTTCCCACTTTAACCATCTGGAAATCCTCTTCCTGGGATATCTGCACATTCAGTATCTCATAGGCCACTGGACCATCTCCGTTTTCATCAAAGAATATTTCATCGCCGGTGTGAGTCTTAAAGCGCACATTTTTGAGGTAGTGAAGAATCTGGAGGTAGAGAAATCATACATAGTCACAATTATACCTAATATAATGCACTGCTGTACACAGGTTCTCTTGCAGTGTACTGAACCCCTTACTATATTCTATGTCAACAGTATTACTCTACATTTTCATTTGAATTACTGTACCTCTAAAGAGATTCTTGCCAGCATGACAATTTCTAAAAACACCCAACCCACATCAGAATGTGTTCATACTCCCATTACCACACACCAAGAGTGCTTTGTTTCACTAAGGTTGCTGGTGTCATGCATGTGCTGCAATTCATCAATACTGTGCCCCCTTGAAGACCGGCATCTTCTCCCACCTTGGTTGGACCAAGAGCTCCCATAATCTAATCCTGGCTCTCCACCCTGACATCCAATGTAAATTAATCTAAGGGTCTTAACTCCATACATTAGAGTAAAAGTTGACAGAGTTTGAGTCAGTTTGAGAGAGGGAACACTGCACATTACTATATGTTAGTGTGATTTTACAGGAATCATGCTCTTGGCTTAACTTGTGTCACACTAGTAATAGACTATGCCATCAAGTGTTTAAAATCAACATTTCAATACACACCACTGTAGTAGTTTCTGTGTTTATATGTGCTTGTGGGCGCTTATTTCCGCCTCTAGATGTATGCCTGGGTGTTTCTCTGTTCAAATGTATGAGGGTTTGCATATGTGTGTGTGTTTGTGTGGTATGTCACCTTTACCACGAATGCTCCATAGCACAATGCATCCTCTTCTTTCTGTGGGTGTCCCAAGTGGGACTGGGACACGCACACCAACTTTAAATTGTCAGTTTCAAAGCATTTAACTTCAGAGATTAACAATAGCCAAATATCATACATTGCAAAATGTCAATAAACTATTAAACTCATTCAGAGTTTAGATATTCAGCCTAATCAAGATCGATGAAAGACATTTCCCTCCTTATGTCTTCAGTTGGTTAATATTACACACTGGGGTACATGACAGTATAATGGATTTATATGAGAAGTAAATGGTTATGTTGACGTATTTAAAATGAAGTACTGTTGTGTTCAAAATGACATTGACATTTTACAACTTATGATTTATGGCCATTGCTATACTTTGATGTTAAATGCTTTAAGAATATTTTGCATTTTAAATGTTGAAATATGGAGACAATTTTGCATGATGTAGCAAGCATGACACGTTCTGCACTATTTACCAATAAAAATTGGATTTTAGAAATTCACCTTATGAATGAAATATTATTGAAAGCAAATAGCCTCAAATGTTAGACCATTTAAGTACCACCATGGTGTACCTGTTATTCGACATTTCATTGCTGTTTTATATACATACCATTCTTTCTAAATACATTCACAGCAATGTGGACATGACAGGTAGATTGGATGCGAACTGCAGTGTGTGCCGATATTCCTGCTGCTGGGGTAGAAATTCGACCTGAGCTGCAGCTTGTGCTCGCGAACTTACCATTCAGGATCGCGAGCGGGGAAAAAACTCTGCTGCACATCGCAAAGCAGAGTTTTCTGCACTGCGTGAACTCGCAGAGTGCAAAGAGCAGAAAATTCTGCAAACTCCGCAAACAGAGTGAAGTACACCGCCAAGGCAACAATATGCATATTGATAGAGTGGCAGAAACCACAAACACTGGCCCCATGGCCAGATAAGTTGACAAAGTCCTTGTAGACCTATTTGGCAGGGAAGCTTTCTCGACAACTTTTGCAGTTGAAAGGGTGCAGAGATCGCTCGCGCCGGGCCCAGCATCTGGAACACCTCCAAGATTAATCATTGTTAAACTCCTCAAATATCATGATCGCGATGTGGAACTCTGGCTTGCCCAAGAATGAGGGACAGTCACACATCAAAGCTCTGATCTGGTGTTCTTCCCAGACTTTTCACCGATGGGGCAAGAGGTGCGCTGCAAAATTTGTGGACATTAAACATACATTTTTCTATAAAATAGTTAATTATTTTAGATATATATAGTGAAAATATAGGTACAGTGAGTGTTACTGATCCTTGTGGTTGACAAGGAAAAGGACTATATGTTTTTAAAATACCCCTCACACACTATGATTCCCATAGTGTCATGCTTCATCATGGGGGTCTTCCCGTCCCTCTACGGGGCGGGCGTGCTACTACCTACGGACTACGCTTGAGCACTTGTTGTTATGAAGATAGGCTATGTGTGGTGCGAAAATAATGTGAGTGGTAGGGGGTGGAAGGATTTTGTCAGTAAGAAATACTTTATTCGATTTTACAGATTAAAAACCATAAAAGCAACAATACCACAATTAATATATATAACGTTTAAAGCATAATCAATAATTATAAACACAGTCCAGTATATAAAAACATTTCATTTAAAAAGTAACAAATATAGACAGATAGCCACTAGGGAGCAACCATGATAATCACAGTAAAAATGTATAAGACCGCTAGTTCTCCCTTAAGTTCCTTGTTTTAGGAGCTGATTTTAAAAAAACTATCGAAAATAGGGTGCTTTCTGGCTTCAACATTTGCAGATAACCAAGGGCTGGGCGAACCTGGGTAAAATTCAGTTTTTTTAGAAGGGGCTTTAAAAAGGACCTCCGGGGTGCATCATAAAGAGGACAAATAAATAGAAAGTGAACCAAGTCCTGCGGAGACATATTGTCGCAGCTGCAGGATGCTAACACTTGTCCTCTGTGGGAGCCCCTCGGAACAGCTAGTAAAAGGTGAAAATAGTCCAACCGGAACCTTGTTAATAAAAACCGCTCGTATCCTGATATTGTCCATGATAAATAAGGTTCCAGGGAAGGTGTGGTTTTAAGCATCACATAACTGCGAACGCTGGGTTTTACCATTTACACCCCCTCTCGATTGAGTTTTTTCAATAATATGAATGATTTTTTCACAAAGTCCACATCTGCATTAACAATCGAGTCTGGGTTTAAAAAGAGGTCCGGACGCCCTATTGCAAAGAAACAGCCTTTTAGGTATTTCAGCCAGGGAATATTGAGCATGTGGTCCAAAGACAGTACTTCTTTTAAAAGCTCGTGATTTAGGACCAAGTGTTTATTTAACCAGCATTTTAGCCAAAATACTAAGGGCTGTAGTGCTATGATGTCTCCAATGAAGGGTGTACCGGTTTCCTCATGAGCTAAAAAGTTAGATGTTCCTTTTGGTACCCCCAGGAGCTGTTTTAAGAAGTTATTTTCAGCCAACCCTATACCCTCGGCTGCCACATACCCCCAGAGTTCGCTGCCATAACTTCCTACTGCAGCACTTTTAGCCTGGTAAATCTTTAGTAATGCAGCAATTGGGCGCTTTCCCATTTTTTTTTTGCAAAGTTGAGTATGGCAGCGTTTGTCTGGATTACCTCCCCTCTTTTTCTTTGCAGCAATGGTCCCCATTTTTATTGGTTGTCAAACAAGACTCCCAAGTAAGAGAATGTTGTGGTCAGGGGAACCTTCTCTGTGTTTACCACAAAGGGATATCATTTTTTGGAACGCTGCCCCACCTGCATAATAAACGATTTAGCATTATTAATGGCTAAATCACGGGCAGACATGAAACTACAAAAGGCATTCAATAAAAACTGCAGACCTCTTTCAGTTCTAGCCAGGAGGACTGCATATAGCAGGACGGGCAATCCCCTGCTCCCAACATAGGGGAAGTCCACTCCAGTGTTCACCAGGCAATCGTCCAGATTGTTAATATAAAGGTTAAAAAGAAAAGGGGCCAAAATGCAACCCCGCCTTACACCTCTGTGGACGCAAAAATCCCTGGATACCTTACGGTCCTGCGAGAATCTAACGTTGGCCTTTGTATCCCTGTGCAGGTCACTCAGAAAATAGACCAAAGAGGCTTCCACCCCCATGGTGTCCAAGGAATCCCACAATTTCCCCCGGTTGACACAATCAAACATGGAGGAAAGGTCTATGAACGCCATGTGGCTGGTGCCCCGTCGGGCTATGGTATATTTCCCGAGGACCATATACAGATTAAGGCATTGCGCCAGTGTCGAATGACCTGGACGAAAGCCATTATGAATTTTGGAAATAAACGTGTTATCATCAGCCCACAAGGTTAGTCTATTCAGTATTACACCCCCCACGACTTTAACTACAGAGTCAATGAGGGAGATCGGTCTATAACAGGTAGTCCTATTCCGGTCTCCCTTCTTGAACACTGGCACAATTGTAGAAGTGCCCCATGACCCTGGGCACCCGGCCTCTGCCGCTGCGTTAAGCACGGCTGTAAGGACTGGTGCCCATAGGGCCATTTTTAACTTAAAAAGGTCAGGGGCTATGCCGTCTTGTCCCGGTGCTTTATTGCTGGTCAGCCCTATAATGCCTCTCTCCACCTCATTCATGGTAAAAACAGACACATTTGCACCTTGCCCACCGCTATACCATTGTAGCTGGGGAGTATTGCTTTTAAAGATAGAACTAAAGTGGGTCACCCAATCGTCTTCAGCGATATTGGTACTGACTTCGTGCTCCCCTTCCCTGTCAAACAAGGGTCTATTAATAATGCCCCAAAATTTCTCGCTGATCCCTAATGTATTGGGATCTAAGAGTTCTTGCCAGGTCTTGTCTTTTAGTTCAGCTTTACATTGTCCTAAGGCTCTTTTATAGGTCAGGCACAGGGACCCTATCAGAACATGATCTCTGGGGACAATTTTCAGAGCACATTTTAACTCTCTTGCTGCTTTTGCACAATAATGGTCAAACAATTCGGGGTCCCTAAGCGATGGTCCAGATATGGGAGTCGAAAGCATAGAACCCACTTTTATGTCAATTTCCTCAAATGCTTCGAGAGTATCCAGCGGGGGGGATGCGGTAGACACACAGGAGTTTAGTTCGGGGGCGCATGATTTGTGGATACTGTCATATAGAATGTCAGGGTTCACAGTTGACCACTTAAGTCAGCGCCTTCCATCTGTAAGTTTCAAAACACCATGGGTTTTGAATTTTTCTCGTTCATTCAGTAGATTTCCACCCAGGTAAACACAGATGGGATTGTGATCACTGTAGATACTATCCTGAATCTTAAATACCGATATGATGGATTGAAGACCGTAAGAAAACAGGAAATAATCTATGAAGAAACCCCCAGCATGGCCTTTAAATGTGGGGACGGGCTGGGTACTACAAACGTCCACCACTGACATGGCTGAAACCAAATCAAATTCATTAAGTAAATCATTCAGCATTTCTCCCCAACCAGAATGTTCGAAGTGAAGGCCCTCCATCTTATCACATCCTAGTTCACCCATAGCAATGTTCATTGGATTCCCACATGGATGCACATTGAAGTCCCCAGTTAGCATGTAAATGTAAATGTAAATGTTTTTGAGCTTGTAAAGCGCACTGCTACCCTTCCATAGGTCTCCTGGCACTGTATAACTCTGGGGAACCCGTCCTGGCTTTCCCTGTGGGATGGTCCCTTGCTGGGAGTCCCCAAGGTGGAGCCAGGCATCCCTGGAATTGGTGGGGCCGTTGTGGAGATTAGGCAAGCTAATGCCCAGAGTTGCCGAGTGGAACCCCTAATTAGAGTAAGCACCGAAGCAAGAATGATCAAGTCCGCTGACCAAGGTCCAAGATTCGGTGAGAGTTACTTCCACAGTGCTGTCTGACAAAATCCCCCATTTCTGCAATCTTGCAATCCTCTCTAGTATTTACTGCGTTATAAAAATTGATCATGGACAGCAATGTGTTCCCTCTCATTAGGGTCACTGCTTGGATGTCTGTGTTATTAGAAGTTATTGGTTTCACTACACAATTCAAGGCTAACGCAATGTATATAGCCAGGCCTCCTTTAGCTCTACCACTATGTGACGGCGTTGCTGGCAGGAAGAACGCTTTCTATCCTTCTAAAAAGATGTTACATTCCACCATCCAAGTCTCTTGCAGACATTTCACCGAGTAAGTCCTTATGAACTCTACCCACTTTGGGTCTTGGGCCTTCCCCGCCAGACCAGCAATGTTCCATGAGATGACATTATGGGCCACTTGGCTATATGAAACCTCTGGAGAAACCGCTTTCAGTACCTCTAGACCAGCAGATGTATGACCGTCAACCATAGTCTGTCTGGAGGGACCCCCCCTATAGGCTGACAGTGGGGCAATGTCAGCGGTTCGTCGGAAGCTGTGTGGGCCTTAAGTCAATCACAGTCCTCTAACGAGGAGAGGACTGCGAATCTATTTGGCGCTAGCGGGAAGGGTGTTTGGTTACAGTATCCACGGATGCTTTCTGTTACCATGCCACGTTTCAGGTGATTAAATCTGCTTAGTCTATTGTCAGAATCAAATCTATGCGGCTGCCAGATAGTGTGTGCGATGAGATTATTTCTGTTTGATGATGTCGGTTGGTAAAAGAAACCCAGGGGGAGGATCTGTATACCAGGGCCCATATGAACTGTTTTGCTTGGGTCTCCCTGAATATTCTTTCGACCACTAAACGATCGTTGAAATTCACAATTATGCAGTCGCCCCCACCTGCCTTTCTCGAGTTTCCCAACCAACCTACTTGTCGCGCCATGATAATGTTATGGCTTATTTCAGAACCCACGGAGGTATTGCTTGAAAACCAGTGAATCACCTTATTCTTAAGCTGATAAAACGCTTCTGTGGAGCCATGGTGAAGAGTTGGCACATTACCTAAGATAACCACCAATGGTGTAGATTGGGGCGGCAAATCGATTGTTAGGGAATTAGAATTGCAAAAATGTGTTTCGCCCAAATTCCCGCCCCTGTTATGCCCTGGGCCCTACATTGTATATATGTCAGCTGAGCCGTTGGGGGTAGCTTATTCGATGGCATATCCTCAATAATAACCCTTGCCGTACTCTCTGGAGGTCTAATGCTCACACGACTTCCAGGGTGAGCCCTATTACCAGGTGGAGCTTCATGAATAGATACGTCTAATGCTTGTACTGCGCCCGCTAAAGGAGTCGGCTTGGTTAACTTACTATTCAGAGTGGCAAGAGGACGAGAGGTGATCTGATTCATGTTGGTGAGCCTTTGTTCTAAGTCAGACAGCTTAGTCATAATTGGTGCCAACCTTTCCTCCAGCACGGTACTCAACATTATTTTGAGAGTTTCCATCAATTGCTTCTCACCCCCAGAAATTCTCCCTTGGTCTAATGTCAGTCCCTGCGGTTCATTAGGTTTGATTTTTTTTGCTTGTCCCGCAATGGCCCTACACTTCCTTTTAAGACTGCCAGCTGGGCGACCTACCATCCTTGAAGGTGGAGGTGGGGATGGACTACGGCCCCGAAGGGCCTCTGTTGACGTAGCTATGATCTTCCCCCCAGTGCCACACTCCCTCATAATAGCAGCATTTGCAGTATTTGCCGGGCCTTTAATGTTTGCAATAGTTATTAAGGGAGACAAGGGCTGTGATGGTGCCTCTCCGTGTCTGTAGGTGTACTATTCAACCGGTCTCTATCCAATAATTCACTATCTGGACCCATACGTTGACAAGTGCCCTCTGATTCTTCTATTGTGCCATTATAAGTATCATGTTGGCGCTCCCCGAGGTTTTGAAAAAAAACCACCGGTGATCTGGAGAGACGCCTGTTCACCATTTCGATCTCCTTGTCTATAACTGAGGCTGCCCTTGTGAGGAAATCATCCATGGTTATAACTGTTGATTTTGCTGAAGCTAATGACCCTGATGCTGCAGTCTGTTGCTTCCTTCTAACCATGATTACCAAACCGTAGAGGGCCCCAAATAATGTACTTACAACCTAACTAAAACAGCCAATAGGTCTACACAATTCAGTGGCAATCGGCACGTAGCAGTAGGAACATAAATGAATAACCAGCCGGTTTGCGAAGGCCAATCGAGTTTTAGCAGCCCTAAGTGTCTTATGTGCAAAGATGCGCTTACATAAAGTGCTTAATGCAATATCATGGGCAACATCGGCAAGTTCAATGAGCAAGATTACAAAGATTACAAATTCCGGACAGCTTTTAGCAGCCTTTAGTCTCTCAGTGCCAAGGGTATACTAACAGAAAGTACTTTCATATGAAAACAAGTCCGCGAAGCTCAGAGGTGGACCATAAAAGTAATGGGGAACATCCTTTACAACGCAACTTTTACAACGCACTTCCATTACGACGCAACTTTTACAACGCATGTCATTACAACGCATTGGGCTGGGGGACGCTCTAGGATAGGGAATAGATTTAATTTACTATCCAACACCTTCCCTACTATCCACGGGGACTGGAGTTGGAATAGTAAATTAAACTATTCACTGTCCAGCACCCCTTAGGGCTATGCGTTGTAACAGCATGCATTGTAAAAACTGCGATGTAAAGGTAGGCGTTGTAAAAGTATGCGTTGTAACGTCATACATCCAAAAGTAACAGTACCTTGCTCCTTAGTGATGTAGTTGTCTCTGGGCTGTGAAAATTTAGGGCGATGGCCCAGCCCAGCCTCTTCCGTCCTTTGACAGGCGCGGACGGGCAGGCACGCCCGCGCGCGTCCCGCACTGCGGGAGGGCTACTCGTCCTTTGAGGGGCTTCGGCGCCCTCTGCTGACGCTTGGAACCAGCGACCAGCAGGGCACCCTGGGAAATGTAGGTTCCGCTCTCCACCGGCTCCCCTCTCAGCGGTAAGGAACAGCGGGGGACCGGCAAGCGGGGTAGGGCAGGGCAGAAAACAGAAGACGATGGTCAACAACGTGGCAACGTGGCACCGTTCCCCTTACGGTGATTGCAAGTACTCCTGGCGCGCTCCCGAGATAGTCTTTAAACAAACAGCGCACTTTAAACCTTAGTGCAAAACAGTGTCTATCTCCCTTCTCTAGATTTTGGCTGCCCCATGCACGCACCAGATTAGTTGTTTTTGCTGTTTTTGAAAATATTGCAGTGCTGGCATAGTTGAACAAACAGCCAGGGGGAGCAGATCAAAAGCAGTCGAACCGCCGAGAATAATTCCGCTCAGGTGTGCCACAATTCAAACACCGCTGTTTACTGCCACTTGTTGCCGTAACATGCTGCTCATCTCCCAGGGAGGAGTCATTTACAAATTCCGGATATATGCAAGGAGTTTGAAGCTGTCCTTCATCCCATGGAAAATCCCTTGCCTGGAATGGCTGAGGTGACTGAACCTGCTAGAAAGTATTAGGTACCCGGAGACTGACGACCATAGAACATTGGGTAGTGGGGGAATGGTGTTATCCTATGCCTACACTGTTTAATATGGTTGTTATTGAGCACTTTAAACACATGGGGGCATATTAGAAAGAACCTCGTTAAAATTATCGTCATTAGATTTCCAATAAAAGCCCAGGTTGGATGTGTAGGACATCTAACCTGGGCTTCTATTTGAATTCTGTAACACATATTAGCAAGCCCATTATCGCCGTTTTAGCTGCAGTTTCCTGCCGCTAAAACTGCAATCATTTTAATGAGGTTCTTGATAATATGCCCCATGGTGTCTTGTCGGTGAGCTCCTGAGAGTGTTTTCACCCCCATAGGAATTTTCCTACAGTTCTGATTTGAGATTTACATTGGGAAAATGAAGGGATTCCCCAGATGCTGGTTCATTTGGATCCGATGAAGGGGGGGGGGGGGTTTGATTGTTTAGTATTTATATGTTTGCAAGTTATATCACAGAGGGTACATCCAATTTGATTGAGTAGACATGAACATACCGCACATCTGCTCATATATACATGTATCACACTATCATATAATTATTCCCCCAGTCATGAAGCAAGGGGGACTATTAATGAAATGCCTTACATGAACGTCAGGGGACCATCCAACCCCCAGAAAGGATGTCAGGTGCTGTCCTATTTGACCAGACATGCCATACAAGTAGCCTTTTTACAGGAAACTCATTATGCCCCACTGCCCACACATCTATTTGCTGCAACATTGGCGGACAATAGCTTCTTTGACAATTGTAGTACTTATTCCTGGGGAGTGTGTATTCTGATCCATAAATCACTTCCTTTACAAGCCCAGGAGGTAGTGGCCGAAGAAGAGGGGCAATGCCTTTTGGTGGCGGGCATGATGGGGGTAGACCTGCTGGTTTTGGTTAATGTATATGCCCAAATGTAGACACTGGCGAATTTTTCCCTAGCATAGCCAAACACATTACATTATTAAATATTGAGAATAAACTAATGGGGGGTGATTTTAATCTCACCCTGGACCCAACGATAAGCACGGCAGACACATTTCAGACCACCAAACCAAATGCGGTCCAAACACTCATCTCTCAGCAGTATTTTTTTCTTAAAGATCCATGGAGGGTCCGTCATCCTGCAGATCGGGAATACTCTTTCTTTTCTGCCCTACACGGCTCATGGTCACAAATAGACCATTGGTATCTTTCTCCCCCCCTCCTATTAGCATAGTTGACCACCATCCGCATACATTATCCGATCATATGCCTGTTTTTATGGCACTAACAATTCCCAATGTGGCACCCCTCCACCCCAATGTTTCCTGGCGGTTCACCTCAGAAGTGCCACTAGGTATTTCCAAGCAAGGTCAGAGAAGAAGTAATTGAATATTTCCAGTTAAACACAGGAACAGTGAAGCATCAGTTCACTCTCTGGGAAGCTTTCAAAGTCTATATTAGGGGGTGTGTATTGCTAAGCAGCCGGGGGTGAAGTGATCCATACGTAGCGAACTTGAGTTGGTGGAAGGGAAACTCTGGGAGATTGACAGGCATGCTCGAAAAACCAATTCCCACCGGCAATTCATGAATGTGTGATGCTGCTGACGGAATTTCAAGAAGTAGTGGCGTGGGAGGTGAATTGTATTGGCACTTACGCCAGAGCATGGACATATGGTGATGGTGAGCGACCCGAGCAGCAACTGGCCAGGTTACTTCGCCTCAAGTATCAGTCCTCCTATGTTATATAAATGGAGCTCCTATAAACAACTGGAGCTAGAGGATGGGACAGTGCTCATGCAGCGGGAAGATATTGCCGCAGCATTTCTCCCTTATTACGTTCACCTCTATGTCTCATGCAACCCCCCCTAGTGGGAGAGGCCCTTGCAAAATATCTTGAGGAGGTGGCAATGGTTTGGATCGATGATGAGCATTGGCCATTTCTAGTGGACGAAATCTCGCAAGCTATTGATGATCTAGCTGGAAGCCGAGCCCCTGGTTCGGATTGGTTGACAGGGGATTTCTACAAGGCCTACAAGACTCTATTAGCTCCCCGGCTGGTAGAGGTATTTGTGGAAGCTCTCAAGGAAGTATCTCTCCTCCCCAGGATATAGTTGCACTCTTACTTAAACCCGGAAAGCCATTACACCATTGCTCATCTTATAGACCCTTATCATTATTGAACTAAGATTACAAGATTTTAGCCAAGCTTCTTACCACCCATTTATCTATCTTGGTGGGCATGATAGTATTCCCATTCTAATCCAGATTTGTCCCCAATAGGTCCACTTCAGTAATTCTTCACACAATGTTTGCGGTTCTTAACCAGCTGGAGGCCACAGTGCCAGCTGCGGTGATTTTATTAGACGCTGAAAAAGCATTTGATTCACTGGAATGGTCTTTTCCACAGGCCATATTATGGAAGCTGGGGATCCCAAATGGCTTCTTTTGCCTAGTGCACCTGCTCTAAACTGGCCCAGTGGCTGACCTACAAGTAAAGGTACACTATCCGCACAATTTCGACTCGCACAGGGAACTCGGCAAGGATTTCCATTATCACCCCTATTATTTATTATCTCTATGGATCCTCTTGCATGCCATTTTAAGGAGTGGCACCTACAACGCGGACTTTGGTTTCACCAAGGGCCACTGCGTGCCTCTTTTTATGCGGATGATGTAATGCTATTTGTCAGGGATCTGATGTCTAAACATCCCCCTCTACTCTGGGAGGTGGAATGATGTTTTCCTGGGGCATGCCATTAACTGGAGCAAGTCAGAGATCTTTCCACGTGTACAGTCGACCACTCACTTCACTAAGACTTCCTGCTACAGTGGCGCATGGAACTCCCAGATATCTGGGTATTTTCCTACACATAAGTGCTCCAGAGGTGATTCGCCTCAACTATGGCCAGGCGATAGATAAACTCATGACACAAGTTGAACGGTGGATTACGCTTCCCCTCTCCATAGCAGGCAAGATTGCCATCATTAAAATGGTGGTCCTTCCCCGTTTTTAATAACTATTTCTTAATATCCCCATCACCCTTAAAACAAAATTTTTTGATACGTTGAGTGGACTGCTTATTCGGCCAGAATGGGCCAGTAAGGAACTGCGTATAGGATAGATCAACTATGCCATATTAATGCAGGGGGTTTGGGGTCCCGGATTTCTATCTTTTATTATACGATAGCCCAAATAAATGTTAGATGTTATTGGTACCATTCGGAAGTCCGATTGCAGTATTTGAAACCGGAGAGCTCGTCAGCACGCCCACACGCCCACACCCGCTCTATGCTATTATACCTTGAGTAACAAACCCCGTGCTGGGCAAATTTCAAAGATATCTACAGGCTGGATTTCTATACTCACTGCATATACCACTGACAGATAATTCCTGGCTATCCCCAGTGCTGGAAAAGCTAACTAAACAAACATTGGCTTAATATGGGGTACAGACCATGGGTGATTTTTTAGAAATGAAACATTGCGTACAGTGAACAACCTAATAACATGCATCATATATGGAGAAATTCATATTACACAGAATGCGAAGTAGGTTCTCAGCTACCACTCAGAAACCAGCTCATGTTCATAATCACAGCGACAAATGGGGCCCATCTTGTTTCACGACTCTACCATTTGGCTCTAACACTCCGACCATGGGTGGGTGCGAAAGTGCAAGCGGCCTGGGAAAAAGATCATGGATTTTCTATACCTGACCAAACATAGTTATATTGCTGTGAGCGGACGGGCTACGTTTCAAATAATCACTAGCATAAACTTCTACACTTTAAATATTTACATAGAGCATACATAACACAGTACCTATTAGCCAAGATAGATCCAACCAAAACATACACCTGTCCCAGATGTGCCATGGAACAGGCAGACTTCTCAGGCCTGGAACTGTGGCCCTATATGGGGGAACTGGGGGAAGGCCTTCCACTATTTATCCCTGATGATTGGTCACACGTTAAACCCCACACCGCTGATGGTCTTGTTGGGCTACATCAAGCCTATACAATTAGGGGGGAGTCAACTCGATGCCATTGCCTTGCTTATTGCCAAAAGACAGGTTTACTGCACTGGGGGGGGGGGACACTGGTAAGATCCTGGATTTATGACCTAATATACTGTAACACCACTAGCGAAGTTAATATCACACTACAGCCCCTTGCGTCCAAAGAGCATAGGGCAGCACTGAGGGACTATTTCATTACACATTTTAAAGAATTTAAATGAGTTGGATATGTAAATTAGCTTGTATTATTCCTTTAACTTTTATTGGTCTTGGACAGGAAGTAGGGATCGAAATGGCGTCGTCATTGGTGCTAGAGGTGTGGGCAGTTAGCTGGTCGGAGGGATATTTGCATATCCACGCAGGCTGTAAGTCAATAAATCTGTTGATATGATGCAATGACAGGACCTCTATGGAACTTCTGGTTATCCACTCTTGGACTCACCACTGGCCTATTTCTAAATGAGTGACTATATCTGCATTGTATAGATGTAATTGCAATACCTTCTTTAATTACATTTTACATTTAATAATTAAAAAAAATCAATATCCAAAGTGTGAAAAATATATATTTAATATGAAATGCATAACTAAATGAAACAAAGAAACAATTTAAAAACCATTACAAACATAAAGAATTAAATATTTAAAAATAACTTTTTAGAAAGCAACACTTTTTGAATTAGCATACTACCTTGAATCTTACAAAGACACAAACATGTAAAAATATTGAACACAAAGATTTATTATAATTATATGTATTTTCTTACATGTTTTAAATAATATACTTTAAAATTATATTTTGTACATTGATCCAACCCCATGAACATTGAACATTGATTATATTACATTTTAACTCCAGGCCCACAAACATTTTGGAAAGTGCATATATTTGGATTTGGGTGAGGGAGAATGTACTATTTTAACTTCAGTCCCTCGAATATTGGAGAAAGTGCATATATTTAGGGATAAGAGTCAAATTAACTATTCTAGCACTGATAAACATATTGGAAAGTGAATGTTTTTTGAGTGGTGGTCAGGAAGGGATTTGCTATTCTAACTCCAGTCCCACAAATATTGGAGAAAAAGCATATATTGGGGAGGGGAGGTTGCTAAATCAACTATTGGAACTCCAGCCTGGTAAGCAATGGAAAAAGTGCATATATTGGGGGAGGGGGGTTAGTGGAGATAGCTTTACTATTCAAATTCTAACTGTATACAGCTCTGGAGCCTTTAGATGATTTTCACACTGAAAGAAACCCTAGCACTAATTGAGTACATTTGTAGATTCACACTAAATACCAGCAAACTCCCAAATATCTGTTGTAGCATTACTAAGGTGGATATGTGGTCTAGTGACTGAGCTGCTGACTTTGGAACCTCTTGACATGCAAATTCCAGTCCAGATTCCAGCACTCACCTGGTCCCAACCCAAGAGACAACACTGGAGCCGTTGCTGGATCTCCTATCCTTCTCAGGGTCTAGTCCGCTCAAGGAACTGAAAGTCCTAGAACAAAGCAGACCCTGGGGGGGGGGGGGAAATTGGGATAAAATAAGAAAAGAGAGGCTTGCAGTATTGAATCTGCTCTGTGGCTGTGCGACACTGTGTAACAGGATCTGTCACTTCTGAGACCTTCTTGGTTTGTGAGGTAGAAGTGCTTGTAACCAGAACCTCTGTTTTTGCAATAACTCAATGCACTGGAAATTACAAGAAGAGGCAGTTACCATCAGTGAACTAACAAGCCTCAACATACAATGAGCATGCATTAACTTCAATGACACAAATTACAGGATTCATCGGTAGCTCATCATGAGAGCAGAATAACCAGAATCACAGTTGGAGTGAGGCACTCCTTGGAATACACTTGAAATGCAGATTGAAAGTATTGGCACTCCCAGGGATACACACGGAACACAGCTTGGAGTTACATGCACTCCTTAGGATACAATCGAAGCAATTTTAGAGTTACTTGCACTCCTAAGGATACACTTGAACCACATGGTGGTGTACAAAATACTACAAATGTTTAATAGGCAAACATGTCTCAACAATAAGAAAATGCCATAGACATAAATTTGGGAAAAAGACAACATCTGCACTACAGCATAACTACCACAGATATTTCATGGTCCTTTGGAAGGAAGGAGCACTGCCAAAGTATTACCAACCGAGGGCTATGGGGGTAGATTACTTGTTTTTTTATTATTGGTATAATGGGCAGCGGTCATGGAAACTATATCAAAAATATTTTTGCCCGTAAAATATTAACACTTCTCATAAAGGACTAGCAAACTTTGGAAGTTCCTCCCTCCCTCATCTTCAAAATTTGCCCCAAGGCACTGCCGGTTTCCAAAAAGTTGTTGGGATTTGTAATATTTTCCACCTTCTGCCAGAAGTCACGGTGGTGGTACTCATCTGGGTCACATGGCTTTCTGGCAATCAAACACTGAAGTGAATTCCACATATATCTTGCCACAACCAGGTACCTCAACTCCATCCACGGGACTAGACATTTCTCTGGATTTAACAATGCCATATTTATTGCAGTCTTCTTGTACATCCTCCACTATCTCTTCATACTCATCATTGTCTAGCAGATCCTTGGGTAGCACCATGTTCATGAGGCATAATACCTCAGTAGGGTGACCACCTATTTGCACCTGTGAGCTCATCAAGCCTGGAATCTGCAGAGCTACCTGTATTTGGTTTATTGTACTTACGGTAGCATTTTTAACACCAACACTTGCTCTTTGGACCAGAAGCTTATTGTCACCAGCTGCATGCTGTTTAGTGCAGCTATTGCCTGATCTGTGACGTTATTATCAACGTACTCACATAAGGCATATCCCTTTGTAGCACTGTCTTTCACCAAGTTAAATGCTTTCAGATGCCCAAAAGAAGTGAGAAGCTCCTTGACCTGGTCATCATTCATATAGTTGCATAAAACTCTAATAAACAGCTTGTGTGCAGAGTCTGGTACCACAGTAGATACCATATCTGGGACGTATACCACGTGAAACCTTCAAGGCTCATATGGGTGTTAAATAAATCCATCATGGCTTCCTCAGTGTTTCCAAGGGGATATTTTAAACGTAGAGTCGGTGGGCCTGTCTGTCATCGGACTGCCGACGATGGGCACAGGAGTAGGAGTCACAGCCAGTCCATCTGGGGTCATAATCAGGAGAGCTGTTGCTGAAATCTGACCCGAGGTTTGCATGGCTTTGTACTGCATTGGTGTGATGTGTTCAAAACCAGGAGGTGGGACATCCCAGTACTGCGGATCTTCTTTTTCTTCTCATGCCTGGGGGACCTGCTGTAAAGTTCAGTTGCTGCTCAAACTAGTCGAATGTGAACATGTTGGCCAGGGTGATGTTGGTGACCATGCTGCTGGGGCTTATTTGGATCCCTCCCACCATAGCCAAAGGTGGGGGTGCAAGGTTGATGCATATTTCAAAGACTCTGAAGTGCTTTCTCTTAGCACTACTGTTCAACACCGAAACACAGGACTAAAGACTTTAATCCTTGTGTGGTGATAGTTGTAGCATAAAAGTAACAGGAAAGATCCTGTGGATAAACACACAAGAAGCGCTGGAGTAAATCACAGAGAGGAAATGGAGGAAAAGTCTATAGTCTTTGAAGGTGGAGATACTTGTACCTGTTTTACTACTGTAGGCGGTTTAGTGCGTGTCAACCTGATCTTGAGTACTTAACCTAGTTCTTGAACTTTTTTGAAGTTTGAAGATTTCAAAGCCTTGAAATAGGGAGACGTGGGGGGTCGGTAGTACTTGTGCAGAAGGGAGCAAATAGGAAGACATTGAGGGAGCTGGTGCCACAAGAGCCACTGGTTTAGATGTACTTGTAGAAGATTTGAATGCTTCTGGGTTACGGCAGGATTCTGTAGGATTCAGGTGAGTAGGGAGGGTGAAGCCTGTTCTGCAAGGAGTAAGGGCAAGTAACGATTTGTATTCGGAAGGATTTATATACTCTCTCGAAGGCTGAATGGATGTAGCTAGATCACGTGGGGCACATGGCCGTCTGGAAGGTTGGGGAAATCCACTTGTGAGTACACTCTCTATGATGTTCCAGAATAGGCATGTGCAACTTGTTGATTGGAACCAAATAACAGGAAAAAAATGCATTATTTTCTAGTTACAAACAACACCAAGGCCCCAGTAACAGTGGGAGCAAGGCTTGCTATTTGCTCACGGGATTCTGGGGAAAGCTTGCAGGGATTTTATGGAAAACCACACCAAGTCCTTAGTAACAGTGAGAGCAGTTCATTGATTAAGCGGAAACACTTGCTGGGGTTTAAGCATAATGGAAATTATGGATGCTGGGGAAGCATCAGTCATAAGGGAGGTGGGGCGGAACATCAGTTACATCACAGCATGTCATAAAGTGCAATAGGGGTATAACAACATGATCCCTGTGAGCTAGCCCCACTACACAGAGGACGCATGAGGGTGTCGTGACACAGCACTTGACTGAAAAACTTCCTATATAAATCGCTGAAATAACTGCATATAAATTGCAAAAATGTCAGGAAAGTAAATATACGTTTGTGACATGTAATGCCATTGGGAATTTTACCGTGTACATTTCTAATTGATGTACATAACTCAATATTTTAGTTTCCTCTAGCACCCAGAGTAATCTGCAATGCTGTTTTGCTACCAACTTGAACAAACAGAATAGTTATTTGGGACTCTTGGTACAAGAAACACTTAATTCCATTTATTCTTCCAAAAAGGTGTCATTCAATACATAAACAAAATTTAAATTAGGTTCATGTGATGCATCCCTGAAAGGTGCAGTGGGGTGCGACATTTACAATGATACATGGGTGGTAGGCAGGAATCCTAAAAGGAGTGTCTGTTGTTCAATTAAAATAGTGAATACATTTTGGACTGTTTTGGTCATTTAAAGTCCTGAGTCCTGTTATGTTTTGTACCCTGGTTCTGTTATTGGGTATTGGAAAAGTGAATTTGCACTTGTAAATTGAACTTACACATGTAAATGGCCTTGTGAATCAGCCCATAAAGATGGACCATTAAACAGCACTCACCCATAAACAAGTGATATTGTAGAATGTGTGTGGTTTCAGTTTGATAATTCAAGTTTGACTAGAAAGGATAACTTAATGATCCTTTCAAGAAATTAATTATTCAGAAATAAATTGATAATCAAAACACAAAAAGAATACATGGATAACAAACACAAACACAAAGGTGTATAGGAAAATAGAATTGATCAAATAGTAAAAGGATTAGTTACATATACAGATACAAATGCTTCAAAATTGATTAGGTCTGTAGGTACACAAACAATATGTTAATGAATGACCCAACAGAACCAAAAAACACCTATCCAAAAAAACTAGTATGTATCATAGAATATGGATAAGGCGAGGGTCGACGTTTCGGTCTCCTAGAGAATCATTTGTGAGACCATCTTCAGGACTGTTGTCAATTGGAAACTGTATAATAACCACATGTAATCTATGAGTCCAGAATTAATTTCTTGCAAGGATCATTAAGTTATCCTTCCTAGTCAAACTTGAATTATCAATTGTGATACAAACAAATTCCCTTGAAGGCACCTTTACCCTTCCACATAATCACCCAAGCCCTCAAGGGTATTTTGGGTTGCTCACTGCTCCATACTCTGGTTTCAGATTGGGCCTTTTATCATCAAGGCCCGAGTTAACGTTGACACATCATCACTCGTGTAGGTGTCTCTGGACGTTTTCCAGGTAGAACAAATTTGTATTTTTAAAGCAGTCTTAGGCTTTTTGCCTTTCTTTACCATGAATCTGAAGTGCTGGTTGTTGCCTCTGTAGAACAAAACCTGGGGCTATCCAAAGCATGCAGAAAATGACCATCCTTAAAGGAGAAAACATCAAAGATGATACAAAATGAAAATAATTGACACCCTAAACTCTCAAAATCAAAATGTTACAAAGATTGTTAAAGCTGCAACAGATGAAAAAGAATTTGCCTTAAAAGATAAAACATTGGGTTGTGGTGCGGGTGGCAGTGCTAGCGGCTGGACGTGGAGACTCACCCCATGAAGGGGGAGTCTCACCCCATGCAGGTAGTGTCTTCAGCCATTGTGTTGAGTAAATGCTGTCATTTATGAGTGACTGCATGTATAACATAACAGGTGTATTTCTAAAGCGCATGATTACCCAAAGGTGTCTTGGCGCTGAATAACAGATGTTTATAGCTACCCAACTCAATGGTACTCATTTTATCGAACTCAAATGGATGAAAGACTGAGTGGACCCACCGGGATTTGAACCTGTGACCATGAGGTTGAACACAGGCCCCTGCAGAGGCTGCTTTGGTCCACTGAGCCACCAGACCCAGTCTGATCGTTGTGTGCAGGCCATCGATACCCGTTCAAAGACTTCTAGGATTAAAGGATAAGCAGGGGAATGGAGGTGGCTGGATGGCTCTCTTTTAAGGACTGACATGTAAGATGACTTTATTGATCTTTCCTGTAAAGTTAACAAGAGTAACCTTTGTAGTCATCTCCAGGTCAATATAACTCCATGGCCAATAACCTGCGCTCAACTAGCTCTTCTTGTCTTTAACTATGTGCCAATCTCAGCAGTCCACCCTTTCTTGAAAGTGCAGGAATTTACATAAACACTCCTTATTACAATACAGTCCAACTAGGACACAGACATGGCCAACGTATGTGGCAGAGTTGAGTAAATTATGCTGCACGGAAGGGTAAATTATGCAGCATAATGGGGGACATCTGGTAATAGCATTACTTCATGATTTCATCATTTTTACACTTGGTAAAAACACGCTCTGGCATTGTTTGCACCTTATTAGTACCAGTTTAACAACGAAATATAACAATGAGTAACCAAAAGGAGACAGGTCCATCACTGCAAGGGGCCTTCCACTGCTTGAGCTAGAAACACATTTATTTGTTAACATATGCAGATTGCACTGCAGATGATGGCTTATGTGGCAAATGTGGCAAATCTAAAACTATGCGGAAATCACTGAGGCTGCACAGTTGCATCATTCAAGTGGCCATGGGCATAGATAAGAACCCTCCATGGGCTTTGAACATATTTGGCCATATTTATAAAGATGCTAGACGACCTCGTTGTTGCACCTTGCTGGGTAACAGGGAGAGAAGAGGAAAGCGTCATATCTACCGAGATATGGCCCTCTCCTTCCCTCTCTCTAGCACTGATGCACACTCATTTGCACCGTGGGGCAAGCGTGTTTGCCTACATCTAGAATAGGTTTTATACAGGAAAGTTACCCTTCCAGCATAAAATGCAATGCTTAGACTAACTTTAAAACTTTTCTGACTTTGTTTTTTTTTAACAGCACAGGACATATGCAAAGTCAACAAAGAAAAGAGAAATGAAAGTATTTTTCTTTATAGTTACAAGTTTTGAATTGGTATATTATTTGAGTGAAAATCCCTAGTTACTATTGTTAGAAGATAGGGTTTTGCATCAGAAATCATGGGTGGTAGCACAGGAATGCCCATGTACTGCCCATGTATCACAAAGTTTTTTTTGCCCTTTGGTTACTTTCAGGCAACTTTCTACATTTTGAGCAAGTGACGCACATCCAGTTTGAAAATCATGCCCATTGTCTTTGAAAATCCAAAAGTAGATTGAGGGGTGCAGTGGTGGTTTCCCAGGTCATTGCTTTGGTATGATGTTTCCTCACAATTGCAACAGAGGCTATTTCTGACAATAGTATGGCTGTCATTGCTCTTGACATTGCCCAGAGCGGCTTTTACTGGATTTTAAGTTTTGTTTCATGTAATGCCATAAGTTGAATGGGTAAGCCCAGATGTGAGTCACATGCTCACGGTGCCACTGGACCAACCCGCACCCGACTGAAGAGCTGCAATCATAGGTAGAAAGTAAAGCCAACATCAGTTTAAGGGCAGCACTCATCAATGCTATACCCCTATATCTCTTTTTTGTTCAAAGAAGAATGCTGGGTAGGAAGCACATTACTGGTAAGAGACAACAGGGTAGGAACTGTGAGCAGTCAGTGGCAAGCTGACAATGGAATGAATGCCCAGTAGCTTCCAGCACAGGTCAGCTGCTGATTTATGGTGGCTGAACTGTCTGGCTTCACTTCTCACCTCCCAACAAGACAAGTCTAGCATGTTGAGGGCACACAACACTCAAAGACTTTACTAGCATGTCTCATCATCACAGTATTGCACATGTCTGTGCTACAACATCTCCCTCCCACATTTCTCAATGTAAAGACAGAGCTGTACCCTGATCTGCCTCCACTGCCCATGTCAAGCTGCCCCAAGGTTTAAGGCTGACACTTATATTGGAATAGCCCCAGAAACAGTGCTATTGCTACAGACTCAGAGAGTAAGCCACAGATTTATTGAGGACTTGAAACTATGGATACATATGTATTAAGGGCTTGAATTGTCCTTTAGTAAAACAAGTCAACAACATTCCTTAAATGGGATTTAGACAACTGCACAAAGGGCTATATGCACCACCGTGGGTGACTTTTGAAGAACTGTAATGCCACACAGTGGCTTCCACTGCATTGCATTATATGTTGTTGTGGTAGGAATTCCATTGGTGAAGCACGGCATTCCCATGCATCCACCCATGAAATTTGTCATAACCCCAGATTTACTAAAGGTAATAAACCTGGAATTGCACCAAAATGGTGTGTCTATCGCAGAGAGGCGAAATAAGGAGAAATGTGTTTATTTCTCCTTACTGCTTCTTCCTTCTATGTTTGATGCATTCTACAACATGCTAGAAAGAGGAAACTGTATGTTAGGTAGAGAGTCATATCTTAATAGAGATGGTGCTGTTCAGCTCTCTCCTGTTCACATAATGAAGCACAGCATCTTAGCTTGCTGCCCTACTAAACACGAATGTTTTGTAAATATTTCCCAATAGATTTATTACATTATGGCAGACATTTTAAATACTACCATTAGTTAAAACCTTTTTATTTTACAAAAAATCATATGCATATGATATACCTACTGGCAGCAGCCAGTAGGTAGTTATAGTTTGGACCTAGTTCTCATGGGGAATCATTTGTTTTGCTAACTTTGGCACAGTTTGATGAATCTTTACAACATTTTCATAACTAGTATGCCAGACACTTTAGCTGCAAGCAGGAAAGTTTTGGGGTGATTCATCAAGCAGGGGCTAAGAAATATTGGTGATCCCAAAACACTTTTTCCCCATATAATTTCTCAAAGGGATTTTCGACATGACTGCAGCCTGAACTGTTGAACAGAATTATAGCAAAATTTGCATAAAGCTAGATCTTGTTCCAGAAAGATCTCTTTTTGTAATTTGGTGTACGTCAGTTTCAGCCATTTCAGAGTTATTAAAGAAATATTATTTATGTATATCTAGGGATGCGAATTCATGCGTCAACAACACTGCCGTGATTGGCTGGCCGTAACCTGAAAAGAAAGTTGCAGCCACCATTTTGTGTATCAGGAATTAGTTCGGGGGGGAAATAACAATTACAACTGATACAATGGGGCATGATAGGGGTACCCTGACCCCATGGGAGTAATGTTGGGGTATGTGAGGGACCCCTCCTGGACAAGAAATTGACCATCAAAAATTATTTGCACGTGCGAGGATCTGTGGATCTATCGCAGCTTCCATGTGAATCTGTGATGGTTTCTACCCACAATTGAAACAAAAACCACCAACTCACAGACCCACTCACATAGTCTCCCATACCCCCACACAACTACTCCCACAAAATAACTCAAACATCTACTTACAGACCCACACGGCCACTAACTCACCCATTCAGCCACTCACACACCTACATACAGACCCATACTGCTACTCACACATCTACTCATAAGCTCATTCATCTACTTTCACACCAACTCACAGACCCCCCAAACCACTCACACACTCACTCACATACCCACTCAGATACCCGTTCACATACTCACACACCAATGGATACACTTGAACACCTACTCACACAGCCATTTACCCACACATCTACTCACACACCCATATATCCACTTACATACCCACTCACAGACCTACAGAACCACACACACACATTGACTCTCAGACCTACACAGATGCTTGCACACTCTCCCAAATACCCAATCACTCATACACACACACCTATATGCACGCCCACTAATGCATTCACACAAGCACTCACACACCCACTGACACATCCATACAGGCACTCACACACCCATTCAAAGACTTACATACACAGAACCACAAAACCATTCACACACTCAAAAAACCCACAATCACATACCCACTTACACACCCACACAGACATTCACACACTATCACACAACCACTCCCACACCCGTTCAAACACCCATGCAGCCACTCACACATCCTCTCACATACCCTCTAACACACTCACTCCACACTACACCCTTTCACACACTTACATACCCATACAACTAATCACACCCCGAGTTGCAAACATATGAAGCCACAAACACACACCAAATGTCTTAAATGTGTTGTTGTTTTGTATTGAATGCGTTCTTTTAGTTGGGATTGGATCTGTGGATCTGTCTCGAATCCACCTGCAACATACCCATTTACACACTCATTCACACACCCATTCACACACTTACACACACTTATACACCCACACAACCACTCACACACCCAGTTACACACCAATAAAGCCACTCACACACCCACTCACACACCTACAGTATTAAATGTGTTGTTGTTTTGTATTAAATGTGTTCTTTTTCTTGGGAATGGATCCATGGATCTGTCTAAAATATACCTGCAATATAGCAGCCAAAACCCTTATTTGGCTAGGGATCCATGGTAGATCTTTACATCTGAGTTAGAAAAAAGGATTTAAAACCAGAAATAGCCAGTGTTTGGAAACGTGTTGGCTCTCAAAAGAGAGCACCCTGTTGCCTGTGTCTGTGAAATAGACTCTGTCTTTTTGACGTACCCCATCCATGAAGTTGTTAAGGTGTTTGGAGCCCATGATGGAGTCTCTGAGAAATGCAGAAACTGTTTTATTTACATGTTTCCTGGATTTCTCTAACTGCGGCCAACATTGGATTGGCCACTGTCACTTCTGTATTTGGCAAATGTTGGGGTACACCAAGGCAGTATGTGGGAAAAGTGACATTAACTTACCAAAGTTGTCCTTTATTTGAATTTCCATTCCTACCCCATTAAGAGCGCCTAGGTCATTACCACCACAGTGCATAATCATTAGGTCCGGATGTTGGTAATCCACAGTGCTTTCAACCAAAGGCAGCCACTAATACCATTTTAACCCTTTCTAACCAACCCAGGTAATGTCTACATTAGGTACATTTTGGTCTCTGTCAATTTCACTCTTTCTAGCACTCTCTTTGGCCCAAAACACAAACCTATGGCCCACAATTCAGACCATTTTGCAAACAAGCAGGAGTAGCATGGTAATGATGAAGGATGCTTCGTAGTTCATGTAAGTATTAAGTAGGTTTATTCACTTCCTGCTGCTCAGCCCATCCTCCAACTGACACTCTCCACATCCAGGCATCCTCACATTCCATTACATCTTCCTGTACATTAACATTTCACAGCACATTCACACTGGCTGAGTAGTCATCATTTGCCTGAAATTGACGATCAAAGTTTGAATGAATATGAAATATGCATCTTAAAACTAGACAAACATTACTTGCTTAAAGTCAGCACAATCCTTGAACGGTATAATTTTATTCGGAGGACACAAAATGATGGTGAGTCAGTGGAAAACTATGGGGCATATTATCAAGAACTGAGATAAAATTATTGCTGCTTTAGCGGCAGGAAACTGCAGAACCTGGGCTGCTATGGGAATTGAAACAACAATAGAGGAGTAACCCCTCGTGGGTAGAGAGAAATAGCTCTCTAACAATGAGCACAAACGCTCTGGTCAGCACATTTTGCCCAATAGTTTTGTATATTCACATTCACATAGCACACTTTCGCTATTTTTATATATTTTAATACGACTTTTGACACCAAAGCCTTCCTAATTAGGCAAAGGTGCCACACTTTAATTTTACTAAGGGTTCAAGCACTCAAGAATAAAATACTTGAAGTGAGTAGTGTTGGCCCTTTTTAAACACAATTTTGATAGTCTTGAACACATAAAAAACGAAACCAGCTCCACTGTAATCAGGTGTCGCAGCACACCCTGTAGGCACTCGGCCTATGGGGTGGGACCCCGATGATGAAGCATGTCACCAACCAGGTTGGTGAGTGAGGGGTCTTCTATAAGGATATGCATTATCCAGCAACAGGTTGGGGCAAAATGTGCTGACCAGAGCGTTTGTGCTCATTGTTAGAGAGCTATTTCTCTCTACCCACGAGGGGTTACTCCTCTATTGTTGTTTCATATTAATTGGGGGACCAGGAGTTCCCACCTCACATAGTGCCTGTCATTATTATTATCCCTCTCTCTCTCCATTGTTGCGAAGAACTGCTATGGGAATTCACAAGGACGTATTATCAAGCCCATTATCGCTGTTTTAGCAGCAGTTTCCTGCCGCTAAAGCGGTGATAATTGTATCGCAGTTCTTGATAATATGCCCCTATGTTACTGCTCTGGGAAAATTGGCGTCCTCATGTAAGTTTGGGTCTTTGCTGGATGAGAGGATAGGTGACCAATTTATATTGGGTTGTCATGTTGAGAAAGTCAGGAGTGATATGTGGCAGAAAGATAATCCCTCTTCAGATGAGGTTATTACCATTGATAAATAGATAGAATATATTACAAAATATGAAACAAAGGAAAACAGTGTTAATTTGATAAAAGGAAATTTGACAGAGAAAGGTTTAAAGAAAAGCTCTATGTTAAACCACAAATGAAAGCCCTCCTCACGTTTCAGCCAAGTGTTACAGGTGTGGGAATGAACGACATCTGGCCAATTATAAAAAGTGCCCAACACTTCAACCTACTTGTTCGAATTGTAAAAAAAATCGACACTTTACTACTGTGTGTAAGGTCAAGAAAAACAAAGGGAAAGATTTTGCCACCACAAGTGACAGTAATAGTGACAGTGATGATTGCTCAGAGTTTTACTGTGGTCAAATAGTGTCTCAAGTTTCAGACAACCGTAAGAAAGGTCCTTTAGATGATATATGTGTTGAAGGTAAAACTACAAAAGTACTTTTTGATTCAGGAGCTAAAATTACCATTGTATCCAAACAGTTTTATATGTGTAATTTGTTGAATACAGTGAAATTACTGAAGCCTGACATTAAACCAAGAGCCTACAGTGGAGAGCCCATACAACTTTTGGGATACTATTGTGAGTTAATAGAATACAAGGAAAAATGTATGTCTCGCAAAAATCTGATAGTATTCTGGTTCCACCAGAGAGACTTGGGTGTGATATTGGACCTGAATAATGACCCTTCTATTATTTTATAGGAACATTTTCAGGTGAATGAAGTTTCCACACAAAACAGTGAAAGTGATTTCAATTCATCTCTGAAAGATTTTCCCAGTGTTTGTGTGGTTACGTCCATAAAATAAGATTGGTTTCTGGAGGTATTCCTGTAGCTGGCAAACTATGTGGGGTGGCTATTGCTGTGAGAGATTAAATGAAATGTGAATTGGTAGCACTTAAGGCGAAGGGTATAATTAAGGAGGTGGAAGGAACCTAGTGGTTGGCGACAGTGGGAGCTGCCAGAAAGGCCAACGGAAGTCTTCGCTTATGCATTGATTTGAGGGAGCGTAATGAGCAGGTCATTGTGGATAAATATCCCCTTCCTAAAATCTCAGACATGCTGACACTTTTGCAAGGGGCTAAGGTATTTTCCAACATGGACCTACAGTCTGCGTATCACCAAATAAAGTTGGATGAAGAGTCTAAGGACTTAACTGCCGTCATTACACCTTTTGGGAGATACAGATTTATAAGATTACCCTTTGGCTTAGTGTCAGCTGCTTCAGTGTTTAAAAGGGCATTGGAAAGGGTTCTGAGAGGACAATTAGGAGTCAAGAAATACCAATATGATATGCTGATTTATGGGAGGAATGAACAAGGACATAATATCAGACTTAGAGAAGTTCTAGAGAGATGTCAATAACAATGTTACTGTCAGGTTAGACAAATGCAAGTTAAGGAGACCCTCAATTGATTATCTAGGTCATACCATTTCAGGGCAAGGTGTTGAACCCAAGAGTGAATTGGTTGGTGATACACAAGAATAAGCTTCTCCCACTGACAAAGAGGAACTCATAAAGTTTCTCGGAATGGCTGAATATTACAGCAAATTCATGAAGGACTTTGCTGAGAAGTGTGTCAATATGCAACAACTTTTGTGCAAAGATGTAGATTTTATCTGGTCTGATGTTTTTGAAGCTGAGTTTCAAGAAGTTAAAGAAATGCTTAAAAGGACTCCCAAGTTGTGGAATTTTGATCCTTCAAAGAAATCAGTTCTCATCAGAGATGATGAAAGGTCTGGGGGCCGTCCTGCAGCAAAGAGAAGGTGAGACTAAAAGTGTGATTCTTTTTCTTTCACCAAGAGGGGCTGAATTACGTTATCCAGTCTTAGAGAAGGAGGCCCTTGTACACTGGGCCGTAAAGAAACTTAAAAATCTCCTGTGGGGTTTGAAATTTGTTGTGAGGACTGCCCACAAACCTCTATGTCAGGTTTTAAAAACGCGTTGATACAATTTCTGGAAGAATTTCTAAGTGGGTGGTTGCGCTTCGGGGATATGATTTTGAAGTTGAATACCTGCCTGGAACCAAGAATAGGAAAGCTAATACCCTTTCAAGGCTTGTACCACATAGTGAAGGTAATTCAAGTCCCAAAGAAGAAAAACTAAATGAATGGGTTTGCAGCACTGAGAATGACGGGATGAAAGAAAGCAGATGGCGTGAGGAGTGTGCTTTGGACAAAGAATGCCTTGAGATGGCTTTGTTGCTCAAGGATGGGTGGGACAACAAGGTCAAGGGAGATTGTGCAAAGTATTGGAATGTGAAGGATGAACTGTCTGAATGTGAAGGTCTTATATTTCGAGGGACCAGATTGGTTCCTCCTATTATCTTTCATCAAGAACTTCTAGAATTGGCTCATCAAAGACATCAAGGGATGTCAAAAATTAAAGAAAGACTCCCACTAAACTATTGGTGGCCTGGTATGGATCTTCAGGTTAAACGCCTTGTGAGGGAATATGTACCTTGTAGCTTGAGTGAAAAGTGCCTTAAGCCTAGAGTACAACCCATGGTCATCAGAGAGCATCCCAAAGGGCCTTGGGTAGAGTTTTTTTTTCTTTTTCAAATAGGCCTTTATTTACACTGTTCAGATCTGACACAGCAAGGTGCCCACATCCCTGCAGGCCGGCATTGCTATATGTGACATTCTTTGCAGAAGGCGGTGGGGAAGTGAACACAGCAAGCTGCCTACAACCACATCGGGCCGGCCGTGTCAGATGGGCAAACATCATGGTCAGCTATCAACACAGGTCTCAAACAAGTACCTTAAAACATCAAGGTCAATTAGCCACATTAATAACGCCATATTTCTCCTACTGTGCCAAAGTATTGCCAATTCATTTTTTAACTATTGTCCACAACCCAATTTAATTTTCCCCACGTGTTTAATCACAACAACTCCAACAAAGCAGTGTGGTCAATGCATCCCTATCCATAGGAAACCCTCTGCCTCGCAGTGTCCCTCCACATCTTGTATAATGTCCTCCCTTTGACTGGGGTCAGGGACCTTGTCACCAGTGTTGGTGTGTTCCAAAAGATATGTTTGAAGAGGAGCCCAAATATCTCTTGGGCGAGAGGAGGGTGGCATAAGTTCAGCATAGGTGTGTAACTGTTCCTGGCAATATATAAGGTTGTTCAGCCATCCCTTAAATTTGGGGGCACGGCCTTGTCCCCATCAGCAGGCTAGTTGTCGATTCGCTAGCAGGAGGGCCAAGGAGGCATATCTCCGTATCTTGGTGGGGAGTTATTCTGTGTATCCTAGGAGACTGGTGACGGGATCATCGGGCATGTGTATTCCAGTAATTTCGTCCAGAGCGTGAAGCACTTCCCTCCCAATATTCATGGACAGATGGGCATTCCCGTCCAAGTGCCCGAAGTCAGCGCCCCCGCTCCGCATCTATCACAGCAGTCAGTGTCTCGCAAATGCAAGTGGTGTAGCTGAGCTGGCGTGTCATATAATCGATGAATATATTTGTAATGTATAAGGGGTAGCCTACTATTGGCGGAGATGTCACGAGTCTGGCGGCAGCAAAAGGACCACTGTTCGGTCGTGAGGGAATATCCTAATTCTGCCTCCCATTTGCCTTTGGCTGGAGCAGGGTCTCTCTCCCATTCCCCTTGAGTTGTGTGATAGAGCCGCGACACTACATGTTCAGGGGAGGTCTGCTGTAAGAGAGTGTATAGAGGAAGCATAACAGGAGGTTCTAGCGGGAAACATTGAGTCAGGGAACACATATCCTGCCTAAGCCTCACATAATAGAATCTCTCCAAGGGAGTGGGGGATGTGGTGCCAAAGAATTCTTCACTAATGCTGAACTTCCTGTGTGTGTACAATTGGCCCCAAGTAAGCCAGGACAATTTATGCAGCATGCGGCAGCATCCCCCCTCTGTCATGACTGGTAGATTGTGTGCCCCTGTAATGGCGCTAGTGGCGAGTAGAGTACAGGGCATTGGAGTTTATGCGCCAGATCACGCCAGGCACTGGTGGTGCATTGTACAGTTGTAGAGGCTAGGTGTCTGAGGACTGCGGAAGGGCTGATATAAGCTGTACAAGGGGTGGGGGCCATGTATCCATCTTCGATTGCTAGGTGAGGCATGCGGGGGGGTGCATCCAATAGGCTGCGAAGTGATCCTGGGCGCAGCTGAAATAGAGTTCCAAATCTGGGATCAAAGGCACGCGTGAGGACATCCCATGCCAGCCTGGGTTATGTTCCACCCCACACAAACTGGATCA
Organism: Lissotriton helveticus; assembly: GCF_964261635.1. NCBI lineage: Eukaryota > Metazoa > Chordata > Amphibia > Caudata > Salamandridae > Lissotriton > Lissotriton helveticus. Next base: position 1,690,968,915 of record NC_136069.1, on the reverse strand, counting down.
GCTGGGTTTTGATGCATTAAAAAAAATATTGACTAGGAGCATGAGGAATATTGGTAAAGAGGTAGAGCAGTTTGGGCAATATTACCATTTTGATCAGAGATACCCTGGCCGCCATGGAAAGAGGCATCACAATCCACCTGGTGATCTTGTCAGTTATTAGGCCTAGTGTACATCCATAATTGGAGTGCATCAGCTCCTCACGGCAGCGGGAGACATGGATGCCAAGATATGTGATTGTATCCGCACACCACGCAAGAGAGTAATCAGGTTCAAACCGTAATGTGGAATCGGTAAGAGGGGATATTTGGGATTTCCCCCAGTTCACGTTTATCCCAGATAGTCGGCCAAAGAGGATGAGCAAGTGGAGAATGGGGTTAAGGCTGATGGAGGTCATCTGCGTACTAAGAGATTAGAATCTGCCTCTCTGGATAGATCAATGCATATTCCCGTAAGTGTTGTCTGACTTTGGCCGCAAGGGGGTCGATGGCTATGGCAAAGAGAAGAGGTGACAGGGGGCACCCCTGATGGGTGCCCCGTGCAATCGTGAAGGCAGACGACTGGATGGCATTAACCATCACTTTAGTTCATATTCCAAAATATAGCAAGTTTATCCAGGTCAGGAAGGGGGCGAGGAAGCCCATGCGCTGTAAGACAAAGGTGAGGTAATCCCATTCCAGGGAATCGAACACCTTTGTGGCGTTGAGAAATATAGCCGCGGTGTTGATGTCGGGGTCGATATAGTGGAGCAGCGCAAACAACGTGCGCAGATTATGAGAGATGCCTCTGGTGGGTATGAAGCTTGATTGGTCAGGAAGCACTATGGCAGTCCAGAGGGGACTAATGCGGTTGGCGATTAATTTAGCAAAAAAAATTGCACCAACATGTATTAAAGATAGGGGCCTATACGAATCACAGTAAGTAGGCGATTTACCCAGTTTAGGTAGGGAGTTGATGCCCGCCTCCCGCATAGAGGGAGGAAGTGCACCAGTCTCACAAGCCTCCTCATAGACGTGCCTCAGTACCGGGATGAGTAAGTGATGGAATATTTTGTAAAATTCAGTCGGGAGGCCGTCCGGCCCTGGTGCTTTTCCAGATTGCAATTGCATTATGGCCAATATAATTTCCTTATCCTCGTGATGTTGCAGAAGAAATTTCCTTTGACCATCCCCCAACCAGGCAATTGCAGTATCATCAAAGAAGGAGGTGAATTCCACTGGATGAGTTCTATGAGTCCTATAGAGCCATTTATAGAACCTGCGAAAGGTTTCTACGATCTCAGATGTGTTTCTATGCATTTGGCCATCCTCGTCCTCAATTTCAAGGACTATATTTGAGAATGTCAGAGGACTAATTAAGGGCGCAAGCACTTTTCCGGGCCTTTCCTCCTCTCCATATTGGCACACTCTATAATACTTCCCTTTGAATCTACACTACCTCTCAGCTGTCTCCTCATATTCCCTTAGTACACTACGCAGACACGCCTGTAACTCAGGTTTAGGGTTAGTTTGCAACTCAGCCTCAATGTGTTTGAGGTCTGTTTCCAAGCGACTAAAAGTGGATCGGATGTCTCTCAAGATCCCCCCACTCCTTGCAATGCACAAACCGCGTATGGTAACTTTGAATGCCTCCCACTCCGTGGAATATTGCGACACTGAATCCTCATTCGGAGGGAAAAAATCTGTGATCTCCTGCTCAAGTTCCTGTTTGAATACTGGGTCCAGCAAGGATAACGGGTTGAGGCGCCAAGTCAAGAAAGGAGAGTCCACATGCGGGGGAGTTAGAGTGACGAGTACTGAAGAGTGATCCGAGTACGTTCGGGGAAGATGGAAGGTGTGTTCTAACCAGGGGATGAGGCCCTTGGTGATGAGCCAGGCATCAATTCTGGACCAGGAGGAGCGGGCAGTGGTATGACAGGTACCCTCCCGCCTCGATGGGTGCAGATGACGCCACGCGTCAATCAGCTCATAATCAGCCACAATAATTTTCAGGGTGGATTGTGAATGGAGATAGTGATGTGGTTGCGGGTGTGAGCGGTCCAGTGTGGGATTAACTGTAACATTGAAATCCCCCCCAGAGTAAGTGCGTAGATCCTATCTCTAGGATCTTGCCCCACGGTACCCAGAAAAATTCTGGATCATCCGTGTTGGGCCCATAGCAGGAAATGAATGTAAAGTATTGAGCAGCTAGCCTGCCCCAGAGGATACAGTAGCGTCCCTGTTTGTCTGTGGTGAGGCCTATGGGGTGTATAGAAGGGATTTCCTTACCAGAATGTATGTACCTCGGGCATATGATGAATAGGAGGAAAAGCATGTGAAACTGGCCCAGCGAATGGCGAATGTGGAGGGGGTGGTAGGATTAAAATGTGTCTCCTGCAGCACCGTGCAGTGTATATCATGGCAGTCTAAGTAAGATAATATGTGTTGGCGCTTGCGGGGTTCTCCTAGTCTACGTACATTCCAAGTGAGGAAGTGGGATGTGGGGGTCTAGAACAGTCAGTCATAGTGGTGACTGAGGTTGCACATTCTTAAGCATTGATATGAAACAAATTGGCATTGATGTCTAGGCGTATAAGTTGTTGGCAAAACAGTGGCATGTGGCTTGTCAAAAGATCTTCTGCCTCTCACATGGTTATACAAGAAACAACCTCTCACATCAGCAGCCCAATCCTGCTGTGGTCTTCGTCCCTCCCCCCTTCCCACCATCCCCTTAGTGCCATGATCCCGACAGGGGAAATTGGCCTAACTTGTAACATAACAGTCAATAGAACAACAGTACTGGTAAGGGTTCACCTGAGAGGTGGAGTCCAGAGGGTGACCAGGGTCTTCCTCGCCGAGGCGAGGGCGTTTCGGGTGGTCATATGTGGGTTTGTCTCGTTCTGGTTTTTGGTGCATTTGTCAGTTCTGATGGAATTCGCCAGCACAGTGGTACAGAGATAGGATGCAGCTGCCAGCATCATCTCGGCCAAGGATGAGGGGGCAAAGAAAATGCAGTTTATGAGTGCCGGGGCCCCAACGTCACCGTGGATGTCTGTGGAAAAGTTCTTGGGTGTGTGGGGGGCCAACGGCAGCTGCGCGCAGCTGGGGTTGCTCCTCCCTCTCTCAGCCATGCGCGCCCTGCCGCGGACTCCAATAAGCCCCCGATGTGCGTGATGCCTGGGTCATTTCCGTATGGCCCAGTCCTTTCATGAAAAAGCGTGGCAGCATCTATTAATTCTACAACTGAAGTGTCCCCTCCACCGACTGGGCGGTGGGGCCGGGAGGAACGACTCGCCACTGGCTTCGGCAAGGTCTTGATGAAAACCTGTGCAAGTTGCGGGGTGTTAAAGTAGTGGTGTTTACCTTGATGAGTCACTTTGAGGTAGGCAGAAAAGAGCATTGCATAGGGTATATTGATTTGTTGCAGTTTCTTCTTCACAGGGAGAAATTTCCTTCTCTGTTTTTGAACAGCCATAGTACAATCGGGATATATTGAAATGTTCATCCCCTCATAGCGGAGTTATCCGTGCTCCCTTGATAGGTGGAGGGCTGTATCCCCGTCAAGGTAATTGAGTATCCTGCCGATTATAGCGCAGGCGTGGCTCCAGGAACTGAGCGAGCTGCCAGTGAGTGATGAGCATGCTCAACCACCAAAACTGGTGAGAAGGCTTCCTTCCCAAACAGCATAATGAGGAGGTGCTCCACGTATTTCTCCATCCTGCCGGTAGCTTTTGATTACGGCACTCCCAGGATGCGGAGGTTGTTTCGCCTGGAGCGGGTTTCTAAGTCTTCATTCTTTGCCGCTATAACTTTCAGGACCCTCTCCATTTCTAGTGTTCGAGTCGTCGTTGCAGTGGAGGTATCTTCCAAGTCCGAAATTCGTCTCTCTGCCTCCGTCAGACGATCTTCATGGTTGTCTACTCTGTGCGTGACACCATCTAGTTTCGCATTCATGGAGTCCATTCTGGATTCTATGGAGGTCAGGCTGGACTGCATGGCCAATAATAGGTCTTTCAGGTCCGCAGTTGAGGGTGCCGGTGCCTCTGCAAGGTCGTCCTGGGGTCCATTTGAAAGTGAGTGTTATTTCGTGCCTCAAAGTTAAGCTTCGGCTGGCGCCGATCCGGTTTCCCCATGATGACTGGAGGCTAGGTGTACCACTGAGGATAGGGCCAAGAAGCTGTTGTTCAGCACCTGTTGGGATGGCAAGGAGTTCGTATGATGGTAAACTAGACTGCTGCCAGCGTATCCTGGCCAGAAGGGGGGTCCCAAGATCCGCTCTTCTCACCCTCCGTGATCCGTGACTTTCCCAATCACACTTGCTAAAGGGGCAGACCAGCAATCGCAGCATGCGCCCGCTGCATGCGGGACGTGTCAGGGAATGTGAGAATGCCTGGGGATCACCTCAGTGTTGGGGGATATGCTCTAAGTTGCGCCCCCGCCAACATCACCAGTAGGTCTCACTCTGCATTCAAGGCTGGCCCCGGGTGCCCCCCAGGGGTGAGCAGCAGTGCCAGAGATGTCTAGGCACACACCCGCACCCTCAAGGTTCAATGCTCTGTAGGGAGGTCGTGAGGTACAAAGGATCCAAAATTTGTAAGACGTATCTCTCCTTAATCAGCGTTCCCGATAAAGGTCCGATCAGACCAGGGCACAAATACCCTCCAAAGGGGGGGTCACAGGGCGGGGTGTTACGTAGGCGGCAACTGATCTGGTCCGCAGATCAGGCCCTCATTCCTGTGCTAGGCACGCGCACTAATTTCTTGCAAGGCCGTAAGGGAGGGCAACGCGGCGTGAAGCGCTCCCCGCCATAGGGATTCAATGTGTCTCCGGGAGTGGGGCTTCCCATGGCGATCTGCAGTTTCGCCGCCTCCAATTATCCAGCCCCTATTTGACGCGGAGCGTCCGCTCAGCCGGGCAACGGAGCTTGACTGAGTCCTACGCAGCCGCCAGGCCGCCAATCAATGTACCGTCCAGTTCAGGCAAAACCGCGTCAGACGCTCCCCACGGCTGTCGCCAAGTAGGTGGGCAAGCCGGCCTCTGGGGATGTCAGGCAATCACCGGTCGCTGTCTTTCCAGTGCCTCCGAATCCCCAGCCCGTCCACACAGCAGCCGCACACCTCCTCAGATGCCCGCAGAGCCGCAGCGATCCGGCCTCAAGACCGCAAACCCAGATCCGAGAGGAAGAAACTCACAGTTTCCTCCAGAAGTCGGCAGGTTCTCCACTCATGCAATCCCCGCGGAGGACGCGATCACAGGCAAGCCGCTCCCGCCGATCTCCCCAGTGTCACCCAGCAGCGTGTATCAGACTCACGCAGCCACCATGGGCGCGGGGGTTCGGCGGCTACTTCTGAAGCACAGCAGGCAGGTATGTCTACTTTTTGAGTAAGATGTAAAGCTGCGTTGTTCGGATGCACAGATCTTTGCTTTCCACGTCTTTAAGTGTCGAGATGACAAGGATGATGGACGGATCTTAACCCGAACCACAAGAGCCTCATGCAAGTGCGGCCATCTTGCTTGGCGCCCTCTAGTGCCCCCTCCCCGCCTTGGGAAGAGTTAGAATTTGACCTTGTGGGCCCCATACAAGGGAATGGGGGCAAAAGTTATGTATTTGTGCTCATTGATATGTATTCCAGATGGCCTGAAGTTAAAGTTACTAGGAGCATAGACACAAAGCAATTTATTTTGTTTCTCAGGGAGATGTTTGGATGGGAAGGCTTACCTGGGGTCATACTGACAGACAATGGAGCCCAATTCATCTCCAAGGACATGCAAGAGTTCTTACTGAGTTGTTCCATCAAACACAAGCGGTGTTCCTCATATCATCCCGAGTGGGGCTATAGGCCTCCACAGACCGGGGTCCGGTAGCAGGAGACGCTAGGTGCAAAACGGGTGGCAGGCGTTGCGGGCGGTGTGCCATTGTCGCTTCCCCCCCCCTCCCGAGACCCATGGGGTGTGGATCTTGTGCATTACAAACAGTACAGAGACCTCAAATTGAAGGTTTCCCATCACTTTTGTTTGGTTTTTGCACTTTATTTTACACACTTGTTTTTAACTTTCACGTCCTCTGGTAAGGGTGGGCCTTAGCGCGCCCATACCGCCGAGGTACACCACCTGACGGTCCTGATGAAAGCCCAGTAAATGACACATAGACGGGCAGAAACATGTTGACCCCACTTTAAGTGGAAAACAACCGAGTCATTAACTGGTAAGTTTCCCACACATATTTTACTTATGTCAAACTGACCATTGAATAAAAAAAAATTCCGTATGGTACAGTTTCTGACATTTTTAATTCACATTTCTTTTTGACACTTTTGCCACAAAGAACCTGCTCCGCAGTAATCTGGCGTTGTAGCACACCAGGGAGGCATTCGGCTTCTCCTGGTGGGCCCGATGATGAAGCATGTCACCACCCAGGGTGGTGAGTGAGGGCTGCCTAAAAAAAAAACGCTGATTTCCACTGTGACTTCTTCAGGGAGATTTCTTCTCTGTGTCTAGTGCTTACACACTTCTCGCACGACACTCTTTTGTTGTTTTACAAGATTTAACAGGGGGACCAAGAGTGTCCTTTTCCCTCTCTCTCAATTTGTTATTACCCATTTTTAATATTGCCAGTTTTTTGGATGCTGCTGTGAGGTTAAGGAAAAAAAGATTTCCTAGAGGTATTATGATATGAATTATTTTAGAGTTGTAGCACTATGTGATCCATGTTCATTTTATTTGAGATTTGGGGGAATTTTATAATAGTGGATGATTCTTTTTGATTTTTTAAAATATGGTGCCTTTCTGATGTAAATATTTGTAAATAATTGAGTTTTTGCGTTTATTAAAAAATGTATGTGTTTTTGCTTTGTATGATTTTAATTAATCGAATAAAGTGGTTTGATTGACTGACTGTATCAAAGATGTTGCTTGTAAGAAGGATATGTAAAAAGTATTTTAAAGTTTTTGAATGGAATGAGAGGTCCAAAGCAGAGTTTGGAACACTTAAAGCAGAGATTGTTTCTGCAAGGGTTTTGTTTCCTCTTGGACCAGACTGTCAGTGTTTGATTACTGTGGATGCCAGTAATAGCGGTTTTGGGGCAAGCCTGTTGGAGTACACCAATGAAGGAGAAAGGACTATTGATTTTGCATCCAGTGAATGAATGGTGGGATTTAAGCAGGTTTGTAATTATCTCTCAAGGTGAACAAGACAAAAGTATTGAATCACTATTTCAGCACGGAGAATATCATAATGATGCCAGAGAGAGAAGAACAATAAGGAAGCTGGCACGTTTTCGTACTTGAAATTATTATAATGTGTCTACAAGTGTATTGCATAGAAACCACATTTTATGATGTACAACAAATGAAAATTATATTTGTGTTAAGTTATTGTTATATCTAGAGTATTACATGTTTGGTTTATTAAGAGGAGGAAGATGTCTAGTGATCTTGAACATGATGTCAAAAAGGTATTGGTTAATGCACTTAGAATCAATGCTTGAGTAAGGATGCTCTACCTTCTTTATGGAATGTTGGCTTTGCTCTGGGTGGTCGTTGCTCCCTGGTGCTGATGAAAGCATCTTCAATAATACAACATTTTTACAAATACCCAATAAATTCCTTTAATTATTGATGAGACCACTACTACAAACCACTTATGTAGCTACTCGCTTGCTTAGGGTATGTAATTAAATAGGATGCAATATGAAGTTATATTCTATATTTCCTTTTCAGATATCTACTTGTGTGTACATAGTAAAGAAAGGTGAAAGGATGAGGTTAGAAATAAGAATTATGCTTTTTGACAGCATCCAAACGGTGGGAAACAGATGATATATTTATTTCCACTGGCATATGTTTGGCACAATGAGTCACCATGTATTACAGCTTTGGTGAAACAGTGAGAAAGGTAATTATCAGGTCAAGGTGTGAGAGTCCCACGGATGGTTCAGCTGGTGATGATAAAGCATCCCTTTCCGTCTTTCTTTTCATCCTTTGATACATTGTTGTATGTTCGGTTTGCAAGTGTTTTAAATTGTATGATGTGTCATGTGAATACTTTTTCAGAATGTCTCGACAGATTCTTGCTTCATATATTGATTTGGAAACTTTTTGGGAAGTGGTAAGTGCTCTTCAGCAGAACAGATCTTAACTTTGACACTCTCTTCTTTTGAAGGAAATGGAATAATGCAATGGAGCTGTGCTGCAGAGACTGTCTCTAGAGAGATGTGACTGAAATGACTGATTTAGTGTATGGTTTTCGAAATGGATAGGTGACTAGACCCGTGGCAGCATTGCAATGGATCTGCAGGTCCATAAAACAAATTCAAATTTTTGGAATTGTAAATAACTAAATGTTATGTTATGTTTATTTGTTATGTGTTAATAACATGTATTTGTAAACGTATACAAATGTATATTACCAAACTGAACTTATAGGTCATATCATTGTACAATATATAGTTTAAAAAACTGTGAAATTCACTGATGAAAACAAATGTTACAGGTATCTTATAGTAAGGGAATACCATTAAAAGCCGTAGAAATTCACTGAAAAAAACAAAGGTTACAGGGATGTTATAGTTAGGACCTATAATTGAAAAAGCATAGAAATGACCTGAAAAAAAACCAAAGGTTACTGGGATGTTATAGTTAGGTTGAGATTTTACACTCCAAATCATAGAAATTCAGCAGTTATAGTTACCTGAGCTAACTATAACTTAAGCCCCCACAATGCACTGCTTATGACTTCACATTTTACATCACTCATGAGATGGTCCAGTTACAGCACTGGTTACATGACAGTGCGCGCTAAGAACGAAATACAATGCAATACATCCCTGATGGCAGACTTAGAGCCAGAACTGTGGCATTTGTCACTAGTCTATCACCAGACCAATCTTTGACTTTACATACATGCATGACTGATTGGCATGACTAATGCTTGTTTCACCTAGGCAATAATTTTTTACTTTTTTCCCTGTCGGGTATTATTGTAATTGTCCATCTAAAAATATACCATATCTCAACTAAATTTTCCACATCAGTTATAACCTGTGACTATCTAAAGCTGATAGTAACATTGATGAGTGGTAGGTACCTGATCATGTTTCCTTGTGAAATTGTGCCTCACTAATACATTACAAAGATGCATACATTGCTATTTCCTCTTACCTGCCATGGCCGGATGTCTTTGGAGTCAGCGCATGAGTTGCCGATAAAAGGGCCTTCTCCCGGTGTGCAGGATAACAGATTATGTAAAGCGTGAGCCATGGCATACACTGCTGTGTAGCTTTGGTAAGTGTAGCTTAGATCATTCAGTTCGAACAATGAGCTGGCAAGTTTACCCAAAGACTCTACCCCAGAGCAAGACGTCAATTGGCTTGGATTGGCTTCTTGTTCTACTCTTTCAGTCAGATTAACTTTTGGAAATGTACAGTGGAGCGCCTCTTCCCAGAATTGTTTTATAAATATGTCATGAGGGTATCTTGAAGGGTGAAGGCGATACAAAAACCTCTCAAAATCCTGCAGGTGATCTGTGTAGGGTGCGATTCCTAGGGACCCATTGAATATTTTCCAGGCATGATTTGGGAGCAGTCCGCGGGATATGATAAATGCTACAGTGAATATCCAGACTTTGCTGGTGATGTTTTGTTCATAAAGGGTTTGCAGTAACAACTTGACATGGACCTCAGGGCTGTGAACAATGATCACCTTAACTGAGTGTTCCTGGATCATTTGAGCCAGTTGTAAAATCTTCTCCTTGGAGAATCTGAGGTTTATTTGTTCCGTGAAGGCAACACAACCACCGTTGTCTTCAATGTGTTTCTTGATACCTTGGCCACCCTGCAAACCCAGCTCATCATTAGAAATGATCATTCCTACCCATGTCCACTGAAAGTGACCAATCAGACTAGCAAGTGCCTTGTTCTGGAATGTGAAGCTACGCACAGTGCGCAGGAATGAAGGGAATTGGTGCTTGTCGCTGAGGGAAGGGAGTTGAGATAAGTGACTGATCTGCCAAGGAGTAAAAGAGAATGCACAAAATGCACACAAATAAAGATAATTCAGTTGTAACAAATATTTATTTTTTACCACACATATCTTAAAGATGATGACATATGGGTTACTGGTGAACATGGTATATTTTCTGTAGTTGGCCTCCATAATGAATGCACATCATATACTTATCCTGGTGAGAAGATCTGACACGCCTACATGAACCTCTGCCTCACATTCCACACACCACAAAGATCCCTCTGCTCGGCCCATCTCTCCCTTGTGACGATACCACGCACAACAAAGACCAGATCAGGAGGATGGTCCTTCTCCATCCTCTCTACCAAGGCATGGAAACCCTTCCCTGTCCACCTCCGACAGACTCCAAGTTTTCGAAGGACCTCAAGACCTGGGTCTTCGACAGAGCTCTGTAATCTCCGGTAAGTCAGCTGAGGCCCGTGCAGGTAGGAGCGGTGGGGTGTTGGGACCGGGGAGGATTTTGACAGACGACGGCGTGGGAAAACCTATTATTTAGTTAATATTCCCTTGTTGTTGAATGTTGATATTCCCCCACCCGGCCCCACCGCTCTTACCTGCACTGGCTGCGGCTGCGGGAGCTGTGCAATCCCACCTCTCCCCTCAGCGCCTTGAGACCCCATTCAGGGGACTAGCTGTGATGTACAACCACTGATTGATATAGAAGAGTACAGAAAGCAAGGCACATATTCAGTCCTATAGTTTAGTCAACGGCTGTGGAGAAGCATGATTTGCATCTTTAGTTATTCATCACTTTTAGACCCAGGTGTACAAACATTTCACACTGGGTTTGCACCAAAAAAGTGATGCAAACCGGTACAAAATGTTTTTGGGGGATTTACTTTCCAGTGCAAAGCTTGTTTTGCACTGGAAAATTGCCAGAAAATAATGCAAAGCAATGCAATGCGCTGCTCTGTATTATGCTGTGTCAATTATACGTACCATGGGTGGTAAATAGACATTCCTATGTAACCTCCTATGTTTTGTTAATGCAAAACCCTATCTACTAGTAATAGCAGACAGTGTTTAGCACCAAAACATAATGCCACTTTGAAGCAACAGTTATAAAGAAGAAAAGCTTTTATTTCTCCTAAGTTTTTCCACTTTGCATATGTGTTGCACCATAGAGCCTCCACTCGATGTTGGAAATGTTTTCAAGTTTGTCTAGGCATATCATTTTGTACTAGAAGAGTACCCTTTGGGTACAATAACCAATGCTAGACTCCTGCAGGCACCTTTCCAGCTTGGTGCAAAGGGATGTGTGTGGCGCTCAACAGACTGATTGACCGTCAGTGCCATTTCTTAAAATCAATTAATATATAAATCTTTATTCAATAAATAAAATCACCATAAAAGATTACAGATCAAAAAAAATATCATCACATTCCTAGTTAATAGAAAATAAACAGTATCATCGCTCATAAAACTGTGAACATTAAGACAATTAATCAGGTCTCATTTTCCTAAACACCCATGCAGTTCAAAAAAGGATACAGCAGTAACAATAACATAATTGGTGGGGAGCATCTAAAGATACATCAGAGTAGGCCTAACTTGTTTCAAGTTCAAAGATTTCAACAAGGGGAGTAAAAAACGCTTTCTCTGTCAGCTGAAATAAGAGCAACACATTGTAAAATGCAGCATGTCCTGCGGAGACAAATTGTCACAGCCGCAGGGTGCCCTAACCGCAGACTGTACCCACCCACACAGAGTTGCCAAAAATGGTGCAGTTGATTGGACCTAAACCTGACCAATAAGATCCTCTCATGCTGTGAGTGAACCATGACCGGATACGCCATTCCCTGCAAAGCATGTTACCTCAAACTGATGGCTTCTGAAGATCTAAGCCCTCTCTCACTGGGTGAGAGCATTTCAAAAACAACCTTTTAACGCTCCCCAGGTCGCAGACCGAGAGAGAGGTAGGGTCCACAAAAATATCAGACCTATCTATGGTAGAAAAGGCTGCCTTAACATAAGCTATCCACTTAGTGTTATTTACCTGATCTAGGGCTAACCAGCCCTCAAGGATTAACTGGCTTAGCTTCAGTTCTGCCCTGCTCCAGATCTTAATCCAGCACAGGAGTGGACTTCAAGACATCAAGTACAATAATTGTTCAAGCCTGAGTTCCGCAGGCACGGAAAAGTCTGGGGTAGACAGAGGGACCTGGACCAACGTACGTAAAAAATCAAATCCACCTTGATCCCCAAACCTCACTACCATAACGAAGACTGTGTAATGCACTTGGCCTGATAGATTTGTTGGATATCCCTTGGAGCTCCAGAACAAAGCCTATGCACAAAACTAAAAACCATCCCCATTGTTTTTACAGACTCTTTTCGCCTCAACCAGAAGTTTCCAACAATTATAAACATCAAATAAAACACCCAAATTGGGGAACTCTTTAACTTTGCTCAGGGTAAAATTGGATATGTTAAAAGTCTTGCTAATTGTCGATTTAGGGTTCACAACCATTACACATGATTTCGAAAAGTCAAGATGCCCCATAATAGACACATACCTAGCCAACAGCAAATCCAACCCATGTGCTGTCCGAGCCATAAGGACAGTGTCATCTGCATATAATAAAACAGGGAGAAACTGTTGCCAACTTTAGGGCAGTTGGCCGAAACTGCTAAGGGTGCTGACTCTAGCCCATTCACATACAAGGTGGACAAGAATGGGGGATGTATGCATGCACCGCTGAAGAACCTTACAGCTCATGAAGAATGAACTAGTACACACTGCACCCTGAGTAAAATGCACCAAGGCTGACGTCGTTCAATGGAGATCAGCCAAAAGGGCCACAATACTAGGATCAACCCCTATCTTACTGAGCAAAGCCCAGAGTTTTACTTGATTCACACTATCAAATGTGGATGTCAAATCCATAAATGCTAAATTTAAAGAATCAGACCGGGCGACGGTGATTCAAACAAATGTCTGAAGTAAAACTCTCCGCCCTAAAGCGATATTGAACATCACTGAAAATATTTTCTAATGCCCAGTCTTACAACCTATTTAAAATCACCCTCACCAAGGCCTTAACCGTTGCATCCAATACGAATATTGGTCAATAACCTTGTGGGTTATCTTTGTCCCCTTAAAAAAATAGGAACAATCATGGCAGTGGACCATGAGCGTAAGGACCCTTCCTGTGCAACCGCATTCAAAGCCTGCGTTAGAATTGAGGCCCAGGCTTCTGTATTTTCTTTGAGCAGATCTGGCAGTACACTGTCAGGGCCTGGGGCCTTATTACTAGACAAGGCATGAATGCCTTCTGTGACTTCATCTAAGGTGAAGCCCACTAGGTTACCAACTGTGACAGGTGCAGCAGGGATTTTAACACCTCGTCTAACTTTCTGATTAAAAATACCTTCACAATGATCCACCCACCGTTGTTTTGAGATGCAATGCCATAGGAGTGGGCCAGAGCAAAGGAGGCCCTGTTAACTACTCTCCAAAAAAGAGAGCTTCCACTGTCTCAGAACATGACAGAGCTTCTCCCAGGCTGATTTATGTAGGCTATGTTTGCACATCATTTCAGCCTGCTTCTAAGTCCGCCTACATTCTTTGATCAAGTGCCCATCCCTGCAGTCTGTAACAATCATTAGTTTATGAACCCCCATGGCTATGCCTTCGAAAGCTTCCATTACCTTCCATAACCCTGCATCTCTATCAAGAATATTTTTGATTTCACACAGCCGAGTTGCAAAGAGGGAGGCTTGGAGGCACTGAGGGTACACCGGAGATCATTTCTACCTTCATCCCTGGTCAACAGCAGATAGCCTCAATACAGCCTCGGATATATGACGTTACAACGCAGGCTATTACAATGCCTGCCTTTACAACGCGGTTTTTACATCGCAGTCCATTACAACGCATAGCGCTTTGGGGTGCTGGATAGTGAATAGTTTAATTTACTATTCCAACTCCAGTCCCCGTGGACACTAGGGAAGGTTATTGGATAGTAAATTAACCTATTCCCTATCCTAGAGCGCCCCCCAGAGCAATGCGTTGTAATGGTTTGCTTTGTAAAAGTTGCGTTGTAATGGTAGTTCGTTGTAAAAGTTTTGTTGTAAAGGCTGTTTACCTACAGCCTCCCTTACTTGTAGTTTTGGGACAATGGTGATATCCAAGGTAAAGAATTATGGGTTGTGATCACTAAAAGAGCTCAAAATAAAATATTACAATGAGAAATAAGTATGTTTAATGGGGCTGAAACAATTATAAAATAAATGATCAACAGCCTCTCTCTTTAAAAAGTTGGGCAAATTTCGGGATTCAAAGAGTTCACCAGTTTCTCCATACTGAAAACCAAATTATGAGTGTCTCAGAGCTTATCAAGTTCCCAACCTTCCTGTGCGTGTACAAAATGTAGACCATTTTTCAACAAACACCCACAAGTAAAGGCATATAGCTATGTAGGGGAGGGTTACATAAATGACAATTAAAATCACCAACAAGGGCGATTTGAACTTGGTCATCACCCTTAGTTGAAATGGATCTCAAAACACCATCCAGATGAGAAACTCTGAAGGGCTCTGAGCTACCTGTTTACTATTATAAACATTGATTTGATCTTAGTAGTTAAAACATGTAACTGCCCTCTCTCTCTCTGTCACACAACGTGGCTCAGCAACCATGGGAGCTGCGCCTCATTGTGTGACAGTTTTGTAAATCTGGGCCTTCCTTTATCTTTAAACTTTAATTTCCAAACTAGTTATTTCTATGATACTAACCACGTGTTGTAATCCCTCAAGTACTCCAGGTTACCAATGAGTTCCCCATTGTTCATGACCCTGCATGGAGCCTTCTGTACTCACTTCCATTACATTTTCTCATATTTAACACTTCCAGTAGAGCATGCACAGAGCAGCAGTCTCCTCAGACTGGAAGCCAGGAAAGGCAGTGTGGCAAAACCCATGTCCTGAAGGAGTACCTCATCACAGGGTGGCTATTAGGAATGCAGACTTAAGAGTTTACCCTCGGACATCTTTCCTATCCAGCTGATCTCTGACTTCTTATGACTGTTCTCTGACAGCCCAACCCCCCAACCCCCACCTCTGTTAACTGTCAACCATTCCTTATGCTGCTTTGTCTGTGCATCACACTTTCCTCTGCCACTTCACCTGTACTGCCTGTTTCTACAAAAAACAAAACCCAACAGGTACAGTACTCTATTAATTTATGCCTGCAGCTTGTGTTATAAGTGACATACACAGGGCACTCTTTAATCTCACACACCAATCAATATTTAAAATATTGCTTTTCACCTATACAGTTTTGTGTTATCACACCATCAGCCTTGCAGCCTTTGAGGAAGAACACTAACACATTTGGAGGAATACAGAAACAGAATAAGGAATTGAGATCATAGTAAAAGAGTAACTATCTATGGTTTTAATTTGTTATTAAGCATCATTTTGTTATCAATACAAATCATGAAGCAAAATGTTGACGTAGCATCCTGGCAGCCCAGGTACTCACCAATAACCACGCCACACTCGGAAAGTACTTTTTTCACGCCTTTATTCAGCTACTTGTAAGTCAGAATGCAACATTCTAAGTCTGCCTTCAACTAATCTCTCCAACGCTTATATCACAGGCCTACCATGTACAGTGGGAACCAAAAGAGTTGCAGCGTTATTTTATTAACAAGACACTACAAGATGATTCACAAAGGTAACCTGAGACAAAAGTCTAACTTTATGACTTTTGATATTCACAGAAGTCATTTACGACTTTTGGTAATCACAGAAGTAATTTACTAGTCGTATCTTTACATCCACACTCGGCGAGGAATTCCCACAGTTGGGACAGAATCTCTGAACCCAGGCTGGAATCTCCGCAGTCGGGGGCTAATTTCCGGCTCAGGCTACATGAAGTCTAATCAACTACAACTGCAGTCAATTGACACCACCTGGAAGACCTGCACTGAAAACCATATAAATGCAGCACAAAAACAAGGCTTCGGTTTGGCCACATAGAGTTCCTGCATGCCTGCTCTGCACTTCACTTCAAAAAATGCTACACAAGAGGAGAAAGAAATATTATACTGATCTTTGAGATCGTTGTGAGGCACCCCAAGATCCACAAAAGGCATGTGAAACTGCCCCATGGTTACCCCCTTACAGCACCAGTGGCACACAGATAGAAGCCCTATGGCAGCATTTAGCCCCTGCAGACACAGCATTGGGGGAGGTTGTCCGCACTGTAAATAACATAAAGAAGAAGTGGCAGGACAAGAAGAGGCACATGAAGGAGAAGTAGGTCAGGATTGAGTTTGCCAGAGTTCTCCCTGGTGTACAATCCAGACCTGCCTCCATCTCACCCCACTAGCGGAGGCTGTCCTCCACACCATACAGCCTCACATGCTCCATGGGCTGCCTGTGAGTAATGTCCGCAATGTGGTTCCAGGTAAATGTGATGACAAGAACATGGGCATGGAATGTCTGTGTTGCACTATAATTGTGACTATGGAAGTTGTCCCAAGTATGTGTAAAAAGCAAAGTGAGTCAGAGCCTCATGTGTCTCCTTTTGTACGTTGAACCACAAGTCCCAGAATCCTTTGTGTTGCAAAAGACAAATCACATTTCCACTATCACACACAGGGACCCAGCACTGGTGCATATATACCTAACTCTGCTAAATAACAATAGACAAAGTGCCTCTTCCACTTAGCCATCTGCCGCTGGGGCAGGTAAGAGTGGTGCGGGCGGTACTGGGGAAATTGAAACACAAAAGAATAGTGAAAATACATGAAAAAAATAAATAAAACCACTTACCTTGTGCTTGCCGTATCGCTGAACACAAGGTAAATGTTTTTTAATAATAATTTCCCTATTTCAGCATCTGTCGAATTCCACCCTCTGCCCTGCCCTGCACTGCCCTCCCACCCCCCCCGTGTTCCTACCTGCACCCACCACAGTTGCCCTTAGCATTACTGTCAGCATGTACATGCAGTGAGGAAATGTGTGGCAAGTTGCACATGTACATTTTTGGATTGCTGACTTTTCTATTTTCGCCTCTATTGACACTTTCAGCCAGAGTCCAGTCTTCCACTGCAGCAGAGGTTCCTGCATCTACTGGGAGGAAACAACATCAGCCACAGCAATCCGTATCACCACAAACGGGTAAGTAAAAGGGGCCAGGGAAGGATCCAAAAGCCTACATTGTAAGCAGGCAATACATAGACATATTACATTGCATGTATTCCATCAACAGTGCCAGAGCTGTGAACTGAACGTTGAAACCAAGTGCATCACATGAGGCAACTAGAAGGTTAACTGACAAACTGTAAAGGTTCAAGACATAGGCACAGGAATTGGAAGAATATTATTGTAGTTTATTCTTCAAAGAAGATCTCAGCCACCAGATCATTAATACATCCACCAGCCCATTAACTGCTCTCAGATCTTCACATTTCAAAGGATGCAATGACCTAGACACATTCTAAGCATAGAAACATCAGAAAGCTAGAATGTTTACAAAAAGGATCATAGAGACAATGTGGAGAACAAATAATGAGCAAGATATCACACATCTCCCTTCTCAAGAAAACAAAGCTCAACCCTGTTGCAAAACAACACAAGTAAATACAATAATTCTAACATACCAAAAATAAATAAATAAAATAAAGCGGAAACTAAAAATAAATAATAAATAATTCTCACAATAAAATCAAAGAAGGTTGCAAGTAGACATGTTATAGGTATAACAAAATCAAACATAATCAACAAGATATTTGGGTGGAACAGATACTCTAGAGGAACGTCGTACATTACCATCCTCCTTTTGTGAACCAACATCTTCCCCTTGTGGAGCAAATGAAGTAGAACATTTGTCATCAGAACAGGAGTTTTTATGAAAATTGCTTTTCAACAACACCACCCTATTTAAGTTCCATACTCTATAGTCATGAGTCTTGACAGCATTTGTAAAAACCTTGATGACTTACATTGGTTTAAGATATTTTGGATTACTATGAAATCCAGGACGTTTAACAGCAACCCAGTCACCAATCTTTACATGTAACATCTTTGTAGATTTCTTTTTGTTAAAATACATTTTCCTCCACAGAGCTAAACTTTCTTCTCTAGCTTCCAAGTCATCTTGATTTACAGAAGACTCTTTACCCTTGGATAAACAATATTTATTTACCCATGGAGGTTCTACATTGGTATTTGGTATTCTTCCTCTAAAGAGTTGAAAATGATTTTTCCCAGTGGTCGAATGAGGTGTCAACCAATATTCATTTACTTTTTCCACCACCTTTTTTTTCCAGTCCATGAACGTTAATTTTTTTAAGGAAATGGTCTCCTTTAAGACCCTATTCAGCCTCTCAATCATACCATTTGCCTCTGGGTGGTAAAGCGCACATCATTTTTGCACAACACCATTAGAAGCAAGAAATTCCTTCATCCCCTTCGATGCCAACTGTTCACCATTATCAGTAAGAATTGAGCAAGGAATACCTTAACTCAAAAATAAACTTCTCAAGCAATCAATCACATGCTTAGAATCAATACTAGATAGAAATTAAACCTCTGGCCAACGAGAAAAAATATCAATAACAACTAAAACAAACCACTGAGAACCTTTCTCACTAATGGGTCCAAGTATATCCAAGGCAATTTCCTCCCAGGGACGTGAAGGTCTCTTCCTGACAATCATAGGTTATACTCTTGGAGACTTAGATTTGTCAGATGTGACACAAGACATGCATTCACAAATTTCTCTCTCCACCAATTTGTCCATCCCTGGCCACCAGTAAGACATGCACAATATTTCTTTGGTTTTAGTAATACCAGGATGAGATACATGAGCCAATTTTATCAATTCATTTCTCAAGCTACATGGAGGAACCGATTTTGTACCTCTAAACAACAATTCATTCTCAACAGACAACTCATGCCTTATATTCCAGAAAGATTTGGTCCCTTCCATTCCCACATTAGGATTTGGCCAATCCTTGTGTAACAAAGAGATTACTTCCATAATGACTTAATCTAACTTAATTGCCTCCCGCCATCTCTGCTCATCTATATGACCATGATCCACAACACACACTCAATCATAACTTGTTTCCATCTCCTCCTCACCAAGACACGCATTCTCAAGGGAAACAAGATGAAAGAGCACATCTGCGACACAATTCTCCAACCCAGGAATGTATTTTAGAGAAAAAGAATATTCTTGAAGCCCAACTATCCACTTGGTAATACGACTGGAAACTATATCAACACCCTTTCTTTCAAAAATTTCAATCTAGGGCTTGTGGTCAGTCCTGACCTCAAACTGAATTCCCCACAAGAATTTTTTCAGCTTCCTAATTGCCCAAAACACTGCTAACGATTCTCGTTCCACAACAGAATACCTTGATTCTGGATCCTTTAAACTTCTGGACAGGAAAATGATTGTATTTATCCCAGAAGGAGAAACTTGTTGAATGACTGCTCCTAAACCTTTCTCGCTAGCCTCGGTGGCAAGTATGCATTTACATTTTGGATCAAAATTTTGAAGAAAAGGAGCATCTTTCAAATGAGTCTTAATCTCGGAAAACTCCTCTTCACATTCCTCAGACCATACAAAGCTGATACCTTTGCGTAACAGGGACCTCATATTGACTGTTAAGTTAGCAAAATTCTTAACAAACTTAGCATTGTACTCACCCATGCCTAAAAATGTAATGACCTCTTTGTTAGTTTGAGAACCCATTTCTTGTATTGCATTAACCAATTCTTGTTTAGGCTTGATGCCATACTAACTTGTGTGATGACCCAAATAGTCTAAAGCATTGGTCCTAAATTTGCACTTCTCTATCTTCACCGTTAAGTTATGCTCACTCAATTTCATCAGCACAGATCTGAGAATGTTATCATGTTCATTCATATTATTAGCAAAAATCAGCAAGTCATCGTGATAGATACACACTCCTTTTATCTCTTTCAAAACCAACTCCATAGCACGTTGAAAAGCTGAAGAAGCTGACACCAACCCAAAAGGCATATGCACAAACCTAAACGTACCAAAAGGAGTTATAAATGCCATTAGATCTATTGATGACTCCTCCAACTCAATCTGGTGGTACGCAGATGTTAAATCAATCATGCTAAAGATTTTGGCACCACCTAACAAAGTTACCAATTCATTAATATTAGGCAGTGGATACCTATCTACTACCACGTTCTTATTTAGTTGGCGCAAATCTATGCATAATCTCAAATCGCCGTTGTATTTACACGCAGCGACTACCGGAGCCAACCATTCAGTTCCTTCCACTTCCTCTATTATACCCCCACTCTTCAGTTTCTCAATCTCCATTTGCATTTCTGCCCTAACCGATATTGGAACATTTCTGACCTTGCAGCAAACTGGAACAGAACCAACCTTTAATTTTATCCTATGTTGGTAACCTTTCAGGCATCCTAACCCCTTTTTAAACACATTAGGAAAACCTTTAGTAAGATTATGCACATATTTATCATCACAAGGATTGTCAACAGTGTTCAACCTTTCTCTTAATAAAATGGGTGGATTTGAATTTGGATCTAAATATACACCTAAGTCACCTAGGTGCAGCCAGCTAATAATGCTATCTCTTTTTTTAGAAATGTAAATTTTCCCAGAAATCATTCTGTCCTTGTACTCAATTACACCTAAGAAATAGCCGTGTAGCTTTATTGGCTCACCACCATAGGCAAGTGGAATTATATTAGGTTTGAGTAACTTAATCTTGCCTTTGAGCTTACTTTCATAAAATGCATTAGAAACAATAGTAATTTTTGCTCCTTAATCAAATAAAACTTTGGTTAACTGCCCGTCAACCATAATAACATCAATGGGACTTTTCTTTGAAGAAGCAGATTGAACTTGCACAATAACTTGACCACATTCAAAATCTTCAAACCCTCCATCTGAATTATTTTCTTCATACACCTCAACTCTTTTCACTTTTGTTTTTAGCTTCGTCTTGCACACAAAAGAAAAGTTACCTTTTCTTTTACATTTGGAACAAACATGGTCTAACGCTGGGCATTTTCTGTCATTTGCTAGATGACCTGACTTGTCACACCTAAAACACTTCAAATGAGAACTGTTATCGTTCATCTTCCTTTGATCACTTTTAGCTTTGACATCCCGAATGACCTTGCTTTTAACATTAGCATTGTTGACAGTTTGAATATTGATATCTTTCATACTGTCTTTCTTGACGACATCAAAACATTTCAAAAAAATTTCTATTCTTTTCGCAATAGTTAGGACCTCATCAAATGTTGGTTCGTCCCTCACCCAAAGCTCATCCCTGACCTTTTCCATGTTGCAACCTAGCATGAACTGGTCCCTGATGTGTTCATCACTTAACCCCTCAAATTTACAAGAAGACGCCAGTCTCCTCAAATCAGTGACATATGTTCCCACACTTTAATCCTCCTTCTGCAATCTCTTTCCAAAATGATACCTTTCCAATATGGTACTCTAGGAAGATAATGCTTATCTAATTTCAGAATACATACTTCATAGTCATTTAACCCATTAGATTCCGCATCTGTTAGCTCAGGAAGATGATCGAACACATCTTGCCCATCAGCTCCTAGGCAATGAAGAAGAAGAGATGTTTTTCTCCCAGCGCTTAGAGACGCACCACACACCATGGAATAACGTTCAAAAACATTTTTCCACTTCTTCCAGCGTATAAGAGGATCACCAGGACTAGCTAAAAAGAAGGGAGCTGCTGTTACATTTTGCATGGCGCCAAACATAAGCTAATTGAAAATACTAACAATACAAAAATCAATAGATAACTTTACATACACCGGGGTGGAAAGACACAAGAGTGATAATATGGTAAGTAACAATATTATATCAGACAAGAAGACAATCAAATGTCACGCAAGGCTTCAAGAAAATAAAATTAAAAATTCACTCCGCTAACTGTGTGCAGCTGAAAAGAGTCTTCAGAAATGTTCAAACGTTATAATGGGTGCGAACCGCAGAGTTTTGGTGTGCACTGTAAGTTACCTGGAAAGTTAGAACAATGCGTGTGGATCGGTGAGAAAGCATTTGGTACGCCCTGTAAATTACCTGGAAAGCATAAGAGCAAAGCGTGTGGATCAATGAGAAAACATACACAATAAACTCAAAACGATCCACTCAGCGACGTGTAAAGTAACGTATCAAGCTTGAGCGGCTTGACTTGCCCGCAAACTCATACGCAGATGAAATTGACGTTGAATAAAATGACTAGAATGACACCCACAGAAGAAGAAATCCAATATGGCTGCTGTGACGTGCTGATGATCCACTGCGTCACCGCGCACACAAGCGCATTGACATCACTCAGACACCAGAAGCCTCTCTCGGAGAATGCCACCGCAAAGCTTGGAATCCCTTCAGCTTCAGTTGACAACAATGACGCCACCGGAGGACAGCAATGGAGTCTTGGAATGTTCGAGGTAATTAAAAAAAAACTTGAGCTCGTGCTAATTTGAAAATACCTTGAAGGTATGTTTTATTTCTAAAACGTATGTTCGAACTAATTACTGTACATGCCGCAATTAAACCAATGATGGTAGATAAGCCCACGTACAAGTATCCTCGGCAAAACAAGCACACAGCACACAAAAAATAACCTCTTAATGTCAAAAGTCACGCACCAAAAGTCGGAAACGGATCAATTAAGAGCAAATGAAAAATTGGCAATCCAAATAAAAACTACTCCTTTAAAGATCACACAGGAGCATATCACAGAGACACAGATAATGTAACGCCCCAAAAAATTTCTTTAAAATCCATATAAATATTAAGAGAGTTGCTTCCTGAAGTAAAAAGACGAAGGAGAGAGCTCACCCAATTAGACCACTTACATTCCAATCCTCATGATCTTCAATCATCAAGAAGACTCTTTAAATTGGAGTCCTTGAGACCTTTAATTCTCCTTCTCTTTATGTGTTGAGATCTTCCATAAGACTGCTGACTATGCCAGTAAAAAGGTTCAAGAAATAGGCACAGGAATTGGAAGAATATTATTGTAGTTTATTCTTCAAAGAAGATCTCAGCCACCAGATCATTAATACATCCACCAGTCCATTAACTGCTGCCAGGTCTTCACATTTCAAAGGATGCTATGACCTACACACATTCTAAGCATAGAAACATCAGAAAGCTAGAATGTTTACAAAAAGGATCGTAGAGACAATATGGAGAACAGATCATGAGCAAGATATCACACAAACACACATATCTGTGAAGGCCCAATTATGTTGTGCACGATTCCAGTTCCTACAGTGACATCTGCTACAAGGTTGACTGTGACAGACCATTAAAATCTGTTTGGACAGGGAACAGGGTGTGGCCAGCCACAAAATCACATCCCAGAAGAGTATGTTCCTTTTCATCATGATACGTGTAGTTGCGCTAAGCTCAGAGTTGACTGTAGTGTTACGACAAATTTGGGGGAACCAGAGCTCTGTATCTCAGACACATAGTGCCTGATCACAAAGCTCATCATCACTCACAGTAGGGGCACCTCCCTTTTGGGGGAGTTGTTTCAGTTGGGGGCAAATACTTCACAATGCAATAGTTAGGTCCCCTTGTGAATCAGGCACCCGTTGTCAAAAGGTCCTGGAGGTCTCACATATGCACATATATTTAATCCTCTGAGGCAATGAATTCCTTAGAGACGTTGACAACACTAAGTGCTGTCATGTGCACATGACATATTGCATGACCGATGTTTTTACTCTTGTCAACAGCTGTGGTTTAGATACATTAAGTGTGGCTTGCAAAATAGTCTCAGGATGGAATTTTTGGACAGAGTTGTAATTATCTAGCGTTCATCATTGACAACTGCAAACCACATTTTGTCTGTATCACAACAGGTTGCTCAGGTGAAAAAAGCACCAACCATCTGATCACAAACTCGCATAACCTGTCCTCTGTTCAGTGCAATGGCCTTTGATGCCCGTATTCAGACCTAGATGAGGGTCCAGTGATATGTGTAAGCCATGCCTTAAAGCTATGTTGTGCAAGAGATAACAGGCTGATATGATCTTGCACACAACTTTAGGGGAGTATATCAGCAGCCCGCTGTACAGTCAAGACATCTGAATCGCAACTTCAGGAGACGTGTGCGCTCTATGATGGCTCGAGTTTGTATGTGTGCCCTACTGTACCTACGCTGAGGTACAGTGGGGAGAGTGCATACCTAGCATCACCTGAGGAGGGAAATTTGGGAACTTGATTACATGCCCCTCTTGCATCTGTACAGTACATGATCTATACTTTAGTACATGGAGTGTCTGTTGAGGCTGAGTATATGGCATGATGAATATTGTTGTAAATGTTTGTTTAGGTGAGATAGCATTTATACATTACATTTATACACATCACACATGTTTTGTGCTTGGTTCCTACCAAGTAGCCACATGTTTCCAAATTCACCTTAAGAAATCTGCTGGGCAAGAGGTGACCTGCAGGTTAAAAAGCTGTCATTGGTGCTGCCTGGAAACACTGCATGCACATTAATTATTCTATCAGTGGCATTACAGACACTCTGTACATTGATGGAATGCCATTGGTGTCTATTGCAGAAGATGTGTGCAATGCGTTGAGGTGGCGGAAGAGCCGCATGGGTACAATCAATAGCATGCAGCACACGTGGGAAGCAGGAAATGAGGTACAAATCCCTAGCAACCTTTTGTATCCTGTCCAGTGTATGGTGCATTCATATGTAGAGGTGGCCTCTTGTATTGATGCAGCTCAGTACCTTATGCAAGTGCCAGGACCGGCTTGCCTAAGAGATGCCCACAAGGTCACTGGAGACCCTTTGGAATTACCCTGAGCAAACAAAATGTAGAGCAGCAAGAATTTTGAGATAGGCAGGGATGGCATAGGAGTGACAGGTCACAGAGTCAAGTTTCTGCTCCCACTCACGAACCATTTCCAAGATGACATCTGTGGTAAACGATATCTGGCCCTTACATCTTGACTGGACATCCCAAACAGGTTAATCCTTTGTCTGAAAATCCTCTCTACTCTCCTCTTCCTCCTCCTCGAATCCTCTCCACAAATCTTCTTGATGCATGGCAAGAGTCAGAGAAACAAACACATTCACCGACATGTTGAAAGGTTTGTATGTGTTAGCTCTGTTTTTATGTTTGCTTCAGGGCTGGGATTGGCTGTTGGGCTACAGTGTTTCAGCTAAAGTTAGGGTATGGTAAGCAATTACACAGGTGTTTAACATTGGCAGCAATGATCATCCGGCCAGAGCCTGAGATTCCACCTCAAATGTGGAGATTCCAACCTGACTGCGTAGTTAAACATGTGACTTGTACATTATTTCTGTGAATACCTAAAGTCATGAATGACTTTTGGCTCAGATTATCTTTGTGAATCGGCCTCTACATCTCCTGCTTTGTTAAGTAAAAGGTTTACAAAAATTCTAAATAAATAAACTTACGAATAAATACAAGCATCAATACAAAGATGTACAGGCAATTACAATTTTTCAATTAAGCGTTGTGGCATCTGAATCACACATCCTGATTAGATCACTGTAAACTGGCAGTCGAAGTGTCAGTGCTCTGCAGAGGTGATGTAGAATTACCAGCAGACAGAGTCATCAACCCTCTGCCGAGACACAGTCTCTACATTGTCATCAATGTTTTGGTGAGTGATGGGCCACATGACGAGAAGGAGAAGAATCTCTTGTAACTGACTTACCAGGTTGCTTTCAAAGCCTTCAAAGAAGCATCATACTTTATGTTCCTGTGTTGTTTAACAAGCAATCAATCTCCTCTTATAAACATGACATGATGTTGGCTGTCAACATTTATTTTTATTGTCTGTTTGTGACCAAAGTCCCTTGTATGAGTGTTTTCCTATTCTTGGATTTGAGGTTGGCCCATTGGGGCAGCTTGGTCGTCATGGCCCTTCTAACCATGAGAGTTGCAGGGCTTTCCCCTGTCGTTGAGGAAGGGTTTGAACGGTAAGCTTGAAGAGTAGTGTCCAAAACAACTTTGGAGCCGAGCTTCTCCAGTGCAGCACCCTGAACAGCTTCTTTATCGTACTCTTGGACTGTTCTACCAGGCCCTTGGAATGTTTTTTTTAATGCTTTATTTAGAGGTGATTTAAAAAGTATTTGAAAATCTCAACTATCAAAAGATGGGCCATATTAAGATTTTAAGATTGTAGGTTCACACTATTTCATAAAGATGCTATCTAATTTTTGAATAGCCTTTTCATGTGTAGGGGATGAAAGGTCTCTCACCAATTAAAAAACAGTTTATTCATCAACAATGACTAGAAGATGATGTCTATTCTCAAGAGAACCAAAGAAATCAATGGCAATTGTCTCAAGTCTTAAATTCAGTTTTTACCCATTGGTCAAGGTAAGTAAACCAGTTTCTTGGTTGCAACTATACCTTGATGTCACTCACGGGCGACGTTGATCACCTGTTGTCGTAGACTCTCAGGAATAATGATTTGTGTACCTCAAAGATTGAGGCCTTATTGAGTCAATGAAAGTTAGTCTCTTACATTTTTGAACTTCAAATACTCACTGGTCTAGAGTGCTGGTTCCATGATTGATGAGCAATAATGTCTTTTAATTTTAACATTTGGCTCGTGGCAGTGACAATTTGTTCTTAAACCATGTCAGCTAGTGATCAGGTACCAGGGCACTCTAATAGAATTCTTGAAAATATTCAGCAAGATTCTGATATTTCCCCGGATGATGAAGAATTCTATAGTTGCTTTCTTGTATCCTCCTACCCCAACATGCAATTCTAGTAGGCATTTTGGCTTTGGAATTGCCAAATATTAACAGTGCTTGTTATTCAGTCAGTACTGTGAAAGTCTTTCCTACAAGAATACATGGAAATATTCACAAGCCCAAAGAGCTGCAAACTTTTTTTTAATCAGGTTGCGAGTAAGCGTATTTAGTTTGTGACAGGCTTTTACTGCCATGTGCCATGATATTTCTCCAGACATTTGCCTATCCATTGTGCAGTGCAAGGATTGTGCCTAACTCAACAGGGCTAGCGTCAACTGCAAACTTTGTGTGAAGTTTGGGATCAAAGTTGGCCATTTCAGTGGCACTCTCAATAGCCTGTTGATTTTCCAGAAACTCTTCTCGTATTTTTGTGACCAATGAAAAGACATTCTTTTTTGTTAGTTGTTTTTTTGGCGCGCAGACCATAGCATTGTTTCGTATGTTGGTCATTCCAAGAAATTATCATAACATAGAAATGTCTTGTGGGGAATTTGCAGTCCAGAACACTTGCACTTTAGCCGGATAAGCTTTCATGCCCCCATCAGAAAGGTCACGCTATCGCGTGGTCAGAGAATGTCAAGCTTTTTTTCTGGCATTCACATTTGTCAGCCTTCAAATTGAAGCTCGCATTGTTCAGCAAACAGCATACTTGCATGCAAGCTTTGTCATGTTCTTTCCGTGTGGCTCTGAAATACCAATATGTCATTGTTACAGTTAAATGCATTTACTACAGGCTGTATGATATGTCACATGAAGACTTGGAAAAGTTGAGCAGCAAAGGATACACCAAAACTTATAGTGAAACAGACCAGAGGGGCAGAAATACGAGAAAGTGACTCGGTGCATTCTGCAAGACATTTGGCAGCGCTGCACTGAGTCACTTTCAGAGCACAGGAATGCAACTTATTTACAATGATATGTCGTATTCCTGTGCTCTCCCCTGTGCTGGCACACAAACAGCTGCCATGCGCCGTCGCAGGCACCCTTGCACCGTGGAGAGAAGTATTTTGTCGGAAGCTGCTGCCAATTAAAAGCCCCAGCAGTTGCAAGGTTACACATTAAGCACAGGCCAATGCTTAATTTGTAACCTTGCAACTCAGGGCTTTTATTAGGATGCAGCTTCAGACACCATACTTCTTTTTTTAGCCTGCCTAACAGGCAATTCACAACCCATGTACATATGAAGCGAATGTGCTTTAAAGGACATAACTTCTGGTTCCAAACGCACTCCCAATGCTTAATTTGTAACCTTACAACTGCCCAGGCTTTTATTAGGCAGCAGCTTCAGACAACATACTTCTTTTTTAGCCCGCCTAACAGGCAGCACACAACTTGTGTTAATGAGAAGTGAATGTGCTTTCAAGGACAAAACTTCTGGCTTCAGTCACACTCCCAATGCTTAGTTTATAATCTTACAACTGCCTGGGTTATTATTTGTACAAAAGGGGGTGGTGATGGACTGAGCATCTGAACCAATCAAACACTCTCACCCAGTCAACAGATCTGGGTTTAATCCATCACGTTCTTTATCCCACTCTGCCACCCCAGTTCAGACATGGCCGTATGCAAATCAGTCTGACCCTCTGCCTCATGGGAACAGTCCGGCCCGAACTGCCAAGCCATGCCTTTCCTGGACCGGAAACAAGCATCCTAGGACCGGTTTCTGGCATTTCAGCCGTCTTCAGCCAGGCTTACTTGAATCCAGTGGCAAAGTGAGCAAGGGACTCACGTCTGAGCATACCCTGCCAACTTATGGCGAACAAAGCGGTACAAAAGGGGGTGGTGATGGGCGGGTTTTTATTAGGCAGCATCTTCAGACAACATACTTCTTTTTTTAGCCGGCTTAATAGGCAACACCCAACTTGTGTTAATGGGAAGTGAATTTGCTTTCAAGGACAAAACTTCTAACTGTACGAGCTCAGAAACCAGGCTCCATTCTCAAATGTTGCTCAATATGGTGTGATTTTGGACAAAGCATTTAATTTTCCTACACGCAGTAAAAATACAGATGTCCTGGACTGCAGATAAATTATTTCCGTTAATTATTAGGTGCTGCTGTTGAGCATCAGAAACCACCAGATCATGTTTAGCACTGCATTTTCCTTATGTTTAAAATAACACAATATAATATAAAGCACTGTAACCTACATTCAATATTGGTTTCACTATTAAAACACTGCGCACAACCTTTGTAAATATGAAGGGAACCAGGAGACCATATCCTATCTTTGTTTAAAAAAAACAGGAAAGCAGGACTGTGTGTCCAGACTCGCATGCAGAGGTACGAACAAATGGACCTCTGTTAAACCATTCCCCCATAGCAAATGAGGCTACCAAAGTGAAAGAAGACCCGACAGCCTGTGGTCTATCTGCATATAAGTGTGTCAAGAATCCATTTGGTGAATTCCTCATGGTGTATTTTTGAAAATTACACACTGTGAAAAATAATTTGAAATGTCTTATACTTGTGTTGCTAATTGCGCTTACAACATAGCGAATCACTATGTCTATGTCCTAAGCATTCACAAATAGAAAATTCATTAACCCCTTCCATGCTTAGGATGAGCTCGTCGTGAGGCACAGTGGAGCTGTGCTCATGATGAGCTGAGCTCGTCATAACTGCACAGCCCGCCTCCGCGTGGCTAATCCCCCACCTTTGCGGGTGTTCTATTGGAGTGGGCGGAGTCTTGACGAGTCCAGTCGGTCATTAGCACAGCTCCACTGTGCAGCATGATGAGCTGGGCTCGTCAGGAGCACCAAGGCCCCGCGCGCGGCCCCTCCCCCCCGCACCGCGGGGGAATTAGCCCTGCGTGGAAGCAATTAAAACATAGCATTGTGCATGTACAAAGTACTATCAATTGCAAGTAGTTGGTGATCAGCTGCAAAGTATAAAAGGAGGCCCAAAATGCATCTTTCACAATGGCTCCACTCAATGCCGTATTGAGAAGGGTACGGATACTTGGAGCCCAACAGAGGATGATTTGGAGGAGAGGTTTTTCAGACAGAGGGTGACTATTCAGCTAAGAAGATCAGGAGGTCTATGATAGGTACATGTTTAGAAAAACTGCAATTTTTAGTGTAAATCATGAATTAGACCCTGTACTGTGCACACATACAAAAAGAAGATGTGTTATTCCTACCCACTTACAGGTTTTAAATGGAAGAGGTGTGGTGCAGCGGCCAGGGTGTCTGACTCTTGACCACAGCGTTCATGGTTTGATCCCCGGCAGCAGGTTAGCCCAGCACCATGTGACTCTGCGCACTAGCTTGCTTAATCTTCCCGACGACCCCTGTGCCGGAACACCTCCGTCAGAGGTAGCTGTGCGCTTTACAAATGCTGGCACTTATATATAGCTTACACCATTTAGCATCTGGAAGCTACCAACACATTGTTGCAGTTGCAGGAGGAATATCCCAGAGTACATGTGCAAGGGTGTCTCTGAATGTTTTTAATGACATGTTTCTAACAATTCATTCTCATATTACATTTCCAAGAACCCCTTCTGAACTCGAATGCTAGAAAAGTAAACAGTTCATTTTCCCCATGTGATTGGATGCGTAGAGAGTACACAAGTCCT
The DNA here is from genome assembly GCF_964261635.1 of Lissotriton helveticus. Lineage (NCBI taxonomy): Eukaryota > Metazoa > Chordata > Amphibia > Caudata > Salamandridae > Lissotriton > Lissotriton helveticus. Next base: position 1,690,938,567 of record NC_136069.1, on the reverse strand, counting down.
AATATGGTCACCCTCTGAAACAGAGTAAGTGCATCACAATAGAGTTACCTTTTATTGAATAGCTATGATGGGGCAAATTTATGTTGGGAATGCGCCACGTTTGCGTCACGCACTGCGGCGTAAACATGGCGCATCCCTACGACCCATTTACAACGTGACGCATCTAGGCTGATGCGTCACGTTGTAAAGCCCTGCGCCACTTGTGGGCGTTCCGGCGCAGGGTGGGCGTTCCGGGTCAGGTGCGCCTCGCAAAAGTGGCTGAGTGAAATCTATAAGATTTCACTCAGTCACTTTCAGGCCAATGCTGCGTCAAAACCCTGCGCCTGCTTGAAGCAGGCGTAGGTCTTGACGCAGCATTGTAAAGATGGAGCACCCCCGAGCCTTGCTGGAGCTGCGTCGCGCTTGCGACGCAACTCCAGCAATGCGCCACCTTTACGGCACAGATGTGTCACGCATCTGTGCCGTTTTTGCCCCATGGTGCGCCGCATTGTAAATGCGGCGCACCATGGAAGGCGGAGCAGCGGCGCAAAATAACTGGCGCATCCCTGGGGATGCGCCAGTTATCATAAATCTGCCCCATATTGTCCAATCTCAGGGCTACCTGCTGAATAGTAATGGAGTGTGAGAAAATTAGTTGATGTGGATCGTAGTGCTCTACAGGTAATCAAGGCACTATTCCATAGTTGGTCCTGTTAGATGGCAATAATTTAAACCTGAGCTCAATCCTTGGTAGCTCTAGCGTAGAGCAGGCATGCCTAACTTAGAAGAAATGTATAAAGTATGTATCAGTACAAAAACAACTAAAAAGTAGACAACATAACACAATAAAAATGCCCCCAATCTATTAAAATACAGAAAATTCAAATGAACAAATAGACATCAAAACAACAAGACTCTCATGTAGAAAAACGCAGCTATGATAAAAAAAAACGTTTCAGATGGTTTTAACTCCACAAAGCACAAAGCACAAACCATGGTAATCTAGCCATACTAGACTGGATCAAAGTCAAAAATGAAGGGTGACCACGATGGAGCGCGGGTCTGATACAGGGCCCAGGTTCATCCCAGTAGAAAGTTTACCATCTGACTCAGTCTATTTCCTGGAGAAAGTCCTTGTCAATGAGGTAGTCAGTGGGCTGGATTGCCAGCTGGATCTGAAGAGGTTCTCAATGGTGGCTGGCGGAAAGGCAGTACCTCAGTGGGAGCCTCGACTCCGTTGGAAGCATTCGATGCCACTGACAGGAAAAGTATGATATCTGGGCTTAGGAAGGTGTTGTAGCCATGGGGTACTGCTCAGCATTAGTCCTGGTGAAATACTCCAAGTTCAGATTTAACAATTCAGGATCCTTTCAGTGGGGTAAACCAGCAAGTTGATTCTGACTGGCAATGAAAGGGAGGAGGCACAGGGGCCTTTTAGGGTCCCTTTTGTTTTGTGTAAATGGAGGAGGAACCGCCTTATAAACCCTGGAGGAGAGGAAACTCATAATATGCTTAGCAGGACCGCAGCAGTTCAGTCAAGCATATTGGGGCCTCTGACTGCCATGCCACCCCCTGGGAATGGCAGATCCCTGGCTGTGGGGGCAGTCCCAGAGCGGTCCGACCACCTAGCTCGTAAATGGGGTGGCTGGACCACCGGTACGGCGGTGGCTGAACTGCCATCACTGTGCCACCACTGGACTGTCAGCCCTTGGACCACCAGACTTGTATTTGGGCCCATAGTGTCCAGTCATGCAAATTTGAAAGGGGAAATAGTACATTTTACAACCACACCGTGATGAAGTACCTTTTGGGCATCACTTGGGGGTTAGGATTCAGCCCTTAGTCCAGTTGAATTTGGTCAGCTGGTTGTAGCGGAGATTTGGGCTTCTTGTAGCATTGTTGGTCCTAAATCTGAAAGGAGGATAGCAAACTAGTCCTTAGAGTCCAACTTTCTATCATAGGTACACATGTGTATCAGATTCAGCTTTCTGGTTCATCTTCATAGAATCACCAGCTGGTAGGTAGAGGCCTTCTTCTGGCTTCTACAGGTCCAGAGGTGTTCCGAAGCTTGTACTTAGGATGTTAATTTTATTCTCATTGCCATCCTGTGGGTGGAGAAAACTCCTAACCACTCCCTAACAAATGGGGTAAATGTTCCCAACGGTGACTAGACACACTTTCGCAGCCATTTCCTTGTGTTTTATTGTACACTATCTCTCCAATCTTGCAGTACCCCTGAGGTGTGTCTAGGGAAATTGGAAAACTCTTCCTGCAAATGAGTTCTGAAGCAGGTCCCCCGCCCCTTCTGGGATTGGTGCCACTCTGGCTTCTTGGACAATAGTAGTGGCAACCCTAGGTGTGAGTTACATATCCTATTACAGGAGATGCCCATTTGAAGACTGTGCAGTTGGTGTGTATATCCCCCAGGCCATCCTGTAAGGTGAAGTTCACCTCCTCCCAGGAAAGGCCCTTTATTCCATTTCCTTGTACGGAGCCAACAGGCAGCCAGGTAACAGTTGGGGATTAACTCTGAAAAGGCTATTAGAGGCTTTCCCCAGAAACATGTCAACTTTCTCAAAGTGGCATTTTCAAAATAGTCATTTAAAATCCTAATTGACCATTCGATTGCATGTTAAATTACCATTAATTTGAGTTCTTCAGGTGGTGTTCTATCTAATTCTAATTTGAAGGCATGCATTATAAGGTGTTGTAATGTAATCCAGTATCTTTCTATTGGAGAGACAGCCTTGCCAGCAAAATAATGTTTTTGTTGATTTTTCACTGCCAGGACATGTAAAACGTAAGTAAACATGTCTTTAATATCATACACCCTCCCCCATTCGCATTTAGAGCCTACCCTAGGGGTGACTTGTATGAATCAAAAAGGCAGATTTAGGCCTGGCATATAGTTTATTTTGCCATGCTGAATCTACAGTTTTAAAACTATATACTCTGGATGCAGCAGCTGCTTTGTATTGCTACATTAGTGGTGACACAATAGGTTGCAGTCCACTCGTGACATTTAACTTATATACCCTGGGTGCACTGGGTAGAATATAATAGGGACTCAGGGGTAAGATAAATGTGCCAATTATGATGTAGAACCAATTCAATACGTTTTTAGGGATTGGAGCACATGTACTGGGGCTTGGTTAGCAGGGTCCCAGTGTACAGAGTCCAGAAATAAACAGTCAGTTTAAAATATGAGGGTGAGCGTGCAAAAATAGATTTTTACACCTTTAAACACTGTGCACCATATGAGAGTCTAGAAAGAGGTGAGATTGGATACAGATGGTTGTAAGGTAATTGTTGCTTTAATATAATCTTAGTGGTAAATTTGGATTTTCTTTCAATATTTCTAAAACATTTTTGTGACATTTCTGGTGACAGTGTATATGCATTAAAGCCCTGGATCGGTTGTATGATAAAAGTATACATAGTTAAACCATGTGTGCCTCTACCAAGCAACCCAAACCATGAATGAGTCTTAAGCTTGCGATCCTTTACTGCACATGCCTTCACCACGCAATTCTGTGGTATAGGCATGAATGGTAAAGGGGTAAAAACTACTCTAACTTCCCATTCCCATCCCACTGCCCTAAAGCCTTAAACACTGGCACTTTACTTACACTACACCTAACCCCACCCCCTGCGCTGTCCCTTAAACTACCCAAAACCCCTTCCACTACCCTGAAACCCACCCGACCCCCCTGCCAGCCCCACTCAACTCACCACAGCATCTGCCTGCTTCCATCGTCATTGTCTTCCATGGAGCCAGCAGCTGGACAGCGCATTGCCTTAACCATGCATATGTGTGGTTTAGGCATATGCGTGGATAAGGCAAGCATGGTAGCACTTGCGTAGTCGCAACACGCATGGTTAAGGCTGTGGGGTTCCAAATGTCCCCCCGCTGTATCATGACTCTATACTTTCATCCCCAAACATTGAGACAAAGGAGGTACCTTACTGCTCATAAACATAGAAGGTGGAGTATCATTCAGCCAACATTTGTTTTACTTAATTACAAATTGCAATGGCTGCACAAAAGTGCGGGTGAGCTGGAGTTTGGTAAAACTGTGCTGTAAAATCATAGCCACTTGTGCAAAGATGCATTGTTTAGCTGTCTTCATGATACTCCTATTGATCCCTGCAAGTGGCGAATCTGATGAAGATGATGTAGAAATTCCCCCATGATTACAACCTCCAGGACCTGGTGTGGCAAAGCTGCAGATGACCGTGCACCCCAGGATGATGTCACTAACAATGACTTTTAAGGTACAAATTGTAAATTAAAAGCAAACAAAGTGTATAGATTAGGTAATATTTTTTTTCTGCACACTGACATACTCACTATAAGATGAAGAATAATTTAATTTTGAAAATATGAATCTTGAAGAAATGTGTTATTTTATATATAGTGCTTCACAGATGTGTGAGGCTAGCCTCAAAGCGTAGTGGGACTTTCTCATACAACCAAGTTTTCACCTTTTTATGGAATTCAAAAAGAGAGCAAAAGATTCTGATCTGAAGTAGGAGGGCGTTTCATACTTTTGGATCATTATCAGAGTAATATATTAAAAGCTAGCAAAGATAACTCTGGAATAAAGTCCATGTCTTGCTACAGGGTCCACTGTACTCCGTTTAGATAAGACAAAATTATTGTAATTTATGTTGGGAAAAAGGTTGAAGTGCTGATATACTTTGGTATGGTAATAAGCTAATACTTCGAAAAAAAACGTAGACATTCACTAAAAAGCAAAAGTTAAAGTGAAATTATAGTTAGATTAGGCAATTTAATTTAGCTTACATTTAAAAACCATAGGCATTCACAGAAAACAATTTAGCCTATAGTCAAGTTATAGTTAGGTGCTATAATAATATAAAAAATAGTGTTTACAAATTAGAAAAACTGAAATTCAACAGTTGCAGTTTATTGAGATAACTACAAGATATGTCCCAGTCATGCACTGCTTATGAGCTCACATATTACATTAGTCATTACATGTTCAAATATATTTTTGATGACATTACTGACAACGTGTTATAAAGTTTAATAAACATTTCTAAATTTTCCTTAACTTTACCATAGTGATATCTCTGCATCAAGTATGGAGTCTCTCTATGGTAGAGTATAATTTTCAATTAAATAGTTAATTCATTCAAATATATTGAACAAATAAAAAATATTTTTCTGAAGTTTAAACTGCAAAATAATTTTCCAACTGAAAACTCTTTATATTTCTATAATACATGTATTAATATTAAAAGCAACATATAGAATGAATTCAAATGAATTTCCAGATATTGTAATACAAATCATTGTTACTTTCATTTATACATTCAAACAAGGTTCTTAATATTGTTTTTTAAATCATTTATTTCATTTAACATTATTGTCTATGGGGTTTTATTTTAAATCACTACAGCCATTATTTTCTATGGGAGGGTGTTGAGGTACTAGTGAATGCCTATTTCTGGTGCTGGATGTACTACAGCTCTGAGCTGGAGTGAATTACTACTGTTTTGAATTCCTATATGGCACTAGTAGCTTTTAAAAATTGCATTTGTGCAGTTTGTGACTAGGAATTAACGTACTCTTTTGTGAGTGAGTGCATGTCCCTCCATAAGCCCCTTCCTAATCCTTATGAAACTCCTTCTTACTCCTCTCTAAACCCCTCCTGTTTAGTTGTACACATGCATCTTTTACAGCTACTTCCCCAGGTCCCTCCTACATTTATTTATACGTAGTAAACATACATATGTGATGATCTCCCCATCGAAAAGGTACGAGAGTTGGAGGTGGTGATTTATACTCAAATGTTTGTGAATAGAATTTTAAAGAACTTTAGGATTATTATTGTAATACTGCTAAATGTGCTACAAAATGCAGTTAGTGAATAGGTCCCTCAATCTGTATTAAAGCAGTTTAGAATAAAAATCTTCAATGAACTGGATCTACAACTTTTGCATTAATTTCACCGCTGTTATCCCTCTTGTTAATTGGTAACATTTTAGTTGGTCAGAGGAGAGCAAGTATGCTATGAATAGAAATGAGTTTTTTTTGTCTGTAAGGACCATAACTTGAGCTGAGTGAGCCAGCAAGCATGCATGTGCTAAGATATTGGTGTCTAAACAGCGGTAAGTAATGAGGACAACTGACTTTCATAATTTCTGTTGAAGGATCTGGGAGTTTTAAACATATATTTGTATGTATGTTATTTGATGGGAAAAGTATGAAATCTTTCTGAAGTCACATACATACTTTTCTGGAAATAAATGTGGAAGAAATTATAACTGATTAAAGCATTTTATGAAGGAGTTGTAGTGAAGTTGTACTTAGTATGAGTGATTTTTAAACAAGGTGATCATGATATGCATGATACAATTTCAAGGAACATCTGCAAAGTGCATGTGGTTGACTACCCATTTGTACACAAGCATGCACACTTAATAGGTTTAGAGTGCACAAGCGATTGTACAGTCAAATGTTTCTTTCATTTCACGTGTGGTCCTTACCTGTGGGAAGTGAAGTGGCCCCATAACTCTTGCCATTGATGCAGTTAACACTGACATGGTTTCTCCGATGATTCCAAGCAGGGGTGGGACTGATGGGCATCTGTATCCTGGAATGAGACCCATATTTCCTGAGAGGAGCTGCAGTACAGCTCCAATAGCTCGGCTCTCCAAAGTACAGGAATCAAAAATCTGGAACCCAAGGGTAATATTTGGCAAAAGCTCAGGAGTTTCATTTATTTCTTTAATAGCAAAAACCATGGCCAGCACATCTCTGTATCGGATGAATCGAATGTTGAATCTGTATTTTAATGCAAATTGCAATTGGTGTATAATCAATGAGATAGTTCAACAAAGAATGCACTGTGTATACAGATTTGTATAACAAAGGCAAGGTTTTCTTTGAATCAATTGAGATACAAGGGTTAGGATCTATGTATTAAGTATAAAGGAAATGTAGGATTTTTTCCAAAAGGTCTCAAATATTCAAAGTGGGGGATTGCAGGAAAGTCATTCTTTTTGCCCCGATCACCCCCAGGTTTTACTGTTACTGGTAGTTACTGACTCTGAAAGTGCCCTGGTTATGGTTAACATGACCCAGGACCAGTGTTCAGTCCTTAAAAGGTATATGGTAATTAGTGGGAATATATTTGGGCAAGACAACCAACCTGTAAATCCCTAGTATACGGTAGAGCATGTATGTTTAGAGACCCAAGTGTACTTAATGAGCTTATGTGTGCACTCCTTTGATGTCTGGTGTCATTTTATAGCCATGTCAGCAGTTCAGGTTGATTTTATAATAAAACCTTGTCCAAGTTCGACTTTGAATTAAAAAACGTCCGGAGTGCAAAACGACCTTTTTATTACGTATAAGTCACTTCTAAGATCTGCTCTATGTGCCCCCAGGATAATGCTCCTTGTTATTAAAAACAGTAACATTATCAAATATGTTTTTCACGCCCTGATGGGGGAAAGTGAGTCAAATAAATGTTTCCCCATTGAAGTGCTGCTAGCTCAATAGGTTAACATGGGAAGGCTTTATTAAACTTTAATAAATCTAACCTTTGATTGGAATTGGCTAGCAGCATGATATAAAGAATTAAAATAATATTTACAATACATCCAATGACTTGCCAAGGCTAGATTTATTATAACTATTACAAGAAAGGAGTTTTAGAACTTACTATCCTGAAGTTACCGAGACCAGCCATATAGCAGCCTCTTCTGAATGGTCAGACTCTGACAGCCTGAGCTAAGCTACTCCCTGAGTAGTTGTGAAGAGGCCTGGGGTTGAAACAATACAGCCATTTGGTGAGAGGAGATTTGCTTCCTGGAGAAGTCGAGGACAGGAAGGGGGCTGGGGAGATACACTGAACTTCAAAGATAGAAGAACAAAGGTCACAGGATTCGAGCAAGCCCCCACTTCCTTTATCCCCAGACAGATGAGAGCCCCCCAATTAGATTAGGAGAGGGGCTGGCAGAGGAGTGTAGTGAAATGTTGGTCACATCTGTAGGTTGGGTTATCCAGACACACACTCCATGGAGATAATTTCTCCAATTTGATTTTTGGAGAACGGTGCATTCTGGGTCCCAAATATGCCACACTTACCAGGAAGTGGTCATAGCAGAGGGTGGCAACTTGAACCCCATTGGTTGGGAGATCTGCAGGAGCTACTTAGATCCCTGCCTGAAATATCAGAAGAAGGACAGCCCTGCAGGATCTTTGAATGCACGACAGGAGGCTTGCACTCAGATGGACTTCACCTGCTGCACTCCCATGGCTCCACAAGAAAAGGATAGTGCCTGATTCAAGGAAAAGAGGAGGACTCCCTGAGCAGAAACAAGGTAAAAAAGTGCTAGAAGAAGCCACCTGCTACTCCAGCTGACCAAGTACAACTGGATTTTCTTGGACTGACAAGGTGCATTGTGGAAGAAATATTCCCAGACTCCAAGAGTCAATCCACAGCTTCCGAATCCTTGGCTGGTGCTGCTAGGCCCTTTCTAGCACAAAGTAATCCCTTTGGAAGAAGTTCAATATGTTTGTGGACTGTCTGCAAAAATTTGGTAAAAATACCCCAGGAGAAGGCTGGCTTTACTTGAGAGTCAAGCCACCATTGTCGACTCAAGAATTGATCTGACCACTCTGGTTTGTCCCACTGAAAGCCCTGTAGCGCCCTGTTGTCGAGGTCCAAGACCTCCAGAGACCCACTGGGGCATTGTGCTGCAGCAGGCCACTGTTGTTGAATAAACCATCATATCTGAAAAGCTCAAGGACCCGCCAACCGGTGCGTCAGCAAGAGAAAACACTAAAAATGTGACGAAGTGCAATGGTAAAATGGGGACCGGGACCTAGCACTTAATGTAACTGACCCATTCTCCTGTGCAAACAGAAAGCTGTGATTGGCACTTTAAGCTTTTTCGTGCTAGAAAGGACTTGTTTATCTTTATAAATCCATATCTGCTGTTCCCTATATTGGATGTTTGCCATTTTGGTGTCATTTGAAAGATACAAATATTCTCTATTTCTCTAAGATGGTGTTGGATTTTTATTGTGTTATGTCTTTTTACTTATTTACTGTTTTACGGACATTACATTCTTTACACATCTCCCTCATAAATTAAGCCTGACTGCTCATCTGCCAAGCTACCAAGGGTTGAGCAAGGATTATATTTTATTGAGACTTGACTGGACCTTATTAATGATCATGGTATGATTACTAGCTGAAGGTGCCTACCTTCACCCACTAATACCCCACCTTCCTACAGGGATTATCCTTCCTGTGACTATACAAAACTGTCTGCACTGGTCTTACTCATAGTACAAACTCCAATGTTCCAGGGGTGATCATTTTCCTTGAAGCAAAGAGTACATTGAAGCGCGTTGAGTGGAAATACTTGGCAAGTCACTGCTCTGGATGGAATGGAGTCCGCAATTCTGCCCAGTGCCCGCATGTCTCTAAGCCTATTCATTTATTAATGGTTTGCCATTGCAACTGTCCATAAACACATGGGGCTGCCAGTTATTCTTCCATCTATGTATTCCAGATCCAAGAGCTCTCTTTTGTAAAGCTGGGAACTAGTGGAAATGTGACCACTCCATCCTCTCCTGTGGCAGCCCCATCTCCTCCTGCCAGATGTATAGTACTGAACATACTAGTGACGCACTGCTGAGGAGTTTGTCCGGAGAGAGGCAATTATGTAACATTGAACCAAGGTTTCTCTTAATTTTTAGAGAGTCCATAGTCTTGGCTTTTATGCAACAAGTGATACTGAAGGTGTGTTCCTCCTCGAATGACTAGCTGCAATTCTGTTCACAAGGTTACATAACAGGGCTCCGTTCCCTGAGGTCAGGCTACAGGGGCAGAATAATGCATGGTATATAGGAGCCCCTGTAAATAGTATGAAGCACATTTTTTAAATCTATCTTCATGTCCCTCTGTCCCTCACCTAAAAAAACAACTCTGACTATGTATCTTGATCTTTTTCAGGTAATGAAAAAACAGGGTCTGGACACCCTACCTGCCCACATCACCAGTGCCCCCCAAATAATATTTTCAAGACACTGTTAAAAAACTTGTCTATAACGAAACACCCAAATGAATCTAAACAGAGTATTCCTCTGTGCCCAAAATGAGCAGCTGCAGCTTTTTATCAATAATTCACCTCACGTTCATCTCATGATTGGCTTTATACTGGGAGCATAGTGTTGATACTAGTGCCTCAATTATGAGTTTAGTCGCAAATACCACCAAACGTGCACATGCGTAAACCTCTGAATGTACAGAGTTTGAATGATGAGTTCTGTATTATAGATGTATTGCATTTCAGCAGAAAGTGGCAATTTTCAGGCATTTGAATTTCCTGGAGTGAGGAAATTAATCCCTTGAGAATAGTAACAGTCAGAGCAACACTAAAAAGTATCTTAGGGAACACTGGAAAAGTACACTAATATCTCCTTCGTTTGCGGGAATATACACACATTCATTGTGTGTGGACAAAGCACCTTGAAACAAGACAAAAAGAATCCACGGCCATCTTCTAATATCACTCAGTCACCACACACAGAAATCAAGCTGACTTAGCCATCGCTCCAGGTACCGACAGGAAACCGTGTGGGGGTAGGTGTTGCAGGCAGAGACCGCACACCGCTTGGGTACCTTACTCAAAGGTGCAGGTCCCACAGGAGCAGATTGCGGGGCACCTTAGGGAAATTCTTAGGGTTGCATCACTAAAGGCAGGACCAGCCAGCCTGCTTGTTTACTGACCTCAAGATATAAGGTTGGAATTTAATATTCACTGTGTAGAACTGAGCACTTAGGTCCCGAAGAATTGCTATGATTGCAAGAAACATGTCGACCTGATCAGAGGGTTGTAGATATTTTGCTGTGAACCTTCCCAGCACGTATCTCCCCTCCCACCATTTTAACCAAGGGAGTCAGCCACGCTAATAAAGTTCCCTGTGGACTGACCCACCTTTTTTAACTCACCACCATTTCACGACTACACTTTCACTTGCCCTCTCACACGCATGCACCATATGGCGGGATCAAAAGATCTCCGATAAAGAGCCCCTTTACGGGTGCCCGTTGCAGTGCCAGTCTGACGAGGAGCAGAACCCATATGATGAAGCATGACACCTAGCTTGCTGGGTGTGTGAGGGTTTTAGTTCCAAAAAGGGAATTCCCCCTCCCTTTTTACTGCTTGCTACGCAACACGCACACTCCTAATTTCACAGTCCCATCGGGGAACTTTGTACCCTTCTTGTGTTACTAGTCATTCGGACATGTACACTGGACTCCGTTAAATCTAGTCCACCCAAGGTTCCACCCCTTGTTGATAGTTTGCCATCATGGAGCCAGGAAAGGAAAAGTGGTACTAGTTTATGGATCCTGAGCAGCAGATCTTGGCCAAAGTGGTGGTTAGACACGATGACAGTGTAATGCTCCATTTCATCCTGAAGATGCCACCAAGATACATGCTTGCTGAAGGGGATATTGACTAAAGTCAGAATCAACATCTCAACATAATGTTCAGAACATTAAAATCATGGTCTCCAACCAGTCAATCATGTGCTACCAATAGTATGTAGACACCTTCAGAGTATCTCCCAGCCTTGAATTTATTTTTAGTTAGCACAGGTTCACATTTTCCTTTTAAAGTTAAGTGAATGCTGTGTTTCTTAGACATTATTATCATCATGCTGCAGATAGCAGGGCCTGATAATGAGCAGTGCTCAGTCAAATGTATGACCCAGGGTGGGTCACAGAGGTGAAGAACCGAAACACTGAGGTATTTAACAATTAAATAAAAGTCCTCTTCATCCTAATATTGGAGCATGAGAACAACTTGATGTTTTTCAATGCTTCTAAATGGGAGAAAATTAAAATGTATCTTAAGGATTATGTTAATTCTTCATTTTAATTTTCTCCCTTTTCTATGTGTCTCATTTAGAAACAGCAGGCCTCTTGCTTCCAGTGATCATTAGACATTGTACCCTATATATACCTTTGAAATAGTCATTTATTCTTTAAAATGAGTTATAAATAAGTCACCAGGTCTGCAGGCCACTGGTAGCAAGACACCTGCTATTTGTAAATATAACACTTGGAAATAGGAGAAAATTTAAATCATATGTTTTATGGAATCTGTATAAAAATAAAGTTACCTCTTCAGTTTTATTTTCTCCCATTTCAAAGTGTTGCTTGTGCACACAGTAGGCATATTTGCTCCAAGAGGCTGGTAGACACAGTGCCATATTTATAAGTGAAATATATAAATATATAGGTGTAAGGTACAGAAAAATGTTCCACAATAATTGCAGAACATTTGTTTGCCCTTTAAATTTCTCTAATTAAAAAATATATGTAACATACAGCAAAAGGTATGTCTTGTGTCACACGTACATACGATACAGTCAAGTCAAGTCAAAACCACTTTATTCGATTAGTTAAAATCATAATAGTATACTTTACAATATATTCATAGATACAATTTTTGAGACACAATTATAAAATACAAGAAATTCTCAGCTAACAACAATTTCATAAGTATTTATAAAACCATTAAAATTCATAATTCTGGCAATATTGTGCATCTTAATTTCCTTATTCGGACCACTGAAACAAAATAATTTGCAATATTAAAAATGTTCCATGGGTTATCCAATAATTGTAAGTATAGTAATGCTGGTTTAACCTGTAAAAATCCCATACCCTTTAACAATGGAATTATATATTTTTTTCTGATGTCTGTATAATACCATACAGGTTCTCAAACACCCGTACACACATATCACATTCACACTCACACATGTTCATGCATCCCCCAAAGACCACACTCTCACTGACGCAAACCATAGTATCTGGCTCTATGGACATTAGGCTTAAAGTCAATAAAGAGTGTAAGTGTCTGGCAACAACTCATGAGATGCTTAGCCTTCAGTAGCTCACAATGAATTTCACTGATCAGAAGTAGCTCTCACTACAGAAAAGGTTGGAGATTCCTATTCTAAACCTTGGAACTCTAGGTACTTAAATGAGTTGCCAAGCACAAGCACTAAAGCATGGAACGGGTGGTATTTCTCAACCTCAGCTCATACTCAAGCTGCGTATGAAGAACCAATTATGCCTATTTGCAACATGTATTGAGTGGAATACATGAAATAATGTTTTGAGATTGGAGAAATCCAAGTTAAAAGCCATGCGAGTCATAACGGACGTACATGTGGTTGTTAAAAGGTTGACTTAGCTGAAAATCATCGTTGTTGTGAAGAGTGATCAATGTGATTTCTTTGACATATTCACATTAACCCATGTATATGTCATAGGGACAAACAATTCTCTAATGGTACACATGACATATATAGAGATTGGGCTGCAACAATCATATTTCACTGTAATCTTGATGATGGAGGGTTGATTTGTTCTGCCCAGTACCATACGGGTGCTGTGTTACTACTCCTGAAATCCATTTTGTTGGAATATGAGCTGTTGAATATAAAGCCTTTCTAGGACCAAGCTGAAGTAAATGAACATTGAGGTGGTAATGCAGGCATGAGACAAGTGGGTCAAACTTTTGAGTGGAGGTGTGGCACTGGCATAACGAAACTTAAGGCCCCCCCGCGTTCTAGACCCGTCCGGCACTGCCTGTGCACAGTGCCGGAGGGGGCTCCCTGGAGCTCGGGGGACTCGCGCACTGCTGGGGCTGCTGGGGCTATTGTGTCGCCACTAAAAAGAAATGCATGCATACCTACAGTATCTTCGTTCTACAAATAAAGGCTAACGTTACATTATAGTTAGGTGTTGTGCTAAGGCTTTAAAGTATGTTAAAAAAACAGAAATTCAATGGAAAAAACAGCATTCAATGTGACATTATAATTAGATGTTGGAATGAGACACCAACTAATTTTGAAAAACCCAAAACCACAGAGCGATGCCAGTTATAATTTACTGAACTATCTATATATTGTGCTCCTATCATGCACTGCTTATGACCTCACCTATGATGTCACTCATGACATGGTAAATGACATCATTAATAACATCACTGATTATTTTTCTAACGTTTAAGCTAAAAAATATATTTTCACCTAAAGAAAAAATTATGTTTTATTTAGCAATAATAATTAGTATAAGTGATGTATAGAATGTATTACAATGTATTTAGATATATTTTAATGAACAATATTGTTAATTCAAAATCAGGTACTAAAATATTTCAGAATTAAACGATCAATGTGTTCTATTTTTTATGTTGATTCTCGTCAGCACCAAACCATTGCGGTTTTATACAGATCACCTAACACATCAGTTCAGTATACACAGATCCACATCACACAGCATTTGCATATAGTGTGTTTATTTTACAGTTTCTACACACTTCCTCTCTACTTGAGGTCATCACCTGTACATGAGTACAGCCAATTGACCCTTGGATATAAAGAAATCCTGGTGTAGAACAGATGTTTGCTTTGCTGGTGTTAGCTGTGTCCATGGGGAACTGATTATGCTGCATACTCACTCTCTCCAAACCATCCATCATTTAGCAGAGTAGACACTGAGAAATGCCACGCGTCAATCCTCCTCTTTGCTGTCTGGTGCCTGTTGAAAAGCATTCTAGTGCTTTTAGCAATTATTGAAGGAGGGATGGTAGTTGATCCCTACGTTGGCCTCCAGTGTATCCATAAGGGTGACACTATGCTTTGTATGGTGCCCATTTTGGACATGTGTATCTCAAGCTCACTTGTGTTTATGGGGTCCAGCATTACTCTGTAAAAACAGGCTCTTATCCTGTGTTGCTGTACTCTTTGAGGACCTTAATTGGTGGCCTGGTTTCCATGTTCCTGCTTTATGGGTAGCTGAACATGGATCTGACATAGGGTTGTATGGTGTCCAAGCAGGGCTATATCTATGGTGGTCTACTGCAAAATTAAAGTGTGAGCTGCTGCAATTGCCCTTCACCTGTACATGGCACTGACTGATAATGTAGGTCTGGCCCTGTGTACAGGTGTGTGTGATTGTTAATTATTTTCAGCTCAAACAGTGCATGTACTATGTTTTTTACAGCTTTACATTTTTTCCGTACACTTCCATGAATTTTGACCACCTGCTTTTGACTGGGAGTATTTACATGTGGTAATTGCCACTGTTTTTTAATGACCTCCCTCTTGTAATTGGGTGTTATTTACCATGTGCATTATTTTTTAAACATGGTAAATATTGCATGCAATAAATGGTACATGGGCTGAATAGTTCATGTGGACTACAGACATGCAGTATTTTGCGCATGTTCTAAATAACACTTGTGGGGGCATATTATCAAGGACCGGCGTTAAAATTATCGCAGTTTTATCGGCAGGAAACTGAAGATAAAACGGCGATAATGGGCTTGATAATGCGCCCTTGTTAACATGGGCTTCTATAGAACATGGGCTTCTATGGGAATTAACAAGGATGTATTATCAAGCCCATTATAAACTACCGATAAAACAGCGATTATTTTAACACCGGTCCTTGATAATATGCCCGGTGGGTTTTAACCTGTGATCAGATGAAGTCATGCGTTATTTATCCTTGCATGTGGTAATTACCACTACGCCTAACTCATAATTAGGGTTTAAGCGTTATATACACAGGCACAATGGAACTTTGGTGACCTGATGAATCTTACAATACACTATGAAAATGTATTCCTTTTATATATAAATCACACTGTTTCTTATTTGCATTGAAGCATGTAGGCTGTCATCCTTTTACTGCTTTCTTCATGAATTAAGAATATGGAAGATTTCAATTGGACTCTTACATTTGTGAGATTTACTTGGTGGTGTGAAGTGTGCTCGACACAATGTGTTTGTAAGTATGCCTCTGTATAACAATCCGACCACATATTTGAATCACAGCACTCTTTCACCATTCATTCACATAAGTGCTGTGAAGCCTAACAATACTTTTAGGAACTGATTCACAGAGCAAGGACACCTGTCATATTGTAGGTTCAACCTATTTGGTGTGTTTAGGTGATTGCTCACCTTTGTGTTCCTACGTGTACTTTTACCAAAGTCTCTCATCTAGTATTTGCTTTCTGTGAAACTCTTTCAACCCCATATTCTTAGTAACTTGTTCTTCATTTCCTCAATTGTTGTTGAAAACCTGCACACATTATGTCACCTGTGAGTTGCCACTGTGTAGATACACTGAGGTCTGAGTTTCCATAGTTTTTTTTATATTTTGTTCATAACTTTGGTGCTGTTGGATAAATCTGTGCAAAACCTTCCATAAAAAAGTTCATCCCCCTCGGCGCCTTCATGGAAAGTTTTGTGCTGATCCATCAATCGAGGGCCAAGAAAAAACTTAGTCCCAAAAATGCAATTTGCAATGTTACTTTTCATAGGAAATTCACTGTCTGCTACAGAAGAAATGCCTGAACAGAATTACACTAAATATGGCAAAAAGTTATACATTTACTTAGAAACCACAGATTCTGTGATTTGGTGTAAATCTGTTTAGCCATTTTCAAAAAATTAATATTGAAAGAAGGGCTCAGATTGGACATGGAGGGGTTAAAACGTTAGGTATGTCTGGGCTGTAGGTGCCCAAATATGGTCTGATTAGCTAATATAAAGGAGACTTGTTGATCCTGATTGGCCAGAAACAGTATGAACAATAGGTTGTTTCAACCATTAAAGGACATGGGGATATATTCACTGAAACAAACAATGGCTAAAGTCACCTTTAGTAACATGCCTAAGAAAGCCGCCAATCAGTTGACCTGAAAAAACAGTTGTGTAAAATCAGTTACGGTTAATCCCAAGGACAAGTGCACCAAAGGTGACTCCCCTCAGTCTTCTATTTGCAATTATTCTGGTGCTTTTCATCTTTAATTTAAAATGGAAGGCCAACCAAAGGAGCAGCTACTGCACCTCAAACACTATGTAATATCTGTCACCAGTCATTACCCGGGCAAGGACGTCTTGGGGTCCCTATCCTCTCAAGACTATAAAGTGAAGAAATACATTTAGGGTGTTTTATCATAACACTCAGTTTTAAATATCATCCTGCTAAAATAATGTGTTCAGAATAAGGACAACCACAATGTTGGGAAATCACGGTTATGTATGTTAATGTTTTGCTATTCTTAACTTCCCTCCTATTTACCTTGACACTATGGGTCTCATTATGATGTCGGTCAGAGTAGCCTCCAACCGACATCTCTGTGACCTCTGGTTAGCGGTCCCAACACTGTAATAAGTATGTGATCGCACATGGTGCAGACGCAAACTTCTAATTATAATGGTAGCTTGTGCAATGGTCCACACCGCCCGCACCAAAAGCTCCCATTGTAAAATGGAAGTTTTTGCACATCCCTGCACCGTGTGGCATGCACCTCATGGTCAAATGTAGGTATGTTTTCCTTGAGCACATTTTTTCCAGCGGCACGGAGTGGGTGTTCAAGTGTGACAGGCACCTCATGGTGCCTGTCACACAGTGTCACACGGTGCAAGGATGTGAAAGGGGGTATCACAGGTTCCTCCCAGGGCCACAACCATGGGACCATGTGTAGAAGGGGGCCCTGCTAGGGGCCCCAAAAGTCACTTTCCGACAGCCTTTCCATGTCGGAAAGGCTGACATGGAAAGGCTGTCATGAACCAACATCATAATCCTGGTGACGGAAACACCATCTTTAAGGGATTATGAGCGTTTTTTGACTGCCCGACGGGCTCTTTGAGCCCATCGGAAATCAGTTGGTTTTCCCGGCCGGTTTACACTCCTACTGCCAACATTACAATTCGCCAGTCGGAATGTAAACCTTCCATTTCGGTCAGAAAGCCTCCGACCAGTGGTCAGAGGCTTTCCAACTGACATCAAAATAAGGCCATAATCATTCAGATAGCTATAGAAGTGTGCAGGTAGAAATAGTAAAACTACACTTACCTTGCACTTACTGCATATGATATTACTGAAGGACAATATGTGGATACTTGACATTGTGACGTACATCCCAATTTAGGGTCTCTGTTAATCCAAGGGTCTCTCTCTGAAGCACTAAATCATTCAGGAGAGCATTGGGATTATGTGTTCCTCAGGAAAATCAAAAAAAAGGGGGCTAAAGAGGAGACAGAATCATTGAACACCGGCTGGACTGCAGTAGGAGCACAAGACCCTGGTTCTAATAGTCTGATGCTGTAGTATAAAATGCACAGAACACAAGTGAACTGCAGTGTGGAATGAAAGAAGAGTTCACAAACTCTTTTATACAACTGATAGTGTCAGGTATAAGCCACATGACATGTATGAGTAAAAAACCAAGGATGGGGCAACTATCACATCAAGATAAAATTCTGTGGAAGAAAGGACTAGGCAAAGTGGTGGAAGCTGGTTATAGGGGTAGGGTAAATCAGCACATACATAAATTGCAGGAACACAATATTTTATAAAAACTCACACAACACAGAACAGCAACAAAAGAGTCTGTGCTGATTTGCATGAGAGGATGAGAATAAAGCAGTGACATTTCCACTTGGATATACCATTGTCATTCTCTCTACCTAGCACTGGCACACAATCAGGCTGCCTGGCACCACTGCTAAGAGTGTCTGTGAAGGCATCTTCACAGACTTTCCCTCTCCATGTGGCACTTTTATAAAGAACACAAAACCACTGGGTATGGGCTCCCACAGGCATCGCTTGCCACAAGTGTATAATAAACAAAAAAGTTGCAAATGCCACTAATTTCCAATTTGAACATTGGTTGCATGAACATACGAATGAAACAATATGTTAATTGAATTGAATTCCACTTATTTTAATTTCTTTATATTTTCAATTGAACACTTCTATTTGAAAGTAATTTTCACAAATATTCTACAAATGTTAAAAACCTGGTGTGCAAAACAAATATCATGTACAGTGCTTACAAACTCATTGAATATTTACAGTGTTTATACATTCAATCTTCATTCATACATCACTCAATCCACTACAAACCACAACGACTAACAACAACAAAACATAAATGATTAGAAAGATGCTGTAATGAATCTCCAGCAATCAAAAGCCAATATTTTTTACAATAAATTGAATATATACAATTATTCCTTTGTCAATAAATCAATTACCACAGGCGCCTCCCAGGGCCAGAACCATAGGGCCATGTGGAGAAGGGGGCCCTGCAAGGGCCCCCAAAAGTCACTTTCAGACAGCCTTCCTATATCGGAAAGGCTGACATGGAAAGGCTGTCCTAAACCAACATCATAATCCCGATGGCGGAAACACCATCTTTAAAGGTTTATGAGCGGTTTTCAACTGGCCGACGGGCTCTTTCAGCCCATCGGAAGTCAGTTGCTTTGCCGGGCTGGTTTACACTCCTACTGCCAACATTACAATTCGCCAGTCAGAATGTAAACCTTCCATTTTGGTCAGAAAGCCTCCGACCAGTGGTCAGAGGCTTTCCAACCGACATCAAAATAAGGCCCATATATCATTCACAAGTGTGCAGGGTTTTTTTTTTTTTCAAAGTTCAAAGAATGCTTTATTCGATTTTAACAAAGGTATAAAATCATAAAAGCAGCAATTAGAAATATTCCAATTCTTACATAATCACCATTAAAATCAGCATTCTATACAAACATTAAAAACTGTACATCTGCAATATTAATAAATGTTCCATACATGGATAGCACTTATCTGTCCAATTTATGGCTAACAAAGTATTACATTTCGTCTCTTCAAGATGCTCTTTAACAAACCGGTCATGATCATAATGCAGTATTCGCTGTCCAGTTGTTGCAAAGAAATGTAGGCTGGACAGTATTGCCACCATGCTCCCTGCTTCAAGAACCACTTAATCCACCTTAAGCAATTGTTAACATAGTAATGACAAAATAGAACCACATGAATGGTAGATTTCTGGGAGATATTATCGCAAGGGCAAAACACAAAATCCCTTGACCAGTCGTTTTTCTTTGGGAAAGTTACCAGGCGATGAAATAAATCAAATCTAAACCTTGTCAGTATATATCTATCAAAACCCTTTAAGCAGTTACGCAGATAGGGTTGAATCGTGTAAAAAACCAGGATCATCTGATATTGCATGACAGATTTTTTGTTGATTTCACCTGTTATTCTAATTCTAAGGTATTCTCATACATAATAGTTTCAATGCTTTTCTGGATATATCACTCCGGATTATAGTAATATTCAGTTCTGTCCAGGTCGTTTAGCAACTTCCTAACATAGTTTAACCATGGAATATTTCTTGCCTGGTCCAAGGCCATAACATCCTTAATAATTTCTCTATTTAGCCCCAATGTGGGTGTGGACCAAACTCTGTGCCATAATAAAATTGGTTGCAGTTTAATAAGATTCGTAATGTACTCAATACCCAATTCAGCATGGCAGTTAAAAACAGGTGTACTCTGTGGAACCGCTCCAATGTATCTTAAAAAATTATTTTCCACGATTTGAATTGACGCAACATTGCAAATACCCCATATTCCCGCCCCATACATTGCTATGCTCCTGTATTTTGCTATATATATTTTTTAAAGGATCTCCGGTGGTCTTTTACCTAGTTTTTGTGCGAAGTTCATTAATGCCGCGGTCGATCTTTTGAATAGGAGGGTCCTACTCCTAACCGCTGGACTCCAAGAGCCCGGTCCCTCAAGGACTACGCCTAGATAGGAAAAGGTTCTAGTATACTAAATTTTAACATCAGCCACTACTAGATTTTTATCCTTTTTTTTTTCCTTTCCCACACAACATTACAAAAGTCTTTTTTGCATTTAGTTTTAGGCCCCTATTAGCCATAAACTCTGTATAGGTGGAAAGTGCTTTCTGAATTCCTATCTTTGTTCTGGCCATTAGTACCGCGTCATTCGCGTAGAGATTGAAGGGAGACAACCTGCTTATTATTGTGCCTTGGGGAGTCTATGACGTTGGCCCTCAATTCCTCTTCCAAAGCGATAGAATATATGGAAAAGAGGAATGGGGCCAAGACACAGCCTTGTCTAACTCCCCTGTCCACGCGGAATGACTTTGTACACTCTCCCTTAAGGCCATACCTGACCTTAGCTGTGGCTCCTGAATATAATTGCCTTAAAAATTGCACAATAGCTGGCTCAACCTTTAAATCCTCTAAAATGCTCCATAGCTTGTTATGTTCTACACAAACAAAGGCAGCTGTGAGGTCTGCGAATATTGCATAGAGACGCTCAGGCTTTGCATGGGTATACTTCCCTTGTATTATTATAAAATTTAAAACCTGCTCCACCGTGCCCATCCCTTCCCTAAACCCGTATTGAACCGGGCTTAGAATGCTGTTATCTTCCGCCCAGGTTTGAAGTTTGTTTAGCACCACTCTTCCTGCGACTTTCATTAACGTGTCCAGGAGCTATATTGGCCTGTAACTAGAAGGGATCTCCCGGTCCCCTTTTTTATAAATGGGTATGATGACCAATTCAGACCAAGATTTTATAAACTGTTCTGCACAACAATCCTCAAGGACTCGTGTCAGAAGTGGGGCCCAAGATCAATAGTCATCTTAAATAAATCTATTGGGATCCCATCGGGACCTGGGGCCTTATTTCCCTTACTTTGGTTAATCGCCAATAGTACTTCTTCAAGGGTGAACTCAATCGCAATAGGTGACTGCGCCAACTCCCAAACCTCCACCTCCCTATGCTTAATCTCACTTTCTACATCAGTGACATCTCTGCAATAGACCTTGGAAAAAATTGAATCCAGGTATTTGCATTGTGTGCAGGTAGAAATAGGACAACTACACTTACCTTGAATACATTGTGGTTGTTAATATACTGCATATGATATTACTGAAGGACAATATTTGGATACTTGACATTGCGACGTACATCCCAATTTAGGGTCTCTGTTAATCCAAGGGACTCTCTCTGAAGCACTAAATCATTCAGGAGAGCATTGAGATTAAGTATTTCTCAGGCCAATCAAAAAATGGGGGACTAAAGAGTAGACAGAATCATTGAAGACCGGCTGGACTGCAGTAGGAGCACAAGTCCCTGCTTCTAATAGTTTGAGTCTGTAGTTTAAAATGCACAGAAGACACTGAACTGCAGTGTGCAATAAAAGAAGAGTTCACAAACTCTTTTATACAACTGATAGTGTCAGTTGAATATGACACCTACCACAACTCTAGAGAACCCCGATAAGAGGGTGCTCTTTTGGAATGTTGCGGGACTAGCGACCAAACAAGCAGAAACAAGTTTCCTTGAATTGATCGAATCAAACGACGTTATTTGTCTCCAGGAGACATGGCTTAATAACCCCATCAACCTATTGGGATACAAAACATTCTTCTCTCAAGCAATAAGATCAAATTCAGGGAGAAGCAAAGGAGGATTAATAGTATATATTTCTAACCTCTGGCCATGTCATGAAACAACTCCCACAATACTTCATCAAAATTTTCAGATCATCAATCTTCAAGGAAACAATCGTGAGGTTTATACCATCATTAACTTTTACAATAATATGAATACGACGGAGTGGACTAAGACCCTAAACGAAATTTTTAACCAGACCAACAATCTCAAAATAAAGTATGCTAAGGTTTCTCACACAATAATCTGGGGAGGAGATTTCAACCTTCACATATGTAATGAAAATAACACCTTCATCTGTGGGACTCCTGACGAACAAGGAAATTGCCTCACCCACTTCTCCCACACCACTGAAGGTAACAATATGCAGGCCATCATGGCCGAACTAGATATAGGGTTTGCCAACTTGTTAAAAACTCCCACAATTCAATTTACTCCTACTTTTCACGGAAGAGGTCTCGAAACTTTAATCGATTATATATTAATATCTAGCAATAAAGCCACACGTATTAAGACCTTTGAGGTGCTCAATAATGTACTTAGTGATCACTTTCCATTACGATTGACCTATCAAGAACTGATCCACCGAAAGAAAAAAGATAAGGTCAATTTCTGAACGCTAAACCAGGAATTACTAACATTGGATAGATTAAATGGGTATTCCCTTAAATGGAATAAAATAGATCAAGAAGCTGTCAATAAAAGAATAATCACCACATGTAAAAACCAAATAGACAAGTGCCTAGATCCCTCGACATCCCCAATAGAGATTATGACTAACTATGAAGAGATCTTGCTGAATATAAGAAACGAACTAACCAAACCTTATAAACCTAACAAGGCAATAAGAACAGGATGGTTTGACACAGAATGTACCAAAGCTTACTCCGAACTAAAGAGGGCCTTAACAAAAAAAGATAGAAACAGACAAGAGGTAATAAACCTACGAAAAATTTATACGCTAGCAATCAGGAAAAGAAAAAAAGATCTGAAAGCAAATCTCTGGATACAACTATTAAAAAGCAGCTCTCTAAAAGACAGCGCAGCTTTCTGGGAGATAGTAAAAAATCCCTTCCTAAAAGACAACAACGATGATCCCTCCCTGGACGTAGCTATAAATGCACAGGACTGGGTGCAACATTTTTCAAGAGTATTTGGTGAGGATAAATCTGCAGACTTAACCGTCCAGGGATCCCTTCTTCCTGTGAATTACCCAATAGCTATCCACTTTACACTGAGTGAAACGACAAAAGCCTTAAAAATGGCCAAAACAGGTAAAGCACCAGGACCTGACTCGGTCCCAATGGACTTCTATAAATTTTTACCTGACCTTTGGTCCCCTCTCCTTAACAAAGTACTAAACGCGGCAAAGAACACTAATCTCCCCGACTCCTGGTCCACTTCGATACTCGTCCCCATTTTTAAGAAGGACAACAGGGATAGTCCTTCCTGTTATCGTCCAATCTCCCTCCTGGATTCAAACGGAAAGATGGCGGGGCGCATACTTCTCGATCGTCTCCAGGAGTGGTGGAAAGAACATGGCGTGCTCTCAGACCTGCAATATGGATTTAGGGCAGGACTGAGTACAGTGGATCAAGTGTTAAACTTAACATTATTGGTCGGAAAATACGTAAACGCAAAAAGATCTTGCCTACATATGGTTTACGTCGACCTCACAGCAGCATTTGACTGTGTGCAACATTCCAAACTTTGGAGAATAATGCTGCAAATGGGGATCGAACCATCAATTGTTGACTTTCTCCGCGAACTATATACAGGAGCCACGGGAAAGGTCAGATTCGGGACAGGTGGACAATTGACAGACAGTTTTCCCATACAGAAGGGGGTCAGACAAGGGTGTGTACTGGCCCCCTTCTTATTCACGCTCTACACCAATGGCCTCGAGGGCGCAATGCTAAAGGACGTAAAAGATCTCCCTGAAGCCGGTCGTCGGCAGATTCCTGCATTACTATATGCCGACGATGCGGTAATTCCTGCTCAAACTCCTGTCCAACTTCAACGGGCCCTAAATAATTATTGCTCCTTTATGACCAGCTTAAACTTGAAAATTAACATCAAAAAAACGTATGTGATGCACGTGGGTACCAAGGGGAAAAAAGTAAAGACTATCTATGTGGACAATCTACCCCTTGAAAGAACAAATAAGTACCCTTATCTAGGCATCACTATGGACGAGGCTTTCAATTGGAAAGAAGTAGTAAACTCCAGAAAACTGTCCCTCATAAGAACAATCGGGGCATTAAAAGCCTTCTCTCTTCGTCTCGGAAAAAGACCTCCGACCGAAATGATTAAGATCTACAACGCCAAATGTATAAGCACTGCCACCTTCGGAGCAGGGGTATGGGGAATGACAAATGTCGAGCAACTGCAAAAAGTCGAAAATTCTTTTTTCAGATTTCTACTGGCCGTCCCGAGAAGTACAACTACGTACGGATGTCATCTCGAACTCGGGGTCGACTTCATTTCCGACATCATCAAAATCCAACCAATCATGTTATGGCGCAGAATATGGGCCACGGATGAGTGCCACCTCACAAAAACAATAATCCAGGACTGTCTGAAATTAGATAACATGAGAAAGATAAAATGGTTGGCCTACGTGGAATCCTTTTTTACAGACATTGGTTTCCCGAGGTTCTTTGATGATCCATTGTCAGTTATAGACATATCAAAAAAAGAACTGAAAACAATTTGTATGTCGCATTTATCCCAACTTCGGTTGCTGACAGAAAATGGGAAGCCATCAGTCCAGCATAGCCTATTGATTCAGTTGGTCCCTACTATCCAACCTTATCTGCAGTATGATTTAACACAACATGAAAAATTTCTTCTCACCCGTTTTAGGTTTAATTTATATCACTACTTGGTTCTGTTTCCTAAACAAAATGACTGGACACATAATAGCTCACCATGCCCTTGTGATTCAATGTCATCACAGTCCACAATCCATGTTTTATTCTTTTGCAAATTTTATATACCATTACGCAAACGATGGATAATACCAGTACTAAAAGTTCTAAAAATTCGCAGATGCCGTCCTGCTTACATCGCACTACAATTTTTGGAAAACAACCTGATGACTAAATCGGTTGTACAGTATCTCAAACTTTGTATTAGGCATCAAATGAACCTATGATTATAGATGGTGAACCCTTTTTTGATATCTGATATAAGATGGTTGTTTAACATAAGTTTTTATGTATTGCTTGATCTAAAATGAATGTAATTTTTAAATATTTATTGTGCTTTTTATGTACTTTTATCGTTTTCAAAAAAACGGAAACCGAATAAAGATGATTTGATTTGATTTGATTGATAGTGTCAGGTACAAGCCACATGACGTGTATGAGTAAAAAACTAAGGATGGCACAACTATCATATCACGATAATATTCTGAGGAAGAAAGGATTAGGCAAAGTGGTGGAAGCTGGCTATAGGGCTGAGGTACATCAGCAAATAAATAAATTGTAGGAACACAATATTTACTAAAAACTCACACAACACAGAACAGCAACCAAAGAATCTGTGCTGATTCACATTAGAGGATGAGAGTACAGCAGTGACATTACTACTTGGATATGGCACTGTCATGCTCTCTACCTAGCACTGGCACACACTCAGGCTGCCTAGCTCCACTGCTAAGAGTGTTTGTGAAGGCATCTTCACAGACATTCCCTCTCCATGTGGCACTATTATAAAGAAAGCATTAAAACACATCACAGGCTATGACAAATGATGCCTCTGTACAGACTCAGATACACTGTTGTCTCTCTGACAGGAAATGAGTTGTGTCACTTCTATACACATTAATAAATGTTCTTGCCAGGTCAGGATATCAGTAATAAAGTATTGTTACAATTCACAGGATATCAGCTCTGAGACTTCTATATGTACTGTAATAACATGTTACATGATATGATCTGTGACACTTCTGTACATGCTGTAATAGAGTATTCTTACCCTTCACAGGATTTCAGCTGCAGCAATTCTATATGTGCTGTAATAATCTGTTCTGAACCCTCACAGGATATCAGATGTGACACTTCTATATATATTGTATTAAACAGTTTTCAACCCTCACGTCTATGCACGCTATTAAATTGTTTTTACCCACACATAATATCAGCTATGACACTTTGCTACATAATGTAATAGTTATTTGTATCCTGCGCAGAATTCCATCACACTGTACACACTAATAAATTGTTTCTACCCTCACAGGATTTAAGCTGTGACACTTCTATACATACTGTAATAAACCACTCAGAGCATATCATCTGCAGACGCTAATAGATTGTTCTTACCCCTCACAGGAAATCTGCTTCGGCTCCTCCTGTAGAGTAAGTTCACGTACGGTGAATCCAGAATGTACCACTATTACTCCACCGAGGAGAATGTCTCCTTCTAAGGCATAGGATGGCTGTGTCCAACCCTGGAGTCTACACCCAGGCTGCATGGACCACACACCAACAAAGAAGTTAGAGATGAATACTGTGAAGATACACAGCCCCATTTCAGCTGAACCTGCTCTCTGTTGAGGACCCTACATTAATGAATATGAACTTTAAAAATAATTGTCTGCACTATGACACATCGGTTGTATCCTCTACCCCAGTCACCCACCAGAGCCGAAGAAGTCTGACGTTAGTGGGCATAGGTGGCTTCAGATGAATGCTGCATTGCCTGAAGCCAGATTGTCTGCATTCTGTTCTGTAGCATGAAAACCAAGACTACAGTTTTTTCATCATTGTATCAGTGGAATAGTAGTTTGGGGTTTTTATAGAGTCAGAAATTCCATGGGGTGCAAGAAATGTAAAGGAAAATAAATTACCTCTCCAAGAGTTGGATAATAACCATGTTTAGGATAATAACAGTACACATTGTAATAAGCAACTAGAGCAGAGTGTTCTATGTTATTACTATAAGCAGCATGTGTTAGTCTTAAATTAATTGAATAGTTCATTGCCTTATGCAAATAAGAAGCTATTGATTGTACATGCACTTAACTCTACACTGAACTTACACAATTGCTTCATTAGTATCCAGCAGCAGACGTCAGGAAGCAAAAGCATTGCTGTTAGGATGCCCACTAGCTCTCCCTGCCAGAAGATCATCCAAAACCAGTGGCAAATATTAAGTCATTGAGAAACCTTCTGGTCAAGGGTGTCTCCCTTCATGTGGTTCATCTGCCGGGAAGGGATCTCTTGTTCTTTCTTGTGCCACTTCACTTCAAGTTGAGCCTTCTGTCTTTCCCTTTCATGTACTGGGAATGCATCTCTTGTTCTTTAATGTGGCACTTCACTTCAAGTTGTTTTTCTCCGCCTTTACCTGTCATGCAGTTTGTCTGTCTCTTCTACCTTTCTTTGGCACTTCACTTCAAGTTGTGGCCTGCTGTCTCTACCTTTCATGTGCTTTATCTGCTTGAACGGCATCTCTTGTTCCTTCTTGTGGCACTTCACTCCAAATGGTCACCTATGTGCTCTCTCATGCTGACTGTAGGCTGTACTAAGTCCTTTCCGATTCTGAGGGCCTCATTTATGAGGAATTGGCATACGGCAGCGCTGCAAGTCTTTTTGCTGTGCTGCCCTGCGCCAATGTGAAAGGACAGGAATGCACCGTTCTTTTGTGATACAGTGAATTCCTTTCCGCCTGTGCTGGTGCACAATTTTCTGCTTAGCTCCAATGTAGGCACCCTTGCACCATGGTGCAAGGTTGCCTCTGTTACAGGCTGGATTGTTTTTGTGCAGGAAAGGGCATGAGTGTTGCATGGGATAACCCACTGCAATGCCCAGAACAGCGGGTTTCCTTAGCCACTCATCAAGCAGGCCACATTCTGGATGGCTTATTTACAAACAACTCTCATATGACTTACCCTACAGTGCTCCCGCTTATATGGACGGATCACTCGGCAGTGAAATTCACGATCTTAGTCAAGAATCATAAAAATGTATCCCCTCCCAGCCGCCCCCAGATTAAATGTCGCGACTGGAAAAACCTTGATTCCACCGTTTTACATAATACCTTGGAGTCCACGAGACCAGAAGACATATCTGATCCACATGAAGCATCTAATAACTATGGACATTGGCTGAACAAGGCCTTTAACCGCTTAGCACCTAACATAAAGATGCGGCCAAACCGCACTAAACCCTCCGCGCCGTGGTTCTCAGAACCACTAAGGCTTGAAAGACAACGATGCCGAAATTTGGAGAGGCGTTGGCGTATGAAATACGACAACAATGACAGAGACACATACAAGAAAGCTTTGTCAAGCTACAAAAAACTCATAATTGCAGAAAAATGTAACTTTTATAGTACACAGATAGAACTAGCTCAGAATTCAAGCAAACAGCTATATCAGGTGGTTAAAAAATTAGCCAATCCACCAGCTATTGCCACCATAGAGCCATCTCAAATTTTCTGCAATAAGGTAGCGGATTTTTTTAAGGCAAAGGTCAAAGACATCTTTAACAACTTTACTAAAAGAACTATCACTGATTCAGCCTGCTTGGAGATCCCTCTCACGTCCCCTAAGCCAACCTTTGAGGCTTTTTCCCCACTATCCCAACAGGCTATGAAAGAACTTATGAACACTATTAAGTCAGGATCACCTTTGGATCCATGTCACCCATTCATCCTCAAACCATTTTCCAATCTGATAGCCCCGGTGCTCACCAACATCTGTAATGCCATGTTTTGGACAGGGGACTACCCCTCAATCTGGAAAAAAGCCACTGTAAAACCTCTCTTAAAAAAAGTCGACCCTAAATCCATCAGAGCCTAAAAGCAATCACCCTATTGCCTTGCTCCCCTATCCATCAAAATGTTTTGAAAAGGCAATGAACTTACAGCTGTCAAACTATATTGATCAGAACGATCTGCTGGATGACACCCAGTTTGGGTTCAGGAAGGGCCACGGGACCGAGACTGCTCTGATAAAGGCAGCAGAGGAGGTCAGGATAATCATGGACCAGGGTGGTGCAGCGGTCCTAATACTGTTAGATTTGTCTGCAGCCTTCGACACGGTCGATCATACCATCTTGATCGACCGTGTCGCTGCAATAGGCATTCAGGGCAAAGCCAAAGCACTCCTGGCATCCTTCCTGGCTGATATAGAGCAGTCTGTGAAGATGGGGAGTTATTACTCTCCTGATTTCACTCTGCCTTGTGGAGTCCCCCAAGGCTCCTCGCTAAGTCCGACACTTTTTAACATCTACGTGTCGGACTTGGCGAGGGTGATCAAGTCATTTGGTATTGGACTGACCTCATACGCTGATGACACCCAGCTGGTCCTGGCGATCCACAAAAATGGAGGAGCAGTGGCCGCTAATTTCCAGGAGGATATGAGAGCCATCAGTACCTGGATGGATCAGAATTGTCTAAAGTTAAATTCTGACAAGACTGAGGTCATGGTATTTGGTGAGCTGACCCCGTCTTGGTCCCCAGTTTGGTGGCCTTCGGAGTTAGGAACCCCTCCATCACCAGTATCCAAAGTTAGGAATCTGGGGGTTCTATTCGACAACAAGCTAGCTTTTGTCAGCCATGCCAACGCAGTGGTCTCAGCCTCCTTTTTTACCCTAAGAATGGTAAAGAAATTGCTTCCATTTCTTCCCCCAAATGCAGGCAAGACCCTAATGTCCACTTTGGTATTGTCTAAGGTGGACTATTGTAATAGCCTATTGTTGAACGCGCAGGAGCAAATTTTGAACAAAGTACAGCTTGGTTAAAATGCTGCCGCAAGGATTCTAACTGGCACACCGAAGTATTCATCTATTTCTCCCATCATTCGTCAACTACATTGGTTGCCGGTTAGAAGCCGTACGAAGTTTAAGGCCTTGTGTATCACATATAAGGCATTGAACAACATTGGACCGGAATTTTAAAAAAAAAGGCTATTTGTGTTTACACACCTAGTCGAACATTACGTTCATCTTCAGCCCAACAGCTTCAAATCCCACGCACAAAAAAAGCCACATGGGGAGACAAACGCTTTGTGGTTGCCGCTTCTAAACTGTGGAACCTGCTCCCTCCCTACATTAAACTTAGCCCATCACTGCTAACATTCCGAAAGCATCTTAAAACCTGGCTTTTTAATCAGTAAACTCCCAAAAGGAACCCTTTTGCAATCTGTAAGCTCTAGCAACGAGACACCGGAAGGTATTTGTGCGCTATAGAAATTTTATAAATAAATAAATAAAAATGGAATGCCTCCTGGGTGCAGAGTAAGGCAAGACAGCGACTTGTGCCGCTGTGTCTTACTCCATATCAATGAGCCCAGGCACAGCCACGCAGAGCGGGTTTTTGTTTCCTTCTTGATACAATTGGGAGTCTTGCGCCACTGTAGCATCACAAAAAGTGATGCTCAGGTAGCGCAAATAAGGTTCTCATAAATAAGACCCTGAGGTTTCTGAGCAGCTGTGGGTTCAAAACTTCATGGTCAGAAAGGTTACACTTCTAAATAAGTTAACCCCTTCGCTGCTGGCCCGTTTCCGCCGCTGTGCGGTAAACAAACGAACAGGGCGGGGCCGTGCCGAACCCCAGCCGCCATCAGCACACGAGCACCGCGGAGCGTGGCGGCTGGGGTTCGTCACCAGCATGCAAGTGGTTAAAGCCTGTGTCCACCGCTCAATGCACAGTGCAGCAGCTTCTTGCAAAGCAGAAGGCTCTGTCTAATGGATAAGGCATATTATGGGAATCACATAAGCCATTCATTCTGCCCTACTTTCTTTATTACGGACCCCTTGGATAAAATTTTCATGTACTGGGGTCCTTCCCTAGAGAATGTAAATCATGTCCTAGATTATAAGAACCTTTCCCTATAAATCTGTGGCCTTCATCATCATATGGTCTCTTGCAAAGCCATTAAGACTTTCTCGTTCTGCTGATTATTGTATTGAGAAGATAGTAATACACTGTAAATGACTTCAATATGGGCAGTAACTGACATTTCCAACACAACAATTGCAGAGATTTAGCAAGTGACATGTCCTATCGTTAACACCTATATCATATACCTTACATTTAGTATATCAGCAATGGATGGCAGATGCACAGTGTGTTGAATTGTGTACATTATACCAAAATAATTTGCCAGTAGTCTCTATTGACCTTTACTTTCAACTATTTCAAAATAGCATTAACACATTGCACAGTGCTGAAACTGACCTCAAAATAAATGCAAAAATAAGGTAATTTTAGCATTGCACCATTTACAGAAAAAACATTGTACCTTGAAACACACATACAATAGCCAGTCAGAATAACTTTATTTCGCAGACATGATGAAGGCATAAACGTATACTACATATATAAAAGGATAAAAGATAGAAACATTCTACATCCTTACAGTATGGTCATTTTTAAGCTACAATAGCTATACAATTTTAAACTTTTGATAAAAATTCATACTTGATTAAGTTCATATTACAATTAATTGGATCCGCAGATTGAACGTCTCTTTTTTAGAGCAGTTAAAAGAAAGGATGCCATAGAGAAACAAATTAAGGGGACAGACAATAGCTGTAAATAGTAAATGGCAATGTTACTATTTAAAAAATATATATATTTTTTAACCTTATTCCATATCGAATGCTAACACATTTACCAGCGCAGTTCAAGCCCTGAACATTGGGATTGTTGAGGTAGAGCAGTTCAACCGCTTTACAAGGTAAAATTCCATTCACTAAAAATGTTCAAGTAGTAAAGATCTGACTAAAACTGAGCAACAACATGCAACATATTAAGTGATTCCTTTTAATATTGGTCTAATCTACAAACACCTGATCGATATTAAATAAACCTGAAGATCAAAAGGCACATTTGAATAATTCCATGCCTTGTAGGTGAATCGATGGATGTTACCATCTATGGGCTATGTTAAGTGATTGTATGAAGCTATCAAATAGCCCTTTTTGTTTGACTTTATTCTTTATTTACCAATATGACATGGCAGGTGGATGTTTTTGAAAGGTAAATTAAAAGTAAAAGTGTGTAATAAGCAAATTCAGTTTTCTAACAGTTTAGATGCATTTTTCCAGGCCTAAACGTCCACAAAGTAGAATATTTACACAAGGTATATTGCACTTTGAATCTTTTTTCTTTATTTAAAAAAAATATTTTTGTGCGGAACAGTGCCTTGCCATGTACGCTCACAAATGTTGGTGGTACCCCCTTTCCCATTCTTATGCTGGAAATAGATCTTCCCTTCCCTGAAATGAAGTTCAAACCTTTTCAGAGTGGAAAGGGCCCCTAGAGACCTTTGTGGGTTCCCACCAATATTTTTGGGAGGGTGTATCCATTGCTTCCTAGATGTTGTCACCCTTGAACAACCACTCCGTGCCACTGTCAAAAAATGTGCTCACAGTAAACATAACTACAGTGGACCTGATTCACAAAGGGCCTCAACACTCGTGGCGGAGTCCTGCAGTCATGGGGGAGTCTCCGGGCTCGGGGGGGGGGGGGCACGCCCCGATGAAAATTCTTATGGCGGAGGTGCTGCCCTCAGTGTGGAGACCTGTGTGACTCAGGCCCATTGTTGAGAGGTCTATGAACCACAAAGCTGGCTGTACACTTATCAAAAAAGAAAAAATCTCATTACTGGAGTTGACTGAATTTATTCAATAAAGGGTAAGATTGAAATCTCTGACGTCTGTTTATATTAACTAGGGCAACCTCTGAGATTGCATGGATGGGATTGAAGAAATCAAATACTTGGTCACCATATCAAAATGTAAACATTTGAATGGGGGTAAATAACTAGGGCTGGATAAATGAATTGACTTTTTTGGTAATGTTACATATATATAATTCAGAATCCATTCCTGCTTTTTCACTCATTAAGTATGTTCAGTCATTACTTTAAACATTTTAAGTCCCAGATTCAATCCTAATGGTTTGTTTGCTGACATCTAAACTAGAGTACATTTCTCAGCTGAACATGTGTCAGGTCATGCACAAATATGATCATGTTTATGAAATTGTGGTGCAGTGCAGCACAGCAAGTCACCTTGCTGCACTCCATTGTATCACTGGGAAAAGGCAGGAATGCCCCAAAATGTATACAAAATGCACAACCTGCACGAGTGCACAATGGACTGCCTAACGTCAGCAGTCACTGTACCCTACGTTGCATGCAGAATGCAGCACACATAGAAAGAGGAAGTAACCAGGAGAAATAAAGATATTGCTCCACCGTATGCCTCTCCTGGAGAGGTGTAACTTTTTGGTTCATTCTCAAATTTATAATGTTTTGTAAATCTGGGAATACACAAAAAATAATGGGAGTTGTATTGGAACACTGGCGCAATGCCCATGGAATGCCTATGCATTTCAATAAAGAAAATAATGCCTTGGGATAAATAAAAACAATATACAATAAGTTGAAGAGATACTTAAATGATCCCTTCCTAAGTAAATTAATTACGAGAAAAATCTATACCTTATTTCCATCAAAAATCAAAAGGCAATTCTGAACAGTTACAAATGCTCCTCTTTTGAAAAAAACGTTTTAATGTTTTTATTTTGCAATTTTTCAGAATAAGAGTAAATTATTCCTCTTTTTTTAACATATATATACAAACATATACATTACATCAACATACATATACAATATATACATTTAAACAAACACACAAACATACGCTTTGTTTCCTTCTATCTCTCCACCCTATCTAATAAAAAAGAATGTTTCTAAAACTATTTTTTATAATGCTCCTAAATTATTTTCATACTATTTAAATTTTCATGGGTGTCTTCAAATTAACTGTCGACGCGTTTCAGCCCCTGTGTTTCTCGGGCCTCTTCAGGACTAGGGCAGTTGAGCACATACATTTTCAAAGATCCACCAAAGTTCTGCTGTTCAATCGTCATGTATTTTCTTATTTGTATACATCGCAGAGCCCATGCGGGCGGTATATACAGATTACTGCAGCCTTTCTTCTAAATACGGTTCTGTTCTATGTATCAGAGTCCTCCCTTACTGCCGCGCTTGTCTAGCCGCGCTGTCAGCCGTCGCCATGCCTCATCCACAACGTGCATAATGGAATGCCTATGCAGCACAGCGATTTGCACTGCATTGCGTTACTTCAAAGGTTAAGGTTTCTGTCACTCTTGCACCATGTTGCATGATGCAAGAGTGACACAAACAGGGTTATAAATATGGCCTATAGTGTTTCAAATAGATACCCTTGCTGTTTGATGAACCCAAATGCTGTAGTTTTTCAAATAATTACAATTTATGGTGTCATTTTCTGGACTGATGCAAGGAGTCATGAATTCAGTGCTGAGTAAAGTAGATATAAAGGGGTATTAGGATATTCTCATTGAGATATGCTCATTGGAGTATTACTTTTCTTTACTGCATTTCTTCTGGTGCATAATTTGAGCTGATGGTTACAGGTGGGGCCCACTGGCACGCTTGTTTTCTGGGGAACAGGACTTAATTGCTGTTATTAGGCTTTGGTCCACAACAAAAGAGAGAGAGACAGCAAAGGGGGATAGAAAGAAGAGGAGAAACATGGAAAACAGTAACAAAAGTACAAAGCAAGGATGAAAAAAAAGCTGAAACAGAGAAAATGGGATAATGAGTGTAGGGAGGTGGTTGTAAGAGATAAAAGGTGGAATCATCTAGAAAGTCTTGGTATTTGCAGATTCCTAAATTCGGCCTGGTACTGCTGTGCTGCTTAGCTCAGAAAAACGTTGGACCTCTGCATTTATGGAGAATATTTATTAATATATTGCACACTGCAGCAGAGCAAGTCACCTTGCTGCACTGCATAATAGGGAAAGTGCAGGAATGTGCTACACTTAACAATATACAACACATTCCTGCCCTTTCCCAGTGCTTCTGAACAATGTGTGCAAGGGTGACTGCATTATTGGCAATAATGTTTTTGGTTAGGAAAGGACACCTTCTTGCACAAAAGTAATCCTAGGTGACATTTTTCTGTGGAATGGAGCACACATTGGGGCTGATTACGAGTTTGATGGTGCAACGGCAGAACCGCCCTGCTGCCGCACCACCAAACCTGCATTAAAAGTGCCCGGCAAATAAATACTTTTTTTTACATTGGCGGGCTATTCCTTTGTCTTTCTCACTTCAGTGCCTATAAAATAGGCACCACAATGGGAACATCAAAACAAGTTTCAGCACAGCATGGACTGAAATGTCCATGCAATGCTGGAGCTTCTCTGCATGCACACAGAGGGGCACCTGCTATGCCCCCCTGTCTGCATCTACATGAAGTGGGGCACAAGGGGGCCATTTCCTTTCCGCCAGGGTTTTCATGGAGAAAAAAAACACCAGAAAACCCTGGCAAAGAGGAAACTTATAATATGCTAGGCAGGATTACAGCCCAGCAGTTCCCTAGTGGAGTCGGCAGTCCTTGGGCGGCACGACCACTAGGGTCATAATGTGGCGGTTGTAAGGCCGCTACCACTACCCTACCATCCTCAGACCTCCAGACTCAAAATTAGGCCCAAAGGAAGAGGAAGTAAAGAGGAGGCTTGGTAAATGTAATTCTAGGTTTGCGTCACCCTTGCATCCCATGTAAATGGTGCAAGAGGGACGCCAAACCATGATAACTATGCCTCAAGACTTTTTCTTCCTATAGCAGGGATTTCTCTGATTTGGAAGGGGGCTTTTACTTATTTCAACACATACCACTTCTACAATAATACAATAATATAACCTGAAACAATGTTCTAGACAGTTGGCATCCTTGTTGACTATATTTTTCACTTTTAAATGATACAGAACCCTTTTCTTATTTTCATCAAAACTGAATTTTTTGATAATTGTTTCAATTTGGTTGGTTAGCAGGTTCACGGATATCAATCTTAGGCACTTGGTCAGTGTTTACATATAGAAGACCTGGTTAGACCTTGTTGATGATTTAAAACACTATGAAGACAGTGTGCTGTTGTACTGCTAGCTATGGTAGAGCCTAGGTGCGGAGCATAATTCTAACCATATTCCTTTTGTGTCCGCGCATGGGGATTTCAAGGCATTTGTCATAGAATTGCCTCCACAACTACAACACAGTATTGTGAATCAACCAGGGCTGTAGACAGCTGAGAAGGCATGAGGGATAGAAAATAATTTCAATCATCTTGTTAATTGGCAGGATTAAAGTGTGATTTGAATTAGTTTTGTTCCCATGGTTTACACATGTTGTCCAATGGTTGAGAGGGTCTACTGTGAGGTTGGTCATCTGAGTCAGAAACTATGAGCAGTTGGGTCTATAAGGAGAATCTCATATTTGAAGTAGGTAGACACAGCATGTTTTTAGTTCATTGAGTCTTAGTGGAGTGCAATCAGCAACCCAATGGAATCTAGATCTGAAAGATTCGACAAACTTAAGGAGAAGATTTTCAAAGGTCAAGTAGATTTTGCTCTGCTCCAGAAAACCTAAGCGTTGCACTGTGTGCATAAATAGCGCTGCATCATATTTACAATGCGAGGCGTCGTGAACTAGCGCATGCGCAAACATTGTCTTGCGTCGCAGCGCAAAACGTATGTGCGTCATGCAGGTCCCTTAAAAAAATCACAAAACACCGCCAAACAATGCAATGTATTTTGGTGGCAGTCCAAACACAAGAAGTGGCAGAGAACCTTACCCCACAACCCATTCCTGTAATGCAGAAGTCAGAAGAGGATCCAGCTACCAGTTTCTCCATGTGGATGAGTGATATTCTCTGCTTGTAGATTCTTTCCTTCCTTTTCCGCCAAGGCAACTATCCTCTGATGGTGATGGACAACAATAATTTCCATGGTTGACCCAGCCAGTAGATATTTGTTGTGTTTCTACTGGTAGATGTCACAGTAAATGGCTCCAGCTCTCTTTGCGCCTGTTTTGTACCCACACAATTTTCTCCGCACTAATCTTTTTGCGCTGCTTCGTGTCACTTTGTGTGACTCCTGCTAAGACCTGTGCCTACATGGTTTTGGAGCTTTTTGCGTGGGTAACGCCCTGAAACACATATCTGCATAGATTAAATCGACTTTGGCACAGAGAGACGCAAATCCGTTCATGTGTCACGCTAACCTTAAAATGTGGTGCAAATACTTGCTC
This sequence comes from Lissotriton helveticus, assembly GCF_964261635.1. Taxonomy (NCBI): domain Eukaryota; kingdom Metazoa; phylum Chordata; class Amphibia; order Caudata; family Salamandridae; genus Lissotriton; species Lissotriton helveticus. Next base: position 1,690,901,130 of record NC_136069.1, on the reverse strand, counting down.
CTATCTGAAAATGTGTGCGCGGTTTTGTGCCGCTTTGCACCACGCAAAGCGGCACAAAACCTCGCACACATTTTGAAAATCTGCTCCTTGGTGTTGTAAGATCTGGGGAAGAGTGCCAATCCTGATGGCATCCTGCACATGATAGTATACATTTTAGAGAAGAATGTATAGTTATCAGAAGATCCATAGCTTTCAAAGAAAATACCTGCTAGTCCCTATCAGTACATTAGAATGTTGAGATTTCCAATAATGGTATTGGAATGCAGAGGGTCAATAATCAATAGTATTGATCTTCTGCACCAACAACCAGTGCTTTTTTGGGTTATTCATAATTAATCTGACTTTCAGTGGGTGGAATGGGCTCATGACATTATAGCATCTACATCAGGGCCAGCCAAGCCATTAATTCCACCAAGAATCTCCTCAGTGGGCTTGAGCCCTTGAAGCTCCTTGTGGCTCTGCCACTCTCCCCAGCTTTCCGTGTTCATTGCAGCAGGCATGGGGAGGCTTCAAGAGACAGAGGAAAAGAGGGAATAGAGAGAGGGAGAAAAAGACAAAGTGGTCAAATAAAAAAGGAGACAGAGGAGAAAAGCAGAGAGAGCGAGAGAGAGATAGTGTATGGATACAGAGCAAGAGAGTTTCACAAGGCGAGTAAGGGATCATGTTTGAGCATTTCATGCCAGAACTGGTTTTGGTGCAGTAGTCTGGCCCTGCTCTCAGCCATGAGCTATAACAGCTGTTAAAGGCCCTCTCTCTCGGTTTAGGCCTAAGCCACAGGCTTGGACCTATACCACCTTGAGGTATATATTAATGTATGTCAGGAGGGAGATTATAAGAGCAAATGATTTATGATGTGGGTACAAAAAGGAAAATCAATTTTAAAATTAATTGTGCAGGCCATCCCTTCCATTTGTGGCAATACAATGGAGGAAAGGACAGGAATGGGAAAAAGAATACTAAACTCCTAAAGTACATTATAGATTGACCCTTGTTTATTGGAATTATAAAACTAAAAATAACGTTTTTTTGGTCAAATGTTACAATATGAAGTGCAATGCTATGCACCCACATTTAATTATGTGCCCTGTTCCAGAAATACAATGACTATAGGAATAAACAAGCATGTAAACAATGTAAGTTAAGTTATAAATAACAATAGTGAAAGCAAATATCTCTACACCAACCTGCCATTTAAATTAGATTTCTATCTTTTATGGATCTTGGAACTTAAAGCAAAATATATGGTGTTTCTTGAAGACTTTGCCGCAAAAAACTGAAATATGCATAAAATTAACAAAATAATTCAGCCTCTTTATTATAAGCCACATGCATTAAAATTGGAATGGTAGGACAGACTGATCTCCCAATATTCGGGTGTTTAAATTGTGCCTCTATCTTTCAATATTTCTAACATATGAGGCAAATGTACTATGTCCTCTTTTAGACAGCGCTAAAAGCAAACAAATGCCTTACACCATCCTATGACTATGCATTTATTTTACATTTCATGGGCACCAACATCAAAGAGGGTGCTCATCCTACCCTCTTGCCTTATTGCATATATAGTATGGAATTAGCTAACTGAGATTTGTGAAACAATATTAATATAACCAAAAGAAATCCGGGTCTCAAAGTATTGAAATATCAAAATATCAAAAATTGCAGAGACAGCACAAATGTATAGACTTGCTTCTATCCCTTGTAAAGGTTTGAAGTAAGAAAGGTATCTGGGTAGCACTGCACTAAAGAGTTCTGATGCCCTGTATCCCTCTGTACTTAGTAGAGCAGTTCAAGTAGTGAATTTTAGTGGGACATATGCCAGCTACTTATACAGACATTCTGTTGGGTGGAATATTGCCTGCAAAGATTTCATTGGCTAATCCTCGCTGCGGATACAGAGTTGGGTTACTATTCCCTATTAATACCTCTTCCCACCAGCTACAATATTACAGCTCAGACCATGCCAATGGGAAGGATTTCACATCTGCCAGAATAAAAAGGCAATCACGTTCACACAAGAGCAAAGATCTGGAAAATACTTGCTTTCTAGTCTTAAAACAATATTTTATTACAATGAAAAATTGTATTACATTTTTGTTTGATAGATCTTATGAAGCATAGTTAGGGTATGTATTGAGTAAATTATAAATGTAACAAAGCTCAAACTGGTGCCAGTTCCCCGTAGGGCACAGGAATGACAATCTATATACAGCATTGGAATGACATTACACACATTATGGAAATCAAACTATGATCCCGATTCACAGAACTAACTTAAGACAAAATCCTAAACGTACTACTTTTGCTATTCACAGAAATTAGGATTTTGTCTTAAGATTGTCTTAAGACAGACTTAAGACAGACTTAAGACAAAATCCTAACTTAAGACTGTCTTAAGTCTGTCTTAAAACAAACTTAAGACAAAATCCTAACTTCTGTGAATAGCAAAAGTAGTAAGTTTAGGATTTTGTCTTAAGTTAGTTCTGTGCATCGGGCCCACTGTCTCTATCTTATTTATTTATTTGAAAGTTCTATAGAGCGCGAACAAGACCCTTGCGGGTATCAGAGCACTTTACAGTAAATATGTATAGACAAATCAAACAATAAAATTAAGCAGGAACAAAAGAATAACAACAGAAAGCTTAATAAAAACAAAGGATAAATCAAACATTAAGGATAAGCAGGACCATAATGAATAGCAGCAAAGACAATCACAGATAGAAAGACATATCAAATAAGGTGTATAACCGAGCCGGTCGGTCTGAAGGGTGATGGAAATACATTATTGATAGAAACATCAAATAAAAGGAACAGACTATACAGACTATACCTATAAAAAGCCGAGCAGTGAGGTGCACAGCAGTGGTAAAATATGAGGATCATGGCAGTGACAAAAATTGCGTAGGTTGATAGGTAGGATAAAAAGCAAGGCAGTGAAGTGCACAGCAAGGGCGAACCATGTGGAACATGGTACTAGCAAAAATTGGTTAGGATGATAGGTAAGATGAGTGGAGTAAGGGTTATCATAGGCTATACCTGTCAGCCTAAGGATAGTCTTAACTCAACTTTTTATTTGCCTCACTCCTTAATTTTTGCTGCTCCTATCTGTGTGGGCTCTAGGACTCTGTAAGATTTACCAATGCTAACCAGTGTTAAAGTGTTTGTGCTCTCTCCCCAAAACATGGTTAAATTGGCTTACACTCAATTGGCATATTTAATTTACCTGTTCATCCCTTGTAAAGTGGGGCACCATATACCCAGTCCTGTATAGTAAACACTTCTAGTGGATCTGCATTACTTATTGTGCCACCCACTGATGTAGCACCGTAAAAAATGTCCCAGGCCTTACTTTGCAGCCTGAACAATATGAATGAGGGTGGGATTTAACGACACTAATTATGACACATGTTGTTCATGCAAAGACGATTAAAAATTTCAGTGATAAATGCAATTGTGTAACAAAATGCAAAGAATGTTTTATTATTGCGCGTAGGTTAGCATGGTAGTATGGGTAACGTAGTCTCAAGTTAAATGACGTGCACCACCACGTGAACACGAGAGCGAAAGACAGCGAGCGGCACGGGCCAATTAGGAAGAAGGTAGCATAGAGAATGAGTTTTAAATGAAGGGGTAACAACAGGAAGGTAACTTCACCGGATCGGAAACAAGACAGGATGGGTTTTAGCGTTCATTGCAGGTACGTGTTAGGAGTGAAAATGAAGCAGGAAGATGTAATGTGACTAATGGATAAATAGACTTGTGAATGAAGACATTAATACTTTGCTTAACATTAATAACGTACTGAAGGAGATACCGAGATAATCATGTTAAGAAACTCAGGGGCCTAAAACGGAGTTTCTGATAGTAAAGGGTGAACAGAAAATGTTACACCAACGGGGAGGGGAATAAGAGCCCACAGTCTCTATGCACAATAACACTGGATACGAGCGATAAAATGTGGTTGGATAGGCACTGTTTGTAGAGATGAGTTTGCTAGCGTTGAGGCGACAGGTTACATAAGAAAATTCGCACAATGATCATGATGTACAAGCATTTAATCATTTAAGATTAGATGATGTGTAAGATTAATTTTTAATTGATGTAAGTGAATACACGATGTTGACCTTTTGCTATTATTGTTGTTTATAGTGTTCCCTGACGAAGGGCAATGATGTGCCCGAAATGCATTGGATTTTTAAATAAATATTGCTTTGGACGAACCACTGCGTTGATCGTGTTTGAAAATGAGGTCCGGAGGGCACGGTTCAAGCATTAGAAATTTGGAAAATGGCAGAACATAACCTGAATGTGAAGCGAAACGACAGTTACACAGAAAATGTGGCAAAACGTGGAATAATATGGTTAAAACTATGGAATATTAGCAAATGGAAAAACATGGATAGAATGTTGCCAAAAGGCGCAATGATGGCAGCTGCGACTGGTTTTGGGGTGACATGTGTTACCCCACCCTTCTTCATTGATTCAAAGGTGTCAGCGGGGGAGGCACAAAAACTAGTATTGCACGCCGTAAATGATGAACTTTGGACAAACAGAAGATAAATAAATATTGACTTAAAAAATAAGTAAAAGGTGTGCATCCCACCCTCATTCATATTGTTCATAAATTTCCCCGCAACGTTGGGATTGCACCCACAAAAGTAGTAGTCTCTTTGATTCTTGTCTCATTATCTTAAAAGACTTGACATTCACGGAATAAGATCTGGTTCGTTTTTTAGAAAAGCAATGTTTTTCAGGTTGGATTTAACGACACTAATTATGACACATGTTGTTCATGCAAAGACGATTAAAAATTTCAGTGATAAATGCAATTGTGTAACAAAATGCAAAGAATGTTTTATTATTGCGCGTAGGTTAGCATGGTAGTATGGGTAACGTAGTCTCAAGTTAAATGACGTGCACCACCACGTGAACACGAGAGCGAAAGACAGCGAGCGGCACGGGCCAATTAGGAAGAAGGTAGCATAGAGAATGAGTTTTAAATGAAGGGGTAACAACAGGAAGGTAACTTCACCGGATCGGAAACAAGACAGGATGGGTTTTAGCGTTCATTGCAGGTACGTGTTAGAAGTGAAAATGAAGCAGGAAGATGTAATGTGACTAATGGATAAATAGACTTGTGAATGAAGACATTAATACTTTGCTTAACATTAATAACGTACTGAAGGAGATACCGAGATAATCATGTTAAGAAACTCAGGGGCCTAAAACGGAGTTTCTGATAGTAAAGGGTGAACAGAAAATGTTACACCAACGGGGAGGGGAATAAGAGCCCACAGTCTCTATGCACAATAACACTGGATACGAGCGATAAAATGTGGTTGGATAGGCACTGTTTGTAGAGATGAGTTTGCTAGCGTTGAGGCGACAGGTTACATAAGAAAATTCGCACAATGATCATGATGTACAAGCATTTAATCATTTAAGATTAGATGATGTGTAAGATTAATTTTTAATTGATGTAAGTGAATACACGATGTTGACCTTTTGCTATTATTGTTGTTTATAGTGTTCCCTGACGAAGGGCAATGATGTGCCCGAAATGCATTGGATTTTTAAATAAATATTGCTTTGGACGAAACACTGCGTTGATCGTGTTTGAAAATGAGGTCCGGAGGGCACGGTTCAAGCATTAGAAATTTGGAAAATGGCAGAACATAACCTGAATGTGAAGCGAAACGACAGTTACACAGAAAATGTGGCAAAACGTGGAATAATATGGTTAAAACTATGGAATATTAGCAAATGGAAAAACGTGGATAGAATGTTGCCAAAAGGCGCAATGATGACAGCTGCGACTGGTTTTGGGGTGACATGTGTTACCCCACCCTTCTTCATTACTTTAAGAAAGCTGCCATTTTTCTGCCCTTAGCACATTTGCGTCTGCAGCCTGTCTTGGGTCACATGGGTGTCGGTTAGACTTTGTGAATTCTGCCAATACAGTCTCACAGTAGAGAGATTAGGTATGTTTAAATGGGCTATCTGCTGGTAGGATGGGGGCTGGAGCTGAGCAGAGCTGCACTTGCAACTCAATGACCTGTAATCTGCCTTGACACAAAGGGCCTAACGATGCAACACTGTCACTGTAACCAGTTTGGAAACAGGGCAAGGGAGGCAGGAAATCCTAAGCACTTCAAAGACACTGCCCAGATGCTTATTCCCACCTGTCAGAATGAGAGCACCCTGGGTACTAAGGAAGGGCCTCAGACACCAACTATTCAGGACACTCCGGGAACTGTGAATACTCTGCCAGGAAGAATGACTGCTGTGCTGCTGGAAGGGCTGACATTCTACTGGATTGTTTCTCTGAAGGACTACTGCCCTGCTGGATTGCTGCCTTGTTGCCCTGCTGCTCTGATGCCTTCTGCATGGGTACAACGACTGGATCTTCATCTGACTCTGGACCTCCAGAATGACTCACACGGGTTAGCCTGCTGGTCTTCTGTTCAGGGCCACAGAGACATAAATGGCTTTCCCCATCTTGAACTGTACCTGGACACAGCCTGAGTGAGTCCTGACCCTCCATGTGATGCCCTTCCAGTCCTGAACCCATAGAAGTGCACTAAGAATCAGGAGAAGACCAACCTGCTCACCTATCCACCCGAGGTGCATCGCCGGTCAGATTGACTTCATGGCTTCTCCTGCTATGTTCTTTTCCACAACACCAACTCCTTTTCAGCAGTTCTTTGCCAAAGAGGTAACCGACCTTGTGGAACTTTCTTCAGCTACAGCCCTCTCCCTTGTATCAATGGAGATTTTAGACTTCCAAGTCTGAATGTAAAAATCTTCACTGTGGCTTCAACCCAAGGCTATCCAATGACAACAATTCCTCCTCGAGTACCTCCCGCAACCGTGTCCTGCTGCACTTTACACTCTGTATATTTTCCTCAAAACGTTTTCTAAGTCGAACAGTAAGCGCTGACCAACCCCAATTGCACTTGATTGCCTTTGGCCATATTTCTTTCTACTTTGACCCGGTCTTGTGAGAGTAGATATCTGCGGTTTGTGATCTTTTAGGTGCTAGTTTTCAATACAAACTTTAAAATGTAATAACTCTTCTTCTACTCTGCTTTCTGTGTTAAATAATATCATAAAGTGTACTCTAATTTTTAAAATAGCTAGGGATTTTTCTTGTGTTGTTATTTTAACTTCATTACTTTGTGTGTGAATACTTTCTACACTGCACTGTTATGCCGGACTGCTTCCGGGTGGAGTGCTCCGTTATGTGTGATTAATGAGGGAACCGCTTTCGCCAGCCAGGGGTCTTTAGCGCTCCCTGCGTCATGTCAGTTTATCCCTCTCACTTTCCCCACAGTCTGACATCCTCAATGGTACTCTAAGTTCAGCTTTTTATGGGGGCCCCTTTTAATGTCCCCACAGACTGTTTGTGCCGCAGGCCTGTGGGGGACTTCAGAAAAGGGGGGAAATCCACTTTATGCGGTCATCGCCACTTTGCTCCTGTCTCCTCAGCCTCACACAGCATGATACCCGGCTGCTTACAGTCTATATCCTGGAACTGGGGTGCATCTCTGCCTCAGAGCCTGACCAGATCTCCTCTGGAATACCTCTATGTCTGTGACCTGGCGTATCCTAGCAGTTATTCGATTTGGGCCTGCCGCTGCGCCGCATCACTCCCTGCCATTCCCAGCAGAGTTGTACCCCTCGGCTCCTTATTTTGCCGTCTTCCCAAGGGGTGATGCCTTTTCCATGTCCAAACACCGACTGGCTTGATACACCGAACCAGTGCTGTAGCGGCTATTCAGTGCTTTCAGGGGGTCCACCCGGCTCCGCTCAGTGCCTACATTCCGGCACCACCATATGCCCCCCACGTTCCATTCAAATCGAGCCTGGGGCTTTGCCCAGCCATGTAGGCTGTCATCTTCAAGTTCCGCCCAGCTCGAACTAATGTCTCCGTGTCTGCCCCTTCTGACCGCCACTGAGCTCCACTGTCGTGTCCTGTCATCCTTCGCAGGTCTAAGAAGGATTAATAACAGATTTCAGGGTGAACTGGAAAGTCATTTGTCGGAGCTGCTTCACAGAGTGGCCATCTTCCATGGCAGGCAAGCCACGCCGACCCAATGAGGGTGAGTTTTGACTTATTATACCTGTATGTTCAACAAAAAGCAGTCAGATAAAGGTGAGGGTAGGGCACCAGACATTTATTTTTCCTTCTTTGGAGAATTAAAGTGATGTTTGTGTAAAACACTTGCTTTCAATATGGGGATAGTGGAAATTGCTGGTTTCTCATCAGATGTTGCAGCTGCCTCCAGAGACAGCTGTGTTTTGAAGACTTCAATGAACTGTCCTTTCTACATAGATATGACATGTAGCTTGCACACAACACAACTCATGCCTTTTTCACACACCTCAGCAGCTGTCTCAGTTAATGCTTTAGATTGTTGTCAGTTTTGTTTCATTCATTATACAGATTAATTTCCTTTAGGATGTGTTTCAAAACCAATATCTCCAGTTTGTTCACCGCCGTTATGAAGTGACATGAACTTCTCATCCATATTGACACTGATTTAAAGATTTTAAAATAAAATGTTGTTATATCTTTTTTTGGCAAGTTTCTTATTTTTTTTTAAATACACATTTTGGGTAAAGATTTGTGTATTTAGGCTTGCCACATTTCCTTGGCATATTTAAGGCCAAATTTATGAACGAGTTGCACAAGGGGGCACAAGGGAGACACAAATAGTCAGATTTATCAAGCCACGCAAGGGCACCTTACTCGGCTTGATAGAACTAGAGTAACTCCAATGCAGAGCAAATCAATACTTTGCATCACTTTGTCCCAGGCAGGAATGCCAATGGTGGAGCGTGGGTGTTCTCACACATCCACCAATGGCATTTGGTCAATTCACTGATTTACCATTACTAGTAGACCTGGAAATGCTTCCACATGTATGCCTTCCACATACAAATACAAAAAGAGGAAAATGCATCAGTGGATTATTTTTGTACAGGAAGGTGTCCCTTCATGCTCAAAAACAATCCTGTACACAACACAGGCAACCTTGCACCACAGCACAAGGGTGCCTGCATTGGTGCTAGGCAGGGACATTGTGCACCAGGACAGGAATTCTCTGTATGATGTTAAATACGGTGCATTCCTGCCCTTTATCTTTCATGGAACGCAGCAAGGTGGCTTGCTGCATTGCACTGCGTAAAAGATTGATAAATCTGCCCCTTAGTTTGAGGTTACTGATTCTAAATAACAGTTTCTGAATCCTTGTTTGCAACAGGTGAAACTTCTTAGAATGTGTGCCAGTGCACTGCCGCTGGTATAGTCTGCTGACGTGGAGGAGCATGCCAATAAATTATTAACTGGCACATTCGTAAAGCAGGGCCAGGGAAGACTAAATCCTAAACTTACTACTATTTGTTATTCACATAATGCACTTACTACTTTCGGGATTCACAGAGTGAACTTACTACTTTCAGTATTCACGGCTTGGGGGCGGAGCTTCTGGCCCGGAGGCGGAGCTTGCGGCCCGGAGGCGGAGCTTGCGGCCCGGAGGCAGAGCTTCCGGCCCAGAGGTAGAGATTTCAGCCACGGCTAAATCCCCACGTCCGAGCTGGAAGCTCCGCCTCCAAGCCGCAAGCCCCGCCTCCGGGCCGCAAGCTTCTCTCCCAAGCTGGAAGCTTTGCCTCCGGGCCCGAATTTCTGGCCCGAGTGCGGACGTAAAGTTAGTAGTCTTAAATCTATTCTGTGAATACCGAAAGTAGTAAGTTCACTCTGTGAATCCCAAGAGTAGTGCATTCTGTAAATACCAAATAGTAGTAAGTTTAGGATTTAGTCTTAAGTTCATTCTGTGAATCGGGCCCCAGATTCCTAATGGTTCTGACTGGTCTCTACTTGAGTTGCGTGCACTGTCCTTGGATATGCAGCAGTGAGAAGAGTCTGTAAAGAACAATGTTTAGTCTAGGCACGTCTGGAAGTAAGGTGCTGAAGGGCCACAGTGTGTCACCGCTCCAACAAAAGGACCTTCAGATGGGGCAAGACCCCTCTAATAATGGACTCTTACTTGGAATTGTGGCAGCCTGGCCTAGAAATCATTTGCACCTCCCAAATGCCATGGTCCAGGCATCCAGAAAGCTCCCTTGATAGGTTGGCAACTGAGAGAATTCAACAGCTTTCTTCAAAGGGTGCCTCCATGCCCATGCATAGATTTCTTCCTCAACTGCTCCTATTGGCCAGTCGCAGTCTGGTGGGTTGATCCCACTGGCAAGCTGTAGAATGTACACCTGGGTACAGCCTCATATTTAACCAATGAGAAAAACATTAACTGTCAGGGAGCAAGCCGAACACAGGCATTAGGACCAATCACAGTGAGGAGCCCAAGTATATAGTAACAAAGAAAAATAATATCTGATAGAACCAGAAACATATTTAACTCTGTAAAAGTCTAGCTTGGAAAATTACCAGGCCTGCACAGCCGAAGGTATTGTAAGATTGAACACAATGTTAGCTCTAATTGTGTTAACCCGTGATGTGTGGCACTTGGCAGCCCAACATGAAGAAGCTGTGCAGGACTGAAGCCCTCTTGTACATGGTCAGAAATTTCAAGTGAAGAGCCGAAGGTTGTATCTTATAATCCAGGAAAAGGGACAATGAGTATCTATGAAGCTAGAGAGTGTGATTTGGGAAGTAGGTCCTCTTTTTGTATTAAAGGCATGTCCTGTGACTATTGCGGTGTGTCTTGCTGAATATCTGTGGTGCTTTATTCTTGTTCTAAGAAGACGTTCTGTTGGGTGCATGTCACAGTGAATACATGTAGAGTGTGTGCTGGTGCTTTCATCCATCTGACACTGCTTCATGTTGGTTTGCCCCCTTGCATGGTGTGATGTTTGACACTGTGGAGTGGGGTGCTGCACGTTGTGTGTTACTGTGAGTGGAAGGGCCAGTGGGAAGATTTGTACTAACATGGGAGCCACTGCAGAGAGGATGGGTTACACAGCCAACTTTCCACTCTGCATTGATATGTTGTCTTGTTCTTTCTATTTACAGGTTGGGGGCATGGGGAAAATCTCAATCTGGATGATGAAGTACCCTAGTTGTCATGATGTCCAATCAAGTACAATGGTAAGGTGTTTTATATGTTGTAGCATGATACTATGTGTGCAACCATGATGCATCTTGCAGGCCATGTTAGCGGTGTTATGAAGATTTGTGTCTTAGGGCATTGCTGGCATGGGAATTCACAGCCTAGGAGTTGTTATTTGTGACATTGCACTCCATCTTGTTCTCTTGCGCAACTGATGGACGGCGAGCAGTGTTCATCCCTAAGAGGATGTTGGTGCTCCATTAAATCAATATACATGGCAATTTCAATTTAAACACTGGAAGTTATAGAACCCAGTTGGTCCTAGAAGAACAATAGACAGGGAAGGCTTAAAACTTAAACGTTTATTTTTAGATTATAGATTCATACAGAAATCGAGTAATATCGTCAAAATCATTAATCAATAAATCAAATTGGTACGCTCAGTTCAAATATAGAATCAATCAGAGAACTCAGTAAAATTCAGATCAGCAAAACACAGAGTTTAAATAAGAGAACAATCCAGTATTGATTTGCCTCCTAAACTCAGTAAGACCATGGTCATAGCATATCTAAAAAGAATGCACATTTACACAGCTCTGAACATAGGAGTTGATACATTCAAAACAGTTGTAGAAGGTTTGTAGAAAATAGACTCAACAGGATTAAATTGAGTGAAATGTTGAAAAAGTAAATATATTCTGAAATTCTTCCATGATTCCACAACCAAATATTGCTGAAGTTTGTGTGATTCTACTAAGGCAGCTAGGGAAGACCTTGAACATGTACAATTTGCTGACAGAACACTTTAGAATACTTGTTAAGGTTGTTGTCTTGCCTCTGAAAATACATTCAAACATTATTCTACTATTGTAAGAAAATGCACGTTTTCCCAAGTGATACAGAACCTGGGCAGCCACCGTCACAAACAAAATGGAGAATAATGGCTACAATTACTATATTAGCAAGAGTTTGACTTTCATTAGTACAATGCTTTTAATCTGGAAAAACAAAGTTAACATTTGCGATCTGTCAAACCCCACATTATACCTTCCCTCATCTGTTGTTACATCTTAATATTCAGACCTTTGCCAGCTATCTCTTTCATTGCACACTATATGTACACAAAAGGTTCACCTCCCCCAAAACCTAACACTTTCAACCTGCATTAAAGATCATAACATTGGTCATAGTAGAACTCATGAAACCCCTTTCCATTCATAGCCACCTAACAGCCTCCACCTGTTCCATTGGAATGTTCAACTCTTCTCCCATCACTGCTAACACACTCACCTCTGTTATGTGTGGCGAACACTCTAACCCATTGTTCGAACTTCCATCAACCCACCTAACTATCTCAGCTCTCAACATTCACCTATTTCTACTTGCAACCAATACATCTGTAGTGAGTTAGATGAACCAGGCTACAGCACCTCAAAGACCTTGAACACCTCAAAGAATACTCTATTCCTAGCGCTGGAGCAGAATCATGCAGCCTAACTCCATGCATGCTCTTTTGCCCTGTTGTGCAAATGTGTGTGCTTGGGGGCACATTTACTAAACGTCCACACAATGCAAGGTAGCAAGTTGCTGCACTTTGTTGCATGAAAGGGAGAGAGCAGAAATGCTCCTTGTACGGGTGCACTGTGTGTAGCCTAGCACCAATGAAGGCACCCTCGCACTGTAGAGCAAGGGTGCTGCCTTACTGACAGGATTGTTTTTGTATGAAGGGACACTTTTCTGCACACACACAATCCTTAGAAAACATTTCACATTTCTCTCAGGTTGAAGCATGCCAAGAAAGGTATTTCTTCTCACACCTCACTGGGAATGGCCTAGCATTTTTACACATTCCCAGGTTTACAAGTCTTTTCAAATCTAGGAATGCATCAAAATCCATGGGTGAATGCATGGGATTGTCCATTCTTCCCATTTTGAAACACCTTCCCAATGTAAGGTACTGGAAGGCAGGGCTACGGGCTAACTTGAAGCAGCACCAAAACCTTATGCCTCCCAGAGCAGGCATTCTGCATCTTCTGATTGTTGTTGTACAGGGAGGAGTCCCTTCCTGCACAAAACAATCATGCCAACGATGCAGACATCTTTACACCATGGTGCAGGGGTGCCTGTATAGGAGCAAGGCAGCCAAAACTGTGCCAGCCCAGTGGGAAAGGACAAGAATGCAGGGTATATCATAAGTATGGCGCAATCCTGCCCTTTCCTTTTGATGCAGGGCAGTCAGCAAAGTGATGTGCTGCACTACCCTGCACCAAAAACTCATAATTGAGGATCTTAATGATGAAACACTGATTTCAGTAAATCATTCTGTGACGATATCAGAGACTCATCTGTTCGCATCACCAAGCACATCATTCTGTGATTCATCAAAGACTCTCCTCTAGTTTAGTTGGCCCTGTGATGTACCTTCAGTGAAACACAAAAACTATACAATCAGACTGAATTGAAGACAATAGTAAACACCAAATTGCCATCACCAGTTGTTTGATTCAGAATCATACTCTTTTATCTTAGCCCTGTGATATCCTTCAAAGTGTGTGAGACGTGTATGGCCTCTGTTGTTCTTATAAGGAGATGGGATGTGTTAAAAACTTGCCCTATATTATAGATTACTGTTTTACTGACCAGCCGCCATGAGTGCTGATGCATGAGTTGGAATGTTGCAAGTGGTGAGTGTCGAATGAGGGTCATATGGGTCTAGAGGCTAAGCATGCCTGTTCTTAATCTTGGCAGGATGTCCTTCCTTCAGCATAAACATGTCTGTCTCTTGGAGCATATGTGGCCTGTTAAAGAAGTATGGTAAATGCAGAGTGAGTCCTACCTCCTGAGTACCATGGATCTTACCTACTTCAAAAAATAGGGTAAAACAAGTTCTAATACCAATATAATCATTTATATTTAGCATCTATGACCATTATAATGTTCATCCTTTGGTTGCAGAGAGGGCTTGATTCACAAATTTCAACATGTGGTATGTTTGTATTACTACAGTGGTATTGCAAAATGTACAACAACGTGCTATCCACAAACTGCACTTCTGTAGTAACTTACTCTTTTCAGTAAGTTTACTAAAGTTAGCATTCACAAACTGCACTTTTGTAGTAATTTACACTTTTGTAGTTACCTAAACTTTTGTAGTAAGTACCTAACTCCATTGATTTATGTAGGAATGTGTTGCAGCACCAGATATTGGCCCTGTGTAGTGCTGGATGTACTACAACACTGTAAGATTACCACAAAATTGAAAGTTAAAACAAAAATGCAGTTTGTGTATACCACTTACTCAACAGTGTAAAATTACTCAAAAGTGTAAGTTACCTGCGTGGATCAGGCCCTGTGTGTTTTCCTAATTAGATGTTGTCTGGTATTTATGTCTGGTCTCACTAGAATGATATAGCACTTGGGTACAAATATGCAACCAAGTAGTCCAGCACTGGAGCTCAGGATGGCAAACACCTCCACGGCCACCATGTACTTCCCCCGTGTGCTCAGGTATGCCGGGATAAAGGAGATCCACACACTGACAAACACCAGCATACTGAAGGTGATCAGCTTGGCCTCGTTAAAGCCTCCAGGCAGATTCCTTGAGAGAAAGGCCACAATAAAGCTGGCTGTGGCCAAGAGGCCCATGTATCCCAGCATGCAGTAAAAGAAGATGGTGTCCCCCTCATTGCATTCAAAAATTAATTTCTCATTGTATGATTTCATGCTCAGGTCTGGAAATGGAGGCGACTTCACAACCCACACAGTACAGATTACCATTTGCACTAACAAAGAAAAGAAAGAAATACCAAATGGTGTCTTTGGGCCTAACCATTTACTTGCAGAGCTGTTGGGATGTGTTGCCTTAAAAGCAATGAAAACAATGATAGATTTTGCCATAACAGAGGAAACACTGATGGAAAACACAGTCCCAAAGGCAATCTGCCGCAGCATGCATGTGAGCTTCTTAGGACGACCAATGAATATGAAGGAGCAGAGGAAGCAGAGCATGAGAGAAATCAGGAGAAAGTAACTGAGATCACGGTTGTTGGCTTTCACGATGGGAGTGTCTCGGTACCTGATGAAGACACAGAGGACAGAAGTAGTAAGAATTGTCATGAAGGCTGATGAAAAGGTGAGTGTGAGACCCAGCGGCTCACCATAACTCAGGAACTCAACTTCTTTTTGGATGCACTGATCATGCCTTTCATTTGGCCACTCATTATCAGGACATTTCAAGCATTTGACGGCATCTGAAAAAAGACAGAAAGCTGTTGAGCATGTGGAATCCCTCACTAGAGAAGTTGAAAAGAAAACATTCTAGAAAATGGTTTATAAACCATAGCTAGCAGAAATTAATAATCATCTCTTGATTCAGGTACATGAAGACATAAAAAGAAACATCAGCAAGATTAAAAAAAAAGTCTAGCTTTGCAGTCGGATCAAAATTTCCAACTAAGTTTCCAGTAAATTTTTGAAGTGAGACGTGGTCCTGAAGGCAGGAATGGGCAACCTTTCTCACAGTAGGTCACATGCACAAGATGTTTAAGCATTCACACACCCTCTGGATCAGTAAACCAGAGGGTTTTCAAACAGTAAAACTATTGCACCAAAGCTTCACACAATGGGTAGTTGTCACATCAATTTATTTTCACCATCACTAGTTCCAGTCAGAGGAAAAATGACAGTTGGAACCTTCAAAGGACACCGGTACAATTACAAAGGAAAGGTTCAATGAAGTTTGCAACATTTAGTACCAATTTTGAGTACAACCCTGAGAGTCCTAGAAACAATTTGAGCTCCTCCTTATTAGTGGGAGCTATCTTTATAGATTCCATTAGGTCCCATTTAGGTTTGATATCCACTTGGGATATAGTATGGCGGAGGTATTCTACAGATGTTACTCCTACGCAACATTTTTCTTTTTTAATGGTTAGACCTGCATCTCTGAGTCTTTTTCAAACTTCTCTAAGGGTGGAATCATGTTAATTTGCATTGGTACTGTAAATCAAGATACTGACTTGGAAGCACATTTTATGATGGACACCTTGTAGCAGATGCTTCATGATTCTCTGAAACGGAAAGGCTGCTGACTCAAGACCGAAGGACATACTTTATATTGGAATATTTCCAGGGGTGTGATGAATGATGTAAGGTGTATTGAAGGGTAATCCACCTCTACTTGATGATATGCAGCCAATAGGTCTAAAATGCTAAGGACCTTTTTAAAACTTTGGCTTTCCTCCTGTCGCACCGCCACCACAGCGCCAACAGGAGGACCGCCAAGGCAGTTGGGGTCCCACCATATATAATGGGGTTAGTCTCACCGCAGTTCCTGCATGGTGTGGCATGCTTGCTACACCCTGCACGAACAAGGCTGCAATTCCAGGGGGCACAACAGGTGCCCCTATGCATGCACCCCTTGCCCAGGAGTGGCATGCCCCCCGTAGTTGCCTCTCCAACACCCTTTTCATGGCAGGTTCACGCAATAAAAAGGTTGGTGAAAAGACAACTTGTAATATGCTCAGCGTGAACATCTTTGGCACCAGCAGCATATTACTGTATCATTCCAGACGTCTGGCTCAGCAGGATCCTTGTTTGGATCGCCACCACGAGTACGCCGGTCCTATGGGAAAGCAAATCACTGGTCCCAACTTCCTTTCTCCACGCAGGAATCCCAACAATGTCAAAGTTAGTGGTGGGAGATGGGGAAGAGGGAAAGGGAAAGACAGGGAGGTAAGTCGTGTTCTGAAGTAACCCTATATGTTTCCTGCTTCTGTGGAAGAGAATAAGGAATGCCATTGTATATGTACACCTTTCAGGTGATGTAACAATGTATAGAGTACTATATAGGTGGCCACTTTGTATATAGACACTACCTGTATAAGTCCCCTCTTTCGAACTTAAATAACTAACTGCATACACAGGGGTGGTAAAAAACCTATGGAAACAATAAAGAGAAAGAGTTTTGGTTACTGAGCACAACAATATAGTGTGGATTTCATATGGGATGAAAGGAACATGCAAACAAACCTGAAGGTATTTAGTATCCTGCTTTAAAGGAAAGCCCCCAAAATACTCTGAATTCACTAACTGGAAGAGTGGATGCAATAATCTCTTGTAAAGACACTAAGATCAAATACAAAAGTAACACAAAAAGGTGTACAGGCTCTATGTCATCAAAACTATATCTTCCGTACTGCAGCAACTAATCTGTTCTCTTTCAGGTCCATAAAGCCAGTACCAATCAGATATTTATATATGCAATACTATTTATAATGTAAGTGCTAAGTGCGTCAACGTCTTAATGGGCAAAGCTGAATCAATAAATGTTATTTTGCCTGTTTTCTTATATTCAGGGATCCAAGGAATTATGTCCAGCAATGCACAGCCGAGGAGGCTGACAACAAAATGATGAACGAGCAGAGCCATCGCACAGCAGCCCACTGGGACGCCGACGCGACGCACAGTGGACTCAGAAGCAAAGAATTAGGGGCAGATTTACAAGCCCCTTGCGCCACTTTTGCGTCACTTTTAACATGGGAAAAGCGACGCAAAAGTGGCGTAAGGGGCTTGTAAATAAGCCCCTTAGTGTTCAGAGGGCGGAAGAAAGCATGCATCAACTAGAATGGGACACGTTCCTCCGTCGGAGCAGGCCAGCTTTATTCTGGCATTGCTTTGTCCCCACCATAGGCCAGGTCAGAAGTGGAGCAAGAGTGACAGTGTGTACCTTGGAGGTACATGCAATATTAAGGTCAGACTTTATGTGCTATTGCTTTGACTTTGAGCTTGAGATGAATGTGGTGTTGATGATTCTCGAACAGTCCTAATGATGATTTGTTAGGGTCCAGCTTCATTCCTAGTTCTTTTGGATACTTCCACCCAAGCAGATTTGTCCCTTTTTCTGTAAGAAATACCTTTCATACAGCACTCCTGTCTCTGAAACAAATGTGCAGTTTCATCATTGCTTCAAGTGGAATCAAATCCTCATTCTAACCCCCAGGATTGATGAATGGTTTTTCTAACAATTCATAGCTATTAGCAAACATTCTCTCAAAAGTCATACTGACCATTAATGCATATGGGGAATAAGAGTCAGCAAAGACAGTGACAGGTGCATTCTCCGAAGTGATCTGCCCCAGATTCATAAGGATCTGTAAATTCGAGACAGGGCCAATACTAACCCCACTTAATATCAAGCGCTAGATTGCCACACTTAGGAGAAATACTTTTATTTCTCCTTGTGTTTGCTCTTTCTGTGTGTGCTGCAAAAAGCAGCTACATAGAAAGAGAAAATTGCCTTAAAAGATTGTTCATGTGCAGGAAGGTGTCACTTCCTGCACATAAACAATCATTCCATGAAACACAGACACCCTAGCACCATGGTGCAAGGGTGCCTTAATTGCAGGGATGATTCCCTGCAATGCAGGCACCATTGCACCATGGTGTAAAGGTGCTTGACTTGTAGGGCAGCATCCCCGCAATGCAGGAACCCTTGCACTATGTTGCAAGGGTGTCTGTGTTGGCCCTAAGCATCTTCCTTTTTTAGTGCCAGCACAAGGGAAACCACGGGGTGTGCATTATTTTTGTAAATACGGTGCATCCCTGCATTTTTTAAATGACACTGCACTGTTAAATTGCATGCAGAGTCGCGCTGCGCCATTTCCTTGTAAATATCCCCCCTGTGTGTCTGAGTCATCATCATATGTTCCAGTCAGAGAAACATGATAGTTCGAACCTTCAAGAGACACTGATACAACTACATCACTAGTTACTAGAAAGCAACTAAGGGAGGAAACGAATGGGGCAAAGAGAGGAAGTCTAGTCCAAGGAAGAGATTATTTATGACAAAAACCCTTTTTACTATATACTAAACACATTTACCTTATGGAACACTGTTTCCCAGTCACTACATGTTTGGAAATGGATCCAGATTCAGTAGTTTGATGGGGCATATTATATCACTATTTTGCAACAGAAATCTGGTTGAAAAACATTGATATTTTACCTATACCCCAAAAGAGGACCACTGTCTCTTCCTAAACAATCAAAAACCAATAAAACTTTTGGAAAAATGGGCTGCCTTAAAACAAGTTTGCTTTCCCAAAAAGTAATCACAGACATAGAGGTCTGCTGACACCAGCAGTCAACGATCCATGTGAAGGAAGTGAATCATAAGGGGGTTCTCAATTTTCGACCTCCTTAATTCATATTCATGCGGTAGATCAAATTGCAACCCGCTACTATTTTTTAACTGACCTATTAGTGCATACGTGGATTTCTGAAATACCACTCTCGTCACAAAGATTGTGTCTAGTATTGAACAACCAGTGTTTAGTGCATCTGGCCCCCTCATAATCCTCATTTATGTGATGGGACCAATAACCGGGAATGATCTGCTGAGTGATGCGTATCACCCAGAATGCCCATTGCCGCTCACCACAGGGTACCTGGGAATGTTGTGCAAGTGAGATATAGTCCGATTTACGAAATTAAAAAAGTTTAGTAGCGGGCTGTTGGGTTTGTAGGGGAATAGTGTGAGATGCTAATTAAATTCTAATTGATTTAAATGTCATGGTTATTATTTTTAGTTTAAATAATTAAATTGGTCTATAATTACGTAAACTGTTTAATTGTTACATTACATATTTTAGTTTGTATTGCTATTGATAATACATATATTAATTTAATTATTACCAATAGTATGTCATATTTTAGTAGCGGGCTGTTGGGTTTGAGGAGGAATACTGTGGGAAGTTAATTCAACTATAATTAATTTCAATGTATTGTTAAGTATTTTATATTGTAATATATTATTTAATTGATTATTAAAAAAAAGTTATAGTTACAATATATTTTGTAGTTTATTGTAATATTAGTAATAACATCTTATATTTTAGTACAGGTTTATTGGTTTTTCAAATTAGGGACAAGGGAGTTTATTAAATTAAAATAAACAATCTAATTGAATATGTTATTGAGATATCAAATTAACTATTATTAGGGAACTTACTTATTTCATTTTTTGATTACTTTTTAAAGTGTTTTCATTTGTATGAGTATTTACATTTTTAAATATGTATTATGTATCTTTTATTATTTTGCTCAAGGTATAAGATGGGAAGATGGTAACGTTATAATGTTATGTTAAATAATTGTTTGTTGTATGTGACTGATTAATGGATAAATGATTATATTACATTTTACTGCTGTATTTTTTATGTAATTTTAATGCAGTTTTAAATTTAATGATGAATTCAGTTATAAGCTATTTTGGAATTTTGTCTCTGAAATGGATATTGTTGTAATATTTTTGTTTTTTTTCAATGATAGTCAAGGTCAAGAATAACTTTATTCAGTTTGAGCAAACCATAAAAGTATATCATTCAGATAGAATATAAAATTACATTTCAAGTTAATACATTTTCAATAGTAATTAAAGCTAAATACTTTATCTATTTGAAATATTGTAATTTCTTTGTCCCTAGTTAAGTCAATGTGATAGTAAGTACTGTTATTATTTTTGTGTTAAAACAAATATTTCTTTTCTACATTTTTTAAATATGTTTTGTAATTATTACTGTATTATCTTTTTCTAAGTACTATAATACCTTATTCTATAAGGTATGAAAATAATTGTAGTAAATCATTTTCACAGGTATTGTTAGAAGCAATTCTTTTGAAGTCCAACCCATTCTCTTCTGTTGCTTAGACTGGAGTGGGAATAGGTAATGTTACCCTTTTAAAGTCTGCTACAAATTCTCTGTCATCTGTTAGCCTGTATTGAAGCAAAGTTATCAATGTTAGGGGAAATGTGTCAATAAAATGTGAATTGTGCCGAAAGATTCATGGAGGGTGAATAATACATTGGATGAGAAGTATTCACGGGTGGGATACTGCTCCACTCAATTATAACTGGGCTGATATTTCTTGGGTTCGGGGATCAATTTGTTTCGCACCAGAAAACTGCTCCATTAAAATTGCATAGTTAATGTTAGTGTCTCTGGTGCAGCTCACTCAGCAAAGGACAGCTGACCACCTTGAGTGGTACATACTTTGCTTCAGTGAGAGTTTGTGGTATTGGCAGCATTGCATCCAAATGGGAATAGCACCCTGCACCTGAATTTTAGGCAGGTATGCTTCCTTCAGCAAAAGTGTCCTGGGGGTAATGAGTGTACTGACCCACAGTTTTCCAGGGGAAGGGAATATCCATGGGATGTTCTGTCTGTAGGAGTGGCATAGAGGGGGTTCTGCCACCAAGACTGATCACCCCCATGAAAATCATACAGAAGGTATGCATTTTCATACGAAAAGCACACAAGATACCAGCTCAACGTATTGTCCACACAGTACTAAAAGTCAGAACTTAAATGTTAGCAGTGCTGTGCATGTACCCATGGCACACATATAACTTAAGATTTCCAGCAATTCATAAGATTACATGATTGCCCCAAAGGGTAAGAATATTTTTCATAACCAAGTAATTGGGGTTCACAGAAGTGTACACACATGGGGAAAAAATATGAACATCCCTAATCAAATGTAATAAACATATTATGATGTTCATTTTGATTGCCCTCATTGTTAAGAGAATTAGAAGAATAGTCACATTTGTTAGAGGTTTTTTTTATGCATGATTTTGGGTGACAATTAACATTGAGTAGCAATATTTTAATGAGGCAATCTATATGCAAACTTTGAATTAATAATAATGTAGTTGGAATAAATGTAGTATGACTTACAAATGTGCGTTTATTAATGTAACACCATACTAGTTAACATGGATGCTGTCTGATGACGTTCATCTCACTCATGCTCATTCCTGCCTTCCTCCTCCCCCTGTGCACCTTCCTTCCCACAGGATCCGCAGAGCGAACACAATGATGTAATAGATTTTTTCCCTAGAGAGCATGTACTGTGACCTTTTTAGGTCTCGCCTAGCGATGCAGCACTTTTGCCATCGCTTTGCGAGGTTTGCAGTTTACACTGTACTGTGGAAGCTTTGTGGAAGCTCCGCGCACTTTCTGCCCATTGGCTTATGTCTTAAATGCTGCCTAGCTGCCTTCCAATTGGTTTGAAGCTTGTTAGTCCCCCCTCAGTCATCATTTGTATCCTTCCACGCCTACTGGACCCTTTTCTCCTAACACTATTTTCTATCCTGTCTCCCCCTCAGCCCCCTCCCCACTTCCTCCCTCAGTCTTTGACTTCTCACCCCCACTCCTGTGCGTGTCCTTTTGTGTCATCAATGCAATAGGTCTTTTGTCAATCACAACCTGCTTTGTTTACGTTTAGCGCGCCATGCGCGCTTTCACTTCCTAAGCAGCCGGACAATTGAGCAGGGTCTACTTGTGTCTTCAATGCAATAGGAATCGTGTAAATCACGACGTGCTTTGTTAATGTTTAGCGTGCCGTACCACTGGTCCAACTCCCTGTCGCTGTCTCAAGACATGAGGGAGGTCGGCCAGTTATCGTCGATAAAGAGGGAGCCGTGAGGGCAGCGCATTGTTTAGCTACTTTGCCACCGCATCGCAACATTGCAGTCAAAGGACACCCCTGCTGAGAGCCTGGAGGGAAAAGAGTCGACCTCCGAACAATCAGCCAGTGCTGCCAGTCCGCTGAGGCAGCCGTGACCCAAAAAGCCTGCTCCAAAAATCTTCACATGTTTAGTAACTCAAGGACTGGCTGCAGGAGAGATTAGAGCGGTGGATTCACTTAGAAGCAATCTTGCCCTGCATATTATGCCTCAGAGTAAAGTTGATTGACTGATTGAAATATGGACTAGGAATATGATGGAATTGAGAAATATGAAAGATAAAATACCAGTAGCAACATCCATTGATGCGCAGCAAATTGACTTTTCAATAGCTCATCTGCAGCATTTTTGCTCATTGTTATCTTTGATATGTTTCTGATGCTATGTCTGTGTCCTGGGATCCCTCCATATCACCAATCATTTTTACTTCTGGAACCCAATTTTATGAATCAACAACATCTGAAATGTTTTTTCATACGCGGTGATGTCTCCCTGCCTACATAACACGTTGGCTTCCTTGCGAGCGCAAGGTGCTTGAAAACAGCGTAAGGCCAGATGATTGTACAGGCCACCTTACAGTCCATGGGGAGGAGTGGAGGCTAACATTTTGTTACCCCACTGACGCATTGGTGTAACTTGGAACGGCATGCATGCTGTGCTCATTGCACATTATTCCTCTGTGGTCACCCAACACAGAATGACGGCAGAAGAGTTATGCGCATATTTGAGTTAGCACTTATTCTGTGACTTAAAAACACACTCAGCAAAGACCTCACGTGCGATATTTAGCAGTATAAGCTCGCTATTACCGCTTCACTCATAACAAGCTGCTTTATTTTCAGAATGCTTGAGGTGCTGTACTGTACAGAGCTACCAGAGAAAGTTTTAATTCTGAAGTTTGAAGAATGAGTTCCATGACCCCACTGTGCAAAATTTAAGAGCCTTTACAGGTTAGAACATTATTTAAACTGTGCAATTTCTTGTATGGCTTAGAGTTCAAGCCGCTCATGCTTATAGATGACTTCAATATATTCAAACAGAAAACTCTGGAGGATGTAAAGCCAGACCTAATATGGTTGCCAGTTCTTGTTCAACCTTAACATTCCAGCAAATGTTAGCCCGATCTCTAACCATAACAAGTTTCGCAGATCATATTTGTTTCACAGATCATATTTCAAGTTCGGCTTGTGTCTTTCTCGAGTACAGAACACGCTTCTGTTTCAGTCTAGCTATTGCTCATGATCAGTTTCAGTTTCATACCACACTGTTCTTTACCTTGTGGAAAAGTAAATTTTGCCATGTTATATGTGCCTACGTGTTCCCCATGTTATGTCATATGTGCATGATCGATATGCATGTATTCCCCTCTGATCAATTAAAGACTCAATTACAGTTGTGTCCATCTCTAGTATGTCAGTTTCCAGTTCTCGTGAATACAACGAATATCAGGCCTATGTAAAGCTACGTTGCCACATTTTACAGTGTGCACGTTAATTCATTGAATTATCCCCGTTTCTAGGCCTCAAAAGGGCCCGGACACCAGATTCAGCTCCTGTCTCCTGAACCCTCTCCGAGGAGCGATACAGCCCCCACCTGTATCCCTGACCCTTCACTTACTTCCTGCCTCACAGTGCCCGGCTCGGCCTGGCTCTGCCTGCCAGTCTGCCAAGAGTATGTTATGATTCTAGTTATCAGTCCAGCTCTCCTTCTCTGCATTCCTAAGCTACTGAATCGCATCAATAGTTTCAGTCATGGTCTAGCCTTTACGTCTCCATGTAAGAGAAATACTGTATTAATGGTCATTTAATATTCCTCAGCACGCACTACGTGTAGAATAATGCATGCATCAGTCTTAGTGTCTGTTAGCCTTTGCCCTGATAACTTCTGGATTCTATCAACATGTTCTCTAAACAACAGATACTAGATATGTTTAGGTACATGTCGCCCTGACACTCCAGACTTTTCGTCTCCTCTTCTAGCGCAGAAGTCATAGCCCCCCAGTTCTCCCTAGTAACACGTCATTGTCAGTTTGCGCGCACCACTAGGTTAGAGGTCCCAACTGCTCAGGTAGCCCCCTCCATGTTTCCGCCCCTTTTATGACATATTCTGTTACGTTTACATCACATGTCTATGTATACGCCCTGTACACACCTCTTGTTACACCCACTTTATGCCTTATCTTTCGTGACTGCTACAAACTCCGCCTACTGCTACGCCCCCTGTATTGAATATAATGTGTTTTGTTTAACTATAAATGTTGTGCACTGTTATTAAAGTTTGCTAGCCATTCCCAGATCCTGCCCCGGCAGCTGCCGGGCCCTGCCATCCCCGTACAGGCTGTCCTGTTCCAGTCCTTTACGCTTAATTAAAGCCTGTCAACTCTAGCTACCTCGTATCTTGACTCTTATTTATTGAGCTATCTATTTGTATGAGTATCCTGAAAAATACTACCGGTAATTAATTATTTATTTACCACATAATGGCGCCCGAATAGGGACTTGCCCTTTCCCCACGCGCCGGAGAAGCCACGCAAGCCCCCTGATCCTCTGCAGCCGTGACGGAACCATACCGTGCACGTGCAGATATTTCTGCTTCAAGTATCCCTCAGGCCCACGGAGGAGACGGAGGTTGCGGTCCAGCGTCCAGACGAGGCGGTGGAGGAACGCGGCGAGTCCCGACCAGAGCCCAAGCCGAGAGTCCAAGGTCCGAGGTATCCGGAGGCCCACCTGTAACTGAAGTTCGAAGTTCGTCCGTCCGTCGTCGTAGCAGTCCAGTCCAGTCCGAGGCCTTCCGTTCTTGCTGCCCGGTGAGTACCGTTGCTGGGGTAGTATCTAGACAGGGTCAATTAATTTGTCTCTGGTCCGTGGGTTTGGGTACACAGATCCAACACGAAGTGTCCACTTAGGTGGATGCGGGTCCTGACGTGTCTCTTTATGGGACCGGTAAGTTTCGTACTGTTTCAGCAGTGCATCTAGTCTGTTCTAGTAAGTCCTGTTCTCGAGAAATTCATGTGTTCTGTTCTCAGTATTTCAGGTAGTATCTTGTCCGAACTGTTATTCTAAATGTTATTTCATGTGTTTTCAACGTCGTGGTATGAATGATTCGTATTGCAGTTATTATTGTGTTCATTGTGTATTGTATTGTGTCCAGACTCCAGTCTAGTCATGCCTCTGTTCTCAAAATTACGTCAGTTAAAAACTAGAAAGGGTCTGCTCGAGGAAGCAGTTCCTGTCCCGCCTAGGGACAGTCCAGGTCATTTTATGTATCATAAGCATGGCATAAGTGCCATATTATATCTAGACTTATGGGTGGAGAACACCAAGGAATTAGAGGAAAAGTATAGATGGCCCGTATCGGGTACATGGGATGCCGAGTGCATCATGTGAGTAGAAGAAGTATTATGGAAAAAGAAATCCAGACAGTTCCAGAAAGATGCCATCGAGTTATGGCGCAAAGAATCTCACAGGAGAACAGAGAAAGAAATCAGAAAGTCAGAATTAAGTAGAGAATCCTCTGAAAGAGCCCAAGAAAGGGAATTAATCGAAATAGGTGAACGAGTTAAAGCGGAACAGTCAGACAGACAGAGAAATGCCCTCATTAAGGGTATGTATCCTCTTCTTGCCGAGGGCTTGCCGAAAGCAACCCCGGAAGCACCATGTAATTTTCCGCCGCCATTAGTTCCGATTAAGCTACGTCACAAACCGACCGCAGCTGATATTTTTCTCTCGTCCTATTTGGACGACACAGTTCCAGAATATGCAAATCCCGCTCCGCCAGCTCTTGTAAATAATGTAGTTCCTGTTCCTCCAGCCACCGGGGCACCTGTTACAGCACCTGTTACGGTACCCCCGGTCCAGCCCGTAGTACAAGTACCCGCTACATCTGTCACTCTGCCAGCACGAAGAGTATCAGTCGACGATTCCAGTTTAGGGGCCGCGGGGGGAGGTCCTCCTGGTACCCCGCCGCCACACAAACGTGTAACATTAGTCGAGTTACATGAACGTGCGTTACAGCGTACGCCCAAATATCAGTCCGTTGCAGATATCAAGCGAGCTCTTACCGAATGCCGTTATGATCCAGTCCCAGGCGATGATAAAATGGTTATATATTCATTGCGTGTAAGACGGGTGACCGAGTATTTGGACACCCTGCCGAATATGAAAGAAGATCTAGACAGAATATATCGTTTCATCCGTACAGGGGATGATCCAGAAAGTATTGGCGAAATCATGTCTCTAAGGAAAGCTGAGACCCAGCTCATGCTATTAAAGTTTTTAATCAATTGCTTAATAAGGGAACAAGATTGTCCGACTAAAGATCCGACCGAAATGAAAGTTCTGACAAGGTGGAGTGATAATATAGCCGAGGGAAGACACAGGACACTCAGTAGTATAGAAAGTATGTACAAGAAAATTCGTAAGGAAATAATAAGGTTACACGACAATCGTAAAGCAGCACAAGTAAGTGAGAAAGAAGACAACTCTTCTACTGAAGAGGTAGACGACGAGAATCCCACTAGAATAGCGTATGTAGGTAGAATCAGATTTCCAGACCGACATTCACGCCTAGAACACAAGAAAGTTTTTCATCCTCCAGCACCAGAACAAGGTTCTCTAGAGCAAGTATTTCAAGTTACCGATCACATTCTGAAATCACGAATCGGTTATAGTGAACTTAATACCATGCATGAACAAGAACTAGCCCGATCAGCAGTCCGATGGATTACTGATTCTACCACTTTTCCAGATGAAATAGTGGCACAAATGTTTCTGAAACTGCCCCCAGCCGAGCAGCGACTGGTGGGTATGTATATGATCCAGCACCTCTTCACGCTGTATGAGGGACAACATTCTGATCCAGGTCCGTTACATGATATTCTGAACGAGTTACTCCAGTATAAATGGAAAGGTTTAGGTACTGATTTAATTAGTGTCATTCTAGAACAGCGCCACAAATATAGAACGTTTCTGAATCCGCATTTCGTTCACGTCTCACCTCCGGAAAGTAAACCGTTTTACATAGATAGACAGCATCCGTTACGAGAAGTACACCCAGTTAGGACACCAGATGGTGAAATGCAACGAGTATTTGTTTACACCCCGATTACGAAGATGGAACTCTTAGAGATGAAGAAATTAATTCCCTGTCATGACAAAGATCCAGCAGGGTTCCATCGAGAATTAAAAGACATGCTCCGTATGGGAGAATACACGTATCCAGATATAATTAAAATGTTAAAAGTCCTGTTGCCTGCGGGCATATATGAAAAACTCAAAGAAAAAGAATGGGAGGTGGGAGAGAAAAAGATAGATTGGGCAGTTCTAGAAGCTGAAGATAATGCACGTGTACCAGGTACCGGTCTTGGAGATAAATGTAAAGAATTACCAGAGTTATTGATTCAGGTTTTGCCTAGGTTATTAGCCACGAAAAAGGAAGACTGGGATGCCATCTCAGCTTGTAAACAGAAACCAGACGAAGATACTAGTGATTTTTATTCTAGATTCGAGAAATGTTTTATCATTAACAGTGGTTTGAGGACAGGTAGCGAGTCATACCCTCATCTTTTTGTTACTAAACTAGTCGAGAATTCAAGCCCACAAGTTAAAAATCGAGTTTTGAAAGTCGAAAGTACTTGGCAAGCTAATACCCCGTCCCAAATGCTCCAGATGCTCCAGTATCACCAGAATAGAATCAGGGAAGAGCAAGAACACGAAAGGAAACGTATGAAAGATACGAAAATGAAAGTACTAGTTGCACAATCTGTTCCACAAGACAGTCAGAAAAGGGGTCCGAATCAAGCCAGTCATCCTGCAGCTCCCGTTAAAGGGACATGCAATTATTGTAAACAGCCAGGTCATTTTATAAACGAGTGTGCAGTTCTGAAACACAACATAGCCACTGGTAAGACTAAAGAAAGACCACGTCCGCCTAGACAAGAACAAGTTTCACAGACTTCTCAGTCACCACAGAATGCACCACAGCCAGTTCCAGCATCACAGCCTATCGCTGCAACACAGCATGTTACACAGCAGATGTACCAGTATGCCCAGACAGAGTATCCAGAGTATCAACAGTATTCATGAAACAGCCTAGAGAGGGAGGTAGGCTTGCCTCTCATCGAGATACCTGTAGATCAAGAGGGTCCCTATGTACACAGTCAAGTATTAGGGAAAGACAGAAAGTTTTTGATTGATACAGGGGCAAGTAGGACTACTATCAGTCATGACGAGGTTCCAGGGGCTCCGCTCTCAGGCTCTAAAAATGTTTCCCTTGGATTTTCAGGAAAACCCATTGTTAACGAAATTTCCAAACCAGTTTCTCTAGAAGTTGGCCCATTGTCCCGAACTACTGATTTATTACTTACGAAGTCATGTCCAGAAAATTTGTTAGGCATTAAGACACTGAAAGAATTAGGTGCAGTTATTTGCTGCTCCCCAGAAGGAATACGTTTGTTTTTACGTGACTTTAAAGGTCACTATGTATTACGAGATTTTGATCCAAGATTGTCCAATGTACCGCAGCATTTATGGGCGCAAGGTCCAACTGATGTTGGTTTTATGCAAATCACACCCCATCGTGTGACTCTCAAGCAAGGTATAGTCCTGCCACGAATCAGGCAGTACAGATTGCCACCTGAGGCTGTAGCAGCCTTATCCAAAATTATTGACGAGCTCATTGCTCAAGGAGTGGTTGTAGAAACTGACTCCAATGTATGTAATTCTCCTATTATTCCAGTCATGAAACGTACTGATCCAAATGCACCTCCAGTATATCGATTAGTGATTGACCTTCGAGAACTTAATAAATGTATCATTCCCCAGTACCCAGTTGTTCCAGATATTTCTTCCCTATTGACAGCCATTGATTCTGAAGCCACGTTTTTCACTGTCATAGACCTCAAGAACGCGTTTTTCAGTGTCCCCATTCATCCAGACAGCCAGTTCCTTTTCGGATTCTGTTTAAATGGAAGGAGCTATAAATTCACACGAGCTCCTCAAGGTTTCACAGAAAGTCCTAGTATTTACAGTCAAGCACTTAAAAGACAACTAGACAATATTCACATGCCAACAGACACTGCCCTGCTCCAGTATGTCGATGATCTACTGATCACAGCCCGTTCTGAGCGTGACTGCGAGCGAGCATCACTTACCGTTCTGTATTTCCTAGCCGAGATGGGGCACAAGGTGTCCCCTTCGAAGCTTCAATTCTGTGTCCAGCAAGTGATCTACTTAGGCCACTTACTGTCCAAGTGGGGTAGGCAGTTGACACCTGACCGTATCCAGTTAATAGCGAGTCTTCCACAGCCCAAGACACAGAAAGAGGTACGAGCTTTTATCGGCCTCACTTCTTACTGCAGACAATGGATTCCTCAGTATGCATTTCTAGCTAAGCCACTGATACAGTTAACGACACAGGAGGCAGCCGTATCGACTGTCCTCTCTTGGACATCTGAACATACACTTAGTTTTAATGAATTAAAGAAAGCCTTATGCCAAGCTCCTGTTCTAGCAACACCGAACTACAGTAAGCCTTTTACGCTTTTTGTCACAGAACGTGAAGGTACAGCATTATCTGTTCTCACACAAGATCAAGCAGGACAGTACAAGCCCTGTGCTTATTTTTCGAGCACATTAGATCCAGTAGCCCAGGCTTTGCCTGCGTGCCTCAAGTCAGTTGCAGCCACAGCACTAGCTATCAGACAAAGTGATTCTATAGTGTTAGGACACTCCCTGACAGTACAAGTTCCACATTCCGTGGAAGTTCTTTTAAACCGAACACAGACTCAGCACTTGACAATTGCACGTTTAACAGGTTATGAACTGACACTGTTCCAGCCACACATAGAAATCAGACGCTGCAACATTCTAAATCCTGCTACACTGTTACCATCAGTTACTTCGAATCCTGCCACACATGACTGTGTGGAAGTTGTTAACATTATGACTAAGCCAAGACAAGACCTGACAGACATTGCATTACCTGATCCCGACCTGACACTTTATGTGGACGGTTCATGTATGAGAACTAGTACAGGAGAACTAGTAGCCGCGTATGCAGTGACTACTGAAACAGAAGTTATTGAGACACACCGTATTGACACCCTGTCTGCTCAAGCAGCAGAGCTAGTCGCTCTGACCCAAGCCTGCATACATGCCAAGAACCTGAAAGTGAACATATATACAGATTCACGTTACGCATTCGGAGTTGTACACGACTTCGGAGTACTCTGGCAGGAGAGAGGTTTCATGACTTCTCATGGAACCAAGATTCAGCATGGTCTCCTCATTCAAGCTCTGTTAGATGCAATACATTTACCGACAGCTATCGCTATCATGAAGTGCAAAGCACATACGAAAGTTACAGACATTATTTCCCAAGGTAATGATCTAGCAGATCGAACAGCCAAGCTTACAG
This sequence comes from Lissotriton helveticus, assembly GCF_964261635.1. NCBI lineage: Eukaryota > Metazoa > Chordata > Amphibia > Caudata > Salamandridae > Lissotriton > Lissotriton helveticus. Next base: position 1,690,870,116 of record NC_136069.1, on the reverse strand, counting down.
CTCAGACACCAGACATTCCAGTTAACAAGACACCGACATTCACTCCAGAGCAGACTACTTGCATGACAGTTAAGGACCCTACACAAGATGTCATAGACATACAGTTACATGCTACTCCTGAAGAAATCAAGAAATGGTCCGAACAAGGAGGGGTCCTGACAGATCAGGGATGGGTGACGAAGGGAAAAGCCACATGGTTTCTCCCCGACTCTATGGTTCAAGTCATTATCAATACCGCACATAGTCCAGTACATTTAGGAGAAAAAGCTATGTTAGACAGTATACAGAACCTTTGGTTCAACAAGCACTTACGAGCTGCAGCCAAGCAGAAAGTCCGTACTTGTATGATATGTTGCCAGTTCAATCCAGGTAAAAGTGTCCCGGTGGAACAAGGTGGATTCCAACCCCCTGACCACCCTTTTGAAGTCCTCCAGATGGATTATATTCAGATGGAGCGATGTCGAGGTTTCAAGTATGTTCTTGTAGTTGTATGCGCTTTGTCCAGGTGGACAGAAGCATATCCAGTTCCAGATTATACAGCAGCGACCACTGCCAAGCAGTTGGTTCGTGAATTCTTCCCCCTTTATGGACTCCCTAGGGTCGTATATTCTGATAACGGCCAGCCATTCTCATCTGAACTTATGAAACAAGTTTCCCTTCTGTTAGGGTACCAGTGGAAGTTCCATTGTGTACGCCATCCTGAAGCAGCCGGTCTCGTAGAGAGACATAATCAGACCCTGAAAATTCGAATTGCCAAGACATGTAAAGAGAAAGGTGTAGACTGGCTAGTTGCCCTGCCAGTTGCTCTATTTTATATGCGCATGGTTGCACATTCCAGATCAGGTCTGTCCCCTTATGAGGTCGTATTCGGCCGCTCCCCAAACATGTGGGGTACACCTAGACCCCGCAGTATTACAGATGTTTCCAGTAATATGCTGACAGATTACCTAGCTTCCTTGATGTCTGCCCTACACTCTTGTCGTTCACAGGTTGCCGCCGCATTTCCAGACAATACCGAGGTGAAACCGCATGAAATCGTTCCAGGATGTTTTGTACTTGTGGGGAACTTTGATCGTTCAAGTCCGCTGGAGCCCCGTTGGAAGCAACCTCAACTAGTCCTTCTGACCACCCGCACGGCCGTGAAGTTGGAAGGCCGCAAAGGCTGGGTGCACCTGTCCCACGTCAAGAAATTCCATGGATGTCGCATAAAAACATTGGACTGTTCCATTTCTAAGGACTGCCAGAATTCTAAAGACTGCCCTATTTTCAAGGACTGTCCCGCTACAAACTTTGAGTCCAAGCCTCCCCTGTTAGAGGAAACTCCGCAGCAGGAGTATAAAAAGAAGCTCCGGTCTAGTAAAATAAGTCAGCCAGTTTAATTGTCTAAGTCCCCCTCGGGTGAAACGGTTAGACAGGTTTCTGACATGTATGAGATAGACCCCCATAGTGAGAGAGTTAGTCAAAACTCCATAAGATGTATCATTTTTCTAAGTTTTCTATTGTTTCTAAGTTTGATGGTTACCTGCACAAGTTATGCATTTCATTTATGTTTTCCAATTTCTCATGTAAATAAGTTTTCTAATACTACAGTAGAGCACACGTTTAGTGATCTGCCTCCTCACGAGTTATCCTATCGTCTTGCTATGCGCAATAACACATTCATCAGAATGTTACATTATTCACACCAGACCAGCAATGCTACTAATTGTTGGGTGTGTGGTCGACTTCCCCCTTTCCAGACACCGAAGGGAGTTCTGCCACTCTTTCCTTATCCGTTTTCACATAATGGTTCGTGTGGAGCATGGTCCACGTTAACGTCATCCTCCAATGATATGTCCCTTCTGAATAGTACATGTTTTCCAGACAAGCAAGGTCTCCCCCATAGAACAGGGTTAGATCTAGAAAATGAAGTTTATGATTTAGGTAATTATTCTTCGAATTTTATGGTCCTGAATGTTCAGTCTGATACTACTCCAGACTTACCTGCTATTTCAGTACTACCAGTCAAAGGCGAATTATGTGTCCGAAATAATGGTTCCGCACATGTAGGACATAGTGATTGTATTACTACTGTCGAGTATAGTGACAGTGGGAAATCTATTTTCAAAGCTTCACGTCATTCTTATTTTGTTTGTGGTCAGACCGCATATGTTCGTCTGCCCCTCGATTGGGATGGAACCTGTTACATTGCCTTCCTACTGCCACCAGTTTTCCTAGCCCCATCTGATTATCATAGAAACACACATCTAGTACACGTCAGACATAGAAGGGAGATTGAGTCCCCAATTGTCGATCAAACTGAAACTACTCTAGAACAATATCAAGATTTTAATAAAGGTTTTTTCTTCTTTATAGGCCCTATCCAGAATAGTAAGTTAATACGTAGATTAACCAGAACCCTTGAAGCAGTAGTGAATGAGACTACTTCTGCTCTAGGTAACTTAACCGAAGAACAATCTGCTATGAGATTTGTCGTGCTCCAAAATCGTCTCGTTCTTGACGTCATACTGGCCGATAGAGGAGGAGCATGTAGAGTCATCGGATCTAGTTGCTGCATTTTCATTCCTAATAACGCGCCGTCTGTTTATTCAGCTATAACCAGACTTCATAAAATTGCCCATCAGTTACACCAGAATCCAGGCACCTGGACATGGTCCAGTTGGCTCTGGAGTATTATATCTGCCTGGGGATGGAAAGTATTGTCATTTCTAGGTATTGCAGTAGCGATCATATTCAGTTGCTGCCTCTGTATACAATGTGGCCCTGCGATTTGCGGCATTTGTGCTACCTCTTGTATTCCTAGTCCTAAGTCCCGTTCCAAGACAATTCGAGACGAGCAAATGATGCTATATGAAATGATAGATGGTATCATGAATATAGATGTTTCCTGAGGGAAACGTAGGGCACAAGGAGGGAATGTGGAAAAGTAAATTTTGCCATGTTATATGTGCCTACGTGTTCCCCATGTTATGTCATATGTGCATGATCGATATGCATGTATTCCCCTCTGATCAATTAAAGACTCAATTACAGTTGTGTCCATCTCTAGTATGTCAGTTTCCAGTTCTCGTGAATACAACGAATATCAGGCCTATGTAAAGCTACGTTGCCACATTTTACAGTGTGCACGTTAATTCATTGAATTATCCCCGTTTCTAGGCCTCAAAAGGGCCGGACACCAGATTCAGCTCCTGTCTCCTGAACCCTCTCCGAGGAGCGATACAGCCCCCACCTGTATCCCTGACCCTTCACTTACTTCCTGCCTCACAGTGCCCGGCTCGGCCTGGCTCTGCCTGCCAGTCTGCCAAGAGTATGTTATGATTCTAGTTATCAGTCCAGCTCTCCTTCTCTGCATTCCTAAGCTACTGAATCGCATCAATAGTTTCAGTCATGGTCTAGCCTTTACGTCTCCATGTAAGAGAAATACTGTATTAATGGTCATTTAATATTCCTCAGCACGCACTACGTGTAGAATAATGCATCCATCAGTCTTAGTGTCTGTTAGCCTTTGCCCTGATAACTTCTGGATTCTATCAACATGTTCTCTAAACAACAGATACTAGATATGTTTAGGTACATGTCGCCCTGACACTCCAGACTTTTCGTCTCCTCTTCTAGCGCAGAAGTCATAGCCCCCCAGTTCTCCCTAGTAACACGTCATTGTCAGTTTGCGCGCACCACTAGGTTAGAGGTCCCAACTGCTCAGGTAGCCCCCTCCATGTTTCCGCCCCTTTTATGACATATTCTGTTACGTTTACATCACATGTCTATGTATACGCCCTGTACACACCTCTTGTTACACCCACTTTATGCCTTATCTTTCGCGACTGCTACAAACTCCGCCTACTGCTACGCCCCCTGTATTGAATATAATGTGTTTTGTTTAACTATAAATGTTGTGCACTGTTATTAAAGTTTGCTAGCCATTCCCAGATCCTGCCCCGGCAGCTGCCGGGCCCTGCCATCCCCGTACAGGCTGTCCTGTTCCAGTCCTTTACGCTTAATTAAAGCCTGTCAACTCTAGCTACCTCGTATCTTGACTCTTATTTATTGAGCTATCTATTTGTATGAGTATCCTGAAAAATAGTACCGGTAATTAATTATTTATTTACCTCCACATTCCTCTGCTGCTCCATGCCCCTGACAAAGCAACACAGCATTTGCAAAGCTATCTGGACCGACTTATGCTGCCAGCCTTTTGACTTTGTCAATGCATTAGATTTGTCAATGCATGTTGGTTTTTGTAAAACTTTATTATTCGGGACTAACAGTTACCTTAACCACTTTCGAAGGCGCCCCACTGAGAACAAATGCTCTTTTCATCCGGTTATAGCAGTTGTGTAAGGCTAAATGAGAAAAGTTAATATAACATCCAGGATAATGTGCTGCATGGCTAAATACGTTTAAGATCCTAAAGGCGAGACTGTTGCATGGCACCTGCTTGTATGATTTTGGTGTTCATCTGGGACTTGTTCTGATTTCTGACAGCTCTCTATGTTTCATGTGGACCTTCATGGCAAATTAATTTACTCTGCACTGCTTTATAATAAGATGTAAGAAAACCCTGTAAATTGTCCCTGATTTAGAACTTAGTTATTGAGTGGGGTCGATTACATATTTGCCCCTCAGCTAAACTGATGATGGGTTTGATGTTGAGGATGATGTCTTTTAGCACAAATTCAACTAAGAAGCAGCAGGACCTAAGGTAATCATTGGGTGATCTGAATATGGGGTGTTCTAAATTGTGGAGGTAGGGTTTCTGCTTCCACACTATTGAGGATAAATCTTCTACTCCAAACATAAAACCTGCTTTGAATCTATACACATGCTTGGATAAGATAGAAATATTGAATGAATGAGTGGGCTCCACAAGTTCCTCAACAAAGACACATCCCAAATACAAGTCATTCCTGGCTGTGAGTCCTTTTTAATCAGTAACCTGTACCATTGATGTGTCTGCAAAAGAAATATTGGCATTGGTTGATTACATTTTTAAGTCATCAGAGAAGGCATCTTCTGGGAGCTCACACTTCCTTATAAGTCTCACAGTAAACAGGTGTGGCTTTAATATTCATACCAACGTCTTCATCACACATCCAGGCTATGTATTGGCAGCAGTAGGAAAACCTCCTAAGGTTTACATTGAAGTCATGCAATCCCCATGTCCCACCAATTAAATACTCCCTTGATGCAATGCAATGCAAAGCAGCACATTGCACAGATTTGTGCTAATCTGGTCTACAATCTATTGCAATTCTTGATTTGTGTTGGATTGTAACTCCCGCCACAACAGTTTCCATCTAGTTTCCATTAAAAAAAGTAACACAAACCCAGCACAAAGTGTTTGTAAATTTGCCCCTCAATGTTTTCCATCTATGACTCACATCAGTATTGGCTTCTAAGTCAGTTGAGTGAGACGGTCAACAAACGGTTCAGCATTGTGTTAGTCTTGTCGCTCTGGAGGTGATTTAGAGTTTGGCAGAACAATGCATCTGCCATACAATTATGGATGATCTGTTCTGCCAAACTCCCAGGACCCATGCAACAGGTAGAGTTGGGAAATATACAGGCCCTCTGACGGTAGAGCTTCAGCTGTTGGAAACTAATGACCTGATGACCTGTCATTCACAGGGGCATGGGTTCATGTTGATCATCACCCCACAATATACAGCGCTGGGCAACTATCACTCTTGTTTTCTTGATTTCTAGAATAAATCATGCTGAATTGTTTCATATCATAGAATATCACAATTTGTTGGCAGTGAAAGTCCAGTTCAAATACTTGTCAATACAGAACTTTTTTTTTTCTTTAGAACATAAAAAGGTTATTTAAAGCAAATCCACCTGTGCCATTGCTGATTTCTCCCAGAGAACAAGGGACACAGTTGAAGCAGCATGTGGGCTCTCCCTCTCTGGCAGCCTTTCTGTAGCCAGGAGGACAGCTTTCACTGCAGACAGATAGAGGAACCTGCATGGGGGGGCAGAGAGGTTTCAGTCAGCCAACATCACAGTGTGGAGGACTGTACACGACACACAGTGGTGGTACAGCATTGGTATGTGACACACACATTGAATGACAGGGAGTGCATAAAGGAAAGAAATCACAGCCCAAGAGTGAGCCAAAGAAGATGAAAGGAAAGACAAACTCAAATTACAATAAACCACAGAGAAGTCCTAGCAGTCAAAATGTGTGTCTTTCTTACCTCAATGCCTATAGAATATTGTTTCTAAAATTCATAGAGCGATATGAGTTAAAATACATGGGACCTCATTTATGAGGCTGTGCGTCACTTTTGCGCCGCCGGTGCATAACTTTTTGTGATGCACCAGTGGCGTAAAAAATGTACCTTGTTGCGCCATATTTACAAAGTGATGCATCTAGGTAGATGCGTCACTTTGTAAACCCCTGCGCCACATTATACCTGCGCCTGGTATAATGTATGCATGGGGGGCGTATTGACGCAAGAAAGGGTCGTAGAAGTGACGCAGTGAAATCTATGTGATTTCACTGCCCCACTTCTAGGACACAAATGAGTCAATTTCGTACGCCTGCCTCACAGCAGGCGTAAGACTGACGCAGGCCCTTTCACATGGGGCTTGCCTTATGTGAAAGGATACATTGCTGGAGTTGTGTCACTTTTGTGACACACTCCAGCAATGCGCCACTTTTGCGCCTTACAGATACGTCAGAAATACGGACGTTTCTGTAACTCCTTGCGCAATGATGCGTCATGCTGTAAATATGACGCATCATTGGTGGTGCAAGGAGGGCGCAGTGAAAAGTGACGCATCGCTGTTTTCACGCAGCGATGCGTCACTTTTCATAAATGAGGCCCATGATGTTTCGCCAACAAGAAGGGACACTTTATATTATTTTTGTAAACATGTTTACTATCCTAAAAAATTGATAATTTCCTCAAAAAAGCAATGCAGAATAAATGTTGAAGTGGAAAAACTGCTTGACCAATATTATTAATCTGGGTTGACACAGTAAACACTTGACTGTTCCTATTAGAGCAGGATTAAGGCTGATTTCCATATGTCTTCTCTCTGTTTAAAGAAGAAAAGTGGACAAAAAATAATGTATTAGAATGCGGTCTCTCCAGTATTGCCAGTGTGTAAGAATTTGGGTTTTCCTCTGTGCGATGCCCAAAGTGCATTGGGTATGTCCTGTGGTGGATATGTGTTTGCTGTGACACCTCAGTGAGGCCTGTGTAGGTAGAATCTAGTCTTGCGTTCCTTAGTTCCAACTGGAGCAGGTCTAATGCTGGTTTGTATATGGCTGGGCTCCTTCTATGAAATAGACTTTTGCAAGCATTCCACCCATCATCTTTGTGTTTCCCTCTGTGTTAGGTGCAAGAATGAATTTGGTGCAGGTTAGCGCGTGTTAGCCATGTGCACAACATTATGCATTTGTGAGTCTCCGCGCTCGGGGCAAAATTTCCGCACTGAGAATTCTCAGTGTGAAGCCTCGCCCACGACTGCGGTGCTTACGGATTTTGCCCGGATTGAAGAGACTCCCCCAAGACAGTGGAGCCTCCACGACAAGTGTGGAGACCCTTTGTGAATCAGGCCCTACAATGGAGACAACTAAACCACTAGGAAATGCTCAGAAGCCACTGAGGTGTTTTTTAAGGGAATCATTTCAGATAGCAAGATGTCATATCTACTAGCACTTTCTAACCTTCGTTCATCTTGGCAGTGTCCTAATGATCTGTGATTTATAAGTGATGGGACAATGCCAAGAGAAAGTTGCAAGCAGGGAGTTATAAGAATGAGGCTTTTCTTCTGCACATTTGACATATTTTAAATCACAAGAAGCATCCATTTAGCTGCTGGTGTTTCCGGGGATGCTCACCACCGCTAGGGGGCGGAGAGTGTCCACCCATTTGTTTCCACAGTCCCAGGACTGCTGCACCATAGTGAAGGCACAAGGCTGCGGTGCAAGGGATTCACAGTACCCAGTGACTACAAGCCACTGAAGTTGGCCCAACCCTCCAGAGTAGTGCCCTAAGGTAACAAGACACTGTGGTAAGTAAGTGTGGAATGGAGGGGTGTGGGGGCTTTACTGAGCACATAGATGTGGGCATGGGACTCTATATTTGCATATGAATCTGTGCGTGGATTGGTGAACAGGTACTGGGTCCCTGACACTGTGTTGTGGCCTGAGACAATATTGGTCTTGTACCTGTACAGGGCATGGTTTGCTCTACTGGCATACCAACGCTAGCTTCAAGGTGTATTGTTGTGGGTGAAAAAAGGTAGTAGCAGCATGTGAGGTTCAGGTTCACGACAAGATGCTTTACTGACCTTGCCACATGAGTCTGCACTTCAGCATGTATAGGTGAATCTTGTCCTGTGGTGCTATACCTGAGCATGGTTGCATGAGGGTACCTTGCCTTGTTGTACACACCTGTGCCTGGCATACAACACTGCTGTTCGAATATAAAGGTGGTACCTGTGCACGAGAGCCTATGACACAAACTATGAACCAGTAGAAGGATGTCATGTATCTATGAAGTTGTCCCTATGTGTACAAACCTGTACCCTGATCATGTTATACTACACTATGCATAGTAGACTGTACTTGGTAGTGAGCATATAAGAGGGAAATTAAATGTACTTTTATCAAACTCACAGTTTGTTGGCCTCTTGCTACCCTGTAATCTTGAATTCCTCAACTTTTCATTTCTTGGTACATTAGAATTTTGAACTTGAGCTTACCCTTTTGCTACATGCATGTGTTCACACCTGGCACTGTTGTTGGTGCCTGTCATAGCCATGCAAGGCTGAAGGGCTCTGAGGTGAAGGATTGCATGGAATGTAATAGATAAGACAGGGAGCCTAAGGCAAGGACTGTCTCCAAAGTCTCTGGAAATGTAGAAGAAAGTTCCAGAGCCTGTATTTCTGTTACTATTGTTTGCACAAGATATATGATTTATCATGTGAGCTGCCTACTTTTGAACATTACCAGCCACATATTTAATCTGTAGAAAGTGGATACACACCTGCTAAAAGAAGTGCACAGGAAGGCGCCCGGCTGGCTTGTTTGTAGTGTAGAGAAGATTAGAGCATGCCAGTGACCTGCTATCACCAGCCAACATCACACGATTACACATTGTGTATGATGCGCAGTGTGGGTCAATGCTTGGTCTTCAGGGTGGGGCAGGGTGGTGTGTGCCGGTATTCAGTCATGCGCAGTGCAAATTGCACAAGTGGTAGAATATGCCAGCAGTCTGCGTCTACCAGTGACACTGCAGCTTCAGGTCACAGGTGAGACAAGTAGTAGCAGGACTACTACTATTGACAGTCGTTATAATATATCAATCACTTCTTGTTCTCTGCAGTGGGGCCAGGGCTGCACTGCTGTATTCAGGGAAGAGGGACCAGGGGCTGCGGGAGCCTTGAGTCACCATCCCCTGACTCATTGCTTTTGATGGGTCACCCTAGCACTGCCACAAATAGAAAATTATGAAAGGGTCGGCATTGTTGGACGTCCTGGTGTGAATCGTAAAAGAGATCTATGGGTGGGATGAAGAGAACATTGGAGCGGATGATTATCCCGCGCCAAAAAGGCATTGTAGACCAATTCAACATATTGCTGAAAAGAGACAGCCTAAGAGTCACAAAAATGTTGGCTCGCTTTGTGATCTTGAGGATCTGGAAGCGGTGAAATTGTTTTGATCATAGAAAATCATTATTTCGAGCAGCTTTAATTTTGTGTTTGAAGTAAGATGTCTTTTCCTTCAGGATCTGATTTTTATAGACTTGAATGGCTAATCTGTAATCTGTTTTTGGCTGAGGGTTGTCAGCTAATCTTCATTTACTTTCCAGCCTATGACAGATTTGTTTTTGAGCTCTCAGTGAGTCATTAAACCAGGGTTCTGATGGTGATTGCCTGGAGTGGCGGTGGCCAGTGGGGCCAGCTGGGGCCGGCTGCTGGGCTGCAGAATCATTCCAGGAGTGGTAGTTCTTCACAGCAAGACCTAAATCAAAAGGAGTTTTTTTGTAAAGATTGAGTGAGCACATTGTTAAGTTGCTCAGCCTCTACCTTGTTCCATGGTCGAGAAGCAGTGAGTTTATTGGGGGGTTTAGCAGGCAGTTTGAAAGAGATTTCAAACAAGATCGCACTGTGATTAGACCAGATTAATAAGTAATCTGGAAGTAATCTGGTCCATTCTTAATTAGAATGATCCAGACACGGCCCTGCTGAGTGTCAAGACCCTTTAACTAATTGTCTGAGTCCTACACTGGCCATTTTGTTAAGGAGGGCTTCAGTTTCACAGTCAGAGATTTTTTCCAAGTGGAAATTGAAGTCTCCTAATATGGAAAACTTGGACTCACATGCTTTAGCTTCTAGTAGTTGACCTATCTTGTCAAGAAAGGAAGGTCTGGTTCTTGCAGGGTAATATAGTGGTATACTGTTGAAGGTGTTTTGACTGTCTAGTTAAATATTAGAGGCCGCAGCCTCACATTCTATATTGTCCATTAGCTGCTTGAACCATAGTTTAAAACTAGATCTAATGATTATTGATATACCTCCCCCCTTTTGCCAACTCTATCCTTTCTAAAACATCTGAAGCCTGCGCGGAGCCTGAAGCAGGTCTGGGTCAGAGGAGGCATCCGCCTATGTTTCTGTGACAAAAGACAAATCTGTCTGATGGCCTTCAATAAAGTCAGGGAAGACTAAGGCATTTTGGGAAAGGGATCTTGCGTTTTTGAGAATGCAGGAGATCCCTGTTCTTCTTTTCTTACCTTGGAGGGGCATGGTGGAATCAAGGCGTCTAACATAAGGCAAATGGAAAAATAAGGTTGCATTCTGTACAGCGAAGCAAGCCCTTTTGCAGCTGGGGATGAAAGCATGCTCCGGAACATACGTAAATGTTGGGTCTGAGCTGTAGAAGCATTTCTCTAGTATAGTGGAGTCTGGGCGTATAAAGAGGGTTTGGGCCAAAACTGGTGCAGACGCGCTTGCCTATGGCAGATGCGCTAGAGGTCCGACTTTGTAGACCGGCATCTGGGGGTAGGATTGGGGGTTTGAGGGGGCATGGACGCAGGTGCTGAAAGCACGAGGGCAGAGACTCAGCCACAAGAGTGGAGACGCAGTACTTTACTTCACCTAAGTCCCTTTGTGGATAGGGACCTTAAACTTCAGGTCTAAAGATGGACTTCAGGTCTAAGTTTCAACTTGTGAATGGGGCTCTTATTGATTTACACATTAACCTCCTGAGGTGGGGATTATGTTACACTGTAAGATTTGTATCAAGGGATTGTACACACAGGCATATTCTGTTCAAACAGCTTTTTCAATTGGCACCACAACCTCCCCAATGACTGCATGTAATAGCATCCAGGACATATTTGCACCTGAGCGGTTCCGGTACTCCACAATATGGCCCCGGTGTTGATGGTGATATCTTTGCCCCCTTGTGCTGTCGGCTCTAGTTTTCCCACTTTAACCAGCTGGAAATCTTCTTCCTGGGATATCTGCACATTCAGGATCTCATAGGCCACTGGGCCATCTCCGTTTTCATCAAAGAATATTTCATCGCCGGTGCGAGTCTTAAAGCGCACATTTTTTAGATAGTGAAGAATCTGAAGATTGAGAAAATAATTACAGCACAAAATTAGGTCTAAAGTAATGTACTACTGTGCACAGTGTGTAAAATTGTATGAGGAATTTCCTGAAACTGTATTCATCCTCTTACCAATTTCAGACTCTGCTTCTGTCTTATATGTCCATTCTACTTCAACAGTGTTATTCCACATTTTTGCTTAAAATACTTTACCTATAGTCTTTGCCCCGTGGGATACTCTGGACATATTTCTAGTCCATCATATTAGAATGCCTTTGAATATAATACACTTGTAATAATGTGGATGGAATATCCGTCACATTTGTGACAGAGCATCCTATCCACCTAACTCAAAATTAGGCCCGAAGTACCGAATGGGCATTGTATTTTCACATTAAAAATACTGTCAGTGATGCACTGTTCCCAGTGGCGTCTCCTCCACTAAGGCAGTGGAGCGCCGGCCCACTCCATTTTTTGAAGTGGAAAAAGGAAAAATAAAATGATATCACTACATTATTATCACTTTATTTTCCCTTTATCATGAAACTTTGCAGGGGCCGGGCTTGGCTTTCGTCACAGCAAGCAATGGAAGGAATGGTGGGCACTTAATTGAGCATGAAGGTTTGTCCGGCCCTCTTTTTCTGGCCAAAGAGTTCTGTGAAATGTACTTGTTCCCCACCAGGCTGCATTACATAGCCTTGTGGGGAACATGCACAGGATCCCTGTCCCCATCTGAGTGCCGATCCACTGTGCTAAGACCAATCTCAAAGCTGCATTGCAGTGTTGTGATTGGCTAAGGAGAGACTGTGCTTCCTGCTTCAGGGGACAATGCGAGGAGAGGTGGCAGTCTGGCAGCAAGGTAAGTCACATTTTCATTTATTTTTCAATCTACCCCGGGCCTCACCCCAGGGGCAGCCACCACTGACTGTTCCACTCCACTAGATAATGCATCCTTGTCAGTGTTTCTTAACAGTTTAACACAAGAAAACCAACATTGTGTTATAACTCTAAGAAACACCAACAAAGACACATTGGGTAAGGTTTACTTAATTCTCAAGCAACACAGAGCAGCAACCAAACATGCTGTGCTAATTAACAAACGAGAGAGGAGAGCACCATATTTGCTGAAATATGACACTCTCTTCCCCTCTCCCTAGCCCTGGCTCAAAATGTTGCTGCTGAGGACCACGCTCAAACCTATGCGCCATAGTGCAATTGTGTGTGCATGAGTCTAGCATAGGTTTTGTACTGAAAGGGTTCCCTCCCTGTACAAAATACTATGCCTAGACAACGTAAAACTATTCCTGCTTTGTATGTGTGTTGCACAGTGCAGCACACATGCAAAGTCTGTAAACAAAGAAGAAATGAAAACATCTCCCCTTTAAATGCCTGTTCTCAAGTGCAGTTAATTTTTTGTGCAAAATAGGGTCTCACATTTTTATAAGAAGGGTTTTGCGTCAAAAAGCATGGGAGGTTGCATGGAAATGCCCATGTATCACCCATGTAACGACCTGTTGACGCTCAGTAATGCAAAGCAACTAGTAAAAAACAAAAAAAACATTTTGTCACTTTTGTGATGCAAACACAGCACATACTGTATGTAAATCTGGCCCATTGTTTATTGGGAAGGAATAGTGCACACCTGGGATAGTGAGTCAGACTGCATACTCAAGTTACTCAAGTCGTTGATAAAAAATGCAAAGGGATTCTGGTGTACTAATAGGTTTTGCATTTATAAGTGCGAGGTGCTTAGAATGAATCTTTTGGTTTATTGGTCATACTTTCTGCAGATGTAGTTTTCACAGTACTGTTCTACCTCTGCCTGATCTGGATGGATGCGGGTGATAACGCACTTTAAAAATACACATAACATAACAAGGCGCTGTAAGACGAATGACAGAGGCTATGGCCAATTTTAGAGGGTAAAGGAGTTAGGTCAATTCTATATTGGAAACACATATGGACCACTCCAGAGCTTAGCTCCTACTGAGAGGGGCTGAAGGAAGTTCTAGGTGCAGAAAGGATACCCTGGATTACGTATATAAAAGAGATATTGAGAAAGATAGGTTGTGGGGACCTATAGAAGGATCTAATGAGTACCGCTTTAAAGGGTACTTTAAAGGGGATCTTCACTCAGTATAAGACAAGCCTTTTGCATGCACAAGCCTCCTTTGGTATCTTGGCCGATTCTTTTCTTTTGACAAATGATTGACTTAAATTTGAGGCTCCGCTAGCAAGGAAGCTATACCTACAGTTCAGGTGCAGCACCTTACCTCTCGGCACGTTTACTGCCAATAAGGCTAGAGAGATGTAGCCAGTCAGGACAGCCTGCCCCTTTCCGGGTCAACTAGGTTACAGGGACCTCCATGATTTGTACTCACTCCTTGTAACCTGCTCTGAATGGTTAAAGAGAAAAGGGTGTACTCATCCCATAGAAGTAACTGAGGGGCATATTATCAAGGGGGTTTATCTCCGCTTTTTTGGCTTTAAAAGCCAAGAAAGCGGAGATAAAATGATCTCCCTATTACCTAGCTGTCGCTAACACCAGTTAGCGACAGCTAGTAGGAGATAGCGACCATCTTGGGCCCCACTTTGCATGTTAGTGATATTTATCACTAATGACATGCAAAGTGGGCGTGCCAAGATGTTTGCGACTGGAAACAGTCGCTAACATCGCTATCTCCAATTACCAACTTATGGAGATATTCGCGCTAAGCGCGAATATCTCCAAAAGCTAACACCTGCCCCTGAACAGTTCTTAGCCATGTTATCCAATGGTAGGTGGATAACATGGCTAAGAGCATTAGCTCGGTAATGCATGAATATCGCTGACTTTTCAGCGATATTCATGCATTGCGGCCGTTTTTTATCGCATTTGCGATTAACCTTGGTAATACCAAGGCTTATTTGCGATAAAAATCGCCGCAGCTCAGCGGTAAATTTTTGTCTCTAACCAAGCAATAGCGATAATTATCGCTATTGCTTGGTAATATGCCCCTTAATTTTGTATTATAAAGCTTAAGAAGAAATGTAACCACTTGTGTTATGTACCCTATTTATAGAATACGGTCAGCCATGAGAGCTTAGTAGACCAGCTCCAGAACCTGGGGATGAAAGGCACAGCAATGGATCTCCTGAAATTATTTTTAACAAATCGACAACACAATGTGGCAATGGGCAATTTTGTTTCTACGCAGTTTTCTCTGCCGTGCAGAGTTCCACAGGGATCAGCACTGACCCCAACACTTTTTAATCTCTGTGTTACACCACTTGCGTCAATCATCAAAAATGCTGGTTTTACCTTGGCATAGTATGCGAATGACACCCAAATTGTGGTGTCACTGACTAACGGTGATAACAACCCAGGTGAGGCACTCAGCTCATGTATGAGCAAGGTAAGCAACTGGATGGATTGCAATTGCCTGAAGCTGAATATCTCAAAGACCTAGGTCATCATCTTTCACAATAAACCCTCTCTCTGGACACATGATTGGTGGCCGCCTAAGCTGGGCTCACTGACCACACCCTCAA
Organism: Lissotriton helveticus; assembly: GCF_964261635.1. Lineage (NCBI taxonomy): Eukaryota > Metazoa > Chordata > Amphibia > Caudata > Salamandridae > Lissotriton > Lissotriton helveticus. Next base: position 1,690,855,009 of record NC_136069.1, on the reverse strand, counting down.
CCAAGGTAAAGAACCTAGGAGTAATGCTAGACAGTGAACTGAAATTCAAAGAGCAAGTTAATACAATTACATCTGCATCCTTTTGCTCCATAAGGTTGATAAGATAAATCGAAAAATAATTGCACCGATAACTTTCAAAAACAGTGACCATGGCTATGGTCCTTACGAGGATTGATTACTGTAATAGCCTCTACCGCACTCTAACATCAGGCCTTGTGAATAGACACCAGATTTAGCAGAATGCTGCTCCCCATTTCATCTTTAAAATTCCCAAATATAAATCAGTGGGAGAAGCCATTAGAAAACTGCACTGGTTGCCAGTCAGACAACGTTGCAAGTTCAAGACCCTCTGTCTGGCATTTGAATCTCTGCGTTGACCCGAACCTGACCAATTTAAGAAAAAACTTAAATGGTACATATTGGCAAGAGCATTATGCTCATGCTTCACCAGGAAAATGGTGGTCTCCCCCTTTAACCCCTTGGCCGCGGTGGTAATTCCGCCGCGGCGCTAGGGGGCAGGGGGGGCGCACGGCGCCTCCATGCTCGTGACGGAACCACTCCATCACGAGCCACGGTGGCGCTGTGCTTGTGACGGAATGGTTCCGTCACGGCCCCGGCATCCAGGCACGGAGAGGCAAATATAGTCCTGGGAATGGTCAGGGGTAGTGTCATGTGAACATCTGCAGGACAGCAATAAAAGCATCAGGGGGAGAAGGTTAGGTTAGGCCAAGTGTGCTACACTGCAGACACTCTACAGTTCCAATTCACCTAGTCAAGGCCAAACTCAGTGGGGGATGTTGCCGGTTGGGAGAGAAAGAGCTCCATAACACTCAGCATGCCTAGCCACAATGGCCAGCTAGGGCCAAACCAGGATGGGCCCCCACAGGTTCGAAGCGAGGGACATGCAGCTAAGGCCATAGACCGTGCCCTCAAGGATGGGGGCCTGGGTCCGACACACCCCCATGCCCTTACCCACTGAACACTCAAAAGCAGTGGCCTCATCGCCATCCAGGCCAGGGTACAGTTATCAGGCACCACCACAAGAGACCCCTGGAGGGGAATCCACCTAGGCACATAGTCATACTGGTCCTGCCATCCCTCTGCTTAGTCCACCTAATCCTGGGGGGTGGTGGGGGGGGGGGCTCAGTAGCTTCAGTGTCAGCCAGGCCAACAACATTACCCAGTTCAGCCAATGGTGGCACCAACAGGGGTTCTGACAACTGTACACAGTGTTGAGTGGGGGGATGATTCAGGGTCAGCAAAATCGTCAGGCAGTGGCGGTGCTGTCTCTAATCAGTGAGCAAGCAGTCCCTCCGCCACCATCTCAGGCCACACACCTTCACTGCGGCCAGATCCCATCCCAACGTTGCTCTGACTCAGGGGGACTAGCAAGTCTGTGGAAGAAAGCACCGGTAGGGAATACCTTTAGGAGGCAGGTGAGGCAGGTTTAGGCTGCAGATGCATCAGCTGGTGCAGGATTGCTGATGGATAATGAGGCAAGTGTGCAGAGCCTGGCAAGAGCGCATCCACTATCTTGGCTAGCAAGCTAGCCATGCTCCTTGTGGGACTCTGAGAATCCCCTTATAATTGAGGAATTCCAGTCCCTGCCAGCAGGTGACGTCTCAGAGTAAAACACCATAGATCAGCAGCATTGCCAGTTACTGGATGAATCAGCATTAACTGGACCATGCTATGAGGTCCTAGGCGTAAAATGCCAGAATTCCCACTTTTGATAAAGTTCAGTAATCTCTGTAACTTCATGGCCATGGAAAAAAACTTACAGTGTTAAATATGTAAAAGATACCAGCTCAGGCTTCACCAGGAAAATGGTGGTCTCCCCCTTTAACCCCTTGGCCGCGGTGGTAATTCCGCCGCGGCGCTAGGGGGCAGGGGGGGCACACGGCGCCTCCATGCTCGTGACGGAACCACTCCATCACGAGCCACGGTGGCGCTGTGCTTGTGACGGAATGGTTCCGTCACGGCCCCGCCCACTCAATAGAACACGCCGTGCAGGCGTAAAATCAGCAACGCGCAGGCGCAGCGGCCGGGCCGTGACGGAACCATTCCGTCACCAGCACAGCCCCGCCGTGGCTAATGACGGAATGGTTCCGTCACGAGCGTGCAAGGGGTTAAAAAGGCAACCTGATGGGGAGGAGTTTTTACAGGACCACTGCAATGCTCTGGAATAATTTGCTATTGACTGTGAGAACAGCTCCTTCCCTACTCAGCTTCAGAAAAGTCTTAAAAACCTGGCTTTTCATACAGGATGGATAAAAGCACCTTTGCCCCCTTTCTTTACACGTAGTAGCTGTTTGTGTTATCCTAGGTCAGACTCTATAGCGCCAAAGACGCCCCCGGGCTTGATCTGCGCATTATGAATTACATTTACATTACTGTACATTACATAGAATTAACCATGTATTCATATTAATAATTTAGATGCAGATTTTAGATTGACTGTTTTAATGTATCACGTATTCATTCATTGTCTTTGGTCTAATATTTTCATTGGATTTCATTTTTTTGTGCTTTTATGCCAGACAGCCCAAATAAAGATTTATGATACTGATAGTGATGACAGGCAGTGATTTTCTTAAAAAACCTAAAAGTTGAATCTGATGCCCAAAGTCACTCTGCAAGGGGAGTGGATGGGCGAGGAAGGATGTGGAGGGGTGCATAACACACGGAGCCCCTCTCACACTCATGAGAAGGCCCTCTGTGCAAATCATCAACTCTGCTGGGCCTCATTTATGAGGCCGTGCGTGAGTTTTGCGCTTCCGATGCGTCACTTTTTGTGACCCATCGGCGGCGTAAAACATGCCTCCTGATGCGCACTATTTACAAAGTGACGCATTTAAGCAGATGTGTCACTTTGTAAACCCCTGCGCTACATTATACCTGCGTCAAATATAATGTATGCAAAGGGGCGTTCACATGCAAAAAGCCTCGTAATAGTGACGCAGTGACATCTATGAGATTTCACTGGGTCACTTTAAGGACGCTGGTGCGTCAAAATCTTACGCCTGCCTCACAGCAGGCGTAAGACTGACGCAGGCCCTTTCACATGGGGCTTGCCTCATGTGAAAGGACGCATTTTCTGGAGTTACATCACTTTTGTGACACACTCCAGTAATGCGTGACTTTTGCGCCTACAGATACGTCAGAAATACTGACGTATCTGTAACTCCTTGCGACATGATGCGTCTCATTATAAATATGATGCATCAATCATGTCGCAGGGAGAGCGCAGTGAAAAGTGACGCATCGCTGTTTTCATGCAGCGATGCGTCACTTTTCATAAATAAGGCCCTGCTGTGTTTAGCAGGACATTCTGCCCTGAGGCTAGAAGACAGCATTCCTGCTCTTATTTTTTAGGGAGAGGCGGAAGGTGAGGCAGAGGAACAGAGGACGAGGGGGTGCCAAAGGCTGAGCTACATTCTAGGGAGAAATGCAAACATGCAGGGCAACGTAATATTGGTAGGATTAGAAGATATCCAACAGAATTATTCCTACTTTCTAAAGGTTTGTCCTTTGTACCTGCAGGGAGCTACGACCCTGTCCAATTGAATGTAGAAATCTTGATTTAGGACAATCCGATTGCATATCGATGTTTTTTAATAGATCTAATTTCACACCCCCCACTCCCACCCCACATCAGATATGCCCCCGCAGGTGACGACCTTCGAAAAAACCATCTTACAAGATGTAAATTCATTGCATTAGAGGCAACACTGCTTTCCTTTTGGCACCGTATAGTCAAGCACACAATGAGTTTCTGTTTGTGTAAATATTTATATGTGCCATTGTATTTAAAGCCCTGACTGGCATTGGGTGATTTTATTTTTTCTAAGTTAAAGGATTCACAGTTCTTATATGTTCCTGAGGATCCCAGACGTTACCTGGCAGAAACGCGTCCACTTTCTTAATAAACAAGCATTGGAAATGCAATAGGTCTCGCACCATTAGAGTTAGTGCTTTTAGAATTGTTTATGGGTTTTTTTTGTAAATGTTTAGCATTTTTGTTTCCTGTAGCCAATGCTAAAGTATTACAAATAAAAAAAGCCATAAACATTTCTAAAAACTCTAACTGAAATGGTCTGAGAACTATTGCACTGTGTGAGGGTGAGGGTGAGTGAGGGTGAGGGTGAGTGAGGGTGAGTGAGGGTGAGTGAGGGTGAGTGAGGGTGAGGGGTTGAGGGTGAGGGTGAGTGAGGGTGAGTGAGGGTGAGTGAGGGTGAGTGAGGGTGAGTGAGGGTGAGGGTTGAGGTTGAGGGTGAGGTGTTGAGGGTGAGTGAGGGTGAGGGTGAGTGAGGGTGAGGGTGAGGGTGAGTGAGGTGTTGAGGGTGAGTGAGGGTGAGGGTGAGTGAGGGTGAGGGGTTTTGGGTGAGTGAGGGTGAGGGGGAGTAGTTGAGGCTGAGTGAGGGTGAGTGAGAGTGAGGGTGAGTGAGGGGTTGAGGGTGAGGGTTGAGGGTGAGTGAGTGAGGGTGAGGGGTTGAGGGTGAGTGAGGGTGAGGGTGAGTGAGGGTGAGGGGTTGAGGGCGAGTGAGGATGAGTGAGAGTGAGGGTGAGTGAGGGGTTGAGGGTGAGGGGTTGAGGGTGAGTGAGGGTTTGAGGGTGAGGGGTTGAGGGTGAGTGAGGGTGAGTGAGGGTGAGGGTGAGGGGTTGAGGGGGAGGGGTCGAGGGGGAGGGGTCGAGGGGGAGGGGTTGAGGGTGAGTGAGGGTGAGTGAGTGAGGGTGAGGGGTTGAGGGGGAGTGAGGGGTTGAGGGTGGGTGAGTGAGGGTGAGGGTTTGAGGGTGAGGGGTTGAGAGTGAGTGAGTGAGGGTGAGGGGTTGAGGGTGAGTGAGGATGAGTGAGAGTGAGAGTGAGTGAGGGGTTGAGGGTGAGGGGTTGAGGGTGAGTGAGGGTGAGGGTGAGTGAGGGTGAGGGGTTGAGGGTGAGTGAGGGTGAGTGAGGGTGAGTGAGGGTGAGTGAGGGTGAGGGGTTGAGGGTGAGTGAGGATGAGTGAGAGTGAGGGTGAGTGAGGGGTTGAGGGTGAGTGAGGGGTTGAGGGTGAGTGATGGTCAGGGTGAGTGAGGGTGAGGGTGGGTGAGGGGTTGAGGGTGAGTGAGGGTGAGTTTGAGGGGTTGAGGGTGAGGGTGAGTGAGGGTGAGGGTGAGTGAGGGTGAGGGGTTGAGGGTGAGTGAGGGTGAGGGTGAGTGAGGGTGAGGGGTTGAGGGTGAGGGGTTGAGGGTGAGGGGTTGAGGGTGAGTGAGTGAGGGGTTGAGGGTGAGTGAGGGTGAGGGGTTGAGGGTGAGTGAGGGTGAGGGGTTGAGGGGGAGGGGCTGAGGGTGAGTGAGGGTGAGGGGTTGAGGGTGAGTGAGGGTGAGGGGTTGAGGGTGAGTGAGGGTGAGGGCGAGTGAGGGTGAGGGGTTGAGGGTGAGGGGTTGAGGGTGAGGGTGAGGGGTTGAGGGTGAGTGAGTGAGGGTGAGTGAGGGTGAGTGAGGGTGAGGGGTGAGGGGGAGGGTTGAGGGTGAGTGAGGGTGAGGGGTTGAGGGTGAGTGAGGGTGAGGGGTTGAGGGTGAGTGAGGGTGAGTGAGGGTGAGGGGTTGAGGGTGAGTGAGGGTGAGGGGTTGAGGGTGAGTGAGGGTGAGTGAGGGTGAGGGGTTGAGGGTGAGTGAGGGTGAGGGGTTGAGGGTGAGTGAGGGTGAGTGAGGGTGAGGGTGAGGCTGAGGGGTTGAGGGTGAGTGAGAGTGAGTGTTGTGAGAGAGGGGTGATGAGGCCTGGTTGTTGTGAGAGAGGGGTGATGAGTCCTGGTTGTTTTGAGGTACAGCTGATGAGGCCTGGTTGTTGTGAAGTATCTGACTTTCTTGTGAAGACAAGTGCGTCATAAGCTTAAACGAGAGCCTTGCATTCTCTGTTCCCGATCCTTGCACCCATGCATGGCTCGGGTCTCAGGGCAGCTACCAGGAGTTCTAACAGCTCTCATCAGGTTTCTACAGCTAGTTCCCCGGTTTTGTGGGCTGGGCATGAATAGTGGGCAAGAAACAGCTAATTATAGAAGGGCCGCTTTTGAATGAATTCATTAATAAACCTTTACACCGCAGATATTCAAAGGTCAAGCCACTGATGAGTTGTGATGTTTTGTTTTGTAAGAGGTGTTAAGCTGACTTGCAGGCGCCGGAGAGAATTCACACGGCAATTTGCCCGCCTCCGTTTCAGTTGCAGACTGTTTATGAGCTCAGCAGCAAGGTTTTGGTTGGTTAATCACAGGAACCCTCAAGAGGTGTAGAATTAAATGTTAAACCTGAGGTAGGATGGGGCCTTCCCACGGCTGCATTTATCCACAGTCCGGCTTCCAGGAAGAGGTGAGGTGAGTGGCACACGTCTGTCTCGTACAGCTTTTCCTTGGGTTGGTGAGCCTGCGGGGGCTCTCGTAAGTCAGGCTGCCCTGTTTGCCTCTGGAGAAAGACAAGCCCTAGCTCGTCTGCAGCGAAAGTGGGGGTGCTGGCTTGTGGCCATGACAGACGGTACACTGAAAAGCAGAGTGGAGGGCGGCCTCTGAATTCCAGCATGCCCTGACGTGTCGGCGGGGACAGAAGTGTATGCAGCCCCTCCTCCCCCCACGCTCAAGGCTGGCAGCCTGAAGGAAGAGACAGCTGGAGCGGTGGGTTATGTGAGGAATCTTTCACTCGAGTGTGCCGGGTCAGAGGCCTACCTCTAGGGTCAGTGAGCAGAGCCTTGTGTAATGTGTGCACCTGCAAACAAACCAGGACAAGCACAAGCGCTAATACACACAGCCCTGTACACACAACGAGTAACGGCTTGAGGAGGTGAGGGAAGGGCTAAAGGCAACAATGTCACTGGGTGAAAAGAAAGAGAAAGCAGGGTAACCTGACCCAGGAGGGGGGAGGAGGGAGGAGAAATGCGTCTCGGCTGGAGCAGGGGGCGGAGCAGGGAGAGCGGGCTTAGAAATGTACTTCACACGGCCGGCCGGTCGTGAAACTGAAAGCATGGCCGGCCGGCCGTGAAAGCCTTTGATGCCGCAGGGGGTGGAGCGGCACCAGCTGGGAGAGTAGGCAAGGCAGGCGGCTGGGGGCATGTGCACGCGCTTTTAAGCTCAATGCGCATGCGCATTGAGCTTAAATTTCTCGTGCACTGCAAGGAATCGCCACGATTCCTTGCAAGATGGATAAAGAGTGGATAAGCCACCATAGTCTCGCTTGCTCGATGCGCATGCGCATCGACAGGCGAGACCTAAAAACAAGTCCACCACAATCTGAAAATGATACTGATACAAGGATCACCAGCCTCATCAAATTCATTGTGGGACACTTGGAAATTAGGCAATTGGTTTAATGGACCACCTTGGAGACGAACCCAAAGCAAAAAGTGTAAAATTGGGCCATGTGTGTTTGAGAAATGTCTATATAAGGACATGGGCCCACATGCATCAAGCATTTTTGCAGTCGCAGACGGTGCGATTCCTTAAAATCGGCCGTTTGCGAATGCAAAAGTGCTTGTTGGGATGCATCATGCCATTTTAGAAGTCGCATATTTTTTACGATTTCTAAAATTGCGTTAGCATTTAAGAAATCGCAATTGTGCGATTTCTTAAATGCTATGCATCATTATAGAAAAATATGCGTTTTTTAAAATTGGAAGTGCAAATTACCACGAAGTTCAACTTCGTGGTAAATTGCGAAATTGATTAAAAATGCACAAAAATGCATTTTTTAAACTGTAAAGTTACACACACACATGTCCTTAGGACATGTGTGTATGTAACTTATGCTGAAAAGTACATTTCAGGGGTGCATGGGGGGGTCCTTTGGACCCCCCCTGCACCCATGAAATTTTCTAAGTGCCACTCGCAATTTCCATTGACTCCTATGGGCCTTTTGGCCCATAGGAATCAAAGGGAATTGCGAAAATTAAGTTAAGAAATCGGTATTTCTTTGGGATTCGGTAAAAAATGCGATTTTTACCGAATCCCACAAGAATACCGAAAATATTAAAGCATATCATTTCTTAATTTGCGATTCCTTATTTTTTGCAAATTAAGAAATGCAAAAAGACACAATGATGCATGTGGGGCATGGTGTGTTGCATGACATTTGTATTAAGTATGGAATGTATTCTAAAGGCATGCATGTTATGATTAAAAATAATGGAGACTGCTAATATGATGGAACACAAGTGTTGCAAAATGTTATGAGAATCTAACATTAATTGAGGTATTATTGTGGTACAAACAAAGTGTAATTTACCCATTATGTCTGTTATACACAACATAACTGTTGTCTGATATGTGGATGCTATTTATTTTGTTGATTTGTGTATGCATTGTAAATGGTGGCATGTTATGTAATATGTACCACTCTCTGCCGTGAAGTGTAGCCACGATTCCTTTACATATATGCTGAGCATGTTATGATATGCATATTTACACATAGCACTTTCCATACTACTTGTGAAACATTAAGTGCACTTATTAGCACTGATGTTGTTCCTGGTTACAACCCTCATTTTCTGAACTCTTGCCCCCTGTTAGAGAGGGAAGAGGTTGAGGGATTAGAGTGAAAGAGACATGGTGGGGAGAGTCTGAGACTGGGGATAAAGGAAGATGGGTGTGAATTATGTGGGAAAGAAAGGAGGTATATGGAATGGAGAGAGAATACAGTAGAGGCTGCTACTGGATTCAGGGGGTGAGCTGAGGGAAGGGAGGGCAGAGGCAGGGTGTAGTGTAGTTCCTATATTCCCACTAGGCTCTGCGCATTGGAATAATATATCCTATAGAATTGACGTAGGACTGAGGTCCACTAGGTCTCTATCGAATATATTAGACTTAATTGTGAGTGCCATCTAGCTCAGAGGTCACTAGAAACTTTCTCGAATAAACAAGAAGGGATTTGTTTCTGACAACCGCATAAACACGACAACTTTGTTTCCCAAGAATAAGAAATCTATCTCTAGAGTCGTGGAAACAAGAGATAGATATTTCAATCAGTCAATCGTGCATGCTTCGTTTCACCAGAGGTGAAGAGAAATAGAGAGACGGGCGTTTTCAATAAAAGTATTCTTTCTCATGCAGAAGAAACAAACTGCTACAATCGTAATACTGACTGTAAAGAATAATGCGTACAGCAAGAAGAGTATTATGAAATAATACTGTAAAAGCATGTTATGGTTTAAGCCATAAAATACATAGAATACATACATTAAATAATACTAAAAGTGCTCAACTGGTGCTTCTAATTATGCCTAACCCGTTGTACCTAACCTAGGTCTAGTACGAGGGAAGAAGTAAGTGAGGTGTAGTTTAGGTTTAGTATAGCCAAGAATCTATCCAAGATTTCTCTTAGGGTCTAATCAGCTCCGTACCTTGGTTAAGAATGAAGGAGGTCTGGTATCTCTCTATCTCAGGACTCGATTTCCCAACAACCCGCAAGGGTAGCTTGGAAACACTGGAGCTGGATTTCTCTGCAAGAGAAAAGACAGCGTCTCTCTCAGTGCGTCTGCTGGAGGGTCGGCTTCCTTCGGCACTTGCTGCAGTGAGATGAGTCGGGGAAGTAGATAGTCGAACTGCTCCAAACTACTGTGTGTTTGCTTGGGCAAGTGTGGGTATATTTATACCTTGAAGGTGCAGAGTTTGACGTAAGGTCCCTGACTGCTGAAGGCGAGTTTTACAAGAAATCGTTGTGGATTTTCGGAACTAGTGGAAGTAGCCATGCCGTTTTTGGACTGCATGAGCTATGTCTAAATATGGTTATGATTTTTATGCCTATATAAGGATAGGGTGATTTATACCTATATAAGGGCATGAATCAGGAAAATTACAATAGTGTCCTAAAATCCTATACAAAAAGGGGATGAGAATGAATTAAAAAAAAAACACTTACCTGAAATGCCGGCAGTCGCCTCTCCTCCAGTCGCTTTCTGTCCCGGCCAGCAGCAGGAATAACCCGGCTACCAGGTTTCCCTGATCCAATCACAACACTGCACTGCAGCATTGTGATTGGTCTGACCACCATGGAACGGCTTTCAGATGGGGAATTGGAGGCTGTGCATGTTCCTCACCAGATTGCGTAATGCAGCCTGGTGGGGAAGATGCAAAGTGCGCATTACTGTTTGGCCGACCCGAGAGGGCCGGTCAAGCAATCATGCCCACTTATGGAGTGCAACTCACTCCTCTCCCCTGCACTGCCCAGCCATGGCATGCCCCGCACTGAGAGACACTGATTGCTAAGGAAAACTAAAATGATAATAACAATAGTTATTATCATTAGTTTCCTTCTGTTCAGTAGGGTGACGCTCCTCCGCCATAGTGGAGTAGCCACCACTAAGTGAATAATAACGAGACTGAGTGGAGGAAAAAGGGCGAGTGGTGGACAAAGAGTGAGACATAGAAGATGACAATGCGGATAGACAGACACACAGAAATATGATAAGCAAAATCAACAGGAAATAGTACTGAAGAGTAAACATTGTTTTCATGCTGATTTTATTTTTGGTGGCTCAGCTTGTTCTTGAGCTCTTTGAGGCAAGATGGACCCTTAGCTTGGCCATTGCACAGCTCTTCCCTGAAAATCTCTAGCTTGCCCACCTTTACCTTTAGCGTCTACAGTAGGGGTCTCCACAAGAATGCCTCCACAGCCTTCAGCCATGTGGAATTGGGCGCACTGCAGAGGCAACCCACCCTCTGTGGGTAACCACTCGCTGCAGCGGAGGCATGATGAAACTTGAGGGGACCCCCTACAAAGTACACGGAGCGCCCCTGACCCAGTCAGGAGCTCTCAAGCCAGGGGCTGCATCCCATGCACAGTGCCAGAGCGGGCCCCCTGGAGGTCGGGGGTCCCCACACCGCAAGACCTGCAGAAGCTAATGTGATGCCACTGCCCTACAGTGGTTTGCAGTGGGGATTAGCTGCAGGAGCAAAACTTCCACCACAGGCAGCCGCCCCACACTGTGCATGACCTGCAACTAGATAGATAGGCCTGCTATGTGGGTATGTGTTTCATTAAATTTTTGAGTCATTCAGTTTGGAAGTTCTATTCCCTTAGCTACTGCACTTGCACTAAGAATTTGCTTTGTTCACACATTGGAAACAAGCTAAACATATGATTAGAGAACACAGCACCATGACTTAATACCCTTTGACTACCCGTGGACTACCATTTTGTTATTTTTCACAGCGGCCAACAGAAATATAATTATTTAAAGTAATCATTTTTTGTATTCAAATCACTGCTTCTTGGTGAAGACTTTTCATTCTGCACATCCTTCTCTGAAATTCACAAGGGTTTCGAGCAGCATGGTACAACTTTGCATAGGTATTTACTCCTTTCTCCACGGAGCTCGTGACTATGCTAGCTCTTGCAGAATCAAGGACCAGTACACATCCACCACCGTCTGAGCTTCCACCAACCCTACAGACACCTGTGCTCCACCCCCCCTCTCCCTTGCACACACCTCCTGCATCCACTGAAGCAACTTTGGAGGATGCTCCTTCCCTGAAGTCTTCACGCAAGTGTTCCAGCAGCATGGTTCAATTTTGGATAGTTAGTTCCTCCTTATTGTCCACGGGTCTCGTGACTATACTAGCTCTTGCAGTGTTGATTAGAAAATGGGATTGCCTCATGTGCACATTTCGTGGATTGGCTTTTATAGAATTAAATGGCAAAACCTTTTATGTTTGGTAGAATGCATTTCAATATCTAAGCAACCATAAATGACAAATGTGAATTGTCAAGGTTATTATTTTGGCACAGTTATCGATTTTACTTTATCTTACAAAATGAAAGAATACTTTGAAAAATGGATGCAACTTTTTCTGCAAACTGCCTATGTATATTCAAACATCTATCAAAAGTGGAAATGGTCTGACCAGGTTTGTCCACAAATAGACAACCCTGCAAATATATCAACAAAGCAGGGTCTACATACCTCTGAGACCCTTGCCTTGAATCTATATACGATTCTGAAAAGGGGGGGTTGATTCAGAAAAGGGGGGGGGGTGGTGATGAACAGAGTGAATCTATATACAACAATAACATACAGTTCCACATGCCCGGAATTTCCCAAAGAGTTGGAATGCAGAAGACAATAGGATTTTCTAGGCAACCTGTAGGAATGAACCTAATTCAAACGGTAAGTCTGCACAAAACACATCATGAGCACAAAGGCCCTTCACAGTGCCACCTTTAATTCATAATTTATTTTTATTCAAATGTTTTTACATCGTTTTAGACCTGTGGATCCTACTTGGATCCAACACAAAACTCAATTTCTTATGCATGGTGTTTCCATAACACCCTTCATGTGTTAGCCAAGGGTCCACAGAGCATAAAACGTTCAAAATAAAATGCAGTGTATCATTAATCCAATACAGAGCAAGTGTTAGGCTTAAACATGACATATGAAGTAAGTCTTTGTGTCAAGAAGGTTTCACAGTCTTCAATTTGCTTTAAAATCTTATGTGAGAAGTGCGTTCAGGAGCCTTGATAATTGTGGATGTTTATAAGTGTTTTATATGGTTTTATATGTAGTTAAGTATGTATCTATTTTCAACCCTGATGAAGTCCTCTTGGAGGGATGAAATAAGTTAGCTTAGCTGGATTTTTGTATGTGAAGAATATGAGTATTTTCAAGATTCAAGATTATGGCTCTTGTGTATCTATGGATTGAATGAAGAACTTTCCATCTTGACAGACCGATTATTAATTCAATGATCATATAAATAAATCACTCAAGTGCTCTATTGATATTTAGTAGTGCTCCTTGCATTGTCGAGAATATTTACCAAATAGTCTGCTAGTGTCTCACTGGGGAAACATCCTTTACATCGCAGTGATTACACAGCGATGCTTTTAGAATGCAGCCAAGACAACCCAAGCGTTACACCGACTTGCGCTGGATGGCGCTATATCCTAAGGAATATAAAGATTTACTATTCAATCAATCAATCAAACAATTTATATAGTGCGCTACTCACCCGGAAGGGTCTCAAGGCGCTGGGAGGGAGGGGTCCGTTACTGCTCGAAGAGCCAGGTCTTGAGTTGCTTCCTGAAGGAGAGATGGTCGTGGGTCAGCCGTAGGTGGATGGGGAGGGAGTTCCATGTCTTGCCCTCCAGGTTGGAGAAGGATCTTCCTCCGGCGGTGGCTCTGCAAGTGCGTGGTACTGTGGCGAGGGCGAGGCTGGTCGATCGCAGCTGGCGGGTGGGCATGTAGAAAGTGAGGCGGTTGTTGAGGTACTTGGCGCCCTGGTCAAGGAGAGCCTTGTGTGCGTGGGTGAGGAGTCTAAACGTGATCCTCTTGCTGACGGGGAGCCAGTGCAGGTCTCTCAGGTGGACGGAGATGTGGTTGTGGCGGGGGATGAACAGGATGAGTCATGCGGAGGGGTTCTGTATGTGCTGGAGTCTTTTCTGTAGTTTGGCAGTGGTTCCTGCATAGAGGGTGTTCCCGTAGTCCAGTCGGCTGGTGACGAGTGCCTGGGTGACCGTCTTCCTGGTTTCGGTGGGCATCCATCAGAAGATCTTACGGAGCATGCGCAAGTTGTTGAAGCAGGATGACGAGACGGAGTTGACTTGTCTGGTCATCGAGAGGGAGGAGTCCAGGAAGAAGCCCAGGTTTCGTGTGTGGTCCGTTGGCTTGGGGGTGGTGCCCAGTGCAGGGGGCCACCAGGAGTCGTCCCAGGCGGAGGGGTATGATCCCAGGATGAGGACTTCCGTCTTGTCTGAGTTCAGTTTCAGACGGCTGTTCTTCATCCACTCGGCGACGTCTTTCGTTCCTTTGTGTAGGCTGGCTCTGGCGGTGGCGGGGTCGTTGGTGAGGGAGAGGATCAGCTGGGTGTCATTTACTATTCATTACTAGTACGTGTACTATTCACTCGGAACAAGTGACATTGGTTAACGTTAAATTGGAACCGTTATTCAGCAGGTCATGGTGCTTGGGGATAGAAGAAGTAGGACTAACTGATAAAACACAACTTAACCCTGGCATTAAAGCACTACACATTCCATGCAGCAAAATGGTATCACACAGAAGAGAGTGACCTGGTCCTAGGGGATTTCTGCAGATAGATGTGCTAGTAAACACAGGGTCATCTTCATTTAAACATGATGTGAATTGTGCATGTTTTCACTACAACATTCTGAATCTGTTTTAGGTGATACCGTTGCATAGCAGGAAGTCCACAATACAGACCGTGACTATAGTGAAAGCACAAATAAATGTTAGGGTTGATTACAGGTGATCTTTCAATCAGGAAGTGACAGTTCCACTGAGCCACTCAAACTCCTAAACTGATTACTTAAGGAGCAGGCTGAACTATCCTGACTTGCCAAAGTCCATTATGAGGTGACCCTTACAGCACAGGAAACGTCCCAATCTAAATATTGTAAAATGGCCGCAAGGGGACAGGTATAGGTAATATACAAAGTTCAGTAAATACATTTTATCAGGCACATAAAAAAATGATAAATGCATTGGAAAGGTTTACAGCGGTAGAAGAATTTACCAACCAAAGAGAACCTCCATGAGACTAAGGGCTATGGAGGTCAGGAAGAGGTTTCAACACCAAACATCTACAACTCTGTCTTGGGTGTGTCTAGTTGCATACTCTTACAAATGGCTCTACCACAGCAGGAAGGTGTAGGAGTTGAAAAGTCAGCACACGTAAATTTGCACGTGCTAATTATGAGTATGCAAAAATGCACTTTTTTACAGGTGTTACAAATTGCAGTGCAAGCATTGCGATCCCTTGTGAACTGCAAGGGAAAGGGGATGATAGAGGTGTTTCTCAAGGCTTGCGATTTACAAAAGAATGCCCAAGACAACTGCAGAGGGTGTGGGCGGTAACCATTCCCAAAGTGTAAGTTGTTCAAATTCAACAATTAGTCACAGAGAGGTGCGGGATCTGACCGTACAGACCACTGCTTGCACTTCCGACACATTCGCTATGTGATGCTGTGAGTGACATTGTGGCTACTGCCCTTTTCAGGCTCATAATGCAGGCGCAATGCAAATGCAAATATTGGGTTATGATGTGCTGTCCCATATAGGGCACTGTGCCATCATTCACTAGTTTTTACAAGAAGTGTCACTCCCGCTCCCGCTTCAATTTCCATAAAATGGGTGGACTGGATTGTTATTGCAAAAATACTCTTTGCAGTGCAATAACTTTGCCAATTAAAGCAGTGTTTATGTTTATGTTTATGTTTATTAGATTTGTATTGCGCACAAATACCCGAAGGTGTCTCGGCGCAGAGGATTGTACAATGACAAGTATAATGCAAATGGAATCATTGATCAAATAGCCATGTTTTCAGTTGTTTTCGGAAAATTAAAGGATTGGACTGGTCTTGATGGTGAGAGGGAGAGTATTCCAAAGCCTTGCAGTAGCTACTGAAAAGCGTCTATCTCCCCAAACAACAGTTCTGGTGCGGGGAAGAGGAAGAAGGTAGTTAGATGCGGAGCGAAGAGACCTGCTCGGGGTGTAGATCTTGAAAGCCTTTATTAGAAATTGAGGGCCTGAGTTGTGGATGGCTTTATACGCAATACAGAGGGCCTTGAATTTTATGCGGCTCCTGACTCTAAGCCAGTGCAGTTGACGTATGGCCGCCAAAACAGAGTGGTATTTGGGAATGGAAAGTAGTACCCTTGCCGCCGCATTTTGGACCGATTGCAGTTTGTCCACTACCTGCTGCTGGGCATTTAGCAGGAGGGCATTGCAATAGTCCAGTTTTGAGAATATTAGAGTAGTTATCAAAGTGTGGCTTTATTTGTATGATAGTGAAGGTTTCTAAAATGTGTTAATAAATGAATGTCCAGCCATATTCAAAGCAAAATGTATCTGGTGATGTATTCATCCGACGTAATGTAATTATTCTGAGATTTATCCTTTATATTGCCTTTTATATTTATCTTTCCCTGTTTGGTACATACATTGGACATTTTCGCAACCAGAAGACGGTGTAATATCATACTTATTTTACTCGTGATAAAGCAGTTTGTTCAATAACCTATTACAGAGCAACTTTCGAGCCGCGTCTCTTGTCAATGAATAGTGAGGTGGGCATGTAGTTAAACCACATATTTATAAAGTATTTAAACATTCATACACTTGTATTACATAGATATAAAAATCATGAATAACAATTTCAAGAATACACCATAAGGACCTGGGAAGACATGTACGTGGCCTCAGAATCAGCAGCTTTAAGTAGTTACGTAGTGCTGCCTGGAATTAAAGGTACACAAACAGAGCTGGGCCACTCTAAGGGACATTGGGAATACACTAGACTTTTTGACTGCATTTGGGGCAGAGAGAATTGGGGGACCAACAGATAAACACCTCGAGTGCCAGCCGAGAGAAAAGACAAACTCTTCTTGTAGACACTTATTTCAGGGGTCTCCCTCACAAACAGTTGCGACGTAACTCGTAGCCCCGATTTCTCATCTGCTGTTGAAAACTGTCATGTTCCAGAGGTCAAAAGAAGCAGATTATGCCTGTCTGTAATAAAATAAAGCTTTTACATCAGCACCTATATTGGTCCAATCCATCTTTGAAAGTGATGCTTATTTTGGAACGTACAATGTTATATCGAGTCAACTATCGTTTGGGCAGCGGTGCAATTTACTTCAGGTAGCCTGTCGTGCAAATGAACATTCCTCCTGCATTAAGTGACCACCAATTGGAAATATTAAAGGATTTTGTCGGAAAATGCATCACACGACCACTTACCAGTCTTAGGGGGATATTCACAAGAACGTGTGCTAAACATCACCAAAAAATGCTAACCCAACTTTACACATCGCAGCCTATCACAGGAAAATAGCCCTGTGTCAACGTGGAATTCACAACAAGGCGGGACCTCGTGAGAGTCTGCCGAAACCGCAGTCAATGTCCGTGAATCAACCATCTCGACAGAGATTAAAACACAAACCACAATACAAAAAACAAGCATTTACAATGCAATAGGGCTCGCAGCATTAAAGTTTGAGTTATTGGCATTGTTTATGACAATGCGTTGCATACATTTTTCCGAAAACTCTGAATTTGTGTATAAAGATTATTTGCAAACTGTCAGATTTTGCTCAATAATAAGGAGAGTTGGGAATAATTATGCAATGCTATCTTTTGCTATCCTGTGCTTTTTTATTATGCTGTGCTGTGTTTTGTTATGATATGCTGTATTTTGTTATGCTATGTTTTGTTATGCTATGCTGGTTAGGGTGTGTGAGGGTGAGTGAGGGTGTGTGAGGGTGATTGAGGGTGTGTGAGGGTGAGTGAGGGTGTGTGAGGGTGAGAGAGGGTGTGTGAGGGGGTGTGAGGGTGAGGGGTGTGAGGGTGAGGGGGTGTGAGGGTGTGGGGGTGTGAGGGTTGGGGGGTGTGAGGGTGTGGGGGGGTGAGGGGGTGTGGAGGTGAGGGGGTGTGAGGGTGAGGGGGTGTGAGGGTGAGGGTGTGTGAGGGTGAGGGGGTGTGTGAGGGGTGTGTGAGGGGGGGTGTGAGGGTGAGTGGGTGTGAGGGTGAGGGGGGTGAGGGTGTGAGGGTGAGGGCGTGTGAGGGTGTAAGGGTGAGTGAGGGGGTGTAAGTTTGAGAGGGTGTGAGGGGGTGTGAGGGTGAGGGGGTTTGAGGGTGAGGGTGTTTGAGGGTGAGGAGGTGTGAGGGTGAGGGTGAGGGGGGATGAGGTGTGAGGGAGGGTGAGGGGGTTGAGGGGGGTATGTGAGCGTGAGGGTGCGCGAGGGTGTAGTAGGGATAGCTTTGCATGTGACTTACTGACAACTCTCTTGTGAGGTGTACAAAGACAGAAGGTAAAGAGTAATACACAGGAGCTTCTGAGCAAATCATGTCATGTCCCCACACCCACAAATATACGGGCTCGCCTTTGCAAAAGTTAGAGCTATTGGCATTGTAAATGACAATTTTTTTATTTATGTATTGGTTTTGAAAACAGATAAATAAATGGCATTGTCATTTACAATGCCAATAGCTTAATCTCTTGCAAATGGTCAGTGTGCAGTTTACCAATCACATGCTCGAAAACAAGTGTTTTAATAAAAGGGGTGCGAGCAAGGTCTGACAGTTGTGACATACAATACTGTGTACTCACCCTTTATTCTGAGTTCTGGTTTTCCTTTCTTCACTGTGGTCATCACTATGTCAACAACACCCGCCGATGGCAATCTGTTCAAGCTACTCTTTATTCCTTTAACAGAGATGATGTACAGGTTCTTGGCCCCTGGAAAAGATGTGCTCCCGGAAAGAGAAGCCACGCTCGGACCTTGTCCTGTGCTCAAGGAAAGCAAGCAATGCCCCAGGACAAACAATGTTCTGAAAACGGAACTACGCTCCAGAAACGTAACCCAAGGTTCAAAAAAAGAAGATGTGGTCCCAGACGAAAGATATGCTTTGGATATGGTCCTGTGCTCCGGCAAAGAAAGGCTTGCTTTCAGGATAGGGTTGTGTTCCATGAAAGGACACCAATTTAAAGGACAGTGTCATGTTCATAGGGCAGTCTCGGGTCCCAAAAATTGAGCTTTGGTAAAATTAAGGTTCCCTGCCTGCCTCAGGAAGGACACTGTGCTTCGTGGAGGAAATGGAGACCTGGGCACGACTATCATCTCTTCGAAGCTGGAATGCTCCAGGCAAGCTGCAAGCCTTTCTTGGCGGCCGGGAAAATCGGTCCCGAGTCCTGGACTGTAATCCAAGAAAGCAATGCCGGGAAGGCACCCTTGCTCTCTGGACAGGCGTGTGCTGCAGGAGAGGACGTGATGGGTGAGGATGTTCTGGTGATGGCGCAGCACTCAGTGGCAGACCACCATGATGCACGACATTACGAGGCTCCGGGGGAGATTGCGGTGCCTTAGAGATGGAAGCCAAGGGGTCCGTGCCTTGCATCTGCAGTTTGGGCGCTACCTTCTCCTGTGTAGGCAGCACACCGCCTGCCTGGAGGTGACCGTCCCAGTTTAATTTTCATGGCGGGTTTATATGGGTTACATGCCATGCAGTTATTGTGGTTTCCAGACGGTGTCCAAAGTTTTCCGAATTCTAATCTTATGTTCACGTTTTGGATAAATGAACTCCGTCATTATTGTACACTATTTAAGCAGTATTATTTGTGTTGTTAGCAACATGTGTATAGAACAATACCGTTGTTTGTGTGATGCTGTAGCACCTTCAGGTCGCGTACCTTGACTTCTATCTGGCAGTCGTGTACCAGGTTTATTGAGGTTTCTTCAGTGAACACGCACCGTATTTAGTTGAGAATGCTGTAGTTTTATAATAATACAATGTGCTTTTGCATAGCTCCTAATGCAGCGGTTCATGCCGTTTCCAAGCCCTGTAAATTTGGGCATTTTGTTACTGGAACCGACCTTCTGTGCGGTTTGCAAGTGACATTCCTGTGTCCTGGTTATGGGGAGAGGGGCACTCTTGGGCTGCACGCTGTAGCTTTCTCGGAACCCCCTTCTCATCACCCTCAGGCCCACAAACCAGAGCTAGCCCAACGCCTCCCTGCCAGAGCCCCCCCCCCAACCTCGATGGCTCCCTCCTTTCCAGCCATCGCCCCCTCCCCCCCTCTCTCCCACTTGCTTCTATCCAAGAGAAATTGGGTTACAGGAGGGATTCGGCTGCAGGAATGCGCGGAATGCAAGAAACACCGAGTGATTTACTCTTAGACAACATTATTTCAACATTTAATTGAAAAGTCTCCTTTTTTATATTCCAGGCATTACCGGTGGAGCTGGGGTCAAAGGGCATTCTTGCCCACCCCTTTCACCACAGGTGGAGGTGGGCGGTGTAGCGGAGTCTCTCAGGTGGCTCATGTTCCCTAACCTCTGAAGCGTTTTTATCGGATAACAGATTCCCAAACATACACCCAGCAAGGCATTCTGGGGCCCCCTCGCACCCGGGTAATAAAGACATGGGGCGAGGGAGTAAGGGGACGATTTGAGCTCCTGTGAGGCCCATCTCCGCAGCCGGAGTTGCTCTCATCTCTGCAAAGACCATGTACGAACTCACTATGCCATTATTTACCTGCCCTCTCGCAGGATTACTGGTGCGGGGGGGGGGTAAATCTGCCATTACAAGTAGCTTTGGATGAGGGGTGTCAAAGGGCGGTTGGAGTTTGCGGGTCTCTCAGCGGCACTGAGGTCCATTGCAGAGCAGTGGGCAAGGGTCCCGTCACAAAACGGTGAGTGTGACGAGGGGGTGTTCTGACGTTGGTAATGCCCGTATGTTGAGGTGTTACCCCTTGACATCCTAGACCCCTCCACCCCCAGCGCATTCACAGGTTGCGGGCACAAACTCCAGTAACAGCTGCATGAAGGGCCCAAGGCTGCCCAGCAGGCGACTGTGAGACCGAGAGAAGGAGGAGGAGGTGCAGGGGAGGGGGGTCCTGGAAAAGGATGTCCAAAACAGGGGAGGGGGAGAGGAGGATGAGTTGTGGAGGAGGGAAGTGCGGGCCGGGAGAAGGAGAAGGAGCGGAGACCCCGGGGTCTGAGAGAGGGATCGGAGAGTGTGCAAGCCGAGGGAGGCCGATGTCAGGGGCAGAGAGCAGAGGACTGCAGCCGCAGAGAGGAGCCCGGAGCGCGGCGAGAACTCAGGACCAACAGGGGGTCGGGGCGGCCCCAAGGACTCCCAGATCAAGCAGCAGCGAGGAGTGCGGGGCTGCCCAGCAAAGCCGGAGGTAGCGGCCACGGACACACACTCTCCGCCAGGGGTCGCTCTGGAGAGCTACGGAGGACGGGGACCCACAGAGGGGAGACCCGGGCGCGCTGCAGCCGGAGACCCGCGGGAAGCAGAGCAAGACCCGTAGGAGGGACCGGGAGAGGGCGCCGGGCGACCGGGCATGGATGGGTGCGAGCCGCGTCTGGATATAGGGTAAACTGCACCGCAAGGGGCATGCGCGTCACATTTCAAAGGCATCACGGTGTGGATGTGTGTACATGTGTCTCTGTATGTGTGCGTGTATGTGCGCTCCTGTGTGTGTGTGTGTCTGTGTGCGGAGGAGGGGGGAGTGTCTCTGTCTGCGTGCGTGTATGTGCGCTTGTGTGTGTGTGGCTGCATGCATGCAGGGGGAGGTGTGCCTGGGTATGTTTGCGCTTCCCAGGAGACAGCCAGGCCAAGCGTGGCGCGTGCCAGTCGGCGCGTGCCACTTTCAAATCGCCTCCAAGGCGATGCGCGCGGCCAGGATTGTCTCCTGGGAAGCACACACGCCGACAAAAGAGCCTCGGCGGAGACGCGCTTCCGCGCGTTCAGCCGAGCCCTAAACATGCGATGAGCCCATTCACGATGAGGAAAGCAGGGATAAGCACAGCCTGGCCCGCGACACACACGGCAGGTGAGAATAAGCACAACAAAAGTCTGAAAAAGAAAGACAAATAAAACAGAAAACAACAGCCAAGCACAATTGAGACAATCAGAGCCAGTATACAACGCCAAAAGCCCCATTGGCAACAAAACATTGTATATGGCAGGCCATTTTGAACAAGGTGAATGCAGCCTGAGAGCGGAGGAGGATAATGGAAGAAAACCAGAACATACGGAATGATGCAAAACGCCCAAACAAGCAGAAACACAGCAACAACAAGAAGGCAGCAATGCACACTGGTGGTGGGAGTCCAGCGCCACACCAGGAGCTGGATGAGGTAGAGGAAATGGTGTCCACCACATCAGTCTGGAGATGGTGGCAGGATGCGGGGACCGTAAACTGCCCAAAACAACAGCAACCGGGAGGGGAACCAGCAGGGACTGGGGGGACAGGAGAAGATGGGCACAATGGCACACATGCACAATTAAGCACAGCACAACTGCAGACAAACCATGCCCAATAGTATCAACACCAACCAAGAGCACAGGTCACACAACCAAGCAATATCACACCACTGAACAAGCACAGAAGTGAAAACCACACTGCCTGAAAGGGAGAAGGGTGAGCCAAATCAGAGCTGAAGGGAATCTCACAAACAAGCAGCACACATACTTAGGAAGCAGAGCACCCCAACATCGAACACAATGTGGTACAAACACCAACATGTGCACAACCAAACACAGGACACAAGTGCACCCGCCTGGGGCCGGTAAACTGCCATACACATCTGGTAAAGAACGAAACAGGGTCATGATACAACCCCACAGTCCTGATGGGGTAGCAGTGCAAGTATGGCAGGTAGCCATAGAGTCCGTGACACACACATTGGCATACAAATCAAGACCCAACACAGTTGGAGACAAGTAAAAGTGCTGAAACTTTATTAACAAGTGTGTGTCAGTAGGGCCAAGAGAAGTGCCATGATATGCAAACCAATGCAGCAGCATGCCTGAATGAGGAACGTAGGAAAGCGCCCATGTCCACCTTGGGGCAGTACATCACCAACACAAGTCAGTGCCAACGTCGTTGGTTGTCCGCGCCTGGTTCATGACTCCAGGCCAATGCAGCCATGTCCACTGTTGTCTTGGGACATGTGATCAGATTTGCAACATTCAACCAGGCATCGGGCCATGTGCAATAGGTCACATCCTGTTGTGACTGCAGGTACCATGTCACTCGTTCATGAACCCGAGTGCAGCAGTGTAGGCCAACATATCCAATGCGCGATTGTTGTCCACCACATCTGACATGTCATCGACGTAATACATCAGCTGACCTGGTCAGAAGTGCTGACTCCAACCACTGGACCCAATGTGCACCAAAGCCCAATGTGATTACTGCACCTTAAGACTCGTGCAATCTCAACGGTCCAGTTTCCAAACATCCACGCATGCCATAAACTGGTTGTGGGCCAATAGGGGGCACACACGTACGTTAAAATCCAGGTCAGCTACTGTCACGTTGGAGATGCAGATATCAATTAACCACTCAAATATGCACAAGCGACAATGCAACACAGGTTGAACGCAGGTGACGTCCGCAAGGCCGAAGCTCAGCCGGTAACTGATCCGCAGCACTGCAAAAGGCAGTGCCACCAGTACATGCAGCAGACGTGCACGGCACAGGTCCACGAGACTGGAGTCAAGCATGTGTCCGTGACGGTCTGCCATTGCGTCAGAGGCTCTGCTTGAAGCGGCACTGGCGTGCCCTGTGCCAGTCCTGTGGATGCAGTGGCACAGCTCAGTGCAATGAGTAGTGTATGTGCAACGGGTGCAGGCCTGGGGTGGGGTGTGAGTATGTGTGAAGGCCATTTTACACAAGCTATCTACGACAAAGCACTTCTGTGTGTGGGATGTGCAGGCGTTGGTCTCACGTTGGGCAGTGCGAAGTGTGGGAGTTGCAAGCAAATGCTATCGTATCTGTCAGGGGGTGCTGGCCACATGCAAGTTCCTGCTCGGAGCTGCAGATGTGCACCCGCCTGATAGTTCAGACAAAGGACCTTTCATACCTACAGTAACTTCACCATCTGCATGCATACAATAGATGTACAGAGGCCTGTCGTGGGTGTGGTGGGATGCCTGCGACCCTGGGAATCACGGATGATATGCCCAGCACATGGCCCATGATTGCCACACAGCTGCTCCTCCCTCTCACAAGCCCCCACTCTTGTGTGCGCTGCGCAGTTGCATCACATGAAATCCTACGGCACACCATTGTAATGCCTGTCCGCGCATGTCCAGCGGCATGCCAACAAAACCGTGACGCTGGCCTTTGAAGGTGTGCGGCCACGTGAGTGTAGGCCCATGGTCCGGATAGGGCGGACATAGGTGTACAGCCCATGGCTGGCTGTGATCGCACTGCGAATGAGGTCAGGCAACTGACTCATATATCGGCAGGACTGATACACATAACACTTGGCATGCATATGTCAAGACCCAGAGTGGTCTTGCACTCCTACGTGTGCCCATACATGCGGGCCTGCCCTCCTGGTGTATGCTTCATTGTAACATCAACTCCTGTGGCCCTGGTGGAGACTAAACCCCAACACTGAGACACTAATACAGCACTTCCTGCCCAATGCCAGGTCCGAGCCACGCCCTGCTCTACCTGCCGAATCAGCAAACCCCTGCGCTGACCTGATGTACGCCGGACAAGCACACGCCGCTTGTGCATTCAGAGGGTGCGTGCGAAGCTACGTGTCCAGGGTCACTGCCAACGCTGAGGTGACATGGTAACGTCCACTGAAGACAGAACACTGTGATGTTGCAGGGCCCATTCCAATCATGCTGACACAATGACCACATGGGTACACTTGCTCAGATGGTGTGAATGGCTACAGGCACATGCGCACGGCCACATTTATTGGCAGGCAAACATACCGAGTGACACCTATGTTGGATGTGCGTGGGGTGTGTGCACACCAGCCAGCAAGAGCTGCTGGTTGCAGTTAGAAATCGTCAACAGTGTACATCGTAAAGGACAAAATCATTCAACCATAAAGGCCCCATGACTTGTGCTGCACAGAGTTAGTTCGCCCTAAGTGTGGCAGGGTATGCTCAGACGTGAGTCCCTTGTTCACTTGGCCACTGGATTCAAGATAGCCTGGCTGATGAGGATTATGAATCCGAAACCGGTCCCAGGATGCTTGTTTCCGGTCCAGGGAAGACATGGCTTGGCAGTTCGGGCTGGACTGTTCCCACGAGGCACAGGGTCAGACTGATTTGCATATAGCCATGTCTGAACTGGGGTGGCTGAGTGAACTAAAGAATGGTGATGGATTAAATCTAGATCAATTGACTAGGGGTGAGTGTTTGATTTGTTCAAACGCTCCGTCCATCATCCCCTTTTGTATCGCTTTGTTCGCCCTAAGTGTGGCAGGGTATGCTCAGACGTGAGTCCCTTGTTCACTTGGCCACTGGATTCAAGATAGCCTGGCTGATGAGGATTATGAATCCGAAACCGGTCCCAGGATGCTTGTTTCCGGTCCAGGGAAGACATGGCTTGGCAGTTCGGGCTGGACTGTTCCCACGAGGCACAGGGTCAGACTGATTTGCATATAGCCATGTCTGAACTGGGGTGGCTGAGTGAACTAAAGAATGGTGATGGATTAAACCCAGATCAATTGACTGGGGGTGAGTGTTTGATTTGTTCAAACGCTCCGTCCATCATCCCCTTTTGTATCGCACAGAGTTAGTGGCTCCGGATGCACAGCGTCCTGCACAGGCCTAGCCCCACAGGCCGCTGACTTGCAGGGCACTGGGGCAGGGTCACGAGTGCAGAGCAGGTTTCCGTAGATGACAAAGGGGCTTGTCGCGGAGTGTCTCCACAGTGGAAGATGTACCCCCAGGGAATGATGTAGAGGGCAGGACCATGCTGAAACAGTCACTATGGTGGAGATGGATAGAACAGACACATGTCGGACACCAAGTCCGGTTCAGCCAGATGAAGATGCAGAAAACCAACAGGCCATGGACTCAGACACCACCAAGATCCAACTAGATAGTACCCATGACTCATTGCGCACAGAGTTAGGGGCACCAGTGCTGTTAGGGGATGCCGCCTGTGATTAGGCGTGTCGAATGGTGTAGACTCCTCCACATCTTACCCAAGACACAGTTCCACGTGTGACCTACTGAACCGCAGTGTAGGCCTGAGGCAGCGGTCAGCACGGGCCATTCACCGATTGTTGCTGGCTTAGGTTGGATGGCCCTACCAGCCTGCGTAGTTCAGGTTCAGTGGCACCAAGGGATGCAGACTTGCGGGGAACAGGGTTGATGGCACCAGGTCAGTTATTGATACTGTTCTATCACCTCAGTGACTCTGATCCGGCTTTCGTCTGGACTGAGCCGCATCTTCCTCTTGCTCCTCTCCATGCGTTCACAGTTGTGGACTCATGATTCATGACTAAGTGCTGGATGTGGGACCTACTGGTCCGCAAGGTAGGCCTGAGCCCTCATCCACGTTTCGCCGGCTTGCATTGAACAGGGTTAGTGGCACCATGTGTCGCAGGCCTGCGATAGGGAATTATGCCTCACTGATCGAAGGGAGTCTGGTACAGTGGTCGCTGCCACGGCCTTGGGGTCACTGCCATTCAGGACTCAGGACACAGTTCCACATGTGGGACCTACCGGGCTGAAGAGGATGCCAGTGGGGTATGTCAATGAGAAAAGAGTAATGTGGGTCAGCATCGGGGGGCCAGCGATGGTCTGCGGAGGCTGCAGATGTCACAGGACTGGTGCTTGGAGCTTGCACCGCCACGAGGTGGGCCCTCTTTGACATCCACCGGTGTAGGCAGGTGAGTGGAGTCTCGTTGGTGTGCTGGGGCTGGCATGACGGCTCTGGGGACCAGCGGCCCAGGGTGCAGCAAGCGCACAGAGACGAAGGACCCGCCGCACTGTGCGCAGTACTCGTGGCGGTCAGAGAGGCGCCGCCCTGGCAGACGCGTTGTCCATTCTAAATGAAAACCACAACCAGTGCGACAGGTTTTTTGTTCACACCCCTGCGCAGGCCTGGTGAATGCAGGTCCAACCCACCACGCACGCGCATGCAGGGGGGACGTAACATGCATTTCCGCATTCTGCCCCACAGCCTGTGGGGACATGGTAGCGTCCACATGCCACTACACTCCATGCACCAGCAGTTGATTTCTACATGGCCATTTCCGTGGTTTGCACTCTGTGGTCTGTGCGGCACCTCCACACCACACCTAGCATTGGGTAGGTTCACATTCCTTAGTCACTTGCCGCTCTCGCACATGCCTGCTCCATGCTTCTCCCCACATCCTGCTATTCTGTGTCTGTGGTGCTATGCTGTGGCTGGGTTGTGGGCGTGGTAAGGCCGGATTCCCAATGGAATTGTGTTGTCATGTCTGGTCAGTTGGCATGTTGTGTGTCATGTTGAATGTAGTTGTGCTACTTGCCCATTGGCAGTGTCGTGAGGTGCATGACTTAGGGCTCGAGGTGTGTGGTGTGTTTATTTTGGACTTACCAATGGGCACTGCATTTCCATGTGTGCCATCCTGGGAGCGCTGGGTGATGACTTACTGTCGGGAGATGTGAGTATCATGCACTCTGCCTGGGGAGTTGGCCACAACCTCGTTGAGGAGTACAGGGTGGTCTACTATTGCCTGCAAATTCATGGTATGCGTGTGATTTCTGTTGTGGTAGTTGTGTGCAGTATGGGCAGGGGGCACGAGGGGTTCATGTGTACAGTTGATTGTCCTTAACACGTGAGGGAATTCAGCTATGGTTTAGGGGCCTTGCTTGGTCTCCAGCTGCTCCTGTGCAGTGTGGGTGACGAGGGGCTGCTGGGGTACAAGGTTGATGTTTGCATCCAGGACAGGTGTGATGACCTTGGATGGGGCTGGCTGTGTGACTCCTCCGACTCTGGCAGTTGTGGGAATGGATGGTACCAGAGGCCGGCATGTGCTGTGCAGCCGGCAGCTTTGTCTGCGGAGGGATGTTGGTTGTCCGCTGGGTTGGAACGGTCAGCAGGTGGGGGATGTAGGTCAGGATACAGGGGATGGTTGTCCTTTTGGGCCTGTAGTGGGCAATGTCCTCCTCTGGTGTTCAGTCTGGGCATCAGGTGTGTTTCAGGTGGGTCTGCTGTCTTTGTGTACGCTGGCTCTGTGGTGTTCTGGGGGGCAGCCGGACGGGTCCTGGAGGTGGTGGCTGGCCTGGAGTTGTTGCAGCGGGTGTTGTGGCCCTCATGGGTATCCGCGTTGCATGATCATTGTCTCCATGGCTTCTGTGGGTCTCGGCTGGGCTCCCTTTTATGCTGCAGGTAGTCATCCCACTTAACACCAGCAAAAGGCAGGTGTTAATTACCTGCTGCTACCATGGCTTATCGCCTGTTTTTGGTTCGCATCGCAAATCTGGCAGTTGGTTGTGAAAGTGGTGTTGTGGTTTTTTGAGTGTTTTTGCACGGGAACGCCTACTCTGCATCTCATTAGGGTTAGTTGGTGGTGTCCACCATGGAGATACATTTTGGGGCAGTTATCGCGGGAATAATGGCAATGTCTGTAGTTTGCACCAGCTTGTGAATGGGGTGTTAAATCTATCTCCACTTTTGATGCGTTAAGGTGGAGATAAATTAGAGATAAGTCCTTGTGAATATCCCCTTCAAAGAGCTGAATCTGTTTCTCTCACTTCCTATATGTCTTGGCTCCCTGTACTTCCACCGTGCTCTAATTCTCTCATTCCTAACACACTCGTATTTTTCTCTCTAATTGTATCACAAACCATTCCGTAAAAAACATTGCTGAGCATGCCTCCAAACCGCTGTACCTTAGATGTCGAGTGTGCACCACTCTCGACTTGGCAACCTATTCCCTGCTGCATAAGGTGCACACATCTCGTTTCACACCGGTGCATCGTGCGGTGCCAGTGCATGTACGGAAGTTGTGTTTTACGTCTTTGTACAGATGTTTTAAGGACTAGAGGTTGAGGGTGTTGCCTTTCATCTTATATATGTACTCTGGACTCACGTTTCACACCTGCATCAGCTTAACTTGGCCTGGGTGTGCATCCCAATGTCATATTGGACAACTCACAACTGAACAAGGGTGTCATGTGTATGCGACGTGCCCTTCAGTGTACTTTTGCACATGTGAATATTAGTGTGACTTGTCTCTGGGTGATTCTTTCGTAGTTTGACTTTCTTATTCTTTCATCTGCTTTTCTTGTCCCGGCTGGATTTTTGCTGAGATATTCTTTTCTGATTTAAATTTTCTACTTCAAGGGACTTTATGCCAGAGGCAGCGACCGAAGTGGGCTGTTCATCAAGGGGTCTTCTTGCCTAGCCAGCACATCCCATTTACGGTTGCGCCTCAGGAGTCAACTGAAATTCACTGTCCCACAATCCTGTCCACAACAAAAGCAATGCACTACTATAAATCTCCAGAACTCAGGCTACTTCTCGCAGCCATAGTATCAGGGCAACATGCAGGTAACAAGGCCGTGGTTTGATTTATTTTCACAATCCCAGGGCTTGCTGCTGCATGTCGGGACAGGTCAAGACTGACACTGTTGTATCTACTGGCATCAATCACTAATGAAACTTACCTGGCTGGGTCCGCACCGCCCCTGCTCCTGGGCCGGGGTCCCTTGTTCTAAACAGGAACAGGCATGCTGCAGCTCCCTCCGATCCTATAAGCCAATCACAATGCTGCAATGGCACCAGTAGGGACGCCATTTTCTCTCTGTAGGCTGCATGCAGCCTACAGAGAGAAAATGAAGAGTGTGCATGACTGCTTTGGTCAGCCCCAGGGCCGACCAAGCAGTAAGGGATCTCAGAGTTGTGCAAGCTACTTCTCCCCGAGCCCCCAATCAGGCATACTCTCTTGCCTGCCCCCAACCAGGCATACCATTTTATTTTCTGCTTCGCACACTGCGAGAAAGCAGTGGGGTGGCGCTCCAACGCCCTAATGGAGCGTCGTCAATGGCCTAAGGATATATAGTTCTGGCAGTCATTAAAAATAAAAAGCTGTAATAGCTAAAGAAATAATGCAGTATATTAACCCTTTAACAGTTGGACTGTCACTAACTGAAAAGGGTGCTTCTTACATTTGCTCGATTCTCAGCAGAGTATATGTGGATTCTTTTTTCACCATAGTTTTTTGTGTTATTGTCAAATTGTAAGGCTCAAAAATGCATGTTTCATTCAGAAGATTACAATGACACAAAACCTGATCTAGGTGTTTGTAATACCCAATATAGTTGTGTAATGGCTCTTAAATGAGGAGCTAGGCCATGTTGTAATAGGCCCACATCACCTTTGAGAAGATATAAGGGTATCTTAATTGGGCACTGCAGCCGAAACGTCACTTGCTGTGGAGAAGGGACCAAGCACTGATTGATTCAACTTAATCAGTGTATGCCTCCCTCTCCCAATGTGATCCGGGTACTATTTCTTACCCCTTCTCCTTCCATAGCCTTCTTTATTTCTGTTTTAATTTGGTGCTTGCAGCATACCTTCAAAAAAACGATGGATTTAGGCCCAGATCTCTGTACTGGGGTAAATGTATGACATTGTTCTGCATTCTGTCCATCACCTGTTGTTTTTGCTTTGTCACCCCGAGTGGGACGGGTATGCTCAGACGTGAGTCCCGTGCTCTCCACGCCACTGGAATCAAGCTATCCAGGCTGATGAGGGCTGAAAGCCCGAAACCGGTCCCAGGATGCTTGTTTCCTGTCCAGGGAGGACCTGGCTTGGCAGTTCGGGCTGGACTGTTCCCATGGGGCACAGGGTCACGACTGATTTGTGTTAGACTTGGGCCTTAGGGCAGGTTCACCCCTAATCTTTTTGCCTTTATTTGTGACCCTGTGTAGTGATTTGTGGGTCTTGGCGCACTTTTTCCCTGTGTCCCAGAGTGAAAGTGCGTGCGTGTAGTATGGCTGGCCTGCCCTCCCATAGGAATGCATGGGGAATGTGTGTGCCCTGGTAGTTCCTGATGTGTGGGGAGTGCAGGCTCAAGTTTAGTATGTATGAACTCGTGAGAGTGAATGCTGCGCAATGGTATGTGCGGCTTGTATGTGTCTAGAAGGGAAGTGCTACTTCTGGACATTGATGTATGTGTGCAGTGAGGATGCTGGAGCGTGATTGGCTGGAGCTGGCTGGCATGCCAGGCTCCAGGAAGTCTGGATGGGTCTGCCCGGTGGTGAGTGTGAGATCAGCATGAGTAATGTGTGGGAGGAGTGCACCTGGGTCCTGGATGGGCTGGGGTTTTCCCCACACAATGCTGGCTCCGCCCCCCTGTGGTTTGTCTAATGACCCTAGCCTCCCCAGTGAATGAAAGGGGTGGTTGGGCCATCAAGGGTACTCCCAAGCCAGCTGCAACTGGTTTCCCCCACCCTGCACCCTGAAGACAAAGGATTTCGCTGTATAAAAATGGGGCTGTGTCCTCACAGAGGTTGTTCTACTTTAGGATCATTGCCAGAGGGGGCTTTGCTGCTGCTGGGGCCAGGAGGACCGCCACTTGGCTTGTCTCCCTGCCTGGAGACCCAGTGTGCTGGCTCTGGCCCTGCCTTGCCCCTCTGCCTGTCTCCAGACCCTGCTGGAGCTTTCCTGTGCCTGGAGGCGCCCTGATCTTGATTTATAGCGCTAGGCGCGCTTCTTCTTGGTGCCCCCAGCACTCAATAGCGCTTTGCTTGTATTTTTAGCGCTGAGCGCGCTTCTTGAGCCCCTGAGCGCTTGGGAGCGCTTTATTGACCTGGCCGGTGCCCACCCGGCATTGGGACCGATATTGCCGCTTTTTGGGCGAGCGAGTGCCCACCTCGCTTTACCTTTTTAATTGAAGGCCGGTGCCACCCGGCATTGCCCCGTACTTGGATGTTTTAAATTACCACGAGGGAGCCCACTCCTCGGGTACTGAGAGCCCGCCTGCCTGTCTACAGCGAGCCGCCGCGCTGCCCGCGGCGACCCGGAAGTATTTGGCCGACCGGCCAATCACAGCGCGGCCCCTCAGAGGCCGACCGGAAGTCCCGCCCCGCAGCCGGCGTGTCCTGCCCGAGGCTCCCGATCGGAGGGAGAGCCCCGGGACGAGTGAAGAGGAGAGCCGGCAGTGTTCCTGCCCCCGCAGCACCAGCGAGGTACCGGTGAGTGCGGGGACAGGGTCCTTTGTTCTTTGAGCGGCCCCGATTGGCAGAGGGCCGCTCCAGCGTGTGTTGCCTTTCTTCGTGGGAGCAGAGAGGCTCCTTGCAAGCGTGAAGCCCGAGGGCTTCAGGGGGCATTGTATTCTTAGAGCCCTGAAAGGCTCTTGGGCAATTGAGTTCATTAGAGCCCTAGAGGCTCAGCCCGCATTGGTTCTTTAGTGCCCCGGGTGGCTCGGGGCATTTCCTTCTGCGAGCCCAGCGAGGCTCATTGGCCATAGTTGTTCTACGAGCCCACAGGAGGCTCTGGGGACATTTTATTGATTTAGAGCATTGAAGCTCTTAAGTGCACATTTGTTTTGCGAGCCAGAGAGGCTCTGGGGACAAGAGTGTGGTCGGTAGCCCCGAGGCTCCCACACAGTGTCCTCTCCCCACCATTGTTCTTGAGCCCACGTGGCTCCAACGTTTGCCTACTTGCTATTTACAACTGTCCAGCACTTAGTGGACAGTTGCTACGTTTAGGCTTTTGTGCTGTGCTGCCTGCGCAGCCTTCCCTGACTTTGAGACTCAGGGCATTCCAGCCCCTTGCGAGGCCAGTTGGCCTGAGGGACATTTCTAATGTTGTGCCATGTGCACCCTGCGCAATTTATGATTCACGTGCTAATTTGATTTCTGCGCAAATGTTCTACCTGCACCTCTGAATGTGTTTTAATGTTTCATGTGCAATTCTTGTTTGTTATTACCTTTGCTAAAAGTGACCTGCTTAGGTAATTCTTTGTTTTTTATTCCCCTTTGCTAAAAGTGACCTGCTTAGAGGAATGTTTGTTGTTACCTTTGCTAAAAGTGACCTGCTTAGGTAATTCTTTATGTTTTTATCCCCTTTGCTAAAAGTGACCTGCTTAGAGGATTGTTTGTGTCATTACCTTTGCTAAAAGTGACCTGCTTAGGTAATGCCTTGTGCTTTTATTTCCCTTTGCTAAAAGTGACCTGCTTAGAGGAATGTTGATGTTTTATTGCCTTTGCTAAATGTGACCTGCTTAGGTGATTATTTTAGGTTTCCTTCCCTTTGCTAAATGTGACTTGCTTAGGTGATAGGTTTTCCTTCCATAGGTCCTGATGATAAGGTCCTAGTTCCCTGCGTGATTTCCCTACAGTGTTTAGGGTGGCGTAGGAGGTATTTTCCCTTTACCAGTAGTTACTGGTTGTATGCTACATTCACTATTTCTGTGTTACAGTCATTGTATGTTTATGTGCTAAAGTGTTATACCTACAAGTGTTATTTCTAAAAAGTGCATACCCCTGACAGTGGTCCAGGTGGCCCTGTCCTGTACATAATCCCTTGTAAATCTTGCCCGTGCCTGTTGGCACATTGTAAAGTGTGTGTGTTATCTAATGTGTTTTTATTATTATAATACAAAGGCTATTTTTGATATAACCTTGTGTGGAGTTTCCTTTGTGGTGGGCCTTTGGTTGTGGTCACTGGGGTGCGCGCGCAAACGCTTTACACATCGCCTCTGAGATTAGCCTTGCTGCTCGCGCCACGTTACCTAGAGGGTGAGCGGGGGTTATCTTGGTGTGTGACTCCCTTGCCCTGACCTTGGAAATGGTGGTCTCTGACTGACCTTGGCGCAAGCCTTGGCCAGCCAGAGGTCCCGTTTCTAACATTGGTGGCTAGCGGTGCGGATTGGACTTGCGTTTGCGCTGTACCACAGTGGCGACAGGCCACACTTCAAAACTCTGCAATTTTAGATAACCACATTTTGGGGATTATTGTTTTTTAGGGAAGTTCAGTTTTGCTTCTCCTGAAAGGTGTCATTTTGTAATTTCTGTCCAGTACATTTGTTCCCCGCCCTGCTTCCAGAGTTTGGTACCTGTGTCACTTGTGGTCAGGTTGAGAATCAGGGGTGGTAGAAACTGCCTTACCGGTCCGAGGGGAGGGTGTGTGTGAATGAGTGGTGTGTTACACTGGACAGTGGAGTGCAAGTTCTCTGAGATAGGAATCTTGCTGAATTGTGTAATTGTGTACTCCTGTGTAAGCTCAGACCCCCAGGTTCCCTGTGTCAAACTCTTCTTGAGAACGTCCGCCAAAATGGAGCCTGTTCTTGATCTCTGTTGTCTTTTTAGGTACAGTAGGTCAGAGCTGGTCAGATTCTGTGAAGAGGGAGGCATGGAGGTGAGTGTGTCGGATACTCAGTCCCAGCTTAGGGACAGCCTGATCCAATGGCAAAAGGGTCAGTGGGATCTTGAGTACAGTGAGAGAGAGAGGGCCCGGGCCGCACGTCATGAGGATGGTGAGTCTGTTGAGAGCCCTGAAGAATGTGAGTTGTATGATGATGACAGTGGATGGATGTCAGCAGATAGTGAGGACCCCATAGGTAGGGAGTCCCTTGCTGAGCCCAGTGTCAGTACCAGCGCCACATCCCTTGTCCTGTCCCCAGAAGAATGGGAAGATAGGGAGAAAGAAAGGGAGCATCAGGTAGCAATGGAACAGCTCATGTTAGAGCATGCCCAGGCTATGGCGCAGCTAGAGATTGAGAGACTCTTAGCGCAGGAGAGGATAGAGGTGGAGAGAAGGGCCATCATCCGTGAGAGAGCAGCCCTAGAGGATAGACTCTTCCCTGCGCATAATTGTAATTGTCTGGATTCCCCAGGGAGGGTGGAGTCCAGTGGTGGCAGCTTTTTAAATATAAGTATAGACAGTCCCACTCCCAGCTCCCCGAGTATGGTGCCTGCTTCCCCAGAGGAGGAGAATAGGTTGAGGTTCAGGAACCTTAGGAGACTGCCTCACCAGGAGTGGCAGTATTTTGTGGATGACTGTTCGGATGCAATGTGGGGTTGGCTGACGGCTAACTCGGACAATGAGGTGGACGGTGTGGTGAATATGTTCCTCAAAGAGCAGTTGCTCAGTGTTGTTTGTCCAGAGTTGCGCCAGCACCTGCTGAAGTTGAAGTGTTTTTGTCCTTGGGACCTTGCAGAAGAAGCAGACCGATGGGACAGTGCGAGAGGTTCTTTTGAGTCACTAGTGAGTGATTCCAACAATAGTGGGTCAGGTGTCTTCCAGCCCAGTGTGGTGGAGGAGGGTGAGAGTAGCCCAGCTAGGTCCTTGGTTAGTGAGAAGGGTGTAGGGGCTGACTGCCTGTCTCAGTGGAGCGGGAGTGAGTGTGTGACTGAGAGTCCCCAGACGCCCGAAGCCCTGTCACAGAGCCTGGATGGTTTCTTTAGGGAACACCAGGAAGGGAACCTAGACTTGCCTGTTAGTTCACTTGAGGGAGATCTCCTAGTGTGTAGAGAACCTGGAGCATCTGTAAGCGGAGCTTCCATGGTTCTAGAGTCTGGCAGTACCGCTCCAAGAGGGAGAGTACAGAAGTCCAGTGAAAGGAGTGATTTGGGGATCGGATGTGAGTCCCCAGAAGTCCTGGAGTGCCAGGCATTGGTTCCACCGAAGGTTTTAGACCAGAGGTTGGATGGCCAGGTTCAGGATCAGCCTGACCTGAAGGGTGGGACTACTGTAATCAGTGTCCTGAACAGTTCTTTCTCCAGAAGTACCGCCCCGGTTGGGAGGGAGCAGGACTCTGGAAGGGGGTGCAGAGGGTGGGAGAGCCCACCTCTGACCCCGGTACCACCTGAGGGGTTAAACCCTAGGTTGGGAGAATGTTGTTTAGAGGGAACCCCTCGCAGGAGGAGGAGGAACCCTAGGAGAAGAGGTAAGGGGAGGAGAGCCTTCCATGAGACTCCTGGTCCACCTAAGGTTGTAGACCCTAGGCTGGAGAACCAGTGGAAGTCTAGCCCTGTCTTGCAGACAGGAAGAGTGGAGCATGGCTATTATGTGCCAGGGGTTACTACCCCCCACTTTGTGAGTAGGCAGGATCCAGTGGTACCTGGATGGCCTAGGGCCTGGTCCTGGCCGAGGGCAGCTGGAGAGTACCAGTGGGGTACCCCAGTTAGTCCCTACTGTAGTTTTAGAAGGAACCCTAGGGGTTCACCGTGGCGTAAAACAGGAGGGTGTCCCTGCAGTTGTGGGCCCGCGTCCTTGTTTTATCGCCCCAAGCAGGGAAGCCCATCACGGTGGTGATCGGTCTGCCCTGCGTTTTGGCTGGAAGGGGGTCGTGTTAGACTTGGGCCTTAGGGCAGGTTCACCCCTAATCTTTTTGCCTTTATTTGTGACCCTGTGTAGTGATTTGTGGGTCTTGGCGCACTTTTTCCCTGTGTCCCAGAGTGAAAGTGCGTGCGTGTAGTATGGCTGGCCTGCCCTCCCATAGGAATGCATGGGGAATGTGTGTGCCCTGGTAGTTCCTGATGTGTGGGGAGTGCAGGCTCAAGTTTAGTATGTATGAACTCGTGAGAGTGAATGCTGCGCAATGGTATGTGCGGCTTGTATGTGTCTAGAAGGGAAGTGCTACTTCTGGACATTGATGTATGTGTGCAGTGAGGATGCTGGAGCGTGATTGGCTGGAGCTGGCTGGCATGCCAGGCTCCAGGAAGTCTGGATGGGTCTGCCCGGTGGTGAGTGTGAGATCAGCATGAGTAATGTGTGGGAGGAGTGCACCTGGGTCCTGGATGGGCTGGGGTTTTCCCCACACAATGCTGGCTCCGCCCCCCTGTGGTTTGTCTAATGACCCTAGCCTCCCCAGTGAATGAAAGGGGTGGTTGGGCCATCAAGGGTACTCCCAAGCCAGCTGCAACTGGTTTCCCCCACCCTGCACCCTGAAGACAAAGGATTTCGCTGTATAAAAATGGGGCTGTGTCCTCACAGAGGTTGTTCTACTTTAGGATCATTGCCAGAGGGGGCTTTGCTGCTGCTGGGGCCAGGAGGACCGCCACTTGGCTTGTCTCCCTGCCTGGAGACCCAGTGTGCTGGCTCTGGCCCTGCCTTGCCCCTCTGCCTGTCTCCAGACCCTGCTGGAGCTTTCCTGTGCCTGGAGGCGCCCTGATCTTGATTTATAGCGCTAGGCGCGCTTCTTCTTGGTGCCCCCAGCACTCAATAGCGCTTTGCTTGTCTTTTTAGCGCTGAGCGCGCTTCTTGAGCCCCTGAGCGCTTGGGAGCGCTTTATTGACCTGGCCGGTGCCCACCCGGCATTGGGACCGATATTGCCGCTTTTTGGGCGAGCGAGTGCCCACCTCGCTTTACCTTTTTAATTGAAGGCCGGTGCCACCCGGCATTGCCCCGTACTTGGATGTTTTAAATTACCACGAGGGAGCCCACTCCTCGGGTACTGAGAGCCCGCCTGCCTGTCTACAGCGAGCCGCCGCGCTGCCAGCGGCGACCCGGAAGTATTTGGCCGACCGGCCAATCACAGCGCGGCCCCTCAGAGGCCGACCGGAAGTCCCGCCCCGCAGCCGGCGTGTCCTGCCCGAGGCTCCCGATCGGAGGGAGAGCCCCGGGACGAGTGAAGAGGAGAGCCGGCAGTGTTCCTGCCCCCGCAGCACCAGCGAGGTACCGGTGAGTGCGGGGACAGGGTCCTTTGTTCTTTGAGCGGCCTCGATTGGCAGAGGGCCGCTCCAACGTGTGTTGCCTTTCTTCGTGGGAGCAGAGAGGCTCCTTGCAAGCGTGAAGCCCGAGGGCTTCAGGGGGCATTGTATTCTTAGAGCCCTGAAAGGCTCTTGGGCAATTGAGTTCATTAGAGCCCTAGAGGCTCAGCCCGCATTGGTTCTTTAGTGCCCCGGGTGGCTCGGGGCATTTCCTTCTGCGAGCCCAGCGAGGCTCATTGGCCATAGTTGTTCTACGAGCCCACAGGAGGCTCTGGGGACATTTTATTGATTTAGAGCATTGAAGCTCTTAAGTGCACATTTGTTTTGCGAGCCAGAGAGGCTCTGGGGACAAGAGTGTGGTCGGTAGCCCCGAGGCTCCCACACAGTGTCCCCTCCCCACCATTGTTCTTGAGCCCACGTGGCTCCAACGTTTGCCTACTTGCTATTTACAACTGTCCAGCACTTAGTGGACAGTTGCTACGTTTAGGCTTTTGTGCTGTGCTGCCTGCGCAGCCTTCCCTGACTTTGAGACTCAGGGCATTCCAGCCCCTTGCGAGGCCAGTTGGCCTGAGGGACATTTCTAATGTTGTGCCATGTGCACCCTGCGCAATTTATGATTCACGTGCTAATTTGATTTCTGCGCAAATGTTCTACCTGCACCTCTGAATGTGTTTTAATGTTTCATGTGCAATTCTTGTTTGTTATTACCTTTGCTAAAAGTGACCTGCTTAGGTAATTCTTTGTTTTTTATTCCCCTTTGCTAAAAGTGACCTGCTTAGAGGAATGTTTGTTGTTACCTTTGCTAAAAGTGACCTGCTTAGGTAATTCTTTATGTTTTTATCCCCTTTGCTAAAAGTGACCTGCTTAGAGGATTGTTTGTGTCATTGCCTTTGCTAAAAGTGACCTGCTTAGGTAATGCCTTGTGCTTTTATTTCCCTTTGCTAAAAGTGACCTGCTTAGAGGAATGTTGATGTTTTATTGCCTTTGCTAAATGTGACCTGCTTAGGTGATTATTTTAGGTTTCCTTCCCTTTGCTAAATGTGACTTGCTTAGGTGATAGGTTTTCCTTCCATAGGTCCTGATGATAAGGTCCTAGTTCCCTGCGTGATTTCCCTACAGTGTTTAGGGTGGCGTAGGAGGTATTTTCCCTTTACCAGTAGTTACTGGTTGTATGCTACATTCACTATTTCTGTGTTACAGTCATTGTATGTTTATGTGCTAAAGTGTTATACCTACAAGTGTTATTTCTAAAAAAGTGCATACCCCTGACAGTGGTCCAGGTGGCCCTGTCCTGTACATAATCCCTTGTAAATCTTGCCCGTGCCTGTTGGCACATTGTAAAGTGTGTGTGTTATCTAATGTGTTTTTATTATTATAATACAAAGGCTATTTTTGATATAACCTTGTGTGGAGTTTCCTTTGTGGTGGGCCTTTGGTTGTGGTCACTGGGGTGCGCGCGCAAACGCTTTACACATCGCCTCTGAGATTAGCCTTGCTGCTCGCGCCACGTTACCTAGAGGGTGAGCGGGGGTTATCTTGGTGTGTGACTCCCTTGCCCTGACCTTGGAAATGGTGGTCTCTGACTGACCTTGGCGCAAGCCTTGGCCAGCCAGAGGTCCCGTTTCTAACAATTTGCATATAGCTGGGTTCAAACTGGAAAGGCATTGTGAGCAAAAAAACGATGGATTTAGGCCCAGATCTCTGTACTGGGGTGAATGTATGACATTGTTCTGCATTCTGTCCATCACCTGTTGTTTTTGCTGAAGCATACCTTCCCCATGGCATCCTCTGCTGCTCCACGAAGCTTTGCCGTCAAAAAAGAAAATGCTTTCAATTTGGTAGGGCCAGTCAGCTCCCACGGCTTTGTTGCTACCTCAGCCCCTCTCCACACCATTTTGTCTTCTCCCACCACCTCCCCTCCCCTCGCTTGTTGGTTTGGTCTCAAAAGACACTGCTTTCCCAAATTTGCTATTGGGCTGGTCCGTATTGCATGCACGCCTTTACAGCAATAAAAATAGGTATTTGATCTGCCATTTGCCACCTCTGATTAGTACATTAATAAAAAGGATTGGTGCCTCCGTCATTTCCTAGGTGCTCTCGCACATGGTGATTGTCCACCAGCTGCGTTTTTTTTCCCGGCAAAAATCATTGACAAAGCCATTAAATCAACATGCCGAGATCTTATTGGCTTTGCCAATGATTATTTTTAATGGTGGTAACTTTCTGCCAACCGGCTGGGACCCCAGCAGTCATGTTGGCTGAAGCAGTAAACCACTGCTGTGGGACATTATCAAGGAAGGTTACATACATAAGACATTTATAGTTACATTTGAATAACACTTGGTTGATTGCACCATCTAGTGGCCTTGTCGAAATTTGATTTCCTTGCTCTTAAATGCATGTTATGTGCAGCAAAAAGCCCTTAAAATAAATTGGAGACAGATTTGTAAAGAACTGGGGGCGTGGCTTGAGCACCGACGATGATGGCGGCAAGCTGATACCGCTCCGGACTAACTTCAAGGGAGTCGAAATAAAGTGACCGATGGAGGGGCTCCACGGAGGGTTTTGAGTGAAGATTTGGTCGTTGGAACCTTCACTGAGTCTGCAGTTGTTTTCAGTGTACCGCGGTAAGCCCGCATTCTTGCTGAACTTTATTCCAGATATGCGGTGCGCTGTGTGAGGAGCCCGCGACCGCCATCTAGCGCTCCGTAACGTCCCACCTCACCTAGGGCCTCATTTATGAAAAGTGACGCATCGCTGCGAGAAAACAGCGATGCGTCACTTTTCATTGCGCCCTCCTTGCGACCCCAATGATGCATCATATTTACAATATGACGCATCATTGCGCAAGGAGTTACAGATACGTCAGTATTTCTGACGTATCTGTAAGCGCAAAAGTGACGCATTGCTGGAGTGTGTCACAAAAGTGACGCAACTCCAGCAATGCGTCCTTTCACATGGGGTAAACCCATGTGACAGAGCCTGCATCAGTCTTATGCCTGCTGTCAGGCAGGCGCAAGATTTTGACGCAACAGCGTCCTAAAAGTGCCGCAGTGAAATCTCATAGATTTCACTGGGTCACTATTACGAGGCTTTTTGCGAGGGAACGCCCCCTCTGCATACATTATACCTCGCGCAGGTTTAATGTGGCGCAGGGGTTTACAAAGTGACGCATCTACCTAGATGCATCACTTTGTAAATATGGCGCAACAAGGCGCATTGTTTACGCCACTGGTGCGTCACAAAAAGTGACGCACCGGCGGCGTAAAAGTGACGCAAGGGCTCATAAATGAGGCCCCTAGCATTTACCACTTTGGAGAAATGATAAGCTTTTTGAAACGCTTCAGTTTTTACAAAAAGGGCACCTTTATTTCTTAGCCCTAAACATATATTCCTTCTATTTTTACATTTTCATATGCAGCAAGCTTACGGAATGGGAGGCAACAGCTTTTCTTCAGTTCACTTCATGTAGCAGTTTCTCTCCATATTGTGGTTTTGAGAAAGGAATGTGTGCTACATTGAACGATGCATTAAGTATTTATTTCAGCTTCTAGAAATCTGCTTTGTTATGTTAATGAATTGTTCTGACTGCTTTGTTACTGCCATCTTGTGGTTCTTTTAAGTATTTACCTTTGCAGCAAATTCTTTTCATATAAATGTTTTTTTTTCTTGGAAACATTTTATTTTTGATATCTTGGAAGAGTGAGTGACAGCTTATGATTCTTTCTTGCTTTTACCTTTGGTTGCAATTTCACTTCCCAGGAATGCAACTTTTTCAAAGAAATGCCTTATTTCTTAATAATTTGGAAGAGGATTTTTCTTCATATCTACTGCTTATTTCATAACATATTTATCTCTGCATTTTCCTTTCGCCTGGCCTACAATAACTGTTTTCACAATTGCTGGAAGATATTTTATAATTTGGACACTCATATTTATACATTGTTCCTATTTTTGCTGTGATCATTCTGGAATATCTGTGCTTTTCTTTAGGAACTTTCAATATCCTTCTCTATAAATACTTGCCTGCCTTTTTCTGTCATGTCTATGGGAAAGCGCTGGACAGCGTAGGAGGAAAAATTACTATTCCCACTCCAGTGAGTGCAACAGTAGGGAAAGCATTGGATAGCATAGGGGTAACAATTACTATTCCTATTGCAGAGTGTGCAACAGTAGGAAAATCATTGGATATCGTAGGGATAAAAATGACTATTCCCACTCCAGAGAGTGCAACATTAGGGAAAGCGTTGGATAGCAGGAGGGTAGAAATTACTATTCCCACTCCAGAGAGTGCAACATTAAGGAGAGCGTTCGATAGCCTACAGGTAAAATTTACTATTCCCACTCCAGAGAGTGCAACAGTAGGGAAAGTATTGGATAGCGGGAGGGTAAAAATTACTATTCCCACTCCAGAGAGTGAAACAGTAGGGAAAGCGTTGGATAGCGGGAGGGTAAAAATGACTATTCCCACTCCAGAGAGTGCAACAGTAGGGAAAGCGCTGGATAGCGTAGGGGTAACAATTACTATTCCCACTCCAGAGAGTGCAACTGTGGGGAAAGCATTGAATAGCGGGAGGGTAAAAATTACTATTCCCACTCCAGAGAGTGCGAAGTAGGGAAAGCGTTGGATAGCGGGAGGGTAAAAATTACTATTCCCACTCCAAAGAGTGCAACAGTAGGGAAAGCGCTGGATATAGGCAGGGTAAAAATTACTATTCCCACTCCTAAAAAGTGCAAGTAGGGAAAGCGTTGGATACCGTAGGGGTAAAAATTACTATTCCCACTCCAGAGAGCGCAACAGTAGGGAAAGTAATGATTTAATATTTAAATAAAAATACATTAATTATTAATACCAATGTAAAATTAATTAAAATGAATAACCAATTACTTCATATTTAATAATTAATAAATTATAAATACCAATACATGTTATTTATGAAACATGAATTACCTATTAATAATTAATTAACAACCAATTACTTTTCAATACCAAAAATGTAATAAGATGAAAAAATAAATTACCAATTAATAGAAATTCATTACCAATTAATAATTAATTAACAATTTCCCCGGGTCACCAATAACTAGAAATATAAGAGGTTATTAAAACTTAGTTCGATCTACCCATATTGACCTATAGTTATCACTTGAAATCTAATAGGTAACACTAACCGTTAGGATTTACGTCATGAGAAAAGTTAAGTTAAAATTTATTTAATAGACAATCTGTGCGTTATTAGGTGACGATACGCATATATCAGGCCAACTAGAGACAGATCATGCATACTAATGAAACATGTTAGAGGTTGAGCGGATAAAATAAATGTTGTCATCCTACAATGTAAATAATTAATCGTGACTTTTAGTTGTTAAATACCGCTTTGTACAAAATAGGTCTGAATACAATAGTCGCTTTCTCACTTATTTGCTTGATCAACTGAGAAACATTGGATATAAAAGTCAAGGTGTTTCTATTTTTCCGCTAAGCGGACCACGGAGGGAACTTGGACCAACAAACAGAAGAGGTCTTTTAGCTAATACTTGAGAAATCACGTCTCGAATCATTAACCGGAACTGGCTACGAGACGGCATACTTTTGAACCTATCACTGACTAGGAGACATATACCGGAAACACTTCTGTGACTTCCGCTGGTTTACTGCGTGACGTGCACATATATTTTTACATATACATACAATGTCTCTTTGCAATATTTTCCGGTCATCACAATTTACTAATGGATGACTTGCATTCACATTGATCACTTAATATGAGAAACCAATTGATAATAATCCTTCGAGGTCTGTCGGTACACTCCGTTTTTTCCGCACAGACGAATTTTATGATTAAACTAAGATCTTTTCGCAACATTTCCGGTCACGTGAGGTAGCGGACGTGTGAGGAAACTTAAATCCTACAAATTAGAGGCAGGTGTGGGCGCATATTTTTGACACAATCTTATTGGTTCATGGAGGATTTAAATAGCCGTAGAAACTGATAGGTTAATGTCGACTCTTTACCAAGAGAGTCGCCAAGGACGAAAGACGCGGGAGAAACCGATCCTGATTGATGGAGGTAGGCGTTGGATAGACACAAGTCTGTTGCAGGATAGAGATAGTATGGTTATTGTGGAAAGGAGACCATTAACTATTATTTTTTGCCTCCTTGTCTGCCTTTTTGATTGTCTTCATAGGAAATCGTTTAGCATTGCGAAAATATTGAATGGAAAAACCTTGTTTGCCATATTGAGGGAATAGGCGGCACAAGCAAGATTTAAAGGTTAGGAATTATTTGGACTTAAAATTATTTCGTTATTAGAACAGACCTAATGTCTAGAACCTAGCACCTAGAACTCGGAACCTAATACTTGATCTAGGGGGACTATATGTGTCTTCTAGGTGGTAAAATAATATGATGAAATCGAATAGGATTCTTTATTACAGGATATTATGTGCAATCATAAATAAATCCTTTTTTCCTTTTTTTAGACAAGTGGAACATAAGAGTGACTAAAAAATAGAAAATTGGAGACTTTTCAACTGCCGCGCCGCAAATTAATACCACACTTTTTTTGGAGGAATTTCTCCCGTTCAATTACAAATGTAGGTGATCGTATACTTACTTATTGCCCTATATATAAGAGAGCAGTGTCCATTAGAGGGTCTACGTAGACACGAAATGATTTGACTAGTGGTCAAATTTCTTCATTTTGATATTACAAAAGGAAGGGCAACAGGCCACTTGCCACACTCAGGATGAGTTGTTCTGTTTAAAATTCTCTATTAACGATATTGTTCGATAGAATGTCAAATAGGCAGGCTGTGCTTCATATTGTTTTTAGATTGTTATATAGGCAGGATTGGAAATAAGCTACAGTAAAGGTACTATGAAGAGTAGCTTTGCAAACTTATGAACATTTTTTGGAATGGTTAGTTATATTTCCCTTTTTTTCTTTGTCTTTACAGCCTTGATGATATCCAGTTGTGGACGAAACGCGTAGGCTGTATTATGATGTATTTGACCATCAATTGAATTGGATGTATTTGTTCATTTTTTTGATATATCTTTGAACAATAATACTTGAAGTGAAAAGAGGAAAGAAAAAAGAAAAATAAAACCATAAAAGAAGAAGCAAGCCTGCTATCAAGAGTTTCTTTTTCTGTTGCATGAATTATGTCTACACATGACTTTTGAAAGTTAGCATTGTTAATATAAGATACTCCTTAGCTGTGTTTACAATGAATTATCAATACATATAAATATAAATACATATTTACTAAATTACAAATAAATTACTTCCCACCCTATTCCCCTATAACCCACAACCCACTCCAAAAATTAGATTTAAACAATTAACATAATTATCAATCAATCAATGAATTAAAACGTAATTACCAATTAGTAAAAAATAATTACCAATTAATAATTAATTAACAATTCATTATCAATACATACAAACAAAAATACATATTTACTTAATTACAATTAAATTACTTCCCACCCTATTCCCCTATAAACCAACAACCCGCTACAGAACTAAAACACAACATTAAATTAAAAATAAATATTAATTCAAAAAAATTAATATTTACTTTACTATAATTAAATTACTTCCCACCCTATTCCCCTATAAACCCACAACCCGCTATGGAATTGAATTACGCAAAAATTAAATAACAAAACATTCATTATTAAAAATAAACATACATAATTTAATATATATTTTTAACACATATACTAGCATACATAACACTAAAAGAAAATCCGATATTATGGAAAACGATATTTTACCTTCGATATTATGGGAATCGATATTTCTTACCTTAATTTCGATATTCTAATCAACTATATTTTGATAATTCGATCTCTTGTCCATTCTATTTTTTTTATTCGATATTCTGGCCAGTCGATATTTCTG
Source organism: Lissotriton helveticus (assembly GCF_964261635.1). NCBI lineage: Eukaryota > Metazoa > Chordata > Amphibia > Caudata > Salamandridae > Lissotriton > Lissotriton helveticus. Next base: position 1,690,810,184 of record NC_136069.1, on the reverse strand, counting down.
AATCGATATTTAGGGTGTTCACCCAAGCAAATATGCCTCACCTCTTCAAAGCTTCATCAACCATGTCCTCTCCTATACCTGTTTATGGACCTCCTTCCTCTCAAGCCAATACTTAAACTACATCTAAGGCAAATGCTTCATCGTTACTATCCTCCATCAAAAGAGTAAAAAAGGATCCTCCTACACCTACTATTTCTCCTCTACCGCCGTCAATTGAAACCGTATATGGAAGAAACAAATACTCATTTACAAAGTTTGGAGGATAAATGGTTCTCCTTTCAAAATAAACTTCTGTGAAAGGTCAAATTGAGTCGTTGCCTGTCTCTTCACGACTAATCTCCCCTATGAAAACTGAAATATTACAACTTCAGAAGCACGTTGAAAACCTCGAAAAATCGAAGCAGGTGTAATAATCTACGTATTTATGGCTTATCCGCATGGTTTGAGGGATCCAACCCTATAGCCTTCTTCCAATCTTTCATTCAACATTTGCTTGATATTCCAGTTTCTCCCCTTTTGAATATACAAAGAGCTCACAGATTAGGTCGTCCTCCCTCTGCTTCTTCATCTCAGCTTAAACCAACAGGTGTCATACTTTATGTCTTGAAATATACTGACTTGTTGAAAGTTTTGCAGGCAGTCAAAATCAAGCATCGCATCTACTTGCAAGGTTCACAACTATTTTTCTCACAGGATTATGCCAAAACCACTGCAGATAAAAGGAAAAGCTTTCTTGCTATGTGACCAGCGCTACGAGAGTTAAATGCCAGATTTGGTTTGATACATCCTTGCCTTTTCAAAGTAACTTCTAAAAATAAAATTACAACATATGGAGATCCAGCTTTACTTCAACGTTTTTTTGAAAACTGCAGAGAGGAATCTATGGATTTTGCAGGAACTTCTTCCTCCTGAGAACTTTATTATTTTTCTAATGTCAAGCTGTAGCCATTTATTTTCCTTCAGTCATTCTTGTCCATGATAATTGAATTAATTTTTGCCTTTTGTCATGTCTTCTTTTTCAGATGTCGTTTTCCCTCCTATTTCTATCCTCAGTTTGTTCTATATCATCTAAATTATTTCATGTTTTTCCTGAGCACGTTTCTTTTTATTTTGAGGTTATGATTGTAGTTATGTATTTATTTTGTGTTTCATTGTACATGACAAATAAGCAAATTTTTTTTCTTCTCCCATGTCCTTCCTTTTAGGTGTTATCTCTCTCCCGTAGTTTAGCCTCCATTGTTTAATATTGTTTAGGGTGTTTCCTTCCTCGTGGTCTCCCCCAGAGATGTTAAGCTGCTTCATCTTCTCATCCTGTTGCCTCAACACCCTCAACCCATGTTCGAGTCTCTGATATGTTTTGATGTTATTCTCTTATCCCTTTCCTATATTTTCCCCTACTATCCTTCATTTCTTTCTTCCTTGCTCCCCTTTCCTTTTTTTCTTTATCTGGTTCTATCTCAACACCAGTCTTCCTTCTTCTCTTATATCCTAATTCAATCTTTATCTCACTACCATTTTCTTTTCTTCCTTCGTACTCCAATTCAAAAACTGATTATCGATCTTTTCTCTTTAAGTATTACGATTTGTTTATTGCATTTGTATTTATGCTATAATATTGTAACTGTTCTATTTTACGGTGTATTAATGACTACGAGTTATCTCTTGGAACGTTAATGGTTTGGGTACCCCTATTAAGAGGCAAAGGGTACTCTCCCACTCATGCCATCTTAAATCAGATTTGTTTTCCTATAAGAATCCCATTTAAAAGTTTCAGAATTTCTTAAGCTTAAAAGACAATGGGTATGACATGTTTTTTCTGCCCCAGGCACTAGAAAACAAAATGGTACAGTAATTCTTATTCATAAAAAACTAAAAGTTTATTTTCTTTCTCAAGACTTGGATGATGAGGGTCGATGGTCACCTCAAAACGAATGATGTACCTATCACTTTATTTAACATATACACACCTACTAGGCCAGACAACACTTTCTGGACACACATTTCCTCTGTTTTGATGTCTATTGATACTCCATATATTATTATTGGTGGAGATTGTAATCAGATTGTTGACCCTTACATTGATCGCACATCTGAAGCACCTTTTATTCCTTCTCCAATGCACCAACAATTCACCAATCTCATTGCTCATAGATCCTTCGTTGACTCTTGGAGACTTTATGAAATCCTGATCTTCTCTGTTGTTGCCTTGCCTTGCTTTATGAAATCCTGATCTTCTCTGTTGTTGCCTTGCCTTGCCTTAGGGATAGCCAGCGAGCCAGCCGACGCGTTCCGAGAGCCGAGCTGCCGAGCGAAGACGTGCGCAGAGACGTGCGCAGCCCAGGTCGCCGATGGCAAAGTAAGGAACGGGACCGCGGGGCAAAACGGCAGTGGTAGCATGAAGCGCGGGGGGAATAGACCCCGTCCCCGAGTTTCACCGGAGAGTCCTGGAGATTCCCAAGAGCCTGCCTGTACCTCCCTGTACCTGCCTGCACCGCGAGACCCAACCGGGTGTGGTATAGCGGATCGGCGGGGGGCGGGCAGGCGCGCTGTAGCAAAAGAGCGCCAACAAGCATAATTGCGCTCTGGGGCATAAAACTCGGGCCATCAGCATTCCACCCTGGTACAGTGAAGGTGGGGCAGATTTAGCTCATATTAGCACAAAGAAGAGTAGAAGATCCTCAAGGTACAATGGGGAGATGCCCCCAGTAGGGGCAAGAGCTGGTGAAGGGAAGCAGACTTTGAGTGGCAGAACCCCCTACGGAAAGAAGAAAATAGAGACCACAAGAGGGTCTCCCAAAGAACGGCTAGGCAGGCTGGCGGGCAACTGGCGCAACAGAGGTGAGTGAGTAAGTGAGTGTGTGAGCAAAGCTGTATTACAATTGTAGTAACCCACTACCCCGCTAAGGATACACAAACCGAGAATGGGGAGTTTACAGGGAAGAATTGCAGGGGGCAAGGTCTGAATCACGCCCCACAGCAATACTCAAGCCAAAAGTAGCCCTAAATTAAAGGACGATGGGCCCAAAAAGAAAGCAAAAACTATGCAAGGAAGCATCTAAAGACAGTTCTGGGAGGAGCCAGTTACTGGAGGGATCAAGCACATTGGAAGAGAGCCAGGAAAGCCAGGCCTCCACCGAGGATAATAGTAAGGGGTGACGAAAGAAGAGGGAAGATAAAAGTGCCACCAAACAAGCCCCACAAGCCAAAAAGGGTTGCACTTCAACATCTATCCCGAAAGATAGCACTGTAGCCTCTAAATCCATAAAGGACTTCGTAGGGAAACACTACAGAACCACCAGTAATAAACTTGGAAATTGAGGAGGAGCACCGGACTGAGAACGTAAAATACTTGGAAACTGAGGAGGAGCGCCAGACGGAGAAAGGCATGGGTGTGTTCCCAGAAGAAGAAATAGAAGAAGAATTGGAGGACCCCCTGCTAATAAACCTCTCCCTCCTGAGTCAAAATCTACTAATAGCAGCACCTCGGCTCTCATCTTCCCCAAAACCTTTTTCTTTGCAAACTTCGGAGAATGCAGGGCAACTGGGAAATGAAAGTCAGGGGCTAAGTTTTGTTTGGGGGACTTCACTCAACCAAGTATTGCAACACTTAAACAGGCAAAATCACACAAACCAGTAGGACTCTTCAAGAACAGGAAGCCATCCCTGAGAGAAACAGTCCCCAGGATCCGGACCTGTCAGCATCACCTACATCCTCCATGATGGACTTATTATTGATGTTACAGAAAACCCTTCAGGGAATTCTAGAAGTATCAATGTTGAATAATGACGTATTAAAATCCCCAAAGTCGTTCCTAAAAAAGATTGAAGAGGAGCTGGTAGGAATTAAAGGGCAAATGCCGCACTTGATAAGACCAGTAGTCACTCCCCAGCCCATAGAACAAAGTATAGTGAGTGAGACGGGAGATGTACTATATATATTCAAACGCCCAATGCTGATAAAAAGGAGATGTGATTATGTAAGGGTCCTTACTAAAGGTAGGGCAAGTAAAAAGCAGGCTCCGAAAATAGCAACAAAGGGAAAGAGGAAGGAAATGAAGGTTGAGGAAAAGTTAAGCCTAAATGCCTCTGCCCGGACTTATGTACCCACTAGATCCCCGGTATCAGAGAACAAAAGAAACGCCCGAGTGTACAAAGGAAGAACCAGAGTAGTAAGGGTTTAAATGAGAAGTTTTCAAAAATCAAATTTACAAACTAGAGAGTAAACCCATCCTTAGGGGGACAAACTCAGAACCATCAGAGATATGGTAACCCAGATGAAACACCTCAATCCCACGATCTAGCAGAAGTGGAAAGTAAAATGGGGCCCCCAGGGTGGGTAAAGGGTAGACAGCTAAAACCAGAAATCCCTAAGAAAGGAGGTGAATAATAACAAATGGGTGTACCTGGAACCGGCGCAATCAGGCCAAAGGGGAAAGAAACTGAGGAAAATGAACCCATTAAATAGGGCACAAATCCTGACTACCTTTTCCAAATGCACAAGTCTGAGTGGGATTGGCTCGAAAGATCTGAGACAGGTGGGCTTTATAGATAATATAAATGGCAAGGAAATAACAAGAGTATTACTTTACTCAGACCTGGTAAAAATGGCAATTATGAAAGCAGTTAGTGAGATACTCCAAGTGGCAATAAGGTTGATCTCAAAGAGGGAATTTAAGGGGAAAATACAATCAGGAAGTAGTTTCCTAAAGTGCAATGCAGGTCTAGGGAGGAGACAGGTGAGGCTACTAAGAGATAATGAAGAAGAGGGTAGCCGCCTGAACATAGTGGTAAATAACACAGTAAAGGAGGACTCATGGGGTAATTGGAGCCAAAGAAGCTATCTGGGAGAACCCTCCGAGAGGTATATGGAGGGAATGGCAGAAGATGGTGGCTTAAGTGAGGTAGAATAGGATGTGGTGGTTTCGCACAGCCTAAGTCTCTTATCATGGAATATAAATGGCCTAGGTAATGAGATAAAAGAAGAGCATATAAAGAAATTAGTAAATAAAGTGATAATTGCCTGCCTACAAGAGACTTTGGCATGCGACGAAACCCCTAACTTCGAGGGCTACCTTCAATTAAATCGACTGGCCAAGAGAAAAAGATTTGGTCCCCCATCGGGCGGAATCATGACTCTCATCTCAACAAAAGTAATAAGAGACGTAACATTGCTAAAAGTGAAATGTAAATGACTATTGGCATGTAGATTAGACCTCCTGACCCTGGATAAGAAATATGAAATGGTAAGTGTTATAAATGTATATATGCAGTGGGATAATGTGGCAGAGTATATAACTGAGATGGGGAACTTCAAAGAGGACATAGACTCTCTGTTAGAAAAGTATGCTTCAGATGTATTGTTAATTATGTGGGATTTTAACCATAAGTTGCACCCAAAGAAGGTCAACCTCTGGAATAGAGAACTGTTGGATGCATATGGAATTAACTATGCCAGTTTCCCAGTATGTGATCCCTAGAAACAGGATATGGAACTGGCAAATTATTTAGGGGAAAGGGGTCTCTTTTGCCTAAATGGCAGATTTAAAACAGACTGCCCGGCAAAGAAGACCTTCAAAATAGGTTTACAAAATTGCCCAATTGAGTATGTATTTATGTTAGCGTGGAACTTCCCTTTAGTGCGGGAATTTAAGTTACACCAAAGTGAAAGCAGCGACCACAAATCGTTGAAATTGCCGGTATATGGGGGAAGGATGGAACCCAGAGAGAACGTGATCCCACAAGAAGTTGATTACCCCAAGCGGGCAACAACAAGACTAACAGAGGAGTATCAGGAAAAATTAAAGTCCTTTCAACTTAAGGTTGAATTAGGAAATCTCGGGAGTAAAAACTTGGAATGGTATGAGGAGAAGATAGCCCAAGTAGTTCAGTGCCTCAGGATAGAATTAAAAAAGTATAAAAAAAAGGGTACAATAATCCCGGCTATCCGACTGAAATGGTTTTCCATTGACTGTCAAACTAAAAAAAGGGAGATAAGGACTGTATTAAGAAGTCAACGGAAATAGTACAACCAAGAGAGGCAAAAATATCTTAATAAGCTGAAAACTGAGTTTAAAAAGATGGTCACCGATGCAAAAAGGTCATATAAAGAGAAATGTTGGGTAAATCTGCTAGAATCAATTGAAGCTAAAAACCTAAGACAATTTTGGAAACTGATAAAAGCAGCATCCGCCCCTACAGTTGGAGAAATGAAATGTGTTGTTAGCGAGACAGCCTGGGAGAAGTACTTAAGGGAATTGTATGGAGCTCGAGAACCCCAAGGAGACATAGACCCCCAAGATTGGCAGGAAATATCAGAAGAACTAAAATTAGATTTTACTGAACAGCAAGTAGAAAACACAATAAGGAAGTTGAAATTAACCCGTGCCACAGGGCCTGATAATCTCCCAGCTAAATATTAAAGTCACAGATAAAGTGGTGGGCAAGATTCCTCTCCCAGTTGTTTCAAATAATACTAGCAGAAGGCAAAATGCCATTGAATTGGAAGGGCGCTGTAATCAGGCCAATCCATAAAAAAGGCAGCATGGACGCACCACAAAATTATAGATTGATCAACCTTCTAGATATAGGAGAAAAGGTATTTTCAAAACTTGTGCTAAATAGACTAAACGTCTGGGTCGACAAGTTCTCAATCGTACCCATTGAACAGGGAGGATTTAGAGAGGGGCATTCCACGATAGACCATTGTTTTGCATTATGGGAAATGGCGAGGTAGTCAACGGAACATAATGGTAAGCTTTGCTGCTGTTTCGTTGACTTTCCAGCAGCGTTCGATTCAGTAGACCGGGACTGCCTCTGGGAAACGCTTATTAATAAAAATATACCAAAAAGTCCTGTTGGCTATAATAAAAGAATTACACCGAGGTAATTGGGCACAAGTAATTAGGGACACTGAGGGGTCTATAATGCCAAAAATACCCATTGAAAACGGCCTGAGACAGGGCTGCGTTCTGGCCCCACAGTTATTCTCTATATTTCTGTCTGATTTACCGGCTTGTCTAGAAGTTGAGGGTAGTGCAAGCCCAAAAAGCAAAAGCACACACATCAATTTCTGGTTTAAAAATGTTTAACCGTGATTATGGGGATATGTCTCACCGACCATTACTAAAGGCTTTCAGCGCAATGATACCCCCGCAAGTAGTCTAGGGCGCAGAAATCCTTTATTTGAGCGGTAAAGGATTCTGAGACCTCGAGGAAGGAAAGTGCCTGGAAAAACCTTTTGTCCCTGCCCCCATCAGCAATGGTACAAGCAATAAGAACTGAACTAGGAACAACAGCTTGGGTGGTACAATCACAAATAGCAGTGATCAGATTTTGGAAACGTTTGAAAAATGAATAAGGCCAAAAAGTTGCACAATGGTGTAGAAAAGAGATCCAATTTAGTAACTTAAAATGGGCAAAAATGTGTAGGAAGAAAATGGTGCAGCCCTGTGAGGGTATAAAGGTGGTCATGTGCCGAGAATCCCTATGAATAGATTGCACTAAAAATGATCTGAAGTTTAACGGACAAGAAGTTTCCAGAAAAACTGATATAGAATATCTGGTTAAGAAAAAATCAGTAGAGTTCATGATGAACTCTTGGTCAAAGGAAAACTGCTTCCCTTATTTGGACATCCTACCAAATCTTTTATATAGACAGGAGATACTAAGGATGCAAATTGGGATTATTCCGTGGCTGATAAACAAAGAAACTAAATTGAAAATGTTGGATCACAAAGGGTGTTGTAAGTGTAGGCTGGGCACAAAAGGGGATCTAGTGCACATCCTGCTAAATTGTATAACTATACTAGAACAGCGTAAATTATGTCTACGCCCAATATTTTTTAAATATGGTATAAGAACACGGGCACAGGCGGTCGATCTCCTTACGGAAATGCCTTCTATCGAAATTGCAATTGCTCTAGGGAATTATATAAAGGTAGTACAGAGATTCCTAACAAGTTATGAGTAACATTTTAGAAATTTTTATAATGAATGAATGATATAGCTTGTCTAAGAGAAATGGCTGTTTGTAATGTAATAACGTCCCGGAAAAGGTAAGGATTTTCCTAAGAAAGTGATATTTCACTGGTATCTGTTTTTAAGACATGTATCCAGTGTGCGGAAGTTTTATAAATTTGCTGTAGAATATTTTAACCTGTAATTATTTTGTTGTATTGCTGTAGAATATTTTAAATCAGTAATCATTCCTTTGCACGTTTAAAGATTATGATCTAAATAAACATATTTTTGAGTGACTGACTGACTCTTGGAGACTCTGCCACCCACAACTTTGTGAATATACTTTCTTCTACCCCACTCACATGTCACAATCACTAATAGATATTCTATTTACCTCAAAAGCACTAACTCAATCTATCTTACATGCAGACATTGGATCCATTTTGAACTCTCATCACGCTCCTGTAATATTAGACCTAGAACTACTCCCCTTTACTACTTCTAGGAAGAGATGGCGTTTTAATACTTAATTATTAGCTGATCAATCTTTCACTTCATCCTTTGAAGATTTCATTACTGAATTATTTTAACATAATTTATTTTCAGTTTCATCCATTTTCTACTGTTTTGGACTCTTTTAAAGCTTCTGCTAGGGAATTTATTATTTCTTATGTTGCCAAAAAGTAAAGTCAAAATTCTCATAAAGCAAATGAAATTCTTAAATCCATTAAATTACTTGAATCCCTTTATGCATTAACTAATTCTATAGATGATTCTAATAATCTAATCAGAGAAAAATTTAAGTATAATAAATTATCCACGGAAAATGCTTCTGCCTATCTTCTTTGGGGTAGTACGCGTTACTATGGTGGTCAAAATAAAGCGGGCAAGCTTCTTGCCTCATACCTCGAAATTAAAAAAGACCGCTCAAATATTGACTATATTGAATTCTGCCTCAACCCAATCACTAACCATCTTGAGATTTTAGATGAGTTAAAAAAATATTATACTTCTTTGTATACTCCTGAATCTTCTCCAGATTCCCTAGATATACAAAGTTATCTTGCTTCCATACAAAAACAGTTTTCCACAGATGTTAATTTTTCTTCACTGGAACAAGATATCTCCATAAAAGATATTGTCAAGCCCTAAAACTTCTAAATACAGGTAAAGCACCCGGTCCAGATGGATTCGCTGTGAAATTCTGCTCCCATTTTGTAAAACCCTTCTCCCCTATCTCCTCTCTTTGTTTACGTACTTTATTTCCTCTAATGCCTCCTCCGGCACTTTTCAAGATGCTCCTATTTGCCTAATCCCTAAAGATTTGAAAGACCCTCATCTGTGTAAAAATGATATACCGATATCTTTAGTTAATTCTGATTATAAAATATTCTCTAACATTTTTGCTCTCCGGTTGGAGCTTGTCCTACAATCCATTATTTGTAAAGAATAGTCTGGCTTTATTAAAGGGCGGAATATTTCAGACAATACCTGGACCTTCTTTAATATATTACATAAAGCTAACAAATATCCCAAATTCTCTAGCAGCCATCTCTTCGGATGCAGCAAAAGCTATTGGCAAAATGGGTTTTTTTCATACATTATCCTGGTTCGGTTTTGGTCCCAAATTCATTTCTTATATTTCTTTATTATACACATCACCCAAAGCTACCATTTTTACTAATGGTTCATTCTCTGATTCGTTTATGCTACAAAGAGGTGTTCGCCAAGGCTGTCCCCTTTCCCCTCTCCTTTTCATTCTAGCTTAAGAACCATTTCTAGCTAATATCAAACAAAACTCTGAAATATATGGTTTCCAACATGATAAACTTCATATTAAAATGAGTGTCCATGCTGATGACTTTCTCTTGTTTTCATCTAAACCACAACTCTCCGTTCCAGCCTTTATAGCAGAAGTCAAAGCTTTCTCTTTACTTTGTGGTTACAAACTGAACTGCGATAAATGTGAACTTCTACCCTTAAACATCTTTTGTTTCAAACAAGATTTTCTCTCAACTAATTTTTCATGGAGTCCCCAACAAATTAAATATTTAGGTTTTCTATTTGCTGCTTCTATTAAAATAATGCTTTCCCTAAGTATAAACCATCTCTTCTCTACTCGTTCTACTTCTACTGCTAAGTGGCATCCTTTATACTTATCCTGGTGGGGCAGATTCAATACCAATAAAATGGCTCCAATTATTTTTTACATGATCTAAGCTATCCCTCTCGATCTTCCTGCATACTTTTTCAAAAAAATTAATTCCATTCTGTTAGTATTTTTATGAAACAAGAAAAAACCATGTATGTCTTTAATTAAGCTAAAATGCCCCAAATCTCAGGGGGGGGGTTAAATTTCCAGATTTTCAGCTTTACCATAATGCCTTTCTTCTTAAGCAACTCTCTAAGTCATTAAAGGATTCTACTCCCAATCCCTCTCCATTATGGAAGGACTTAGAACATTCCTTTCTATCCCCTTTTTCCCTTGATGAATCCCTTACTTTCACTCATAAATCTCATACTCTATATTCACCTATACATAATACTAATCGCAAACTTTTTCATTCCTTTATACTATCACACCTCTCAGCTAAGTCCCAATTTCTTAATTCATCTATATGGCATAAAAAATTTCTTAAAATTAACAATAAACCCATTTTTTGGAAGACTTGGCGAGAAAGAGGTTTACTTTGGATCCATTAGTTAGACTCAAACGCTTCTTTCCTTACCTTCTCCGATGCACAATCACTTTATCAGTTACCGAAATCTTTCTCTGTCAAATTTAATTTGTTGATCAAACATTTAACAGATTCTATATCTCTTTTATCCGCTACACCACACTCTTTATTACCTCATTGCAACATTCTTCCCATTTTAAGTGGCCAAGATAGTGCATCATCCATTTACAAAAACCTTACTACACCTATTGTACACAGATCTAAGACCCACATGGAACTCCAATGGGAATCTGATTTCCACTCCTCATGGCTTACTATTTTTGGGATAAATTATGGTTGACACTCTGCAAGACTGCAAGATCAGCCAGCACAACTCAAACACTTTTCTTTATATATAATCGTCTTCTATTCACACCACTAACCTTACATAAATTTCAACAGACACTCTTGTCAGATTGCTGGTCTTGTAATGCTTCTCCGTGGACTTATTTCATATTCTCTCTTTATGTCTCTCTACTCATCAGTTTTCATTGAAAGTATGTTCTCAAATTAATACCATTTGCCATACCCGTTTCCCTTTCTCCCCTGAAGTTGTATTTCTAGGCTCATTATCTGATAATTGACAAACCCTTACTGTTGGACTTTGGCCCTTAGGGCAGGTTCACCCCTAGACTTTTTGCTGGAAAAGGGTGACCTGGAGATGGTGATTTTGGGATTCTGCGCACTTTCACTGTGTCCCAGGGGAAAGTGCGTGCGCACTCTGAGTGCATGTGCTGAGCTAGGCCTGCCCGCCCATAGGAATGCATGGGGAATGTATGTGTCCCTGGTAGTTCCTGATGCGTGGGGTGTACAGGCTTGAGTCTGGTATGTGTGAACTCGTGAGAGTGAATGCTGCGCAACGGTGTATGCAGCATGTATGTGTCTAGTAGCGAAGCGCCATTTCTAGACATGGCTGTACGTGTGCTGTGAGGGTGCTGGCGTGTGATTGGCTGGAGCTGGCTGGCATGCCAGGCTCCAGGAAGTCTGGATGGGTCTGCCCGGTGGTGAGTGGGAGATTAGCATGAGTGATGTGTGGGAGGAGTGTACCTGTGTCCTGGATGGGCTGGGTTTTCCCCACACAATGCTGGCTCCGCCCCCCTGTGGTGTGTCTAATGACCCAAGCCCTGCCAGTGAATAGAGAGGGTGGTTGAGGTAAACAGAGTACTCAAGAACCAGCTGCGACTGGTTCCGCCCCCACTCTACACCCTTGAACAAAGGAATGCACTGTATAAAAATGGGGCTGTGTCCCCACTGAAGTTGTTCTCTTCCAGGATCCTGAGGGGGCTGTTGTTGCTGCTGCTGGGCCAGAGGACCGCCACTTGGGGTGTCTCCCTGCCTGGAGACCCAGTGTGCTGGCTCTGGGCCCAGCCTTGCCCCCCTGCCTGCCCAAGGACTTGCTGGAACTCTGCCCTGCTTGCTGAGGGCACCTAGGAGCGCTTTATCCTGTTTGTAGCGCTAGGAGCGCGCTTTATGCCCTCTAGCGCTTGGAAGCGCTTTGTTTTTGATTATAGCGCTTGGAGCGCTGTGAATTGCCTGTTAAGCGCGGAGGAGCGCTTTGCCTGCCTAGCGAGTGCCCACCTCGCTTATTTTTGGTTAATTTGCCCCCTGGCAGGTGCCCACCCTGCCAGGGACATTGCCGCCGTTTTGATTGATAATTTACCTCGAGGGAGGCCACCCCTCGGTAAATTCATCCCCCACCTGCCTGCCTAAATCGGGCCGCCGCGCTGCCCGCGGTGACCCGGAAGTGAAGGGCCGGCCGGCCAATCCGTGCGCGGCCCCGGGGGGAAGCAACCGGAAGTCCCGCCCCGCAGCCGGAGAGGAGAGCCCAGCAGCGAGGAGAGGCGGCGGGAAGGTGCCGGCGGGGCCCCGTTGCGGAGAGGAGAGCCCCGCCGCCCACAAGAGGGAGAAGTGTGGGAAGGGAGCCCCTGAAGAGCGGGAGCTCCCGTGAAGAGCCGCCGGGCAGAGGAAAGCTGCAGCGCCAGAACCCGGTGAGTGCTGGTGCCTTGGCAAGGAGAGGGGGGCGTCGGGACACATTGCCGGTGTCCGCCCCGCCCCCTCTCATTACCGCGACCTCAGGGGCAGTTTCCTTTTGTTTCTGAGCGGCCCCGGTTGGCAGAGGGCCGCTCCAACGACCTGAGGGCCCATTTGTTGGTGAGCCCTGAGAGGCTCAGGGGCATTTTCTGCGTCTCGAGTCCCCCAGAGGGGGGGACTCCAACCAAGGCGGCACACTTGTTAGGAGCCCAGGAGAGGCTCTGGGGGCATTTTAGGCACAGCGAGTCTCCCGAGCGGGGCTCCGACCTAGCGTGGGCCATTGTCCTCGAGTCCCCCAGAGGGGGGACTACCACAAAAAGGTGCCACAGTTGTGTTTGAGCCTGAGAGGCTCAGAGGGGACATTTTCTTGCTTTAAGAGCCCAGAGAGGCTCTGAGAGGGCCATTCGTTTTGTGAGCCCAGAGAGGCTCTGCAGTGCCACAGTGGTGGTTCTTGAGCCAGAGAGGCTCCAACTTTGCGCTAACTTTCCCTGCTCCAGTTGCCCAGCACTTTGTGGGCAACTGCCACGTTTAGGCCCTGACATTGGGACACCGGGACAGTCACAGGTGGTGACTGGTGAGTTTGGGGAAGTTGGTATTTGTTCTGCACCTCTGAATGTATTGATTATGCGTCATGTGCCTTACACCTCTGAATGTATTGTGATGCATCATGTGTTTTCCCCCTTACACCTCTGAATGAATGTTATGCATTGCATCATGTGTTTTCCTCTTACACCCCTACAGGTATTGTAATACATAGGTGGTTGTTTTCTCCCTAGTACAGGTGGTGCTAGTGAGGTCCTGTTACCAGTGATTACTGGTTGTGTGCTATTTTGTGCTACATTCTATGTACTAAGTGCTATTTCTGAAAGTGCTACTTCTGATTCCTGACAGTGGTCCAGGTGGCCCTGTCTTGTAAATAATCCCTTGTAAATTCTGCCCGTGCCTCTGGCACATTGTAAAGTGTGTGTTTTATCTAATGTGTTTTGGTGTAATACAAAGGCTATTTTTATATAACCTTGTGTGGAGTTTCCTTTGTGGTGGGCCTTTGGTTGTTGTTGCTGGGGTGCGTGCGCAAATACTTAACCTACATCGCCTCCAAGTTTAGCCTTGCTGCTCGCGCCACGTTACCTAGAGGGTGAGTAGGGGTTATCTTGGCGTGTAACTCCCTTGCCCTGACTTGGGTGTGGTGGTCTCTGACTGACTTTGGCGAAAGCCCTGGCCAGCCGGGGATCCCATTTCCAACATTGGCGGCAAGCGGTGGGATAAGGATTTGTGTTTGCGTTGTACCTTAGTAGCAGCTGGCTACACCACAAAACTCTGCATTTAGATGACCACATTTTTGGGGATTGTATTGTTTTGAAATTCCATTGTTTCTTCTCCTGAAGAGTGTCATTTGATTGTGTTCAGTACATTTGTCCCCCGCCCTGCTTCCAGAGTTTGGTACCTGTGTCGCTTTTGGTCAGGTTGAGAAGTCAGGGGTGGTAGAAACTGCCTTACCGATCCGAGGGGAGGGTGTGTGTGGATGAATGGTGTGTTTTCCTGGACGCATGAGTGAGTTCTCTTTTGATAAGGAGATTGTTGAAGTTTTGGAATTGTGTCCTCTTACTTCAGATTGTTCAGTCCCCTGTGTTGCACGTGTCTGTGATCATCCTGCCAAGATGGAGTCTGCTTTTAATGTCTGGGGTCTGTTTTTGCATGAACTGAGAGAGTTTTGCGAAGAGAGAGACATTGCAGTGAATGAGTCAGACACCCAGTCCCAACTTAGGGGTAACCTGATCCAATGGCAGAAGGATGACTGGGAGCCTGAGCACAGTGCGGAGAGGGCCCGGGTCTCACACCATGAGGGTGGTGGGTCAGAGGGGAGCCCTGAAGAGTCTGAGGAGGAGGAAGATGATAGCACAGGGACGCCAGCAGATAGTGAGGACCCCATAGATAGGGAGTCCCTTGCTGGGTCCAGTTTAGGAGGCAGCGCCTCATCCCTTTCCCTGTCCCCAGAGGAGCTGGAAGATAGGAGGAGAGAAAGGGAGCACCAGCTGGCTTTAGAGAGGCTCAGGTTGGAGCATGCCCAGGCTATGGCACAGCTGGGCATTAGAAGGCAACAGCTGGAGGTTAAGAAGCAACAGCTGGAGACCGAGAGGGTCTTAACGCAGGACAGGATAGAGGAGGCTGAGAGGGCCGCCACCAGAGGCAAAGTAGCTCTGGAGGGTAGACTATCCCCTGCGCGCAGTGTTGAGTGTCTGGATCCCCCAGGGTGGGTTGGGTCCAGTGGTGGCAGCTATTTAAATCTCAGTCTAGAAAGTCCCAGTTCCCAGAGTATGGTTCCTGTTTCCCCAGAGGAGGAGAATAGGTTGAGGTTTAGGAACCTTAGGAAACCGTCTCATCAGTCTTGGGAAGACTTTGAGGATGACTGTTGTGAAGCCCTGTGTGATTGGGTACGGGAGCCCACGAAATGTGATTGGGACCTATTGTTCGATATGGTTCTCAGAGAGCAGTTGCTCAGTTGTTGTTCACCAGGGTTGCGCCAACACCTGTTAGGGTGTGGATTGTCTGAACCATGTGAGCTGGCAGAGGAAGCAGACCGCTGGGAAGGGACCAGAGGTTCTGTAGAGTCATTGGTGAGTGACTCCAAAAGTAGTGGGTCAGGGATCTTCCAGCCCAGCGTGGTGGAAGAGGCTCAGTGTAGCCCAGCGAGGTCCCAGTATAGTGAGAAGGGTGGAGGGGCTGACTGCCTGGCTCAGTGGAGCAGGAGTCAGTGGGTGGCTGAGAGCCCCCAGAGGCCCGAAGCCCTGTCTCAGAACCTGGGTGGTTTCTTGAGGGAACACCAGGTTGGGGACCTAGGCTGTCCTGTTAGTCCACTTGAGGAGGATCTCCTAGTGAGTAGAGGACCTGGAGTGTCTGTAACCAGAGCTCCTGTGGTTCTAGAGTCTGGCAGTACCGCTCCGGTAGGGAGGGTACAGGAGTCCAGAGTGAGGAGTGATTGGGGGAGTTCCCCAGTGGAAGGACCAGTGGGTCAGGGACTACCCAGTTGGGCTAGGTTCCCGTGTAGTGACCATGGTAACAACACTTCTGGTCTGGGGGATCGTCACGCACTGTCAGGTGGACAGAGGGCGGGAGATCTGCGCCAGACAGACAGTCACACAACAGATGTGACATTTGTTAGCCTCAGGGGGATGGAGTGTAAGTCCCCAGAAGTCCTGGAGTGCCAGGCAATTGTTCCACCGAAGGTTTTAGACCAGAGGTTGGAAGGCCAGGTTCAGGGTCAGCCTGACCTGAAGGGTAGGACGACTGTAACCAGTGTCCTGACCGGTTCTTCTTCCAGAGGAACTTCTCCAGGTGGGAGAGGGCAGACCTCTGGAAGGGGGTGCAGAGGGTGGGAGAGCCCACCTCTGACCACGGTGCAACCTGAGTGGATAAGTCCTGGGTTGGAATGGCGTTCTAGGGGTACCCCTCGCAGGTGGAGGAGGAACCCTAGAAGAAGAGGTAAGGGGAGGAGAGCCTTCCCTGAGACTCCTGGTCCGCCTGAGGTTGTAGGCCTTAGGCTGGAGAACCAGTGGCAGTCTAGTCCTGTCTTGCAGACAGGAAGAGTGGAGAATGGCTCCTATGTGCCAGGGGTTACTACCCCCCGCTCTGCGAATTGGCATGGACCAGTGGTACCTGGGTGGCCCAGGGCCTGGTCCTGGCCGCGGACAACTTGGGAGTACCAGTGGGGTAGCCCAGTTGGTCCAGACAGTGTGTTTAGAAGGAATCCCCTGGGTTCACCATGGCGTAGAACAGGAGGGTGTCCCTGCAGTTGTGGGCCCGCGTCCGTGTTCTATCGCCCCAAGCAGGGAAGTCCATCACGGTGGTGATTGGTCTCCCCTGCGTTTTGGCTGGAAGGGGGTTATGTTGGACTTTGGCCCTTAGGGCAGGTTCACCCCTAGACTTTTTGCTGGAAAAGGGTGACCTGGAGATGGTGATTTTGGGATTCTGCGCACTTTCACTGTGTCCCAGGGGAAAGTGCGTGCGCACTCTGAGTGCATGTGCTGAGCTAGGCCTGCCCGCCCATAGGAATGCATGGGGAATGTATGTGTCCCTGGTAGTTCCTGATGCGTGGGGTGTACAGGCTTGAGTCTGGTATGTGTGAACTCGTGAGAGTGAATGCTGCGCAACGGTGTATGCAGCATGTATGTGTCTAGTAGCGAAGCGCCATTTCTAGACATGGCTGTACGTGTGCTGTGAGGGTGCTGGCGTGTGATTGGCTGGAGCTGGCTGGCATGCCAGGCTCCAGGAAGTCTGGATGGGTCTGCCCGGTGGTGAGTGGGAGATTAGCATGAGTGATGTGTGGGAGGAGTGTACCTGTGTCCTGGATGGGCTGGGTTTTCCCCACACAATGCTGGCTCCGCCCCCCTGTGGTGTGTCTAATGACCCAAGCCCTGCCAGTGAATAGAGAGGGTGGTTGAGGTAAACAGAGTACTCAAGAACCAGCTGCGACTGGTCCGCCCCCACTCTACACCCTTGAACAAAGGAATGCACTGTATAAAAATGGGGCTGTGTCCCCACTGAAGTTGTTCTCTTCCAGGATCCTGAGGGGGCTGTTGTTGCTGCTGCTGGGCCAGAGGACCGCCACTTGGGGTGTCTCCCTGCCTGGAGACCCAGTGTGCTGGCTCTGGGCCCAGCCTTGCCCCCCTGCCTGCCCAAGGACTTGCTGGAACTCTGCCCTGCTTGCTGAGGGCACCTAGGAGCGCTTTATCCTGTTTGTAGCGCTAGGAGCGCGCTTTATGCCCTCTAGCGCTTGGAAGCGCTTTGTTTTTGATTATAGCGCTTGGAGCGCTGTGAATTGCCTGTTAAGCGCGGAGGAGCGCTTTGCCTGCCTAGCGAGTGCCCACCTCGCTTATTTTTGGTTAATTTGCCCCCTGGCAGGTGCCCACCCTGCCAGGGACATTGCCGCCGTTTTGATTGATAATTTACCTCGAGGGAGGCCACCCCTCGGTAAATTCATCCCCCGCCTGCCTGCCTAAATCGGGCCGCCGCGCTGCCCGCGGTGACCCGGAAGTGAAGGGCCGGCCGGCCAATCCGTGCGCGGCCCCGGGGGGAAGCAACCGGAAGTCCCGCCCCGCAGCCGGAGAGGAGAGCCCAGCAGCGAGGAGAGGCGGCGGGAAGGTGCCGGCGGGGCCCCGTTGCGGAGAGGAGAGCCCCGCCGCCCACAAGAGGGAGAAGTGTGGGAAGGGAGCCCCTGAAGAGCGGGAGCTCCCGTGAAGAGCCGCCGGGCAGAGGAAAGCTGCAGCGCCAGAACCCGGTGAGTGCTGGTGCCTTGGCAAGGAGAGGGGGGCGTCGGGACACATTGCCGGTGTCCGCCCCGCCCCCTCTCATTACCGCGACCTCAGGGGCAGTTTCCTTTTGTTTCTGAGCGGCCCCGGTTGGCAGAGGGCCGCTCCAACGACCTGAGGGCCCATTTGTTGGTGAGCCCTGAGAGGCTCAGGGGCATTTTCTGCGTCTCGAGTCCCCCAGAGGGGGGGACTCCAACCAAGGCGGCACACTTGTTAGGAGCCCAGGAGAGGCTCTGGGGGCATTTTAGGCACAGCGAGTCTCCCGAGCGGGGCTCCGACCTAGCGTGGGCCATTGTCCTCGAGTCCCCCAGAGGGGGGACTACCACAAAAAGGTGCCACAGTTGTGTTTGAGCCTGAGAGGCTCAGAGGGGACATTTTCTTGCTTTAAGAGCCCAGAGAGGCTCTGAGAGGGCCATTCGTTTTGTGAGCCCAGAGAGGCTCTGCAGTGCCACAGTGGTGGTTCTTGAGCCAGAGAGGCTCCAACTTTGCGCTAACTTTCCCTGCTCCAGTTGCCCAGCACTTTGTGGGCAACTGCCACGTTTAGGCCCTGACATTGGGACACCGGGACAGTCACAGGTGGTGACTGGTGAGTTTGGGGAAGTTGGTATTTGTTCTGCACCTCTGAATGTATTGATTATGCGTCATGTGCCTTACACCTCTGAATGTATTGTGATGCATCATGTGTTTTCCCCCTTACACCTCTGAATGAATGTTATGCATTGCATCATGTGTTTTCCTCTTACACCCCTACAGGTATTGTAATACATAGGTGGTTGTTTTCTCCCTAGTACAGGTGGTGCTAGTGAGGTCCTGTTACCAGTGATTACTGGTTGTGTGCTATTTTGTGCTACATTCTATGTACTAAGTGCTATTTCTGAAAGTGCTACTTCTGATTCCTGACAGTGGTCCAGGTGGCCCTGTCTTGTAAATAATCCCTTGTAAATTCTGCCCGTGCCTCTGGCACATTGTAAAGTGTGTGTTTTATCTAATGTGTTTTGGTGTAATACAAAGGCTATTTTTATATAACCTTGTGTGGAGTTTCCTTTGTGGTGGGCCTTTGGTTGTTGTTGCTGGGGTGCGTGCGCAAATACTTAACCTACATCGCCTCCAAGTTTAGCCTTGCTGCTCGCGCCACGTTACCTAGAGGGTGAGTAGGGGTTATCTTGGCGTGTAACTCCCTTGCCCTGACTTGGGTGTGGTGGTCTCTGACTGACTTTGGCGAAAGCCCTGGCCAGCCGGGGATCCCATTTCCAACACTTACTCACAACATGGACATTGTGGATTTATTAATTGCTATTGCTTTCCAGCAAATAACAAAAAATTGGAAACAGTTCACACAATTTTCCCTTCAATCTTGGTGGTACAGTGTATGTTATACCCATCAACTGGATTGTGCCTATGTCTCTCCTTTATTTACAACAAGGGGTGGTGATGGACAGACTAATTTGCATATAGCCAGGTTCTGAGCTGGGATGGAGCAGTGAGATAAATAACGGTGATGGATCAAGCCCTGATCTTTGGACTGGGTAAGAGTGGTCTGCTTAATTCAGACACTCTGTTCATCACCACCCCCTTTTCTGAATCGTTTTTGGCCACTATAGGTGTGGCAGGGTATACTCAGACATGAGTCCCTTTCTCACTGCTCCATCAAAATTCAAGCAAGCCGGGCCGAAGAGGCTGAAATGCCAGAAACCGGTCCCCGGTAGCTTGTCTCCTTTCTGGTGAAGAATTGGCTTGGTAGTTTGGTCTGCCCTGTTCCCATCATGCACTGGGCCAGGGACAGACTAATTTGCATATAGCCAGGTTCTGAGCTGGGATGGAGCAGTGAGATAAATAACGGTGATGGATCAAGCCCTGATCTTTGGACTGGGTAAGAGTGGTCTGCTTAATTCAGACACTCTGTTCATCACCACCCCCTTTTCTGAATCGTTTTTGGCCACTATAGGTGTGGCAGGGTATACTCAGACATGAGTCCCTTTCTCACTGCTCCATCAGGATTCAAGCAAGCCGGGCCGAAGAGGCTGAAATGCCAGAAACCGGTCCCCGGTAGCTTGTCTCCTTTCTGGTGAAGAATTGGCTTGGTAGTTTGGTCTGCCCTGTTCCCATCATGCACTGGGCCAGGGACAGACTAATTTGCATATAGCCAGGTTCTGAGCTGGGATGGAGCAGTGAGATAAATAACGGTGATGGATCAAGCCCTGATCTTTGGACTGGGTAAGAGTGGTCTGCTTAATTCAGACACTCTGTTCATCACCACCCCCTTTTCTGAATCGTTTTTGGCCACTATAGGTGTGGCAGGGTATACTCAGACATGAGTCCCTTTCTCACTGCTCCATCAGGATTCAAGCAAGCCGGGCCGAAGAGGCTGAAATGCCAGAAACCGGTCCCCGGTAGCTTGTCTCCTTTCTGGTGAAGAATTGGCTTGGTAGTTTGGTCTGCCCTGTTCCCATCATGCACTGGGCCAGGGACAGACTAATTTGCATAAAGCCAGGTTCTGAGCTGGGATGGAGCAGTGAGATAAATAACGGTGATGGATCAAGCCCTGATCTTTGGACTGGGTAAGAGTGGTCTGCTTAATTCAGACACTCTGTTCATCACCACCCCCTTTTCTGAATCGTTTTTGGCCACTATAGGTGTGGCAGGGTATACTCAGACATGAGTCCCTTTCTCACTGCTCCATCAGGATTCAAGCAAGCCGGGCCGAAGAGGCTGAAATGCCAGAAACCGGTCCCCGGTAGCTTGTCTCCTTTCTGGTGAAGAATTGGCTTGGTAGTTTGGTCTGCCCTGTTCCCATCATGCACTGGGCCAGGGACAGACTAATTTGCATATAGCCAGGTTCTGAGCTGGGATGGAGCAGTGAGATAAATAACGGTGATGGATCAAGCCCTGATCTTTGGACTGGGTAAGAGTGGTCTGCTTAATTCAGACACTCTGTTCATCACCACCCCCTTTTCTGAATCGTTTTTGGCCACTATAGGTGTGGCAGGGTATACTCAGACATGAGTCCCTTTCTCACTGCTCCATCAGGATTCAAGCAAGCCGGGCCGAAGAGGCTGAAATGCCAGAAACCGGTCCCCGGTAGCTTGTCTCCTTTCTGGTGAAGAATTGGCTTGGTAGTTTGGTCTGCCCTGTTCCCATCATGCACTGGGCCAGGGACAGACTAATTTGCATATAGCCAGGTTCTGAGCTGGGATGGAGCAGTGAGATAAATAACGGTGATGGATCAAGCCCTGATCTTTGGACTGGGTAAGAGTGGTCTGCTTAATTCAGACACTCTGTTCATCACCACCCCCTTTTCTGAATCGTTTTTGGCCACTATAGGTGTGGCAGGGTATACTCAGACATGAGTCCCTTTCTCACTGCTCCATCAGGATTCAAGCAAGCCGGGCCGAAGAGGCTGAAATGCCAGAAACCGGTCCCCGATAGCTTGTCTCCTTTCTGGTGAAGAATTGGCTTGGTAGTTTGGTCTGCCCTGTTCCCATCATGCACTGGGCCAGGGACAGACTAATTTGCATATAGCCAGGTTCTGAGCTGGGATGGAGCAGTGAGCTAAATAACGGTGATGGATCAAGCCCTGATCTTTGGACTGGGTAAGAGTGGTCTGCTTAATTCAGACACTCTGTTCATCACCACCCCCTTTTCTGAATCGTATGTCTCTCCTTTGTCACTTCTCCTGAAAAGAGAATGCACGTGTTCTCCAGTGACTATTTTCTTAGACGTTTCTGCACAAAGATCTACCTGTCATCACCCTTTATCAGAATTGGTCCCCAAACCACCATGAGTTGTTTATAATTATATACTATTGTTTTACATCTGCAATTATATATTTTCTTTATTTTTTCTTTACTATAAATTGATATCATACTTCTGATTTACAGCAATTTCCTCCTTTTCTTGTTCGATGCCCTTTAAAGTATATTAAGCTTTTTTACCTTCATATGTATTTAATTAATTATAATACTAGTGTTTCCTTCACCCTTGTTTATCCTTCCCTCTCTCCCCCACATTTTTCTTTCTCTTTCTCTCATACATTTTATAACAACAGTTCTGTATGCAACTATTTTTGATTCATTACCTCTTGTTTTTGCAATATGTAAGTTTTTAATTCAATTCATGTTTTTAATTGTCATTTGATATCTATTTGAGTGCTTGTATTTGGTTGCGTTTTTTTCAAAAAATAAAATGTATGTTTAAACTTAAAAAGGTTTGTAATGACCTGGAACCACCTTATCTATCAGTAGTAATGCAGGCAAAAACAGGCTCTCATTTAGAAATTTGATAATTCCTTTACCCACAAACGGCCCTTTAAGTTGGAATGCCAACTTTTACAAACTCTCAGATAATCATTCAAAAGTATTTGATTGTCCATAAATTAAGTCTTATTTCATATGCCCTTTAAAGGGAATATGCAGCAACTTAATAATGCTATTGTGACCAGGCCGCACATCTCTGGTCCCAGCATGGAATCCGGAAACAAGTGCCCACGCTGGGAGGAAGCAGAGCCAGACTGGCAACCCAAAGCAACCCAAAGCAGTCCTGCCAAACTTTGTGAGACCTGTCCCTATATGGTGCATAGTGAGTGAAGTGAGTGAGCCTGACCACCAAAAGGAGAGGTTTCAGGGAAGAGGGGCGGGGGTTCTCGCAAAACGATTTGGGAAAAAATTGTGTATTCTACAAAACCTTTGGTGTTATATATTCAATTGTATTAGCTTTTAAAGCATAGTAAATGTTGACTCTAAGTGCACAGGATTCACCAATCTTTGTTGGGGCTCTTTAATGATTCTCTCACTATCACTATCACTGACATTAGATAAAACTCCCATCTCTCTCCAGCATGTACATTATTCACCTGAGTTATCCTGACACTGTTATTGTTGCACAAAAAACTGCTGAATATGCAAGGAACTCTGCAGTGTCTTTTAAACTGCTGCACAGGTACACATCCAGCCCTCAATAACAAAATCCACCCTTCCAGCCTCCTGGTGAAATGCCTGTACGGTCAGTCTGGCCTTAGGAGGGAGGACACCCTACGCTGGGAGAGAGAACACCCCAGGCTGAGACAGGAGACACCACACAGAGCCAGAGTGTACACAACATTACAAGTTTGCAGACCAATATACATCATTAAGGTGTCTAAAAAGTAGGTTTTGTGCTGCCAGCAGGTCTGCCAGCTAGGCCCACCTGATGCCTGGCTAAGAAAAGGCACAATTTGTGGGCCTATACCCGCCCTGGATTGCCTTTACTAGTAACCGTGAGAATCTTGAGAAAGCGCATGGTGGCAGCCTGTTTGTGTTGGGAGCTTTCATTAGCTCTTTTGAAAGGAAGATTACTGCATTGCATTTTGCAAGGAGTGGTCTTGTATGCGTGATCAGCTGATGCTGCCATTCATTGTGTTGCTTGAGGAAGACTTAACATCAGTAATGTTATGTTCTCTGTATTTGTAAAGAGTATTATTACTCGGGAGGGCATCCTGGAGGTGATGGTGCTGATCTAGCATGACCTGGGGCTGGCAGGGGGTTTATTTGAAGAGCCAGTCATTAGAATTACAAAAACTGAAGATATGGCGCTGATGAGTGTTAGCAAGCCATTCAGGCTTCAGGAGCTATGTAGGAGAAGGCCCGGGGGAGAAGGCCCAGTAGGGAAGGCCGAGTGTGAGACAGCCCAGTAGGGAAGGTCCAGTGGGCGAAGGCCCAGTGGGAAACGGACCAGTGGGAGAAGGCCAAGTGGGAGAAGGCCCAGCAGGAGAAGGCCCAAAAGAGAAGGCCCAGCAGGGGAAGACCCAATGGGAGAAGGTCCAGCAGAAGAAGGCCCAGGAACAGAAGGCCCAGTACAAAAGTCTGAGTGGGAGAAGGCCTAGTGGGAGAAGGCCCAGTAGCCGGTTCTGGTTCTGTGAGCACGTGGCATGGGTACAAGTAGGAGTCTGGTCGAGCAAAGGCATCTCATTGGTTTGTGGCATTTATTTTTTCTATGGGGGGGCTGGGCCTGGCACTGAAGAGGTCTGAATGTGTGTGTGTGAGGAGTTTGAATGTGGCTTGTTTTTGTATTGTTAGCCAGTGGAGCTCCATGTGGTGTGGTGTGATGTGCATGCTACATGGAAAATTGAGTGTGATCCCAGTAGCCATATTCTAAACATTGTCTGATGAGTTGTTTGCTGATCCAGGTATTAAAGGGTGTTTGTAGTAATACTTTTGTAACTGCTATATTACCAAACTACTCATTTCCTTTACACTCAAATGAGACCAAATGGCATGGCCAATGCTTGCTAAAAAAGAAGACAACCTATCACATTGCACATTGAATAACTTCACTCCTGTTAAGCAAGTTCTTAATGACTGTAAATAAAACAGAGCTTGCTTATGAAGTCTTGTTTTAGTTTCTCTGAATAGTGGGAATAATGTTCTTTTCCTTATAGCATGACACAATATGCAAACGGTAAAGTGCAGGGTGGCTTGAATAGATAGACCATCACAAGGACAAACATCCAAACAAGATGGTTCAGGAAAAGCAACATGCAATATGCTTAAGCTCATCAACATGGGCTGCAAGTAATTGTTATTTATCCATATAAAGTACTGTTCAATACCTAGCACAGTACCAAGAGACACAAAGTTGCGTATATTATATACTATATCCATTGTTTCTTGTCCATCTCCAAAAGCTATCCTTTAATTTGTGCGTATTAGCCAATGAAAGCAACTCATGGCCGGGATAGAATTCTGGTATACCCAAGGGCTTCCAGGTATTCTTAATATACATGAACTATGGGATTCTAGAGGCTTACTCTAACTTCATACAACCCATGATTACCTTGTTATTAAATTAAGCTTCCAACTTGGCCCAAATGGCCAGCCATAATAAGAGCAGCCGTAGTCTGATAATGTTGCCAACATAATCTATTCCAAGTTCAGAATTGCAAATGTAAGTGGATGTGCTATGGGGGACACCAATAACATCATTAAGCACCCATTTCAACCTTATGGATGGAAAGATAATCTTTGACCCTCCAAATGCCAGAACCATAAAATGGGAGTGCTATACATTAGCTTAACCCCTTCGACGCTCATGACGAGCCCAGCTCGTCATGGAGTTTCCATTGGTTTCAATGGAAATTACATGGAAGATCATCAGGTACCCTTAGCATCCAAGTGGTTAATAAACTTTCACACATTCCCTGAGAGGCTTAGAACCTAAATTCATTGTAAACCTGAAATGTGCTTCCACACTGCAAATGTATCCATCCTGGCACCTAATGGGTTCCATGAGCAGATGGTATCAAATCAATCGTACCCCTACATAGGGGAAAGTAGGGACTGGCAACATTGTAGTGTAGTTAACAAAGAAACATATTTTTACTACCCCTAGGTCCACAAATCACAATGTGGGATTGAAAATGCTTACCAGCAAACTCCAGATCATTCATAAAGCTAAAAAAGTTATCATTGAGTTTCTGGAGCCCGATTTTCATTCTGGTGCCAAGAACGGTGTTGCCCGGATATGATATTACTGGGTCAGGACGGGTACCAACATCTGGGATATTTGCCTTAACACTAACACAGTGCTGTTCCAGGCCAATTATGTTTAAGGTAAAAAGAAAATGCACCAGGACACAGCCCTGTCTTACTCCACAGGAAAGCTTGAATGAATCGGTGATTTCACCCAAGGGTCCATATCTCACACTAGCCATGACCCCATTGTGCAGATGCTTTAAGAATTTAAATATATATGCCTCCAGCCCCATGTCCTCCATTATGGCCCAAGTATTAGTGCATATACGTGGCTGAAGGCAGTTTTTAAATCCATAAATGTTAAATAGATGTTACTTGATTTACCTCAAGTGTACTTGTTAATGAATAAATTCAAATGTACACACTGTTCAGTGGTGCCCGATCCCGCCCTGAACACATAGTCATGCGCCCAAATCTCACGACAATCTAAAATTATTGTTCACATTATAACTGTAATGGAATTAATTAAAGAATAGTACAATAGTCACCTCTATCCCCCTTGCTCAAAATGTGCACAATTACAGAACCCGACCAATAATCAGGAGACCCATCCTAACTTACTGAATTCAGCATATTAGCCAGCAGGGATGCAGGAAAACTAATGTTATCTTTAAAAACATCAACTGGAACCCCATTGGGTCCATCTAAAATGATACCAAGTCATGTCTAAGTAGCTGTACTAAGTCATAAATGGTGACTATCTAAACTTGACATTTTTAATATGTAGGGAGTTGAGTGGTAGTTACCTTGTTATGTTTCTATGTGAAATAGTGCCTCAATAATACATTACAAAGATACATATATTAGTATTTCCTCTTACCTGCCATGGATGGATGTTTTTGGCATCAGCACATGAACCGTCGGTGAAAGGTCCTTCTCCCGGTGTGCAGGATACCAGATTATGTAAAGCATGAGCCATGGCATATACTGCTGTGTAGCTTTGGTAAGTGTAGCTTAGATCATTCATTTCAAATATTGAGCTGGCAAGTTTACCCAAAGACTCCTCCCCGGAGCAAGACGTCAATGGGCTTTGAGGTCCTTCTTGTTTTTCTCTTTCAGTCCCATTACCTATTGAAAATTTACAGTGAAACACTTCTTCCCAGAATTGTTTTATAAATATGTCATGAGGGTATCTAGAAGGATGAAGGTGATACAAAAACCTCTCAAAATCCAGCATGTGATCTGTGTAGGGTGCGATTCCTAGGGACCCATTGAATATTTTCCAGGCATGATTCGGGAGCAGTCCAGGGGTTATGATAAATGCTACAGTGAATATCCAAACTTTGCTGGTGATGTTTTGTTCATAAAGGGTTTGCAGTAACTCCGTGACATGGACCTCAGTACTGTGAACAATGATCACCTTCACTGAGTGTTCCTGGATCATTTTAGCTAGTTGTAAAATCTTCTCCTTGGAGAATCTGAGGTTTATTTGTTCCATGAAGGCAACACAACCACCGTTGTCCTCAATGTGTTTCTTGATGCCTTGGCCACCCTGCAAACCCAGCTCATCATTAGAAATGATCATTCCTACCCATGTCCATCTGAAGTGGCCAATCAGACTCACAAGGGCCTTGTTCTGGAACGTGAAGCTTCTCACAGTGCGGAGAAAGGAAGGGAACTGGAGCTTGTCACTGAGAGAAGGGAGCTGAGCTGCATGACTGATCTATCAAGGAATACAAGAGAATGCACAAAATGCATGAAAGAGGAAATCAGTTGTAACAATTCTTTGTGTTTCAGCACAGGCATCTTAAGAATTACCAACATGGGTTACTAGTGAGCATGGTCAATTTTCAGTGGTTGGCTTCTACAATGAATACACAGAACTTACTTACCCTGGTGAGAAGGGTTGCACTGAAAGCCTGGAACATTTCCAGTCCTATGGGTTACTCACTGATTGTGGTTCTATGGGCCAGATTCAGAAACCTTTTGCGCTGGGTTTGCATCAAACAAGTGACGCAAATGTTGGCAAAATGGTTTTTGTTGTACTTACTTTACAACGCCAACATTGTTTTGCACAAGAACGTTGCCTGAAAGTAACACACAGCAGCACAAAGCACTGTTTTGCGTTATTCTGCTTCAAGGGTGAGTTCCTTGGGTGGTACTTTGGCTTTCCAACCCAGCTAACCATGATTTTTGGTGCAAAAGCCTATCTACTAATAATAGGAGGTAGAGACCTCAAGCCAGCCCCCCCCTCGCTGCTGTGACCACGATTGCCCCACGTCAGCTGAATGTTTTGTTTTTGCTTTGTTCCACTCTATATAAATTTACCATGCATTACTGTTAACCATTAAATCTACTGTTTCCCCTTCTCATAATACTTATTCTCTGTGCCCTCATGACCCTATTGTATTTTCATTGTGACTTTGCTCAACTGTATTTGTTACTGTTGTATTATATTTACTATTGTATTTGCTTAGGCCTCTCATAGTCCGGTGTAGCCTTGTTAAATTGTTCCTCCTGTGAATATTGTGCTGCTTCCCTAACTGCCCGCTCATTTTACCTGCCATTTTCTGCTGTTGCTTTTTCTCACCCGCCTCACCCATCACCTCCCAGTGCACCTCCCTCCTCCTTCCTCCCTGGACCTGCTTAATGAACGCTGCAGTGCGGCTGCGCCGCCGGTGTGCTGAAGGCATTCTACAGACAAGCCTGTCTGTGCCTGAACTGTTCCCAGTGCCAAGAACCCTGACTCTCCCGACACCTGAAGATACAGCACCTCCTAGCTCCAAGCCCTGGACCTTTTGTTGCACCTCACTTTGAGCTACAGTAGGATCAGTTCACCTGCCACCATTGTCTCGTCTTCTGCATCAACTGAGCACCTGCATGCACGGCAACCACCACCACCCCGACCACGACTGTGCCAGAACAACTCCACTGCCTCATGCTCAATGCAAGGTCTGTCTGCAAGTACATCATCAAGATCTGGTACACCATCACCTACCTCACCACAACATCCTCTTCCTCTGATTCAACCCTGCATCCACACCTGACATCGCCTCAGCAACACCCGATGGCTACAAGATAGCACACCGAGATCGCATTAACAAACACAGAGGGGGAATCGTCATCATCCACAAGGAAACCATCCATTGCTCCACCACCACAGACTACGCCACTGAAATCATGGGACACCTCAACTTACAACTCCAAACTGATGGCAAAACCCCCATCAGAGGCACCCTCACCTACAAACCACCAGGACCTCCTCGCGGCTTCTGTGACGTCATCCCCGAATTCATCGCCTGCTCGCCATTGTCTCAAAGCAATACATCTTCCACAGGGACCTCAACTTCCACCTCCATGACCCTGATGATCCCAACACTGCCAACCTCCCATAACTTATGAAGGGAATTGAAATGCGTCTGCACCTTTAACCAGTGGGACACCTCTTTTGGATTTGTAACCTATCGCAGGGAATAATTGTTTGTGTAACTAAGGTTATCCCTGGATAAAATACATTTGTGTTCCCTCTTGCAGCAACCTAATACTGAGCAATTAAATGTGATCAACAAATTACTGTTCAGGTTGTGTTTTCTTTCCCTCTTTTTGAAACCATTGACTCAGCTATCCCGGAGTGCATCAGTGGTATGTGCAAGTAAGGGCCAGGGTATGCTGACTCAATGAAAGTTCACTGTCCATGGAAGTGGTGAGGGATCGGTGTCAACACACATGTGTACTGTATGTGAAATGTAGGTAGACAGTCACCGGCTGCATGGTTAGATGTCCGCAGTCTAAAAGTTGGTCTGTGTTGAAGCATGGACATCCGATCCCGGCTCAATTGCAGCCAAATGCCGGCATCAAAATGAAGCGTCCGGGGGCTGGGGATAGGTCAGAAAAAGCAATGACTTGCATCCGGGGTCCAGAGAGGATCCTCTGGGGGCTGGCAACCGGGATGGGCTTGAGTCAAAGGGAACTCAGACTCAAGCGGATCCTGTCCACAGCGTGTGATTATAGCATCCTGTTCTTCTCCCACTTCAGCACAAACAAAATGGTAACCTGATCCTGAATATGACCCTAACTTGCTAAGGGTGGAAATGAAAAACCTGGTGGTAAAGGGCAGTGAAAACTGCACAAGGATCCCCTCACCATATGGGAGAAAACTCCTATGGCAAGGGAGTTATATTTTTTAATTTTCAAAAACCAATCCAGGTGTTGTATTTGGAAATAAAAAAATATTGAAACTTTGAAGTACGACTGTCAATGTTAACAAAGCTGTACTGTCAAACTTTCAATGTATTTAGAGGAAGTTCAATGACAGCAGTTCCTGGAACTGCAAGAGATGTCCACAGGGCCTGCGGACATCTCTAAATTTGGAAGGTAATATATGTGTCTACCAAAGTCTTATTCAGACACTAAGTTTGTCCCCTGCACTTTCACAAAAGCAGGCTGCTGTATGCACAGTCTCCCAAAACAGTGCAGAAATGAAAAAATGCAGCCCCGCTGAGTTCAATCTCTGTCCTACTAACAGCAGCCTATTTTACACCAAACCGGCTGCCTGATATTTCATACACAGGTATGGAGGGTTTGGTTGCTCCAAGACACATGGCCGAGGTTACTCCCAATATCCTCTCAAGTGTAGGTAGGTTAAGGGTATGAGTATCCATATATGCATTATCATTTATTACACAACATAGTCATAATTGTTGAACTGATTATCTTTTTCACCACTCTTGTAATGCTGGTAACAATGCTTTGTTTCCTCCTGCTAATAATGGCAGCTCGTGTTTTCACACTAGAATACAATTGCTTCAATAAATGTTTGAAAAGCCAATTCGTACATTTCTTCTGTCTCCCTCTGGGCATGCCTAAGTAACAACTAAAAGGTAGATCTGTTTCCACGATTTTCTTAGGACTTTCAGTGGTCATGTTCTGAGGTTGCAGATACCATCCTGCAGCCTGCTATGGTTAGGGGTTTGGATCAGGCACTGTAAGCTAGCTTGGAATTGCAGCTAACATACTTTGATGGTATGGAAGGACTCAGTCCCCATATTGTGACAATTATGTTGTCCAAGACTAATTCTACATAATTTGTAAGAACAGTATGACAAACCCATAAATATGCATATGCAATACGGGTGCCAACTGAGGCAGGTTAAACGCTGGCCTTGTATGCATAAATACATAAACTTCCTTCTCTAACAAAACAAAAAAAATACCTCTCAGCCATGTCAGTGGTATTGTGCACCTGTGTCAATGTCATAATGTGTCATAATTTGAACAAAAACTCAGCTTTATTTGCATGGCTATATCAAGTCAACAGTTAAAAAAAAACGCACATACAAATGTTTAAAATGACACTGAGGAAATACTGGTCTTATAACTGAGGGCATTTGGCCAGGGTCTCTGCAGTCGGAAAGTTCAGCTCTTCTTGGGTAAACCAGGAGTCCCTCTACTGCTTCACTCATTTATTTTGTAATCAAATAAGTAGCAGCAACGAAGAGTGTCTGGTTTGATTGGTGGTGGCATTGCAAGTGTTCTTTTTATAAATCATTCTCTAGTGCTTCTAGTGCTTCAATGTGATATAATTTCCAGTATTGGATGATAAATGGCGATCTGTGTGCTTCTGTCACTTAATCACTATTTCTCCAAAGAGGGAGGTCCTTCACTGCATGGGGATCACTTCAATAATGATGTCCATTGCAGTTCAGGAGGGTAATCCACCATGATACATAAACATCCATTCACTGAAACCACCTAGCCTCCATTAATGATCACACCAAACTGGTATTAATATAACCTATCACAAAGTAATTAGTGTAAATGCATGCAATGGTTTTCCTGAGAGCACATGAGCAATCGCAATACCCAACATTTTTTCCTTGGATTAACCGCTAACCTTGGGTTCCGGAGTGGTGTGCTACTCCCTGTAGAGCACTTTTATGCCTTGTTAGGGGTAGTAGAGCACCATATAAATACAATCACAAGTACAATGGTTAACAGTTAGTATCACAACTTTTAAATGTTAATGCCTTATATCAGTCAGGATTTATAAAGTGCAGTAAATCACCCGTGAGTCTGACAGGAAATTTGCCATCACCAGAGGCATATACCGGCATCATAAAGATTGCCGTGCACATTTATCACGTACATTGACTGCTGGTAATCGTAGGTGCACCTTGTTGAATGAAGGATTACACAATGGGCAATGAATGTTATCATCAATGACAACAGTTGATAATCCAGCAAAACAGGTGTGTCATTGGGGCATTCATTGTTCGCTTGCGTCCAGATATCCCATCCTAAATGGTGGATGGTGGACAAAGTGGAAAAAAGTAAACAATGTACATGGTGGTCCAGAAAATGATTCATTATGTAGTTTGTAGTCTACTTCAAAATATTTGTTATATGTTCTGATCAGTCATGTGTTAGGCTTTGACAAATGTACTATTGTACTATTTAACAATTACACAAAATTCTGAACCTAAATGTCTATCAGCACTTCCAGATGGATGACCATGTCTTGTTACCATGCTATTCTCATTCAAAAAACTGAAGTTTTGATAATGTTTTTGATCTGCGTAATCATCAGATATTTATTGTATTTTTCAGACATATAGCATCCTCCTCTGCAACGTAGAAGGTGAGTACAGTTAACAACATCAAGGCAGAGTACTGTGCTTTGGGAGAAATACCACGTGTGGTTGATCGCACTGATAGTACCCATGCTGCACTGGCACCACCTCATGACTGGAAGCAGAACAAATTAAGATAGTTTGATAGCAGATAAAGAAACTCTAACCATCACAGTCTCTTTTGAACAACAACATTGTAATAAGAACATCATTAAAAGAACAAACCAATAATGTGAGGAAAAGAATAAGAAGGGAAATAGCACTTGTATAAAGTAAAGATTTGTTGGTTGTGTATTAAGTTAGACATTCCCGGTGCACATTTTTAGGACAAATGTATATTTATACTAAATGATGTTGAAATATCATTTGCATAGCATGGTTTGAGTCACAGAAAAATATTTTGGGATTAGTGTAGTTGATGGAATTTAAGTCTGGTGGGTGATATTTTATCCACTTCATATAATTGTCCTCATATCTTTTATGTTCTCAAATAGGCCATTTCATCCATTTATCTATCAGCTGAGCCACTATTAAGTCATGTGTGGATGGCGTGATACTTGAGTATAGGAATCTCCCATTGCAAGGTACCTGCACAGTGATTTAAAGAATGCTGTATGCCAATCCCAGCCAGGTTGTAATGCCAGTGTTACTCTTCACTCCACAATCCACTTGTAAGTAAGGGACTCCCTACATGTGTATAGGCTACATTGTTACCTCCCACAGTTGGTTGTAGCGAACTACTTCCGTAGGAGAGCAACATATACATAATGATGTGTATTTTGTGCATTGTGTTGTGAAATGTGTGCCTGAACATCTCATACCACACATGCCCTTTTTCCTCCCTTGATTGCTGAGCAGGATGCTGAATTGTGTTGGCTTATCATTTAAAAGGAGCTTGCAATGGAATCACTTTGTTGTACAGTACATTTTATCATGCACAATAATTTTGTGTGTTTCTGGACTTTTTCATTAGAAATTGTGATAAAAGAGAAAGACTGTGCATTGATGTATAGACAAGAAGGTCTGTCTTCTTACAGCTGTAGAGTAACTAGTAGGCCAGGTTTTCTTTTGGCATATGATGCTTTGTCTTGAATAAATACATCCCACATTAACATTGATCATTTTTGCATTCACAGTATAGTTGTGCCACACGGTAGACTACAATCTACTTGGAATCATGTGTTAAATTTATGTGAAGTATATAGATGTTTCACATTTTCGTGGACTGTGAGTTTGAGTAATATAAAATTAAAAAACATGCTATGCAGATTACATTGTCTGATTTGCAATCACATCTGGCGCTGGCACCCAGGGCCTGGAGCGGCATCCCTGTATCCATCTGAACCATCGCAACGCTGCTCTAATTTAGGAAAGAGCGGAAGAGTTGAAGATGCACCTCTTTGAAGAACACTATATTACAATGCATTAATAGTCCACAAACCAGCTACCTCTCCTATCACTTGTTGACTGTATGATTGCCTTTAACTCTGTACACTGCTCCAGCCAGGATAGCTTGATTCTAGTGGCACAGTGTGCCCAGGACCCACATCTGGGCATACCTTGCGCACTTAGGGAACAATGGATTTAACCCATATCTTTTTTGCCATGTCAGCATTTCATCCATCATTTGATTGCTGTAACACTTTTTGTCCTAAGTGGGTCCCTTGCTCGCTGTGCCACTGGATTCAAGCTAGCCTGGCTGAAGAAAGGTGATATATCCTGAAACCTGTCCCAGGATGCTTGCTTTTGGTCCAGGGAGGACCTGGCCTGGCAGTTCGGTCTGGACTGTTCCCATGGGGCACAGGGGCAAGACTGATTTGCATATGGCAGGGACCAAACTGGGGTGGCGTAGTGGGCAAAAGACCAATGGATTTAAGCCAGATCTTTTGACTGGGGAAGAATGTTTGCATTGTCAGCATTCCGTCCATCATTTGTTTGCTGTAACACCTTTCGCCCTAAGTGGGATGGGTATGCCCAGACGTCGGTCTCTAGCTCACTGTGCCACTGGATTCAATCTAGCCTGCCTGAAGAAGGGTGGCATACCCTGAAACTGGTTCCAGGATCCTGGCTGAAGACGGCTGATAGCCAGAAACCGGTCCTAGGATGCTTGATTACGGTCCAGGAAAGACATGGCTTGGCAGTTCGGGCTGGACTGTTCCCATGAGGCACAGGGTCAAGGCTGATCTGCATATGGTCATGTCTGAACTGGGGTGGTGTGGAGTGCAAACAAATGATGGATTTAGGCCCAGATCTCTGTACTGGGGTGAATGTATGACATTGTTCTGCATTCTGTCCATCAATTGTTGTTTTTGCCATTGGATTCAAGCTAGCTTGGCTGAAGAAAGGTGATATATCCTGAAACCGGTCCCAGGATGCTTGCTTTTGGTCCAGGGAGGACCTGGCCTGGCAGTTCGGTCTGGACTGTTCCCATGGGGCACAGGAGCAAGAGTGATTTGCCTATGGCAGGGTCCAAACTGGGGTGGCGTAGTGGGCAAAAGACCAATGGATTTAAGCCAGATCTTTTGACTGGGGGAGAATGTTTGCATTGTCAGCATTCCATCCATCATTTGTTTACTGTAACACTTTTCGCCCTAAGTGGGATGGGTATGCCCAGACGTGGGTCCCTAGCTCACTGTGCCACTGGATTCAATCTAGCCTGCCTGAAGAAGGGTGGCATACCCTGAAACTGGTTCCAGGATGCTTGTTTCCAGTCCAGGGAGGACGTGGCCTGGCAGTTCGGTCTGGACTGTTTCCATGGGGAACAGGGTCAAGACTGATTTGCATGTGGCTGGGTCCAGCCTGAGGTGGCGTAGTGGGCAAAATAACAATGGATTTAACCCATATCTTTTGACTGGGTGGAATGTTTGCATTGTCAGGATTCCGTCCATCATTTGTTTGCTGGAACACTTTTCGCCCTAAGTGGGATGGGTATGCCCAGACGTGGGTCCCTTTCTCACTGTGCCACTGGATTCAAGCTTGCCTGGCTGAAGATGGGTGACATACCCTGAAAGCGGTCCCAGGATGCTTGTTTTCTGTCCAGGGAGGACCGGGCCTGCCTGTTTGGTCTGAACTGTTCCCATGGGGCACAAGGTCTAGACTAATTTGCATATGGCTGGGTCCAGACTGGGGTGGCGTAGTGGGCAAAAGACCGATGGATTTAAGCCAGATCTTTTGACTGGGGGAGAATGTTTGTATTGTCAGCATTCCGTCCATCATTTGTTTGCTGTAACACTTTTCGCCCTAAGTGGGATGGGTATGAGCAGAGCAGACGTGGGTCCCTAGATCACTGTGCCACTGGATTCAATCTAGCCTGGCTGAAGAAGGGTGGCATACCCTGAAACTGGTTCCAGGATGCTTGTTTCCAGTCCAGGGAGGACCTGGCCTGGCAGTTCGGTCTGGACTGTTCCCATGGGGCACAGGGTCAAGACTGATTTGCATATGGCTGGGTCCAGACTGAGGTGCCGTAGTGGGCAAAATAACAATGGATTTAACCCAGATCTTCTAACAGGGGAAGAATGTTTCCAGTCCAGGGAGGACCTGGCCTGGCAGTTTGGTCAGGACTGTTCCCATGGGGCACAGGGTCAAGACTGATTTGCATATGGCTTGCTCCAGACTGAGGTGGCGTAGTAGGCAAAATAACAATAGATTTAACCCAAATCTTCTGACTGGGGGAGAATGTTTGCATTGTCAGCATTCCGACCATCATTTGTTTGCTTTAACACGTTTCGCCCTAAGTGGGATGGGTATGCCCAGACGTGGGTCCCTCGCTCACTGTGCCACTGGATTCAAGCTAGCCTGGCTGAAGAAGGGGGACATACCCTGAAACCGGTCCCAGGATGCTTGTTTCCGGTCCAGGTAGGGCCTGGCCTGGCAGTTCGGTCTGGACTGTTCCTATGGGGCACAGGGTTAAGACTGATTTGCATAGGGCTGGGTTCAAACTGCAATAGCTGAAGAAGGGTGACATACCTTGAAACCAGTCCCAGGATGCTTGTTTCCGATCTAGGGAGGACCTGGCCTGACAGTTCACTCTTGACTGTTCCCATGGGGCACAGGGTCAAGACTGATTTGCATAGGGCTGGGTTCAAACTGCAATAGCTGAAGAAGGGTGACATACCTTGAAACCAGTCCCAGGATGCTTTTTTCCGATCTAGGGAGGACCTGGCCTGGCAGTTCACTCTGGACTGTTCCCATGGGGCACAGGGTCAAGACTGATTTGCATATGGCTGGGTCAAAACTAGGGTGGCGTAGAGGGAAAAAGAACGATGGATTTAGCCCAGATCTTCTGACTTGGGGAGAATGTTTGCATTGTCAGCATTCGGTCCATCATTTGTTTGCTGTAACAATTTTTGTAAAAAAGAGTGACCTCATTTCTGAATTAGATTCTATGTATGATTCAAGACCAGATAATGTGTACGACTCCATATTGCGACCATCTTTTCTCTTATAGATATTAAATATGCAAAGATTATTTCCCTCAGAAAAAATTTACTTTTGACCTAAGATATCGAGTGAATGTATGGGAAGTCACTTGAAGTTGCAATCTAGCACAGTTTTTTACCCAAATCATATGTCCCGCACAAATGGTCTCCCTCGTCCCTGTGTAACTGCCTCAGTGAAGAAATTAATGAAGCCAGATCTAAAGACTGGACCCAAATACCCAGTCTCCTAAAATAGGTTTATTTTGAATTGATTGATAAAGTCTTTCAATTTGTATTCTGTGCATGCAATGTTCCTTGATAGTTTTAGCTGGGAGCATT
The DNA here is from genome assembly GCF_964261635.1 of Lissotriton helveticus. Taxonomy (NCBI): domain Eukaryota; kingdom Metazoa; phylum Chordata; class Amphibia; order Caudata; family Salamandridae; genus Lissotriton; species Lissotriton helveticus. The sequence goes on along the minus strand of NC_136069.1, from coordinate 1,690,773,340 downwards.
GAGGAGTGACACTGAGTCCCTTGAGTGCTGAGTAAGTCCTCTCTCTTTCTCTGACTTCGCTGACTTAGACTATGGAATCTTGATGATTGCTGATTTCTACTATTTGGATCTCATTTCCTTGTAAGGGAGGGTTGTACTTCGAACAGATTTGTTACAATGCCACACATAATTGGCAATATTTTGAGGCACTGGTTGATGAGTAGCCCTTATGATATTTGAAAGAATTGCTGATTCGCACTTGGGCAAGTCGTGGATCCAGTGTATGACTTTGTTTAGCAAAGTCAAAAAGTCAAATTTTTTATTATGATTTGGCTCTCGATGAGGGCCACATAAAAATACACACATATTTAACATACAAATAATACATAAGTAACATCATACGACAAAAAGAATAGCCACTACTTATCTGCAAGTAAAGCAATCATCAACATCTCCCTGAAATTCATTAATAAATATCTAAAATCTCTTTAAAATATTTAAAAATTCTGGAACAGAACATTTCGTTAGGGGGGCAATAAAGTGCAAGGAAGAACATTTTTACATTCACAATTCCCAATTGTAAACAGATTGGTTTTAACCATTTCTGGCGCAAGGGGCGCAATACCGGACAGATAAGCAATACATGGTTAAGATCCTGTACAGCATTATTACAAAAATTGCATAGAGGAGAAACCCCATACCATTTTGCTAAAAGCGAATTAAGTGGAAGCAAATTATGACGTAAAAGGTACCATAATCTACGGACACCATGAGGAGTATTCCAAATAAGATATTGTTGGGCTAATTTTGGTGTATATGTTGGAACCAGGGCTTCCCTTTCTTTTTGCTTCGGTTGGGCAAGTATATCTGACTTGAAACAAAGTGCCCAAGACATACTTTTTAGTTTCAATTTTAACTCTAATGGAGAAAGTAAAAATAACGTGCTTTCATCCAGTTCAAGCAGCGATACCGCTTTTCTAAAGTTTTTTACCAGCTGCGAGAACTCATTAAAGTTGCCCAATAATTCCTTTTTTTAAATTTCACGTAAGGTGCCCGGTTTACCTCTGGCCAAACAGGCTACCCATCTCACAAGGGCAGCCAACCCCTGAGCACAACAACTTCGAAGTCCGAATTCCAGCCTGCAAGAAGATGTAGAACAAGCTGTATTAAATGAAGAGATTTTTCTTAGTACCTTTCCTTCCATTTTTTGCATGAAACCCCAGTGTTTCAACTCCACTAATTCCATTCCATAAAGGAGGGTTGCAGGAATTTTCGCTCTAAATACATCCAAACATAGGGAGAAATGCCTCTTCCCGGTAGCTTTATACAAAGAACATAATCCCATTCCATGGGCCACCGCTTTACGAGAATTATGTTCGATGTGAGGCTTCTCACTAAGATTAGCAGATATTATTTTGCCTAAAAACATATAGGTTTTAACCACCTCAAGTTTTTGTCCGCTAATTGTCCAATTATAGCTACTAGACCTACATTTCTTCTTTCCGAAGATGCACATGATTTTACTTTTAGAACTATTAATTTTCATATAATGTGCTTCAGCAAATTGATTCAATGCGTGAAGACGATTAGAGAGACCTTTCGAGGTCAGATCTAAAACAAGTATATTGTCCGCATACATTAGAATCGATATAGCTGTCCCTCCAATTATCGGGGCTAATCCCTCACAAACTGCAACAGAAGTTGGTAAATCGGCCGTATACAAGGAAAACAATATGGGTGCCAGTATACACCCTTGTTTTAATCCGTTCAGAGAGGGGATAGATTGAGAAAGACCCCTCTCACCGCCTTGTAACACCTTACACCATGTGTTCGAATGTAAAGACTTAACTAGATCAAGTAGGTATCCTGGCATACCCAATGCCGCCAACTTTCTCCACAGCGTTGGACGGTCCACCTTGTCAAACGCCGTGGAGAAATCTATAAATGCTACGTATACGCCACCACCTCGGACACGAGCATATTTGTCCATAATTACCTGTAGTAATGTTAGATTATCTAAGGTTCCATGCTCTTTTCGAAATCCTGTCTGTTCCATAGGTAAAATATTATTTAAATTTGCCCATTCCATTATTAACATTAATAAAATCTTAGCAAAAATGTTTCCTATTGAGTCTAATAAGGCTATTAGACGATAATTAGAGGGGTTGTCCCGATCACCTTTTTTAAAAATTGGGATAGGATACTTCCCCGCCAAGAGTCGGGGACTGTTCGTGATTTAAAGCACGCCAGAAATACTGGAAGAAGAATCCTACTCCAAATGGTAACATCTTGCTTGATTATAGACATAGGCAATTCATCAGGACCCATAGCCCCGGAAGAGCGCATGCTCTTTATTACGGTAGCTATGGATTGCTCAGTAGGGAGTTCCATTTTATAGTCACTATTTGGACCTGGGACCCATGGGTCCCCCCCTGCACCATTGGGCGCATATAAGGTGGACACAAATTGGGTCCAGATATCTTCTGTAATAACTATAGGAGTGGACGTTGTTATAGAGCCACATCCTTGCCTTATTATGGACCAGAAATCTCTAGAATTTTTACAAGTTGAAGCCTCTCTTAACTTGATCCATAAAGTATCTTCTTTTTCACTTTTTATCTTGGATCTCAATCTTACCCTCCTTCTTTTTAATAAAGCTAACTGATACTCATTTTCCCCTGATCTATTAAGGTATTGTTTCCTGACAAGTTTATTTATCTCCTTATTTAATATTAATAGGGGACTAGGAGAGAAATGTTTCTTTTTGGGATTTCCTATAATCCTAGCCGTTGCGGTGACTTTTTTAAGGAGGTTTTCAAGAAAAAGGAATTCCCTACCTTGCCAGTAATCAAACTCCAATAGAAGTTGGGTAAGGATATTTTGTACATCCTTGCTATTAGCAAATCCCCAATAACATCTATCTGAGTTACACTTAATAGAGAAACCTCTATTCTTTAAGGACCAAAGGCTAGTTTCAGGGGGAATTAATGAGACAGTTGTATTAATAATGTTATGCTCACTCAAGGGGGAATGAGAGATCACCAAATCTTTGAGAAAAGAGAACGTATCAAAGTCCGTTATTACATAGTCCAAAATAGATTCACCCCTAATGGATCCATGTGTATAGTTAGCGGGAGTGTCTGAAGGCATCCTGCCATTTATGATAATTCCCTCTAGGGAACTAAGTTCCCCGAGGAGAATCTTGCCTCTTTTATTAGTTTTTATTTTGGTAGGCAGGAGTGCTTGAGGTATGTTATATGCTTCTTCCTTAGCTTTATTTCTAAACATGTCTAAAGAAGAGTTAGACACTTTACAATTTAGGTCCCCCACCAATAATAAGTATGGGGGGTGATCCACCTCTATTAGTTGTTTTACATAGGAAAACATACGTTTTAAAACTATAGTGAAGTTATCTTCCGGAGGAATATAGGCATTTAATATTATAAACGAGGACCGTTGAGCAGCGGAGTCCAGATTAGAAATGGTTATGGATTGGAATAGATTACTTTCGTCCTTATAGTGGGAGAATTGCCATTGTAATGCATTTGATAACAAACAAGCAATTCCTCCTTTAGCGTGGCCTTTTTTAGAGGGAGTCGCAGGAGCCTCCAAGACGAAGTAATCATTCCCTCCATATAGGAGATTTTTACACCATGTTTCCTGGATACATATCACATCTGCATTCAAAGAGAGTAGAAAATCAAATTTCTCGTGGCAATTAGACAAACCAGCGGCATTCCAAGAGACAATTTTTAAATGAGTGTTAAAGATGCGAAAATGGTCGTGGGTTTCTCGAAGTAGTATTAGAGAGAACTCCTGGTAACCAGTTCCACATCGAATTGTCTTCAGTTAGAGGAATGTCTGTGCTATCAGGTAATGGAAATACCTGAGAGACCATTCGTTTACCTCTGGAGACCCAAATTTTTAGATCTTTATTGCACATAGGAAAATCATCCTGACCAGAGGCCAGCTTTGTATTTCTTTCGCTGGAGGAAAAACACAAATTATTATTAACAAAAGGTAGCACGTCAATTCCTCTACATTGAAAAGCTTCCGCTTGTTGAAGAACTAAATTGGCAATTATTTTAGAGTAAAACTTTACCCTTGTTCATTGCCCATTTATGGATCTTATTGGGAGAACTAGATCAATATCATTTGTTAAAACTAACTTTAAGCTTTCTATCTCTTTAAAGCAGTTAAGTAGCCAGGATCTATTCATTTTTAGATCTGAATCAAATAATGGGAGAAAATCCAATGACAAAGTATCCACATTTAAAATAGGGCGTTTTGCTGATTGAGACATTAAATTCCTAACTACTTCAGTCTGTGGCCGAAAAATGGGTGCCGATGGATTAAATACCCTTGCTACTATCGGCGTATTTGTAATATCTTCGGTACTTATAGATTGGGGATCAGGAGCGTTTACCTTAGGACATGGAACTACCCCCCTCATGGTTGCTTCAGCCGGGGTACTCCCACATTCATCATTTGTGATACCTACAACTTCCTCCTTACCGGGGATATCTGGTAGTGGGTTGTAACCACTTTCAATAGAATCAGGCATTTCAGATGTTATGTGTTTTTGAAAAATAATTTGCCTGGGTCTTTTCTTTTTATATTTACGTATCTGTTTCCTGTTTTTCCCTCTTGTTTTTACTTTAGCAGCTCTCATAGTCCCCAAGGAACCTTCTGGCTCCTTTTTATCTTGTATAAAAATGGGGAAAAGATCATTACCCCCCATTTGAGACTCTTCAACCACATTATCTTCCTGCTCAGTCAACATTGGTTCTTTTCTCTGTAGCAAGGGAGATGAGGAAGATCGATTAGGGGGCTTATGGATATCCACCTCTATAGACAATCCCAAAGGGGCATTTCCCCTCACATCAGTAGTGTTATCAACAACTTTTTGGACAACAGGATCAGGATTAATAGAGGTAATAGGAGGATTAATCAGTGTATGACTTTGTTTAGCAATAAATTGCCATCTTCTCTCACTTCACTAGGGTGCTTGGCCAACTTGAGCCTGAGTATGACCCCCTACAAATAGTTTGCCTGGCCTTGGATTGACCTCAATAAATCCATGACGCCATGGGACGAAGGGATACCGGTCCACCAATTCAAGGCCATTTAAGAAGGAGTCATCTGTGTAGTCAATATTGGTGCACAAGAGCGGTTAAGCCATGCTTATTTCTCTAGCTGTTTGTACATTCAATCTGTTTTCATTACCAGGTCTTACCCTATGGTAATCAGTAACTGGCAGTCCAGTCCTCTAATGGAGATAGTTGCTCCACAGGTCCCTGCTCCCGAGGAAGCTGTGAACAACGATTGTCAGGAGAGCAAAATTTAGGGACCAACTCACCTTACGTGGCAATGTTAAATTGATGGTTGTTACAATGTCTTAAGGCCTGCTATCTTGGATTTTAGGTTGCTCATTACCTGGATTCTAGGTTGCTCATTACCTGCAGTGGGTATGGGCTCTGTAAAGCTCGAGAAACAGTTGGACTGCGAGAAGGCCCATTGACTGCTGTGCTATGGATCAACTGTGCAGCAGGTTCATCTACTGTCAAGGCGGCAAATCTATATTTGCATACCACGGTTGATTTGCTTGGCACCGGGAGAGGAGTTGGTCCGCAATCAGTCTCTAAATGCAAGGCCTCAGTGTAAACAGACCCATTAGTGACTACAGGTAGGATACTATTTTGCTTAGATACATTGTTTGGCTTTTTGGCAAATAATGTTGCTATTGATTTGTTTGTAGAGGAGAGGAAAGAGTTAGTGGTCAGATTTGAAATAGACTCTACTTCTTCAATTAGATCATTAACTTCTCTCAATGTGCTAATCTTGGAAGTGCGTTTTGCTAATATTGTAGACATTTTTGTTTCTAGCAAAGATCGGTTATCTTCATTTTCCATATATCTATCAATCAAAAATACTTTAGACAGTCAAAGTAGATCAACACTCTGTCTATGGGAAGACAGATAAGCCCTAGGCATGCAACGCAATATAGGTTGAAGTGTAGGTCTTGCTTGCAGTAAACCCAGATAATCAAACTCCCCCCTGAAGTTGAAACTATAACTATCCCTTTAAATTCCAACCAACATGCCAAGAGGGGTGGCCCAGCCCTGCCTCTTCCGTCAGCTTACAGGTGCAGATGGGCCTGCTATTGTCGCAGTATTGCTGATGAAGGATATGTCCACAGACTTGACAAAACTTCACATAACTATCCAAGAAAGAAAGTTAAACCACCTTTGTTCCTTACTGGAAGATTTTGAGGTGATCTATCGTGCAGGGGCTGGGAAAAAGGGGGTTCCAATAGAATTGTTTTCTTATGTCAATTCCTGTAACAAATTTTCAAAGTAGAAAAATAGCTTTACAGAATGAAATTAAATTTGACAAAATGTTAGAACTGTGCTCAGAAAGAGTGCTTTTCATTATTTTGTGTAAATAAATTTTTGAGAAATTTGGTGTTAAATAATAGTGATATTTGGACAAATAAAAAAAATTGAGCTATCTGATTGGTCAAAGGGCCTTTTTTCCTGTCAATCATTGCAGTCCCACAGTGCTGGTACCTGTCCCATGGGCCACATCATCTGATTGGCTGACCGCAACATGAAGAAAAATGTTTCTACTGCCATTACAGGATACAAGGACTTGGAACCCATACCCTAAAAGGGGGAGGGAGAGGTACCTCCAGGGGCCAAAAAGAGGTCTCCTTTGAAGTACCGCGGGACTCCCACAAGAGCAGTGGTATCACAAGACTGCACACTCTTCAATAAATGAAGTTTGAGCTTGTGGTACCTTAGGTGATGCTCTGTAGTACAGAAAAACATTTTTGGGAAAATAAACAAAATGTGGGATGGTGTCCAGGGGGGTTGGCCACTCGCAAGTGTTTGGACACAGGGTAAATTACATTGCAATTTTGAATCAAATCTTTAATCCATTTAAATATTTTAAAAGAAATACAAATTATTTTTCTAAACTTCAAATTAAAACAAATAATTTCCACATAAAGTAAACAAATAAAACGTAATATTGCGCAATAGTAATTTTTAAAAGTGTGTATCATTGTTTAATTATATTTAAAAACATAATGTTACAATAATGTATACATTACAAAATGATTGTTACAATCATTTTGTTACAATGTTTTATAATTAAACAATTAACATTGTTAACATTAAATTCTATGTATTTTATTTTAAATGAACATCATTACAGTGGGGATTTTTTTGCAGGATGTTGCAGTAACAGTGTTTGGTCATATGCGATGCTGGGTGTAATCCAGCGATGAACAGGAGTAATTTAGAACTATTTTTGATCCCATATTGGCTGTAGTAACTTTAGTATCTTTAAAAGGGCAGTTTGTGAAAAGCCATGGGCCTACTTATGTGTGGCTGGGTGCACGCCCCTTCCTAAACCCCTCCTAACCATACCTAAATCCCTCCCATGTATGAATAAGCATGTACGTTTTCGAGCCATTCCACTGGCCCCTCCCATATTTACTACTAAATAGTAAACTTACATGTGTGGGGATATCCCCATAGATAAGTTAGGAGAGGTGGAAATTTACATGTGAAGGTTTGTGAGGAGGATTTTGTGGTACTCTAGTTATATTGTTGTACCACTGCAAAATATACTAGAAAATGCAGTATGTGAATAGCTCCCTCAGTCTGTACTACTGTTTGGGAAACAAATCTTCAGTGAATTGGATCAAAGAAACTATTGCCTTAATTTCACAATGGGAATTGCTTTTTTGTTTTTTTAGTTGTTTAGATATGTGTGGAGTATGCGCCCTTTCTGTTTCTCCTGGCTACTGGACATATGTTGAACTTTTTAACTGGCCGGAGAACAGCAAACATTTAATGCATAGACACAAATGTTTATGTCCATAAGGCCCCTAACTTGAGCTGTATCATTCAGAATGAATAGCAAGCATGCACGTTATGAGTTATCAGCTTTTGGGTGTGCTGAGGACAGATGCTTTTATTAATTTCTGTTTAAGAGCTGTTTTTTTTTAAGTTATATATTTGTATTTAGATAATTAGATTCAAAAGTATGGCGTCTTTCTGGAATCACATCCATACTTTTCTGGAAATATATGTTGAAAGAATTACGACTGAATCACGCATTCTATGGGGGAGTTGTAGTAACGTTTTATGTTGCATTTTTAAGTTTTTGAGATGATCAGTTTTCAGCTTAAAATTTCAAGGAATTTCTGATAAGTGGATGTCATTTACTACCCAACTGTTTCAGTATGGGCACCCTTAATGTTTGCAAAGGTGCACTGTTGGAACTGGCCCTTCTTGCAGGGTCATCCTCAAACTTTTTGCTTCTTCCTCCCTTATTTTTCCTGACCCGTGGCTGTTGGCAATAGGACTCTGCGCACTTTACCACTGCTTACCAGTGCTAAAGTGCATATGCTCTCTATGTAAATTGTTATTCTGATTGAATATACATGTTTGGCATATTTGTATCACCATGAAGTCCCTAGTAAAGTGCACTGGGTGTGCCAGGGCTGGTGATGACAAATGCTACTAGTGGGCCTGCAGCACTGATTGTGCCACCCACAGGAGTAGCCCTAAAATGATGTCTCAGGCCTGCCACTGCAGTGCCTATGGGCAGTTTAGAACTGCCATGTCCTCCTGGTCAGTGTCCCCACTGACCAGGCCTAACCCTTCCCTTTTCGTGCACGTCAGTCACCCCTATGGAAGGCCCAAGGTACCCCCTGGGCAGGGTGCAGTGTATGTAAAAGGTAGAGCATGTACTAGTGCAGGTGACATGCTCTGGTAGTGAATGGCAGCCGTTTTCGTTTTTCACTACTGTAAGGCTATCTTGCTCCATAGATTAACATGGGGGATGCTGGCTACAGTGGTCAACAGCATTTCTTCCCATAGGAACAAGATAGGACATAAGTATCTAGTATCCCTTTAACTCAGAATTTAATAACACATCTTTTAGGAAAGGTTGTTTTTAAATCCTGGGTTTGAGAACAGCACTTTTAGAAAGTTGCTGTTCTCTTGTCTAACCCTTCTGTGTGCCTGGGCCTGTTTGTGTATTAACTGTCTGGTTTGTGAGTGACAGGGGCTGGGGAATTCCCCAGCAGGATGGATGAGTCAGCACTAGGCTGAATGACTGCAGTTGCAACTGGAGTGGTGGGAGGAGTTAGCACCTGGGCTGAATAGGGCTGTGCCTGCCTTCCACAATGCTGGCTCCACCCCCCTGCTGGGCGGCTGAGGACCCTGCCCCTCACTCTGAAAGGAAAGATGCAGCCAGCAAAACAAAGGATCCACCCAGAACTGGTTCAGGCCGGGCTCAGGGCCCACATGCACCAAGAGAACAAAGACTTTAGGGGTATAAGTACAGGACCCCTGACAACAGAAAATTAGATCATCCTGGAAATCAAGAAGGAACCTCTGCCAAGGAGAAAGCTGAACTGAAGAAGGAAGACTGTCCTGCTGTTGCTCTGCTGGACTGACCTGTTGCTTTGCTGCCAAGGAGACGGGAAGGACTTTGCTGCTGAGCTGTGTCCCCTGTCTTGAAGGAATCTCCAAGGGCCTGAGTAGAGCTGGCTCCCTGTTTTGAAGTCCCAGGAACAAAAGGACTTCACCCCCCAGCTTCCCTGAACTCTGCTGAGAGAGTTCTGTCCTTCCTAGAGTGCTTGATCCAGTTGTGGGGCCTCTGGAAGTTGTACCTGAGCTGGGAAGCTTGAAACTAAGCTTGAGTGACTTTTGAACTTGAAAAGTGTTGCATCGCTCGCTTGCGGAGCGCATCCCCGACAATGCGAGAACTTTCCCGCCGCTATGGAGGTCGAGATCATCGCAGCGCCTGACGCCGCTGCCAGAGACATCGCATCCTTCATTTGCGGGACGCACCAGACCGGTGCGGGAGAATCGAACATCGCTGCGAGTATCGTCGCAGAGCCTGTCGTCGCTGGGTGAGAACGCCGCACCGCTTGCTTGCGGACCGCATCACGTCGCTGCGAGCATCGTCGCAGAATCAACGCATCGAGGAGCTGCAAGAGAGAGGATCCCCGCTGGACCGCGCATCGTCGCCCCGGAGATCGTCGCAGCCCCTACGAGATCATCGCATCGTGCCTTTGCGAGAACAGACTTCCTACGGATCCTACGCACCGGAATCCATACAAGTGGCCTTCCTCCCCATACAGACCGGATTCGTCGCAACACGCCCGCTGCTGCAGCGGGGCTGTCGCATCGCCTCCCCAGGGTCTCAGGAGCAACACATCGCTTGTTTTCCACCGCACCAGCTTCTGCTTTTGGAACTTTGTTGGAACTAAAAGGTACTGTGAGTAAACGTGACACAACTGTGAACTTTTCACGCATCAGTAGAGAATTCTATCGCAACGTAGAGAATTCTATCGCAACCTAAGAATTTTAACGCAACCTTAAAGAACTCTTTTGAAACCATATTCTTGAACTGTGTATGTTGGATTTTTGTCGTTTTGGTCTTGTGTAGTTTAGATTAAAAATACCTTTATTTTTCTAAACTGTTGTGGAGTCAGTTTGTGGTGTTTTCACTGTGTTACTGTGAGTGTTGGTACAAATACCTTACGCATTGCCTCTGGTTAGCCTAGACTGCTCGTGCCAAGCTACCTAGAGGGTGAGCAGGGGTTGTCTCAGAGGGTTATCTCCTTGCCCTGACTAGAAGCAAGGGTCCCTATTTGGACAGTGGTACCTACCTCTGCCAACTAGAGACCCCCAGATCTAACATGCACAAATTATTTTACTAGAATGTTTCATTCTTTTCACATGTGAACCTTACCTGTGGGTATTGAAGTGGACCCATAACTCTTGCCATTGGGAGGGTTAAGAATGACATGGTTCCCCCGATGACTCCAAGCAGAGGTGGGAGTGATGGACACCTGTATCCTGGAATGGGACCCATATTTCCTGAGAGGAGCTCCAGTACAGCTCCAATAGCTCTGCTCTCTGATGTACAGGAATCAAAAATCTGAAACCCAAGGGTAATGTTTGGCCAAAGCTCAGGAGTTTCATTTATTTCTTTAATAGCAAAAACCATGGCCAGCACGTCCCTGTAGTATCGGATGTTGAATCTGTATGTTAACATAAATTGTGATTGATAGATAACCAATGAGACAATTCTGCAGAGTTTGCACTGTTAATACAGATTCATTTGACAATGTCATATTTTTTTGTTTTTTCTTGATTAAGAAATAATGGAAGAGATAATGGATACAGTAAAAAAAACACATAGAGAATACTGAGGAGCCATCTGTATATTCATTAGTAAAATATTGGGAAAAATTATATACGTTACTCGTGGATACATTTCCAACAAAACCAGGAGGTAAAGGCCCGCATGTGGCTAATAAAGATCCATGGTATACAACACAGCTGAGAAACAAAAAAAGAAACATTGCCAAGGAGGTAAGACAAAAAGCGAAAACAATCACAACGGGAAAACACATAGAAAACAATAAGATAAAAAAATGAGAAAAGAATACAAGGAAGAATGTAGAGTGGAAAAAAGGAAATATAAAGAAAAGATATAGGAGGACCTGCTGTGGGCAAGTAAATTACCAAATAGCAGGGAATTTTGGGGCTTAATCAACAAATTAATGAAGGGATATGGAATGGCGGCCAACATTGGACTAAACGAAACAACGTGGCTGGAATACATTGATAAATTGTATAACCCGAAAATCGGACCACAAGAGAATGACGCATTAAGTATACAAGAAGCCAAAGGAAAAGAACTTACCCTTGACACAACCGGTATAAAAAGGGAAAAAGTATTAGACCCTCCCAGCCCAGACCCCCACTCAGGAGGCCGGTGACACCTTGAACTCTTTTTTTTTTCCATTATCAAAAAATCCTTTCCTCCTCTTTCCCCACTGTCACTACCGGATAATTCCTCTAACAACCCCTTGTCCCTCACTTCCTTTCCTATCCTAGATTCCTCCTCTTTGGTGGAACTAGCTACTCGGGTGAAATCAGGTTCCCCGAACAATCGCTGCCCACCGTCTGTCTTGCGGAGCATATGTCTTAATCTACCTGACAGGATTTTACATCTACTTAATAGCTCCCTCAGCAGCGGCACCTGCCCCTCTTCCTTTAAGGAAGCCATCCTGGTACCCCTCCTAAAGAAACCTGGGGCCGACATGGCGGAGCCATCGAATTACCGCCCCATCTCCCTCCTCCCTTATTTTTCTAAACTTTTGGAGGCTCACGTCACTCGATGCCTGTCCAATTTTATAGAATCTTCCGGCTATCTTGTACCAACCCAGGCCGGCTTCAGACCCGCCCATTCCACAGAAGCCGTCATCCTGGCAGTCCTCGACACACTCAGAAGTAACGCGGACGCAGGAAACCCCCAAGCCCTCGTCTTACTGGATTTGTCGGCCCGTTCGACACAGTGGATCATAACATCCTTCTCCACCGTGTCGAGCAGGCGGGCATTCAGGGCGTCGCTCTTGAGTGGGTCAGGTCCTTCCTCACGGGGAGAACACAGGCGGTTTGCCTCGGCCCCTACACTGCAAAAAAAACCCTCACATCCTGTGGTGTCCCCCAAGGTTCTTCCCTCTCCCCGCTCCTCTTCAATCTTTACCTCCGGCCACTCATCCAGTCACTCCTGAAATGGGACATCATCACTTATAACTACGCTGACGATCTCCAAATTATCTTTTCCCTCAATTCACCACATGCTGTTAAAACCTTTCACGGAGCCATGACCCATATCCAACTCTGGATGAACCAGAACCAACTGAAGTTGAACCCCGGTAAAACAGAGCTCCTACTTCCTGGACTCAGTTCCACCCACTGGGGTCCACAGTTCTGGCCTCCAGAGTTTGGCTCCTGTGGAAAAGTAAATTTTGCCATGTTCTGTGTCCCTACGTGTTCCCCATCCTATGTTGTATGTGCATGATTAATATGCATATGTATTCCCCATGATCGATTAAAGACGCAATTACAGTTGTGTCCATCTCTAGTATGCCAGTTTCCAGTTCTCGTGAAAGCTACGAGTATTGGGCCTATGTAAAGCTACGTTGCCACGTTTCTCAGTGTGCACGTTATTTCATTGTAAAGTCCCCGTTTCTAGGCCTCAAAAGGGCCCGGACTCAGATTCAGCTCCTGTCTCCTGAACCCTCGTCTGAGGAGCGATACAGCCCCCACCTGTATCCCTGACCCTTCACTTACTTCCTGCCTCACAGTGCCCGGCTCGGCCTGGCTCTGCCTGCCAGTCTGCCAAGAGTATGTTATGATTCCAGTTATCAGTCCAGCCCTCCTTCTCTGCATTCCTAAGCTACTGAATCGCATCAATAAGTTTCCGTCATGGTCTAGCCTTTACGTCTCCATGTAAGAGAAATACTGTATTAATGGTTATTTAATATTCCTCAACACGCACTACATGTAGAATAATGCATGCACTAGTCTTAGAGTCTGTTAGCCTTTACCCTGATAACTTTTGGATTCTATCAACATGTTCTCTAAACATCAGATACTAGATAGTGTTTAGGTACATGTCGCTCTGACTCTCCAGACTTCAGTCTCTTCTTCTAACGCAGAAGTCATAGCCCCCAGCTTCTCCCTAGTAACACGTCATCGTCAGTTTGCGCGCACCACTAGGTTAGAGGTCCCGGCCCCTTAGGTAGCCCCCTCCATGTTTCCGCCCCGTTTATGACATATTCTGTTACGTTTACATCACATGTCTATGTTCACGCCTCTTGTTACACCTACTTTCACCCTTATCTTTCGCGACTGTTATAGGCCCCACCCACTGTTACGCCTATTGTATGTACTGCAATGCAATTGTTTTAACTATATATACTTGTGTATTGTTATTAAAAGCTAGCGCGCTCATTCCAGATCCTGCCCGACAGCTGTCGGGGCCCCCCTGCTAGCTAGCTGCCATCCTATTCCTGTGCAGGTTGTCCTGTTCCTGTCCTTTATGCTGTATTAAACCTGCAAACTCCTACTACCTCGAATCTTGACTCTTATTTATTGAGCTATCTGTTATTGTTATATCCAGTCAAAAATAGAGGTATTATTTATTTATTTACCACATAATGGCGCCCGAATAGGGACTTGCCCTTTCCCCACGCGCCGGTGAAGCCACGCAAGCCCCCTGATCCTCTGCAGCCGTGACGGAACCATACCGTGCACGTGCAGATATTTCTGCTTCAAGTATCCCTCAGGCCCACGGAGGAGACGGAGGTTGCGGTCCAGCATCCAGACGAGGCGGTGGAGGAACGCGGCGAGTCCCGACCAGAGCCCAAGCCGAGAGTCCAAGGTCCGAGGTATCCGGAGGCCCACCCGTAACAGAAGTCCGAAGTTCGCCCGTCCGGCGTCGTAGCAGTCCAGTCCAGTCCGAGGCCTTCAGTTCTTGCTGCCCGGTGAGTACCGTTGCTGGGGTAGTATCTAGACAGGGTCAATTGCATTGTCTCTGGTCCGTGGGTTTGGGTACACAGATCCAACACGAAGTGTCCACTTAGGTGGATGCGGGTCCTGACGTGTCTCTTTATGAGACCGGTAAGTTTCGTACTGTTTTAGCAGTGCATCTAGTTTCTGTTCTAGTCCGTTCGGTTCTCGAGAAATTCATGTATTCTGTTTTCAGTATTCCAGGTAGTATTTTGTCAGAACTGTTATTTTAAATGTCATTCATGTATTTCAATGTCGTGGTATGAAAGTGGTGTAATTATCGTGTTCATTGTGTATTGTATTGTGTTTAGACTACAGTTCAGTCATGCCTTTGTTTTCTAAATTGCGTCAGTTAAAAACTAGAAAAGGTCTGTTAGAAGAAGCAGTTCCTGTCCCGCCTAGGGACAGTCCAGGTCATTTTATGTATCAAAAGCATGGCATAAGTGCCATATTATATCTAGATTTATGGGTGGAGTACACCAAACAGTTAGAAGAAAAGTATAGATGGCCCGTATCAGGTACGTGGGATGCCGAGTGCATCATGCGAGTAGAAGAAGTATTATGGAAAAAGAAAGCCAGACAGTCACAGAAAGATGCCATCGAGTTATGGCGCAAAGAATCTCATAAAAGAACCGAAAAAGAAATCAGAAAGTCAGAATTAAGTAGGGAATCCTTAGAAAGAGCCCAAGAAAGGGAATTAATCGAAATAGGTGAACGAGTTAAAACCGAACAGTCAGACAGACAGAGGAATGCCCTCATTAAGGGTATGTATCCTCTTCTTGCCGAGGGCTTGCCAAAAGCAACCCCGGAGGCATCCAGTAATTTTCCGCCACCCTTAGTTCCGACCAAGCTACGTCACAAACCGACCGCAGCTGATATTTTTATCTCGTCCTATTTGGACAACACAGTCCCGGAATATGCAAATCCTGTTCCACCAGCTCCTGTAAATAATGTAATTCATGGTCTTCCAGCCACCGGGGCACCTGTTGCAGTACCTGTTACGGTACCCCCGGTCCAGCCCGTAGTACAAATTCCCGCCACATCAGTCACTCTGCCAGCACGAAGAGTATCAGTCGACGATTCCAGTTTAGGGGCCGCGGGAGGAGGTCCTCCTGGTACCCCGCCGCCAAATAGACGTCTAGGGCCAGTTGAGTTACATGAACGTGCGTTACAGCGTACGCCTAAATATAAGTCCATTGCAGAAATCAGGCGACTTCTTACTGAATGCTGTTATGATCCAGTCCCAGGCGAGGATAGTATGGTTATATATTCCGTACGTATAAGACAGGTGTCCGAGTATTTGGTCACCCTACCGAATATGAAAGAAGATCTAGACAGAATGTATCGTTTCATTCGTACAGGACAAGATCCAGAAAGTATTGCTGAAGTAATGTCTCTCAGAAAAGCTGAGATCCAGCTCATGTTATTAAAGTTTCTGATCAATTGTTTAATACGGGAACAAGATTCCCCGACTAAAGATCCGACCGAAATGAAAGTTCTGACAAGGTGGAGTGATAATATAGCCGAGGGTAAGCACAAGACCCTCAATAGTATAGAGAATATGTACAAGAAAATACGTAAAGAAATAATAAGGTTACACGAAGAACGCAAAGAAGCTCTAGGAAGCGAGAAAGAAAATGACTCTTCTACTGAAGAGGTCGAGGACGAGAATACCGCCAGAATAGCGTATGTAGGTAAATCTAGATTTCCAGACCGACATTTACGCCTAGAACACAAGAAAGTCTTCCATCTTCCAGCACCGGAACAAGGCTCTCTAGAACAAGTATTTCAAGCTACCGATCAAATTCTGAAATCACGAATCGGTTATAGTGAATTAAGTACCATGCATGAACAAGAACTAGCCCGATCAGCAGTCCGATGGATTACTGATTCTACCACTTTTCCAGACGAAATAGTGGCACAAATGTTTCTGAAATTGCCCCCAGCCGAGCAGCGACTGGTGGGTATGTATATGATCCAGCACCTCATTACATTGTATGAGGGTCAACATTCTGATCCAGGTCCGTTACATGATATCCTGAACGAGTTACTCCAGTATAGATGGAAAGGTTTAGGTACCGATTTAATTAGTGTCATTCTAGAACAGCGCCACAAATATAGTATGTTTCTGAACCCGCATTTTGTTCATGTCTCACCTCCAGAAAGTAAACCGTTTTACATAGATAGACAGCATCCGCTACGAGAAGTACACCCAGTTAGGACAGCGGGTGGTGAAATGCAACGAGTATTTGTTTACACCCCAGTTACCAAGATGGAACTCTTAGAGATGAAGAAATTAATTCCCTGTCACGACAAAGATCCAGCAGGGTTCCACCGAGAATTAAAAGACATGCTCCGTATGGGAGAATACATGTATCCAGATATTATTAAAATGTTAAAAGTCCTGTTGCCCGCAGGGGTATACGAGAAACTCAAGGAAAAAGATTGGGAGGTGGGAGAGAAAAAGATTGATTGGACAGCTCTAGAAGCTGAAGATAAGATACGAGTACCAGGTACCGGTCTTGGAGACAAATGTAAAGAATTACCAGAATAATTAATACAAGTTTTGCCTAGATTATTAGCCACTAAAAAGGAAGACTGGGATGCAATCTCAGCCTGTAAACAGAAACAAGACGAAGACACTAGTGATTTTTATTCCAGATTTGAGAAATGCTTTATAATAAACAGTGGTTTGAAGACGAGTAGCGAGTCATACCCTCATCTTTTTGTTACTAAATTAGTCGAGAATTCAAGTCCACAAGTTAAGAATCGAGTTTTGAAAGTCGAAAGTACATGGCAAGCTAGTACTCCGTCCCAGATGTTACAGATGCTCCAGTATCACCAGAATAGAATCAGAGAAGAGCAAGAACACGAGAGAAGACGTATGAAAGACACAAAAATGAAAGTACTAGTTGCACAATCTGTTCCTCAAGACAGTCAGAAGAGGGGTCCGCATCAAGCCAGTCATCCTGCAGCTCCCGTTAAAGGGACATGCAATTATTGTAAACAGCCAGGTCATTTTATAAACGAGTGTGCAGTTCTGAAACACAATATAGCCACTGGTAAAACTAAAGAAAGACCACGTCCGCCTAGACAAGAACAAGTTTCACAGACTTCTCAGCCACAGAATGCACAACAGACAGTTCCAGCACCGCAGCCTATCGCTGCAACACAGCATGTTACACAGCAAATGTACCAGTATGCACAGACAGAGTATCCAGAGTATCAAGCGTATTCATGAAACAGCCTAGAGAGGGAGGTAGGCTTGCCTCTAATCGAGATTCCTGTAGATCAAGAAGGTCCCTATGTTCATAGTCAAGTATTAGGGAAAGACAGAAAGTTTTTGATTGATACAGGGGCAAGTAGGACGACTATAAGTCACGACGAGGTTCCAGGGGCTCCGCTCTCAGGCTCTAGAAATGTTTCCCTTGGATTTTCAGGAAAGCCTATTGTAAACGAGATTTCAAAGCCAGTTACTCTAGAAGTAGGTCCATTATCCCGAACTACTGATCTATTGCTTACGAAGTCATGTCCAGAAAATTTGTTAGGTATTAAGACACTGAAAGAATTAGGTGCAGTTATTTGCTGTTCCCCAGAGGGAATACGTTTGTTTTTACGTGACTTCAAGGGTCACTATGTATTACGAGCTTTTGATCCGAGATTGTCTAATGTCCCGCAACATCTATGGGCGCAAGGTCCAACTGATGTTGGTTTCATGCAAATCACACCTCATCGTGTGACTCTCAAGCAAGGTATAGTCTTGCCACGAATCAGACAGTACAGATTGCCACCTGAGGCTGTAGCAGCCTTATCCAAAATTATTGACGAGCTCATGGCTCAAGGAGTAGTTGTAGAAACTGACTCCAATGTATGTAATTCTCCGATCATTCCAGTCATGAAACGTACTGATCCAAATGCACCCCCAGTATATCGATTAGTGATTGACCTTCGAGAACTCAATAAATGTATTATCCCCCAGTATCCAGTTGTTCCAGATATCTCGTCCCTATTGACAGCTATTGATTCTGAGGCAATATTCTTTACCGTAATCGACCTCAAGAATGCATTTTTCAGTGTCCCCATCCATCCAGACAGCCAGTACCTTTTCGGTTTTTGTTTAAATGGAAGGAGCTATAAATTCACACGAGCTCCTCAAGGTTTCACAGAAAGTCCTAGTATTTACAGTCAAGCACTTAAGAGACAACTAGACAATATTCACATGCCAACTGACACTGCCCTGCTCCAGTATGTCGATGATCTACTGATCACAGCCCGTTCTGAACGTGCTTGCGAGCAAGCATCACTTACAGTCCTGTATTTCCTAGCCGAGATGGGGCACAAGGTGTCCCCTTCAAAGCTTCAATTCTGTGCCCAGCAAGTGATCTACTTAGGCCACTTACTGTCCAAGTGGGGTAGGCAGTTGACACCCGATCGTATCCAGTTAATAGCGAGTCTTCCTCAGCCCAAGACACAGAAGGAGGTACGTGCTTTTATCGGCCTTACTTCTTATTGCAGACAATGGATTCCTCAGTATGCATTTCTAGCCAAGCCACTGATACAGTTAACGACACAGGAGGCAGCCGTATCGACTGTCCTCCCTTGGACATCTGAACATACACTTAGTTTCAATGAGTTAAAGAAAGCTTTATGCCAAGCTCCTGTTCTAGCTACACCGAACTACAGTAAGCCTTTTACACTTTTTGTCACAGAACGTGATGGTACAGCATTGTCTGTTCTCACACAAGATCAAGCCGGACAATACAAGCCCTGTGCTTATTTTTCGAGCACACTAGATCCAGTAGCCCAGGCTCTGCCTGCGTGCCTCAAGTCAGTTGCAGCCACAGCACTAGCTATCAGACAAAGTGATTCCATAGTGTTAGGACATTCCTTGACAGTACAAGTTCCACACTCCGTGGAAGTTCTTTTAAACCGAACACAGACTCAGCATTTGACAATTGCACGTTTAACAGGTTATGAACTGACACTGTTCCAGCCACACATAGAAATCAGACGCTGCAACGTTCTAAATCCTGCTACACTGTTACCGTCAGTTACTTCAAATCCTGCCACACATGATTGTGTGGAAGTTGTTAACACCATGACTAAGCCAAGACAAGATCTGACAGATATTCCATTACCAGATCCCGACCTGACACTTTATGTGGATGGTTCATGTATGAGAACGAGTACAGGAGAACTAGTAGCCGCGTATGCAGTGACCACTGACACTGAAGTTATTGAAACACACCGTATTGACACCCTGTCTGCTCAAGCAGCAGAGCTAGTTGCTCTGACACAAGCCTGCATACACGCCAAGAACCTGAAAGTTAATATCTACACAGATTCACGCTACGCATTCAGAGTTGTACACGACTTCGGAGTGCTCTGGCAGGAGAGAGGTTTCATGACTTCTCATGGAACCAAGATTCAGCATGGTCTCCTTATTCAAGCCCTGTTAGATGCAATACATTTACCGACATCTATTGCCATCATGAAGTGCAAAGCACATACGAAAGTTACTGACATTATTTCCCAAGGTAATGATCTAGCAGATCGAACAGCCAAGCTTACAGCTCAGACTCCAGACATACCAGTTAACAAGACACCGACATCCACTCTAGAACTGACTACTTGTATGACAGTTAAGGACCCTACTCAAGATGTCATAGATATCCAGTTACATGCTACTCCCGAAGAAATCAAGAAATGGTCCGAACAAGGAGGGGTCCAGACAGATCAGGGATGGTTGACGAAGGGAAAAGCCACATGGTTTCTCCCCGACTCAATGGTTCAAGTCATTATCAATACCGCACATAGTCCAGCACACTTAGGAGAAAAAGCCATGTTAGACAGTATCCAGAACATTTGGTTTAACAAGCATTTACGAGCTGCAGCCAAGCAGAAAGTCCGTACCTGTATGATATGTTGCCAGTTCAATCCAGGTAAAAGTGTCCCGGTGGAACAAGGTGGATTCCAGCCCCCTGACCACCCTTTTGAAGTCCTCCAGATGGATTATATTCAGATGGAGCGATGTCGAGGTTTCAAGTATGTCCTTGTAGTTGTATGCGCTTTGTCCAGGTGGACAGAAGCATATCCAGTCCCAGATTACACAGCCGCGACCACTGCCAAGCAGTTGGTTCGTGAGTTCTTCCCCCGCTATGGACTCCCTAGGGTCGTATATTCTGATAACGGCCAGCCATTCTCATCTGAACTCATGAAGCACGTTTCCCTTTTGTTAGGGTACCAGTGGAAGTTCCATTGTGTACGCCATCCAGAAGCAGCCGGTCTCGTAGAGAGACATAATCAAACTTTGAAAATCCGCATTGCCAAAATCTGTCAAGAAAAAGGTGTAGACTGGTTAGTTGCCTTGCCAGTCGCTCTATTCTATATGCGCATGGTCGCACATTCCAGATCAGGTCTGTCCCCTTATGAGGTCGTATTCGGCCGCCCCCCAAATATGTGGGGTACACCTAGACCCCGAAGTATTACAGATGTTTCCAGTAATATGCTGACAGATTACCTAGCTTCCTTGATGTCTGCCCTACACTCTTGTCGTTCACAGGTTGCCGCCGCATTTCCAGACAATACCGAGGTGAAACCGCATGAAATCGTTCCAGGAAGCTTGGTTCTCGTCCGGAATTTTGATCGTTCAAGTCCGCTGGAGCTTCGCTGGAAGGAGCCGAAGTTAGTCCTTTTAACCACCCGCACTGCCGTCAAGTTGGAAGGCAGAAAGGGGTGGGTGCATCTGTCGCACGTCAAGAAATTTCACGGACTCCGACTACAAACTGTTTCCAAGAACTTTTCCAAGGATTGTCAAGATTTTAAAGACTGCCGAGATACTATTCTTAAGGACTGTCCCGCAAATGACATTGATTCAAAGCCTCCCCTGTTAGAGGAAACTCCGCAGCAGGAGTATAAAAAGAAGTTACGGTCTAGTAAAATAAGTCAGCCAGTTTAATTGTCTAAGTCCTCCCCTAGGTGAAACGGTTAGACAGGTATCTGACATGTATGAAATAGACCCCCATAGTGAGAGAGTTAGTCAAAACTCAATCCGATGTATCGTTTTTCTAAGTTTTATATTGTTTCTCAGCTTAATGGTTACCTGCACGAGTTATGCATTTCATTTATGTTTTCCAATTTCTCATGTAAATAAGTCCTCTAATGCTACAGTAGAGCACACGTTTAGTGATCTGCCTCCTCATGAACTATCCTATCGTCTCGCTATGCGCAACAATTCATTTATCCGCATGTTACATTATTCACACCAGACCAGCAATGCTACTAATTGTTGGGTGTGTGGTCGACTCCCCCCTTTCCAGACACCGAAGGGAGTTCTGCCACTGTTTCCTTATCCATTTTCACATAACGGTTCATGTGGAGCATGGTCCACGTTAACGTCATCCTCAACTGATATGTCCTTTCTGAACAGTACATGTTTTCCAGACAAGCAAGGTCTTCCCCACAGAACAGGGTTAGACCTAGAAAATGAAGTTTATAATTTGGGTAATTATTCTTCGAATTTTATGGTCCTGAATGTTCAGTCTGATCCTACTCCAGACTTACCTGCTATTTCAGTACTACCAGTCAAAGGCGAATTATGTGTCAGAAATAATGGTTCCGTACATGTAGGACATAGTGATTGTACTACTATTGTCAAGTATAGTGACAGTGGGAAATCTATTTTCAAAGCTTCACGTCATTCTTATTTTGTTTGTGGTCAGACCGCATATGTTCGTCTGCCCCTCGATTGGGAGGGAACCTGTTACATTGCCTTCCTACTGCCACCAGTTTTCCTAGCCCCATCTGATTATCACAGAAACACACATCTAGTACACATTAGACATAGAAGGGAGATCGAGTCCCCAATTGTCGATCAAACTGAAACTGCTCTAGAACAGTATACAGATTTCAATAAAGGATTCTTTTTCTTTATAGGACCTATCCAGAATAGTAAGTTAATACGTAGATTAACCAGAACCCTTGAAGCAGTAGTGAATGAGACTGCCTCTGCTCTAGGTAACTTAACCGAGGAGCAATCTGCTATGAGATTTGTCGTGCTCCAAAATCGTCTCGTTCTTGACGTCATACTGGCCGATAGAGGAGGAGCATGTAGAGTCATCGGATCTAGTTGCTGCATTTTCATTCCAAATAACGCGCCGTCTGTTTATTCAGCTATAACCAGACTTCATAAAATTGCCCATCAGTTACACCAGAATCCAGGCACCTGGACATGGTCCGGTTGGTTTTGGAGTATAGTTTCTGCCTGGGGATGGAAAGTATTGTCCTTTCTAGGTATTGCAGTAGCGATCATATTCAGTTGCTGCCTCTGTATACAATGTGGCCCTGCGATTTGCGGCATTTGTGCTACCTCTTGTATTCCTAGTCCCAAGTCCCGTCCTAGATCCCGTTCCAAGAAAATTCGAGACGAGCAAATGATACTGTATGAAATGATAGATGGTATCATGAATATTGATGTTTCCTGATGGAAACGTAGTGACAAGGAGGGAATGTGGAAAAGTAAATTTTGCCATGTTCTGTGTCCCTACGTGTTCCCCATCCTATGTTGTATGTGCATGATTAATATGCATATGTATTCCCCATGATCGATTAAAGACGCAATTACAGTTGTGTCCATCTCTAGTATGCCAGTTTCCAGTTCTCGTGAAAGCTACGAGTATTGGGCCTATGTAAAGCTACGTTGCCACGTTTCTCAGTGTGCACGTTATTTCATTGTAAAGTCCCCGTTTCTAGGCCTCAAAAGGGCCCGGACTCAGATTCAGCTCCTGTCTCCTGAACCCTCGTCTGAGGAGCGATACAGCCCCCACCTGTATCCCTGACCCTTCACTTACTTCCTGCCTCACAGTGCCCGGCTCGGCCTGGCTCTGCCTGCCAGTCTGCCAAGAGTATGTTATGATTCCAGTTATCAGTCCAGCCCTCCTTCTCTGCATTCCTAAGCTACTGAATCGCATCAATAAGTTTCCGTCATGGTCTAGCCTTTACGTCTCCATGTAAGAGAAATACTGTATTAATGGTTATTTAATATTCCTCAACACGCACTACATGTAGAATAATGCATGCACTAGTCTTAGAGTCTGTTAGCCTTTACCCTGATAACTTTTGGATTCTATCAACATGTTCTCTAAACATCAGATACTAGATAGTGTTTAGGTACATGTCGCTCTGACTCTCCAGACTTCAGTCTCTTCTTCTAACGCAGAAGTCATAGCCCCCAGCTTCTCCCTAGTAACACGTCATCGTCAGTTTGCGCGCACCACTAGGTTAGAGGTCCCGGCTCCTTAGGTAGCCCCCTCCATGTTTCCGCCCCGTTTATGACATATTCTGTTACGTTTACATCACATGTCTATGTTCACGCCTCTTGTTACACCTACTTTCACCCTTATCTTTCGCGACTGTTATAGGCCCCACCCACTGTTACGCCTATTGTATGTACTGCAATGCAATTGTTTTAACTATATATACTTGTGTATTGTTATTAAAAGCTAGCGCGCTCATTCCAGATCCTGCCCGACAGCTGTCGGGGCCCCCCTGCTAGCTAGCTGCCATCCTATTCCTGTGCAGGTTGTCCTGTTCCTGTCCTTTATGCTGTATTAAACCTGCAAACTCCTACTACCTCGAATCTTGACTCTTATTTATTGAGCTATCTGTTATTGTTATATCCAGTCAAAAATAGAGGTATTATTTATTTATTTACCACACTCCCCCCACCGTCCCAGCAAAAACAGTAAAAAGTCTGGGCGTCATTATAGACACCGAGCTCTCCCTCAGGGCTCAAGTTGGAGCGGTGGTTTCCTCCTGTATGCACCAACTACGGAGGATCCATAAAATCCGCCACTTTCTCCCCCCAGCGGCACTCACCCAAACTATCATCTCGTTGGTACTTTCCCGTCTGTATTTTTCCAACGCCATCTACCACGGCCTGCCACAATACCTGACTCAACGCCTTCAAATCGTCCAGAACCAGGCTGCCCGCCTCATTCACGGAACACCTAGATGGCAATCAGCCAAACCTCTGCTTAAAAACTTGCACTGGCTCCCGGTCGATCGAAGGGCTGCCTTCAAGGTAGCTTGCCTCACCTTTAAGGCACTCCATTGCCCTTCCCCTGTTTTCCTAAAATCTCTCATCCGTCCTCACTGTCCCACACGCAATCTTCAATCCGCTCACCGTGACTTGCTGATAACCCCCAAGAGCAGAACCAAGAGGTTCGGCGGACGCCGGTTCTCTCACTTAGCCCCTGTGCTCTGGAACCTCATCCCTCTTCCGATCAAATCCTGCTCCTCCCTTCTGAATTTCAGAAAAACACTTAAAACTCACCTCTTCCCTACCCTCATTTAGACTTTGCCACCTATGCTCATCCCTCACTCTGTTCTGTCCATCAGCGCCAGGAAGCTTCGGTGTCAGTGCGCTTTACAAGCTACATTTAACATAACAGACGTGACCGGCTGGGAAGCTAATGAGCAAACACCATTGACAACTGAAAAAAATACAAAATTTATGATAAAAAAATAGAAGGATGAAGGAGCAGCAGGACCAAATGTTCTACCAAATGCCCTGTTCAAACGAGACCCTGACATCTGGGCTAAATACCTTAAACCACTTTTTAATCAAGTGTTTTGTGACAATAAGATCCCACAGTCCTGGAGTGGTAACCTTTTCCACCCAATTTACAAGAACGGCGGTAGAACAGAACCCGGGAATTACAGGTTGATAGCCCTCATTGACATGGAGGCTAAACTCTACGCCTCATGCATACTGCAACATCTACAAGAATGGATGGAGGAAAATAACATCATCCCAACATTTCAAACGGGCTTTAGACAAGGCATGGGTACCATCTCAAACCTATCTGCATTGACGATCTTGACGGAAAAGGCTGAAAGGAAAAAGGGAGTATTACTGGCTTGCTACATTGACTTGAAATCTGCTTTTGACAGAGTACCACGTGACTGCCTGTTGAATAAACTGAAAGCATGGGGTCTCCCACAGCGACTGATAAAAGCTTTAGAATCGTTATACAGCGAAACATGGGCTACTGTAAAACTAGGAGACGGAAGTAGAGGCTGATCAAAAATAAACATAATAAATGGACTAAAACAAGGTTGTGTTCTCTCTCCATGTTTATTTAATTTATACTTGGCAGATTTAAACAATTACTTGCTACAAATAAACGGACACCCACCAAAGTTGGCAAACGAGTCAATCCAATTTCTGCAATCTGCAGATGATATCGTGTTGTTGAGCCAAACCCCGATAGGGCTGCAAAGGACCGTAAATAAACTCATAGACTACCTGGATACCCAAGGTCTGGAATTGAACAAATCAAAAACCAAGGTGGTAAGACTTGCGGGCCCGAGACAAGGAAATACAAATGGTATGCAAAGGACACACAAATAGAGGAAATAGGGGTTTATAAATACTTGGGCATCAAAATGGCAAGAAATCTATCTTGGATAGACCAGAAAAATGAGATCACAGCAAAAGCCAATTCACTAATATTTGCCTACAAACAGTTGCACAAGAAATTGGAATGCCCTTCACATGGGCACCTCCTAAAAATCATGGCAGCGCAATTGCTCCCAACCTTGTTCTATGGATTGGAAACTTGGCATGGCCAAGAAATTAACATCTTAAACAAATTACAGATCAAGGTCTATAAAACAGTATTTAATCTTTTTAAAGGTTCCTCGCCGGCACAGATACGTTTGGAATTTGGACTCCAGAATCAAGAATTTCAAAGGAAAGCAACCTGGGTAAAATTATGCAGGAAACTTAGAACAGCGGAATTGGGAACTTTGGACAACTTATGTTGGACAGAAATAAAACTACAACACGATCAAAGAAATCCAAACACGTGGGGTAATCCTTTGCGGATTGCCCTGGAAGAACTGGAGATTGAGGAAGTATGGAAAAGCAAGTTGGAAAGGGTGTCATTCAATAAAGTCTGCAACAACAGGACAAAAGCATTATCCTTAGTAGAAGACAAAAGGAGATTAGCAAAACGCCACCATGCTTGGGTTATAATAAATTCGTATATAAGCTTAGGACCACAACCCTATCTAGCAGCCCATTTCCGACTGTCACTAAAAAGAAAGTTCATGGCATATGGATTTGGTGATTATTGCTCGAAGGACTTAGCCCCCTCCTGGAAAAGTAACCATCAAAAAAAGGCATGTCGTTTATGTGGGTACCATATAGAAACTTTAAGCCACTTACTGTGTGTCTGCGAAATAGTAAAAGGAGAAATAAGGAACTTGCTAAAAACACCCTTCATTGATTTAAACATTCGCACTTGTAGACATGCGGTGACAAGTTGGATGGGCGCCACATCAAACATTTTAATATGTCGGGGGTAAAATTCATGATAATAGTAGAAAACGTACTTACGAAAGCCGGAAACGACTAAAGGTCTGGCGTCAGATAAGAAATTTTAACATATTTGTAAATATTTTATTTGAGTGGAAAATGTTTCTCTTTTAACCTTTGTATGAAATGAAATGTGTTTTACATGCTTTATGGTTGTGACAAACCAAATAAAGTTAATTTTGACTTGACTTGACTTGAATATAACCATTCAAAATTAGGACCTATTCTTTAAGAATATGGGATTTTTTGGGGGATTTGTTTTTAAAGTCCTCAAATATTTAACTGCCTTCATTAGTTTGAGTTATAGTAGAAACTCCGTAGTTCCAGTAGTGATCATTCCCCTGAAGCATGCCCTTTGAGTGAATGGGGATGCCACTAGAGTTGGCAAACTTCTCACACCTGTCCTTCTGTATACGGACGATGCAGTCCTGTTATCCAGGACCGCAAATGGGCTCCAATGTTTAATTGAACATTTTGCATGATTCATGAATGAAAAAGATTTAATACTTAACCTTAGCAAAACTTTCACAACGACATGTGGAAAAGGGAAAATAAAAAGTTGAAATCACCATGTTTAAGGCGTGCATATTGAAAAAACACCCTTTTTCATACTTGGGACTTTTCACATGGAATGGACTCTGGGGCTAACAAATTGATCTTTGCAAATTGAAATTCATACGATCAATTAAGGCCATCTTCAGATTTTCCCCAAAGAATGGGGAACAAACCAATCAGGGAAATCCTGACCCTATATAGGTATAAGTGCCTTACAGAAACCTGTTACAGTGCGGCACTATGGGGTCCGGCAAATCGTACTTTACAACAGACTCAGGAAAATGTATTCTTATGGAGGCTTTTAGCAGTCTCCAATGCAACCTTCTCATATATAGGCCACAAGGAATTGTCAGTCTCCTATATTAGTAAATACATTAGTACAGCAGCCCTTATGCTTTGGTATGGGATTTGGACCAAGGAGGGGACTAAATTTACCCAGGAGATTATTATGGAATGTCTTGCACTTGACCATTGCAAAAAGATACCTTGGCTGCAGTACATTTATAAACTTTTAAATGAGTGTAAGGTGGATGTCGACACCACACTTAGCAAAAATTATAGCAAAAAGGACCTAAAATTGAGGCCTGCAGGAACAAGAAATTCTTTAAGAGACAGAGTAGCAAGTTTAAATTAAAGATTAAAATATATTTCGAAGGTCCACTTACACTAGGTACCCAACAATACCTACAGCTGACAAGAAATTTATAACACAGGTTTTACCTAACAAGGTTACGGTTGGGTACCCTTCATTATCTGATTGCATTCCCTACAACGGGTAAGTGGAACCGAAACCTCTCAAATTGCCCTTGTGATGGAAAGTCGCCACAGTCGACATTGCACTTTATACTTTTTGTAACTTTTGTAGAGATATTACGAAGCATGTTTTTTATTTATCAATAGCAAATTGTATTTTTATAAACCCGCTTTTAATTATATCTGTAGTCTAGAAAGTAAAAAAGGGTGTAATGTAGTAATTGTCTCTATACAAATGGTGATTAAAAGAAGAAAAGATAACTCCCACCTGGAGGCCCTAACATATGAAAAAATATAGGTCTTTCAGTACAGGCCGACAATAGTTTATTTAATATTTTTTAAATTGAACCTTTTTAATATCTGTAAAACATCTGAATAATTTTTTTACAATCTTCTTCAAAACTGTTATGTAATCATGCATTGTATTTTATCTTGTGCACTGTATAATAAAATATTACGCTAATCAAATAATGATAAGCTTTTTTTTAGAATACTTTAAGGGTTATACTTTTTAAACTAAATACATTTTAAATTGAATTGAAATTGAGTGAAAATACTTGGCTAATCACTGAATTAGATGGAATTGATCTCACATGCCAGCCCAGTGCTCACATCTCTAAGCCTATTCATGTATCAAGGGCTAGACATTCCAATTGTCCATATATACAGACTTCCAGTTGTCCTTCCTCCAATGTATTTTAGGTCCAAGAGTTCTCCTCTCTGAAACTGGGAACATTAGTGGCAACACGGCCACCTCCAACCTCTCCTGCAACTGCCCCATCCCTTACTGCCAAATGTAATCTACTGCACATACTATCAATCAATCAATCAATTGTGAGATTTACTCAGTTTAAAATGACAAACCAGAAAAGCATCCTAAAAATCATAAAAATATCTATACATCACAGAATTATAAAATTCATTAAAACAATTCATGATAAAAAGCGTAGCGATTAACCCCCAACAGGCTTTATGTGCAAAATATCTCTTTAAGATTTTTTATCACAATATATATATCTTAGTACATTTTTAAATTAGCCATAGTGTTTAACATCACATTATTATATAATATGGTACAAGAAATAAAGTGCAAAATGGTAAACCATAGATTTATACTGCAGCTAAGTATACAGTACTATCCTCTTTTATCGGAATATGCCCCAGTTTCTTCATAGACGAGTGCTTCGAAGGGTGAGTTACTGTGTCTTATTTTAATTGCCTTCTGAATGAAGACTGCCACAGCATTACAGACTTTAATATTACCTAGGCTACACATATATTCGAAAGCAGGTCCATATAAAAATAACCTCTCCTTTAAGAACAATGGTCGTAGGAAACACTTCCTAAGCTCTCTATAAAAGTTACAAAGCAAAATGAAATGTAACGTTGTCTGATTTGATTTGCCGTCGCAGGGGCAC
Organism: Lissotriton helveticus; assembly: GCF_964261635.1. Classification (NCBI taxonomy): domain Eukaryota; kingdom Metazoa; phylum Chordata; class Amphibia; order Caudata; family Salamandridae; genus Lissotriton; species Lissotriton helveticus. The sequence continues at coordinate 1,690,743,857 of NC_136069.1, read as the reverse complement.
TTTGGCAAGTTTTGGCCCACTTGCCCATTTTGGGAAAGGCTATTAAAAAATTTGCCAAACCCATCTATAGTCTTACAAGGTAAAATCTGTGTATTGTGTTTGTGACCTGCAATAGATAGTTTTGTGTCCCAGTCCCAAAGGTTCTCTCACAATATTCCTTTGTCAAGGGTTTTGTGTTTGCATCTACTTCCCTCAACCAATTACGTGGGCCCACCGTACTACTTTTTACTTCCTTTTTTATCAGTATTTGGGAGGTATTTTTGAGATCAACTTCCTCAACACATTCCTCTAAAAGATTTCTGATATATATCAGCCACAGGATTTTACTCCCATGGTCAAGTGCAATGCAGTCTCTGATTATGTCTTGTGTAAACCTTGCACTCTTTTTGCTCCATATCCCATACCAAGTGTTTAAACTATTGGTACTTATAAAATCAGTAATATACTGTGCCCCAAGTTATTTATGTACACAATATTTGGTACAGCAAGTAGTCTACGAAAAAATTATTTTCTTGGGATTGAAGGGTTACACAGCATGCCGCCCGCCAAAGTGCTGCTCCACAACAAGTTCTATTTAGGCATTTGCTATTATATAAAGTAATGATTTCCTTAATTGTTTTATTACCGATTTTTTTTGAAACTCTAAAAATTGCCTCACTAGACCTGGCAAAATGTATTTACATTATTTAATTTGGGTTCTCCAATTTCCCTTTGAATTGTAAACTAGTCCCTGATATACAAATTATTATATTGCTTTGATTGGAGTGCTAATTAAGTGGGGAATCTTAGATTTAGGTTTCCCTTGCCAACACACCATCGTAAAAGTTCTGTTCAAATCTAAATCCTTATCATGCATAAATTCAGCAAATCAGGGACTGTAGTCCGTTAGTAGTTCGTGATAAAAGAACTGCGTCGTCCGCATAGAGTAAAATTGGAACGGAGCGCTTACCTACTCTTGGGGTATCAGCATTTAAATTCTGTAACACTGCATCCACTTAATTTACATATAAGGAAAATTAAAGAGGGGCAAGGACACAACCCTGTCTAATTCCTCGGGTTACCCTGAAACTTGATGTACACTCTCCCCTTACCCCATAACGCACTCTTGTACTCAAACGGCTATACAATTGCGTGAGATAATTCACAATGTCATTTGGTGCCCCCATGTTATTCAACGTTTACCATAGTTTTGAATGATTTACTAAATCAAAGGTACTTGTGAGGTCAACGAAAAAAGGTGTATGTGACCGTTTTTCGTGATTGTATATTTAGAAATCATGAGGTGCAAATTAATGCACTGTTCTATTGTCCCTATCTCCCTTCTGAAACCGTATTGTGTTGCAGTAAATATTTTATACTTCCCTGCCCACAATTCCAGTCTCTCCAGCAATATCCTGCCCATTACTTTAGATGTTGTATCGAGAAGGGAGATTGGGCGATAACATTTGGGGTCTTTTCTATCACCCTTTTTGAAGATCGGGACAATTATAATTTCAGTCTATGTTCTTGGAATAAGTCCTTCAGCAATAGTGTTAAACACATTTTGTAACAACGGACTCCACAAACCCACATTAAAAATGTCAATAGGGGCACCATCAACAACATGTGCCTTTCCTTTTGCATGTTTTACTAAGGCCGATGTCACTTCATCTACGGTAATGGGGTCCAAATGAAAAGTATCAACATTTTTAAAAAGCCTGTTATCATCTAATTCACAAGTAGATATTGGATCACTATGTACTTTTGAGACAGGAATTTCATTATCTGAATTAAAAACCTTCATAAAATGGTTAATCCACTCTTGGGGTTGTACCAAGATTTAAATTTTTACAGCACTATTATCTTTAAAATAGGGGTGGTTTATAGTTTTCTAAAAAAGGTAAGAGTCCCTAGTATTCGCTGCCTGTGTAAGCTTCTCCCATGCTTCACTTTGAATCTCCCTCTTTCTTCTTACCATTGTCTGTTTATATATCATCCTCCGATTTTTGATATGTTCATTATCTTTTGGTCTAATTATGAAAGCCTTCTTTAATAGGTGGTTTGCCTCCGTATATTCTAAATCAAACCAACTAACTATCTTTTTCTTTTTGTTCTTATTCTTAGTTTGTAGACCCTGGGAAATCACTGCGGTTATTTTACAGAAAGCCCCAATGATATTTCATTTGTTGATTCCCCTTTTTACATAATTCTATATCCTTTTTACAATATATCAATAGTCTCTACAAAATCAGTCTGGTTTATCCCGGACCATCTGATCGAAATGCCGTTTTCTCCCTTAGTTTTTATGCTTGGTGTTAAGCACGGTCCTCCACGAGGAATATCATTTAATCTGACACTTAAGAATACTAGGTTATGTTCGCTTAGACAGCTTTTTTCAACTTCCATGTTTACCATCTGATTCTGATAGTGGGCAGAGATTAATATGTGCGCATACTAATTATGCACTTTTTAATTTGAACAAAATATGTTTGTCAGGAGAAATGCGATTTTGTAAGATTGCACCAAGGTTTCTCTAAATCATCATTTTAAAAAATCCATAGTCTTAGCCTTTAAGCAACAATTGGCACTCCAGGCATGATCCTCTTGGAATAACCAGCAGCAATGTTGCAGCAATGGTGTATCCCAGTGTACATGTAAGGTAAACTAAAGGGTCTAATGTGTGGAGTTCAGGCTGCAGTGGCAGAACCATGCAGTGTAAATTAGAGTCAGATGTATTAAGAAAGTGCTATTCAATCTATCTACATGCCCCTGTGCCCTTAACCTAAATCTGAGAAAGTTCAGTGTCAGAATATCAGAAACAGAAATATTCTGTGAACATAATATTGTGTCAAAAATATCGAGAACCAAAACATCGAGATAGTAAGTGCAAATAGGTAGGCATAGATGTACTATCCTTATAGCCAAATTCTATATATCATCAAGGAAAATATATGTGTACAACGTTGCTTATCTATAGAAACGTACCTTCAAAATATTTGTGTTCTGGATATTCTTGACACAATACTTTGTCCTATGATAGTCCTGTATCCATTATTCTATCTAAATGCCTCAGAAAATACACTGGCTGTGTATATTGATCCTTTTTAAAGTAATAAAACAAGGTTCTGGATACCCTACCTGCCCACAATGGAAATGCCCCGTCGTGGACCAGGGTCAGCGGACTCGATAATTCTCACCTCGGTGCCTACTCTAGTTAGAGACCACACGCGGCAACTCTGGGCATCAGCTTGCCTCATCTTCACAACGGCCCCCCCAGATCGCCGGGGATGCTTGGTCGCACATTAGAGATACCCATCTGGGACCATCTCTCAGGGTGAGCCAGGACGGGTTCCCCAGAGGTCGAAGCGTGGAGATACTCCTCCGGGAGTCGATTCCTAGCGCTATATAAACCCACAATTAAATTAAATTAAATTAAATTAATAACACACCGTTAAAAAAGCCCTCATTATGGAAGCTTCTAAATAAATTAAGTTGACTCTTATGGTCCACCCCATGATCAGCATTGTACTGAGAGCATAGTGCTGATACTAAGGGGCTTTACAAGTTTGGAGGCCTTGGACTGGCAATTTTTAAAGGGGTTACAATACTTAAAAAGAGAAAAGTTTGCTTAAGTAGAGCATACATTTTCCACATCTGTTTAGTGATACTATCCAACTTCTTAGATGCTTAACAGCTGCCTAATTTTAATTTATTAGCATTTTGGTATACAAATATACATATATGTTCACTTAAAAAAACACAAGATAAAACCATAACTTAGGTAAAAAAAAATGAGATTCACTGTAAAAATAACAGTTAATGCGACGTTATAATTACGTTTCGATATGAGACAAAAACTAATTTTGAAAACCCCAAAAATCATTGCAATATGCTAGGTATAATTTAGTGGACTAACTGTAACTTGCATTCCATCATCAGGTGCTGCTTAAGACCTCACATATTACATCACTCTTGACATGTTCATGACATCATTGATGACATCACTGATCATGTTTCAGAATGTATAATTAAAAATGACTTCCCACCTAAGGAAAATAATGTCCTATTTTTCATGAATAGTAACTATAAGTGATGTATGAAATTAACTAAAAATAATTCAGTTGTAAATTAATAAACATATGTTTACATTAATGTTTAAATGTATAAGCAGGTATTGACATATTTTATAATTCACTGATACATATGAACTATTTATTTATTTATTTATTTATAGGCTTATTACGCGCCGGCATCACACCCGAAGGTGTATCTCCGCGCGGTGCTGTGAAGTGGACTGATTTAAGAGACTCCTCCTAGAATAGTACAGTTTTTAAGCGCTTCCTGAAAGCTGGGTGACTGGGGCACTCTCTAAGGGAGAGGGGGAGGCTGTTCCATAGACGCGGACCCATGATGGAAAGGGCGCGGCCTCCCTGTCTGGTCTTATAATGCCTGGGAACCTGAAGCAACTGTTGGTTGGTGGACCTGAGGATGCGGGATGGACGGTGATAAACAAATTTGTCCGCCAGGTAATGGGGTCCCAGATTGTGTAGACTCTTGTGTATCACACAGCAGATCTTAAATTCTACCCGTTTCCGGATAGGAAGCCAGTGAAGGGCTTTGAGGAGGGGGAGGGATGGAGTTCTGGGGGGGAGTTGGTCACCAGCCGTGCTGCGGTGTTCTGCACCACCTGTAGTTTATTGAGCACTCCCTCGCTGGCCGCTAAGAGTAGGCCATTACAGTAGTCCAGGCGGCTCAAAACGAGGGCCTGGACCAGGGTCTTCCGGGTATCATCGGGTAGAAGGGGGAACACCTTCCGAAGGAGGCCAATAACGTGGAAGCAGGACCCCGCAGTGGTGCCGGCATGGTAAGAAAGGGTGAGGTCCTGGTCTAGACGAACCCCCAGGTTTTTTACCACCTGTTTAGGGAGCGGGGCATGTCCCAGGCTTGAAGGCCACCAGTCTGGGGTCCAAAGGATTTTCGCCTCCCCGAATAACATGACCTCAGACTTTCCCACGTTGCACTGTAGAAAATTCTTGGCCATCCAGCTGGCAATTGCAGTCATGCCGTTGGAGAAAGCTTGTCTTATCTCCGGGGTATAGGTTTTAAAAGTGAACAGCAGCTGCGTGTCGTCAGCGTAGGAGATTGGCATAAACCCAAAGGACCTAGTCATGTTGGCCAGAGAGGAGACATATACGTTAAACAACGTAGGGCTAAGACAGGAGCCCTGCGGGACTCCTCTGATGATGTTGGCCGAGGTGGAAGTAAAGGAGCCCATGTTCACCTTCTGGGTACGCTCTGAGAGAAAGCTGGTGAACCACGCCAGGGCAGATCTATCAATGCCTATCTCCTTTAATCTGGTAAGGAGAATGGCGTGGGATATGGTGTCGAATGCTGCGGACAAGTCCAACAGCACCAACACCACAGACAGACCTCTGTCCAAGGACAGGCGTATGGCATCCGTAACGGAGAGGAGGGCGGTCTCGGTACTATGCCTAGGCCTGAACCCGGACTGAGAATGGTCCAGGCTGCCAGTCTGCTCAATGAAGGCGGAGAGATGGTGATTGACGTGCTTCTCCGTCAGTTTGCCGATGAATGGCAGCAAGGAAATTGGCCGCAGATTGGTCATGTCCGACCAGGGGATGGCGGAGTTCTTCCTGATAGGCTTGACCGTGGCCTCCTTCCACACCTGGGGGACTAGTCCCTCAGACAGGGAGCAATTGATCACCGTTTGAATGCAGGGGCTAATAACACTCCCAATAAGGTGCATGACACGGGCAGGTACGGGGTCAACTGGGCTGCCTGACTTAATGGTCCCAATCAGGGAGTTGACCTGGTCTAAGGTGATCTCAGGGATGAGAGATAATGAGGCTGGGCCAGCGCAGGCTGTTCCAGACTGGAGACTGGAAGAGGGGACATTTTCATCCGCGGATGTGCTTGATTGGGAGATATTTTGGTAAATGGCATCAATTTTATCCGAGAAAAAACCGGCTGTTTCATCGCACAGTTTTTGGGTTAGCACCTCTGCACTGTCGCAAGCGACAGGTTTGGTGAATGTGCAAAGCACCTGGTACAGCATTTTGGGGTCGTTGCTAGCCCCAGAGAGTTGGGAGATAATGTGGGACTTGCGGGCAGCTCTGATGTTTTTATGATAGAGTCTCATTGCTGAGCTATACCTGTCTCTATCAATGGTGCTGCGCGAAAGTCTCCAAGATTTCTCCAACTTTCTGCAGGCTCTTTTCTCCGTGCGCAGTGCGTCTGAGTACCATAGTTCTTGTTTTCGGTCCGACCGCTGATTGCAGCGTCTTAGGGGGGCGATCAAGTTGACCGCCGTACTCAAGGCATTATTAAATTTGGACAAGGCCAAATTGGGGGAATCTGATGGGATAAAATCAGGAGGAATAAAGGCAGCACCGAAGGAGTTGGCGGATACCTTATGCCACTGCCTGCGCCATAACGGCAGGGGGACAGGTTTGGGGCGTTCCTCCAAGAGAGTAGGGAGGGAGAAGTTAATTATAAAGTGGTCGGTCCAATCCACCTGCGATGGGGGGTGACAAATCAGGGAATGAGAGTTCGATAAAATTAAATCGAGAGTGTGGCCGGCTTGGTGAGTCGGACCCTGGTTGCACTGTTTGAAGCCTAGGGCAGATAGGTCGGTCAACAGTTTGCAGGTTTCAGCGTTGTCGGATAGTTCGCTGTGGACATTGAAGTCCCCTAGGAGTACAAAATTAGTCCCTGATCTAATATGGGGGGCTAGTGTCTCCAGGAGGGTGGTCGAGGCCTCAGTGTAGGGGCCCGGAGGGCGGTACACCAATGCTCCCTTCCAGTAAAATGGGGGCGAGGAGCCGAATTTAAAAACCAGTATCTCAATGTCATCAGTACAACATTGGTCGAGAAGAGTGACAGTGAGAGTATCTTTATAGATTACTGCGACCCCACCGCCGGTTTTGACAGGGCGGTCAAGCCTAAGAATCTTATACCCCGAGGGAACTGCCAGGGTGATAGCAGGGACCAGGTGAGGTTTAAGCCAGGTCTCAGTACAGAAGCAGTAGTCGGGGCGGGTTGAGTGTATTAGGTCCCAAACCTCCGAATGGTGCTTCGGGAGAGATCTGACATTACATAGTATGCTATTACCCCTGGGGGACGAGGGGTTGGGGTCCACAGGGGTAGGAATGTCTGAGAGGGGGGGACCAGAGAGTGACTGAAAATGACATTGTTTGCAGGAGAACGGGCCCCCGGGACAAGGGCCGTCATCCTGACCACAGCCTTTAAGGGGAGGGTGCCACAGGTTGCGTAGGTCACTGGAAGAATACCTTAATCTATCCACAACTCTGGAGTTAGGGGCGGCAGAGGTAGGGGTCATGGCCCCTGGTCCCGTTCGGTCACGGACGGGCACAGACGGGCTCCTCTCTGGCTCGTCTCAGGCGCGTCTAAGGCGCACGTCTGCGCGCAACCGCTGCGCGCTTGAGCGACGAGAGGGCTTAAATGCCCTGCCTGAAGAGATCTGCTAGAGCGCTAACAGCGCGAGAGTGTGGGTGGGGTCACTGGCTCTTCCTGTCCCGCCCTCCGCTCAAGCGGCACTGGTTGCCGTGTCGGAACGGGGCGGGGCAGGGGAAGAATCGAGCACAGGCCCAGGAAGTCAGCGCAGTGTTGGCGGTGAGTGTGCAATCGTTTTTTAAAAAGTATCAATCACAATTTAAAATCACAAGTTAAAATATAGCTCAAAGCAGGAGCACAACAAACAGGTACCGGCTAGTGGGGAGCGCAGAGCGCTGTCACAGTCACAGCTGATAGTACAAGCGGGTCGGGGAGACTCTGCCACCGTCCCTCCCTTCCGCAAGCTGCCGCAGCTCCTCGCCGCCTTAAATGCCCTGCCTGAAGAGATCTGCTAGAGCGCTAACAGCGCGAGAGTGTGGGTGGGGTCACTGGCTCTTCCTGTCCCGCCCTCCGCTCAAGCGGCACTGGTTGCCGTGTCGGAACGGGGCGGGGCAGGGGAAGAATCGAGCACAGGCCCAGGAAGTCAGCGCAGTGTTGGCGGTGAGTGTGCAATCGTTTTTTAAAAAGTATCAATCACAATTTAAAATCACAAGTTAAAATATAGCTCAAAGCAGGAGCACAACAAACAGGTACCGGCTAGTGGGGAGCGCAGAGCGCTGTCACAGTCACAGCTGATAGTACAAGCGGGTCGGGGAGACTCTGCCACCGTCCCTCTCTTCCTTTTAACAATAAATTATTTCCTAAGGGTTTTTTTTTAAAGTCCCTACCTACATTATTTTCTATGGGAGGGTGTTCCAGTACCAGTGGTTGGCCATGCGTGGCGATAGACTTACTACTTTTTTTAGTAGTAACAAAAGATTTTGAGAATGTTTAGAAAATAGAAAAGGTACTCAGATGAGCCCTCAGGCTAAATCATATTGGTATTTCTTCATAAAAGGCCAGCAGTAACAGATGTGGCATCAGCATGGGCAATCTTAATGTGTTTCATGTTAAACTCATTAAGCGAAAAGATTGGCATTGAAAAAGGTCTGAAAGATTGTTATATCCAGGTGTGGAATGAGGAGAACAGTTTGAAAATAAAAAATCAGAAAGAAACTTGGAAAAGTATCAGTCATAAAGGATAGGAAAAAAAAAAAAGATAGGATTTAGGAAATGGTGTAGGTATTTGAATACAGCCCAACAATAGCATTTTATTGAAAGAATCTGGACCTCAAGCTAGTGAAGGGACTGGCCAGGTTTTCCCCCAAACCTTGCTATTGTAGGAAGAGCCTACCAATATCACAGGTGCAATTTCAAATGTTTTTTATTTAGCAGATTGCGTAGAACTCCTAAAACACCGTTTTTGACCATGACTCAAAAGAAAAATTGTGAAAACTGCTGTGAAATTAAGAAACATGTTATCTCATTGTAAAGTCAATTGTTTTGGTGTTTGCGGGTAAACACTGGGGAACTGGTAAATCTGTTTTGCTTTCTAGTTTCAAGTTAGAATTTGCACATACTCAAATGTCCATCTGACTCAAAGGCATCACACCCAGGGATGAAACCTAGGTGCTTAAGAGGCAGAGACAATGGTATGAGCCTTGCTTTTGTAAACTGAGAATCGCAGGTGAATCCCACTGGAAGTGTATGGGTAAAAACCTTAAGGATGTGACAATGATGACATCTAGGAAGCATGCAAATGTAGAAAGGAGTAGGCAACGTGTGTGCACTGGTAATAGTGATAGGTTGAATCCTCGCCTAAATACATGGCAGGAACACTAAGGCCAGATGTATCATAGTGTCACCCAAAGCAGTGCAGCAGCCAGAAATGCTGTGCAGCATTGCAGGACAGGTTAAGAGCAGGAGAGTGTCCTAGCCTGATGAAGTATGGCTCTCTTCTGCCCTCTCCCTAGCACCAGTGCAGAATTCTACTGCCTAGAGCTATGCATATACCTTTGCACACAGTACAAGGGGGTGTGCACGAGTCTAGCACAGGTTTTGTATTGGTAGGGTTCCTTTCCAGTACAAAATACTATGCTTAGACAACTTTTAAAATGTTTCCTACTCTGTATGTGTGCTGCACAGTGCAGCACACATGAAAAGTCTGAGAAGAAAGGAGAAATGAAAACATTCTAATTTTCATGCCTGGTTTCAAGTGGCGTTAATTGTTGCTGCAATATCCTGTCTACTACTGTTAGTAAATAGTGTTTTACATCATAAAACATGGGTGGTTGCATAGGAATGCAAGTAGTGCTTCGTGATGGTTTGTGTAACTTTCCAACTACTTCCAGCTCAAAGCAAGTTTGAGCCGGACGGCCCTTTACTGCCTGGCATGGCGGGGGTACCGCGGGGAATGGAAAGTCCGTCCGCCACTTTTCTGCCGGTAGGCAATCGTCCCCATTGCCTATTGGGCGGAAAAGGCCTATAACATGGTGGCAGTGCCTTGCAGGCACTGCTATCCATATTATGATGTGGCATTTTTAATGCCTTTCCATGGCGGAGAATCCGCCATGGAAAGGCATGCAGAGTTTTCTTTGGGGTCCTGTTGCGGTCCCCCAGGGGGGTGAGGGCGTGAGGGCCAGCACTTGGGGGGTACCCATGGTACCTCCCAACATTGGCATGCATAAGGTGGCAGGCACCGTGCGGTGCCTGTCACGTTGTTCATACCAATGCACAACCTACATATATTGCATTGTGGCGGGTGCTGCTTACAGCACCACCCTCTACAATATAATATATGTGGGATGCCACTGCCAACGTTGCAGTGGCATCCTAATTGGCGGTGCGGCACCACTGGCGGCCGGCCCCAGCACCGATAGAGTGGCAGGCGGAATGAAGTCCGCCCGCCATCCTAATAGACCCCTAATTCTCTGTACTGTAATAAACTATTTTCATCCAGAACAGGATACGAGCTGTGACACAATTGTTCATAACTTGAGGGAATATCAAATGTGACAGTTCTATACATACTGCAATAAAACTGTTCACAGAATAGTATCTGTGACAATTCAATGTACTGTAACAAACTAGTCATCCCCTTCCCAGGATACCCACTGTGACACTTTTACACATACTGCAGTAATCTGCTTACTCCCAACATGATATTAGCTGTAATACTTCTATTCGTAATATATGAAACCATTCTTACCCCTCACAGGATATCAGCTGTGACATCACATCCATACATATTGTAATTCACTTTTCTCAGGTTATCCTCTGTGACACACTGTAATAAAGTGATCTTACCCCTCACAGGAAACCAGTTGTGACAGTTCTATACATACTGTAATAATCTGTCCTTACCTTCACTTGATATTGGCTGTGGCTCTTCTGTACATACTGTAATAAACTGCTCTCTCTCTCTCACAGGAAGTTGAGACACTTTTATATATGATTTATTGAACTGTTCTTACCCCTTACAGGATATATTCTTTGGCTCCTCCTGTAATGTAAGGTCATGCAAGGTGACTCCAGAATGTACAGCCAATGCTCCACCAATGAGAATGTCCCCTTCTAAGGCATAGGATGGCTGTGTCCAGCCCCGTAGTCTACACCCAGGCTGCATGGACCACACACCGACAAAGAAGTTAGAGATGAATACTGTGAAGACACACAGCCCCATTTCAGCTAAACAGGCTCCCTTGAAGCTCAGCCGCGGTCCTTACTTTAATGGAAAATGTATTTGTACACCCATGATAGACATTGTCTACCCTATGACTTATTAGTTACATACTCCATCTCAGTCACCCACCAGAGCCAAAGAAGCCTGACATTAGTGCTGATATGTGGCTCCATAGGCTTCAGAACAATGCCACATTGCATGAAGCCAGGGTGTGTAGATTCTGTTATGTACTGGGACTATATTTCTAAAATGTCTGTATCAGTGGGAACAGTACTGTGGATCTTTTATAGTGTCAGAAAGTCCCTGGGGTGCAAGACATAAAAAGGAAAAGAAGCTACCTCACCAGTTGTTGCATAATAACTGTGTTTTAGATAATGAGTAATGCTAATAAGTAGGGGCAGCAGTTCTATGTTATTACTTTAAGCAGCATGTGTCAGTCTTAGATTAATTGAATGTGTTCAGCAAGGCAGTTTATTACTTTAAACAGCATGTGTTAGTCTTAAATGAATTCAAAATGTTCATTGACTAATGCAAATAACAAGCATTGATTGTGCACCTGAACTAACATGCATTGAACTTTACACCAAACATATGTTAGCTGCTTGATAGGTATCCAGCAGTGCAAGTGTCTTAATGCTACTAAATGTATATATATTAGAATTACTTCTAGTCACGGAGCAGAAATATTACTGGCATGATGCTCTCTAGCCATCCTTGCCAGGGGTCATTCCCGAACAGTCGCTAATATTTAGTCACTGGGAAAAGTTCTAGTCAAGGGTCTCTCCTTTCATGCACTTCTTCTGCTTGGAAGGCATCTCTTGTTTCCTTCTCTGGCACTTCACTTAACATTGTAGACTCTTGTATCTCCCTTTCATGCACTTTATCTGCTGGGAAGGCATCTATTGTTTCCTTCTCTAGCACTTCACTTAACATTGTAGACTCTTGTATCTCCCTTCCATACACTTTATCTGCTGGGAAGGCATTTATTGTTTCCTTCTCTGGCACTTCACTTAACATTGTAGACTCTTGTATCTCCCTTTCATGCACTTTATCTGCTGGGAAGGCATCTATTGTGTCCTTCTCTGGCACTTCACTTAACATTGTAGACTCTTGTATCTCCCTTTCATACACTTTATCTGCTGGGAAGGCATCTATTGTTTCCTTCTCTGGCACTTCACTTAACATTGTAGACTCTTGTATCTCCCTTTCATGCACTTTATCTGCTGGGAAGGCATCTATTGTTTCCTTCTCTGGCACTTCACTTAACATTGTAGACTCTTGTATCTCCCTTCCATACACTTTATCTGCTGGGAAGGCATCTATTGTTTCCTTCTCTGGCACTTCACTTAACATTGTAGACTCTTGTATCTCCCTTTCATGCACTTTATCTGCTGGGAAGGCATCTATTGTGTCCTTCTCTGGCACTTCACTTAACATTGTAGACTCTTGTATCTCCCTTTCATACACTTTATCTGCTGGGAAGGCATCTATTGTTTCCTTCTCTGGCACTTCACTTAACATTGTAGACTCTTGTATCTCCCTTTCATGCACTTTATCTGCTGGGAAGGCATCTATTGTGTCCTTCTCTGGCACTTCACTTAACATTGTAGACTCTTGTATCTCCCTTTCATACACTGTATCTGCTGGGAAGGCATCTATTGTTTCCTTCTCTGGCACTTCACTTAACATTGTAGACTCTTGTATCTCCCTTTCATACACTTTATCTGCTGGGAAGGCATCTATTGTTTCCTTCTCTGGCACTTCACTTAACATTGTAGACTCTTGTATCTCCCTTTCATGCACTTTATCTGCTGGGAAGGCATCTATTGTTTCCTTCTCTGGCACTTCACTTAACATTGTAGACTCTTGTATCTCCCTTCCATACACTTTATCTGCTGGGAAGGCATCTATTGTTTCCTTCTCTGGCACTTCACTTAACATTGTAGACTCTTGTATCTCCCTTTCATGCACTTTATCTGCTGGGAAGGCATCTATTGTGTCCTTCTCTGGCACTTCACTTAACATTGTAGACTCTTGTATCTCCCTTTCATACACTTTATCTGCTGGGAAGGCATCTATTGTTTCCTTCTCTGGCACTTCACTTAACATTGTAGACTCTTGTATCTCCCTTTCATGCACTTTATCTGCTGGGAAGGCATCTATTGTGTCCTTCTCTGGCACTTCACTTAACATTGTAGACTCTTGTATCTCCCTTTCATACACTGTATCTGCTGGGAAGGCATCTATTGTTTCCTTCTCTGGCACTTCACTTAACATTGTAGACTCTTGTATCTCCCTTTCATGCACTTTATCTGCTGGGAAGGCATCTATTGTTTCCTTCTCTGGCACTTCACTTAACATTGTAGACTCTTGTATCTCCCTTCCATACACTTTATCTGCTGGGAAGGCATCTATTGTTTCCTTCTCTGGCACTTCACTTAACATTGTAGACTCTTGTATCTCCCTTTCATGCACTTTATCTGCTGGGAAGGCATCTATTGTGTCCTTCTCTGGCACTTCACTTAACATTGTAGACTCTTGTATCTCCCTTTCATACACTTTATCTGCTGGGAAGGCATCTATTGTTTCCTTCTCTGGCACTTCACTTAACATTGTAGACTCTTGTATCTCCCTTTCATGCACTTTATCTGCTGGGAAGGCATCTATTGTGTCCTTCTCTGGCACTTCACTTAACATTGTAGACTCTTGTATCTCCCTTTCATACACTGTATCTGCTGGGAAGGCATCTATTGTTTCCTTCTCTGGCACTTCACTTAACATTGTAGACTCTTGTATCTCCCTTTCATACACTTTATCTGCTGGGAAGGCATCTATTGTTTCCTTCTCTGGCACTTCACTTAACATTGTAGACTCTTGTATCTCCCTTTCATGCACTTTATCTGCTGGGAAGGCATCTATTGTTTCCTTCTCTGGCACTTCACTTAACATTGTAGACTCTTGTATCTCCCTTCCATACACTTTATCTGCTGGGAAGGCATCTATTGTTTCCTTCTCTGGCACTTCACTTAACATTGTAGACTCTTGTATCTCCCTTTCATGCACTTTATCTGCTGGGAAGGCATCTATTGTGTCCTTCTCTGGCACTTCACTTAACATTGTAGACTCTTGTATCTCCCTTTCATACACTTTATCTGCTGGGAAGGCATCTATTGTTTCCTTCTCTGGCACTTCACTTAACATTGTAGACTCTTGTATCTCCCTTTCATGCACTTTATCTGCTGGGAAGGCATCTATTGTGTCCTTCTCTGGCACTTCACTTAACATTGTAGACTCTTGTATCTCCCTTTCATACACTGTATCTGCTGGGAAGGCATCTATTGTTTCCTTCTCTGGCACTTCACTTAACATTGTAGACTCTTGTATCTCCCTTTCATGCACTTTATCTGCTGGGAAGGCATCTATTGTTTCTCCTTGTGGTACTTGACTTCAGTTTGTTCTGTCGGTGTTTCCCTACAAGCAAAACGAACTATTGATGGACAGAATGCTGAACAATGCAAACATTCACCCCCAGTCACAATGATCTGGGGTTAGTCAATCATTATTTTTCTCAGTATGGCACCCCAGTTTGGACCCAGCCATATGCACATCATTCTCTTGGGAACAGTCCAGCCGGAACTGACTACCCAGGTCCCCTCTGGGCCCTAAACAAGCATCCTGGGACCATTTTCGGGGCATCAACTCATATCAGCCAGGCTAGCTTAAATTCAGTGGTCTAGAACTTTACTTCTTTTGATGTGCTTCATCTGCTGAGAAGGAAACTTGGTTTCCTTCTTGTGGCACTTCTCTTTAGATTGTACTATCTGTGTTTCCCTGTCATGAACTTCTTCTGCTGGGAAGGAGTCTCATTTATGTGCTGTGCACTTCAATTTGTCTCCTGTTTCTCTCCTTTATGAGCTTTACCTGATGAGAAAGAGTTTTTGTTTCCTTCCTGTGGCACTTCACACCAAGTGACCACATGTAGGCTCTCTCACACTGACTTTAAATATTATTTACTTAGGCCTTTGGAAATCAGCAATGGGTCCAAAGCTTCATGGTCACAAATTTTGCAAATCTGAAAAAGCTCAAGCCTGTGTCGACAGCTCAAAGAGCAGTGCACCAGCTTCTGGCTAAGCAAATGTCCTGTTATAAGTACCCCCTGATGAGTGTTTAAGTGAATTATGGGGATGAGCACTTAAGTGTTAATGAGTGGTGTTGATTCTACAGTACTCCAAAACCCACGCATTCTGGCTTACTTTCTTTATTACGAACTCCTCGGATGAAACGTTCATGTACTGGGGTCCTTCCTTAGAGGATGTAGATCATGTCCTATATTATAAGAACCTCTCCTTATAAATGTGAGTCTTTCAACATCATATGGTCTCTTGAAAAACCCTTAAGGCTTGTTCTGCTGAATTGTGTACTGAGAAGATAGTTTTATCTGCATCCTGATTGGGTCTCGCTGTTCCTTGTTCTCAGTTTAGTTTTATGTCATACTCATTGCCAAGAATCCTCTAGAGATTAAATCAATCAAATTGAACACACGCATTCACCTCTTTGCTGATTCTAGTTTTTTTATGTCTTCATCCAATAATTTATATTCTGATTGAAAGATTCTTATCAACAGATTGTAAACATTACCATCTACATCTAATAAACTCTAAATGACTTCCATATAGGCAGCACCTGTCTTCTACAACACAAAACATTGCAGAGATTTAGCAAGTGACATGTCCTTATCCTGCACATCTATACCACATACCTTACACTCAGTAAACCAGCAATGGATGACGGACTGATAGTGTGTTGAAAGTTATATACTATACTACAAGAATGTGTCATCCTTCCTATGACAACAAGCACTGGCAAAGCAAATAGGTTGTGCCTTTAATGTGCAAATGCAGGCTGATTGACTTTTTTTGCTTTGACCTGCTGTATGGCTTAAACCATTCCAAGATGCCAGACCTTGTGTGAACATGCATACAGACATACGGTGGTCATCATGGAATTTTATTGTCAAAGTATACCAAAAAGTACTTCCGAGATGGTTGCTGTGCATAAGCAGGCATGCACGGACCCTGACAACTATCTTGCAATAGTTTTAGTTATAGTTTAGTAAAAAGCATGCAAGATGGTTCTTAATAGTCAACACACATGCGGACACATAATCAGGTGACCATCTTGGGATGTCGTTTGTCAAATTATACCACAAATAATTTCAGGATAACCACCAATGCATATACATGTACGTGTATGCATGCTTATACAAGGTGGCCATCTTGAAATCATTTTGTTTTAATTTTTAGGTTTTTCCTGCACAGCGTTTGCCAGTGCTTGTGAAATCTATAGTAATCAATATAAATCTTAAAAAACACTTACTTTCAGCCCTTAATTTTCATTTATTTGTGTGCTTGTCACTTACTGTACTTCCATTTCTATTGGTTGTAACATTCTATTTCCTGTTGTTCTTCATTTATTTTTCTTATCCGTGGAGCTTGGCCCAAGTACTCCTTGTCATCCACTTTTGTCAAACGTCTTTGTTATTTGTGATGCTCAACCCCTCCTTCCCTGGACCTCTTACAAAAGCGCAGAACCTTCACCTCCCACGCCACTCTTCCCACAGATTCTTATCATCTTGGATGCTTGTTTTAATTATTTGTTATCGAGCACCTAATGCTAGTGCATGCGTAAGCTATCTTCTCTTCACCGCTGCGCTTTTCCCACATTGTTCCTTCCTGACCACAAATAACATTTTGATGTATGGCATGACTGAGCTCCTGATGCAGTGGCTTAACTACTTGCCAAGCTATGAAGAGTGGGGCAGTCATAAAGTGCATCGAGTTGCTCCTGCAAATTGTGTTATTTAGCCAAATTAGATTGTAGTGACAGGGTCCGCTACAGATCTGCCTGTGAGCATGCACACATCTCAAATTGCTGCTCAGAGCACTTTGTTCTGGTACTCATGCTGTATATGGGCTGCCGGCTCTGAGCAGTTAGCGGGCAAAGTGTGAATTATTAGGTCCACTGGTACCTTGAGGAAACGTGCCACACAGAGTAGGTGGAACCATTCCTTCTCAGTGTTTTGTGCTCAGTCAAGCATAGCACCTGGCAGTCAATTTGTTCACACTTCCCGGATGTTTTTTGTGATTCTTCTTCTATACTAATATAATAAAGAGAGAGCCCAAACCTTTGAGGCGGGTAATCTCAGTAACCACAGCACCAATCACAACACCCAATACAGCGTTGGAAAGGGCAGTTGCAGCAGAAGGACATAGACTATGCAGACGCCCACAATATACATTTAAAAGGTAAAAGAACCGTGCCAGCAAAGTAGTCCCTTGTGGGCGTGTCTGCGTTGTGCTGTGGGTGTGTGCTGGGGCGTGACAAACGCTGGGGGTGTGTGGTAAGTTCCGCCCTTCATGCCATGTCTCATATCGTGTGCTGTGGGCGTGTGCTGGGGGCGTGGGCGTGTGCGGGCGCGGGATTACGGGGAAAAAAAACGAGCGTTGTGCCCAATATTTCATTGTTTATTCTTCCCAGGTTCTGTACATTCCAGCTCCGGGTGTCCACCCTGCTCCCTTTAAATACCCCTGCACCCCATAATCATAACCCACCCACCCCAACACCCTTAAACACTAATGTGAGAAGTTGGCCTGATATATGTTGTTCACTAGTTCTAGTGACCACCTTGTATCAGTCCAAACAACCCTTATGGTGATTGCTTGTAAGTCAAGCTTATAGACCAGCTATCCTAATGGTAGCATGGACAAAGCAGTCTTAGGCTAAACTCTTTTGGCATGTGAAGCCAGCTGTTTTACCACAATATAACCCCTTGAATACCAGATGAAAGGACACCACACAGGTTGTTATGAAAATAAACAATATATTTATTAATAACAAACACCTCTGAACTCTTTATGAGGTCAGAGGGCTAAGCACATGACAATCTCTTAGGAAAAATACGATAAGTTGCACAAAATTACAATGGTGCCCTAGGGGCACGGTAAACCATATACTAAGTAAATGGAATGTGAAAGTCGATAGAAGAAATAGAGCTGTCCAGAGGCTGTGGGACCGCTGGGACTACGCTATCCTAACCTTAGGTAAGTAATAGGAGGCCCACGGGACGCGGGTGCAGAGTGTGAACTCACACGCGGGATGCGTAACAACGTCTATGGACAGTACAGTTCAAGAAAAAGGTGAGTACTGACAATCCTGACTAGTTAGGACTAAAACGACTTTCAATCTGGACAATAGGAGAATCAAGCTACCCTTGAGTACCGAAATGCTCTCGTTACCTCACCCATGGGCTGCAGGTGCATAGGTGCGAAGTCGTGTCGGGTTTCTGCATTGAAGTCAATGGAGCCTGAAAGAAAAGATGCTGCAGGCGACCAGGAGGAAGATGTGTGATCCAAGGGTGGATCAGGAAAGCTGAAGACCTGAAAGCAGAGGGGACAATGTTCAAAGTCACTAGCCAGTGACTGGAGTGGAATCAGGAAGGAACGAGATGTCGTTGTCGCGATCAGGTGAAGATTAGACGCTGGACTCTACAGCCACGTGGACCAGGAGGTGTCTTCGATGACCAGGATGGAGGCACGAGCTGTCCCACGCAGGCTCTCGCTGTCAGCGATGTCTGTTCCGGATTGGGCGTTAACAGGCCTTGGCAAAGCCAACCCACGGGGTGAGTGGAGAAAGCGTCTGGTGCGGACTAGGAGAGTCCGGGGTGCTCCTCTTTTGGAAGGGAGCAAGGCCCAGTCTGGAGCAACCAGACCAGCAGTGAATATTTCAAGGATCGTCGTCTAGGAGTTTACTAGCCAGCAGGCAAGTGACCAGACAACGCGTTGAGCAGCAAACAAGCAGAAGGGCCCCGCTCAGATCTCGTGGATGCTGGAGGGCTGATCTTCGGTGCAGGGTCTGCTCGGGCCTGGGGCTTCTCAATCCCCAAAGCATTTGGTCGAGTTTACCTCGGGAGTCGTGCTGAAAGCGAAGTGCAGGTTCTTTCAAGATGGCCGGTCCCTCGTGTCTCGTCGCACCCACGGATCTGAGCTGTGCTGCAGATGTAGGTTGAGGTCGGAGAGGTCTGGGAATCCGGGTCTCGTCGGGCTCTGAAGTCTGGATCCTCAAGGGAAGACGACAAAGTGAAGCCGCTGGACGCTTGATGGTGCCTGCAGTTGCAGGGTAGACACTCCTTGCCCACAAGGGAGATTCTTCAGTCTTCTGGGGAGCAGAACGTCGAAGTCCAGAGTTTCTTCTTGTAAAGTTGTTCAGGGTAATCTAATTTGGAATGGGACAAGCTCCTACCTTTATTCTCCTAAAGGGGGCTGCACTACTGACTAGGTCCCTCCCCTGGGTGGGACCAGGAAGGGGGGTGGTTACACCCCCTATCCTTTGTCCGGTTTTCGCGCCAGAGCTGGGGCAGGGATGCCCCAGCAACTGGTTTGAACCGGTGTATGCACAGGGCACCTTGTGTGCCCCGGGCATGTCTCATTCCCTTCAGGCCTGTCCTACCCAATACACAAAATCCTGTCTGGGGTGGTGCTAGCACCTCCCAAGGCAGGAAACCCTTTGTCCAAGCCTCCCTCGCTGGAAGGACTCCCACCAGCAGGAGGTCAGACTTGTGTCTGTGGTGGCAGCATCCATTTTGTGATGCCAAGGCTCGAGTTAACTTTAACCGGGGTTCACAGTTACATACATGTCGTGTCCCTCTAGAAGGGTGGAATGCTACCCCATCGCCAGAATTGGCGAGGGGGTAGTATTCCAATTCGTATGACACCTTACTCGACATGTTTTGATAATGCTATACCAAAGTTAGCATTCAACCGCGAGGATGATAATGCACTTAAGAGTATATGGTATAGCGTTATCATGGAACAGCTATTAGGACTTGGTTCCGCAAGCTGCAGACGGGCTCAGCTCCTGCCAGAGCACCATCTCACATAATTCCAAGCACTCTGCCTTCAGGATTGATAAGGCCTGCCATAGGAGTGACTGATAGGAATATATGTGTCCATTTTGGGGTTAGATATAGGTATACTATATCTACAGCAAAGGGTGATTACACCACCTTGCCCCAGCTGTCTCAGCAGCCAGTTGTGTCAGTTTTTGGATGGCCAGCCAGGGGTGCCATAATACATGCTGCAGCCCCTGGTAGGCCCTGGGTGCACCCATGCCCTGGGTACCTAAGGTACACTGTACAGGGGCTGATAAGGTGACTCAGTATCCAATTAGATATGTACCTAGGGTACATGGAGTCCATTTTACAGAGAGAGCAGGAAGCCTGTGGTCCTGAATAGCAGGATCCCAGGCCAACTAAGTAAAAAACCAGCAAAACACTAGGCAAAAAGTTGGGGGTAACCATAGTCAGATATCCACCTTCCTACATAACCCCCCCCCCTCCAAACGAAAGGAGATAAGGCTATCCTTGACCAGGTAAGCCTATATTGCCTAAGTGGCCATATAAGGAAGTACCAGCACTGGCATGGTTACCCCCTATCTCATGGTCCACTAAGCAATCCCTCACCCTATGGGTATCTGAGGGTCTCCACCATAGGGAATCCCTACCTCTGGTGTGTTTTGGCAAATTAAAAGGCTGGTGCTGAGATGGAGTACTGAAGTGAGGCTCCACTAATGTTGGGCTCAGCTTCCTCCAATCATCATCCACCATATAGGCCTTTCTTTCCACGACTGAGTTGTGTTGAGCTCTCAGGGTCAACCTCTGGCTACCTAAAGCTGGAGGCTGGGTCCCTCTCTTTGGCTTACTGGAGGGACAGGTCAGGTCTGGGGCCCTTAGGTCCCAAGTTTGGCTGTGCCCAACAGAGTCCATCTGGGGGAGGTCCCTAACTAAGTTTAAGGGGGATCCCTCAGGAGTTTCTAACTTTTCACCTTGCTAGGGCTGCTAGCTTTGGTGTCCCTAATCTGCTGATGGGGTTGTTCTATTGGACAGGGGGCCCTTTGGGGCTCACTGGCCTCCTTGACCTCTGTAGCCCTGGGCTGACTGAGGCAGGGTAGAGAGGGGCAGGTTACCTGCTCCAGACTGGGTCCCACCTTGGAAGGGTCCACTGACATCAGGGGCTCTGCCAGGCTAGGCCTGACTACCTCTGGGGCAGTTCCTTCACAAGGGGTAAGATCAGTTCCCTGAGGAGGCTGATCCTTTCCTAATGTCTGGTGGGAGGGAGATTTCTCTTCCTCCTCAATTCTCTCTGTTTGTATGGAGTGATCCATAGTTTCAGGCTTCACAACACAGGAATCAGTCTGAGTTTGGGCTGTGGCCATCACAGCCCCACCAACCTTTTCAGGAAGGGACTCAGTTTGGGTATGGGCTGTTACCATCACAGCCCTGCTAACCTTTTCAGGGAAGGAATCTGTTTGAGATTGGGCTGAGCCTGGCACAGCCCTCCTAACCTGTTCAGGAAGATTTACCATTTTAGAATGGGTTTCTTGCTCTACCTCAGCCCAGGCTGAGATCTCTAAATCATTCCCCAGTAGGCAATCTACAGGCAAGTTTGATGACACTGCCACTCTCTTGGGGCAAGTGACACCTCCCCAGCTGAGATTTACCACTGCCATGGGATGATTTTTCTGCACTCCATCAATGTTTGTCACCTGGTATGTGGCACCAGGTATAAGTTGCCTTGAGGGGACTAGGGGCCCGATGTAGGTAAAACGCATTTACCGATTTTAAAATACCGATCCGTACCGAATCGGTATTTCAAAATCGGAAAATGATATGTAGAAAAAATTATTCGGAAAAATACTGAATCGGTAGCAATCGGTATCGTGAGTCGATACGTACCGATTCGCCAAGTACCGATTCGGTATAGCCCGGATCGGACACGTCCGATTCGGTAAATAAAAATGCGGATCTTACCGATTCGGTAAACGCCGAATCGGAAATAAAAATACGCCCCATGGGCCGAAAGGCCAATAGGAACGCATAATACATACCGATTCGGTATTTACCGAACATATTCGGTATATTCCGAATCGGAAAATACCGAATCGGAGAATGCCGATTCGTCGAGCAGGTTGACTGACACTGAAGACATCAGCCAATGAGCTGGAAGCACCCTCCCCCACAGGGAGTGGCAACCCAGGCAGGTGCAACTCATCAGAACTTTCTGGAAAGCTGCCTGAGCTGAGCAAACACAGTGAGCAGCAGTGTTAGCAGGATCCCTGTGAGACATGGCAACCAGCACTGAGAGCCAGAAGGCAGAGCGCAAGAGGAAGACAAAATTTAGCACCATGGAGCTGCAAACCTTGGTGGAGGAGGTGGTGAGGGTGCACAGGCAGCTTTATGGAAGGCTGTCCCTCACTGTTCCGGAGAGCACCAAGAGGAAGCTCTGGATAGACATCGGGGAAAAAGTCAACGCTGTTGGTGTCACCCACAGGAGCCAAGACGACCTCAAGAAGAGGTTTTACGATATCCGTGGCGTGACAAAGAGAAAACTGGCTGACCTGCACAAGCAGGCTGGACTTACTGGAGGAGGCACAAACCGGGCGCCACCCCTCACTCAGCTGGAGGAACTAGTGGCGACCACTATTGAGAGGGCGAGTGTCGTGGGAATTGGGGACCTGGATAGCTCATCCCGAGCTACAGCTACAGGTAAGAAGCATGCGCAACTTGACACACCATACCAGACACCTCCCCTATAGACCCATTGCACAGCCAAACCCCAGGCCAGTACTGCTAGCAACAGACATGAGCAATGCATCTTGCTAAATGTAGTCAGCAAAAGTACCCAATAATGCCACTGCAGAAGCATAAGAAAAATAACAGTAATACTGCATCGACGTTTTTGTAATGAGATGTGCAATGCTTTAATAGTAGTGACTGGAACACATTAGCACTCAGTTGACAAATGCTTCTTTATACCTAGGGGCACCATCAGGCGGGGGAGCAGCACCAGCTCCAGCACCAGCTCCAGCACCAACAGCCAGTGCGGTGGCGGTGGCAAGCACCAGTGCAGCAGCACAGGAGGAGGACAACACCAGTGCCCTGGGCAATGAGGAAGACACTGGACATTCCCTCACACATCCACACTCCCCACGACTGTCTCTGTCTCAGTCGCCCACATTGCAATTCTCCCCGGAGATCACACCACCACACAGCCACCCTGCACCTGCAACATCCCCTGCCAGGAGGAGAATTGTTGCTCCATTAGTCATCATGGAGGGCGCGGCGGGTCAGGCTCCTGCACAAGACCCTGTGACACCAGCGTCACCCCAGCACACACAGCAGGGCAGCAGAAATCCACGGAGGCCACGTGCAACCAGCAGTCCAATACAGGCACAGGGAGGCAGCGTCTTCGCAGGGCTGGAGACCAGTATGGTGACGATTCAGAGAATGCAGGCAAAATCCATCCTGGCCTGCCATCACCAGTTGCGCCTGCACAACCTGCAGATGGGGGAAATGGCACAGGGCTTCAAGACTTTTGTAGATAGCAACAAGGAGATAGCAACATCTATTGGCCGAATGACCACTGCCATCACCCAGCTCTGCAACAGGATGGATGACCATGAGCAATGTCGTCGCAGGGATGCACGTATACAAAATCGGTCACTCAACCGCCTTGCAGCTGCGACCGCCCAGCTATGCCAACGTGGGGCAAACATGGAGGCCAGCCTCACACAGAACATGTCAGAGGTCACTAGGGGCATGGGCCGTATTCCCACCGCCATGTAGACACTACTGATCTCCAACACTGTTGTGAATCCCGTCCTGGGCGAGGCTGGGGACAGCAGCAGCCGCAGCAGCCCGGCCAGCGCAGTGTCAGAGCCGCGCCGGAGCAGCAGGCGCTCAGCTGAGGCTGCTGGGCATACAGAAGGGGGTGAGGCTCATCCTAGTGGGGCTGCTAAGCGCAGCAAAAAATAAGACTGGCAGTGAGGGTGAGGCAACCCGGACAATGGACAGTTCACCACTTCTTATTTACCTTTTCTTTTGTTGCACATCAGTGCAGTAACGTTGATGCAACATTATTAAATTTCATTTCTGAAAACATACATTGACCTGTTTGTGCATCTGTACTCACTCAGAAATAGTTGTCTGTTATCTCCTGACGCCTGTATCTGCCGTCAGTTGGTGCAGGGACTCCAGCAGGTTGTGGTAGTGGCACAGCATTGTCATCATCAGGGTCCTCGTAGTCGGATAACTCAACCTCAGTGCCTTTCCTGACTGCAAGGTTGTGCAACATTGCACAGACAGCAATAATCTTGCAGCAGGTGATGGGGGTATGTTGCCTTGCACCTCCGCTCTTGTGCAGACATCTGAACCTGCTCTTCCAGATGCCAAAGGTCCTTTCCACTACATTCCTCGTGCTTTTGTGGGCACGGTTGTACCTCCTTTGGCTTGGTGTTGAGGGGTTGAGGTAGGGGGTGAGAATGAACGAGCGTAGGGCATATGCACTGTCGCCTACAAGGAAAAGGGGTAACATTACTCACATGCATACATGTACTTCACACTGCAAATTTGGTTATGGGGGTCAAACACTGTGTCTTACCTAGGAGGTATCCTTCACCAAAATCCGCTGCCATCAGCCGTGCATAAATTCCGCTACTCTGGAAGATATAGGAGTCGTGGGTACTCCCCGGAAACTTTGCAACCAGGTCAGTGATGACACACTTAGCATTGCATATCACCTGCACATTTATGGTGTGCCATGACTTCCGATTGCGGTATACGTATTCCGTGTCAGCAGGGGGGCAAATCGGAATGTGTGTGCCATCTATGCAGCCAATGATGTGGGGGAATCTTGCCATCTGATAGAATTCAGCTTTTGTCTGTGCCAGTTCTGCATGGGTGGAAGGGAAGGAAATGTAGTGGTCCATCCTCTGAATCATGGCATCAAGGAACTTGTGGAAGAACCTTGACAGGCTGCTCTGGGTCACCCCTCCTGCCACAGCAACTACACTTTGATAGCTGCCAGACGCCAGCAGGTGTAGGCAGCATAGCACCTGCACCTGCACAGGGATTGCGTGTGCCCTTGGGGTGGGGTGCTGCAACAGGGGTTGGAGGTCCCTAATGAGGTCTCTGATGGTCTCTGCCTCCAGCCTGTACCTCTGTAGGATCTCTGGATCTGTCAGCATGCACAGGGTGATCCGCTGTCTATACACCTGCTCCTGTCTCATCCATTCCCTCTCTCCTTCCTGCTGTAGCCGTAGCCGTCTTGCTATGACATAGAAAGCTGCCATGTTGCAAGTAGAACTGCATTTTGGGTCCTTTTTTATAGGTTGCACCTGGTTACCACCTGATTCCAATCCATGGTAATTTCCGACTCTGAAATACCGAATTTGAAGCAAATTCGGTATTTCAGTGCTTACCTACATCTCATTCTTCAGCTTTTCGAAACGAATCGGATTATCACCGATTCGGTATTTATACCGAATCGGCAATTTTACCGAATCGGAAAGTCACCGAGTCGGTAGAATCCCGAATCGGAAAAAAGAAGGAATCTGAAAATTCTCCGATTAGGTATTCTACCGAATCGGAGAATTTTCAGATTTCTACTTTTTTCCGATTCGGGATTCTACCGACTCGGTGACTTTCCGATTCGGTAAAATCGCCGATTTCGCCGGATTTCGGCCTCCTACAGCCCGTTGTCTCTATTCCGATCGGTAACGGCCGAAAATACCGATTTTCGGCCGTTACCGACCGACCTACATCGGGGCCTAGATTCTCAGTCACCATGGTGATGCTAGCCCCTGTGTCTCTATAGGCCTCAACTTTCAGACCATTGATGAGGGGCTCCTGTCTGTATTTGCCCAAAGTGTTGGGACAATCGTGAAGTTGGCAAACCCCATGCCATTCTCACAGACAAGAGTATCTGAGTTAGGGGACCTGGTTAGGCCAGAGTCCCCAGGAACTCCCAAAGTAAAACCACCCAAATTCTTGGGGGCACTCCCACCACCTGGGGGATTACTACTAGTAGTAACAGGAGGCTTGGGAATGTTACTTGGGGGTAAGTTCTCCTTATTGTGGTTCTTTGGGCAACTGCTGTCAGTTTTCCAATGACCTACCTGTTTGCAGGCATGGCAATAAGGTTTCCTCTGGGTAGAGGAAGTGTATTGGGACCCACCCCCATTCTTGGAGTTTTGGGGCCCTGGGGAAACTTCTCCATAGATGTATCCCCACCTTTCTCTTGAGGCTTGGTAGTCTCTTTCTTTTGGTCACCACCCTGATTCGTAGGCCTAATCCTGGTTCTGACCCATTTGTCTGCCCTCTTACCCAATTCTTGTGGAGAGGTCAGATCAGAGTCCACCAGGTGCTGGTGCAAAAGCTGGTTTTGACAGTTATTTAAGATTTGCTCTCTCATTATGAGATTGTACAATCCTGTGTAATTAGTAACTTTACTACCCAGTAACCAGCCTTCCAAAGCCTTAGTGGCACAATCAACAAAGTCAGTTCAATCTTGAACCTGAGTTTTCTGGGTGTCTCTGAACATCAACCTGTACTGTTCAGTTGTTAAGCCAAACCCATCAATCAGTGCAGTTTTCAAAACTTGGTAATCATTAGCATCCTCATCTCTAACAGTGAGGAGCTTATCTCTACCTTTACCTTCAAAGGAGAGCCACAATATAGCTGCCCACTGACTCTGGGGTACCTGCTGTACTTTGCAGGCTCTCACCAAAGCAGTTATCCACTTGTGGATATCATCTCCTGTCTTATAGGAGGGCACTATTTTACTCAGGTGTCTATTATCAAAACTCCTGTCTTTATCCTTAGCGATATTTCTGCCACCAGTGGGTGCTAACCCACTCAACTGTTGCTCTCTAGCAAAGGCAAGCTTCTCTTTGGCAAGGGCAAGTTCTTCCCTTTGGATCCTCAGATTAACTTCCTTCATCTTTGCTTCATGCTCTCTCCTCTGAGGGGAAGTCATTCTCCTCTGAGCAGATGCATGAGAGTGCACGGATCTATTGGAGTCCCTAGAAGGAGATCTATCTCTCCTGACCGCAAAGTTAGGCCTGCTAAGGGTCAGCACTGGGGGTCCCCCAGTTCCTTCCCTATGCAGGTCTAAGTTGGCCCTTGTAAGTCTGCTGACTAAAGGTTGCCCATTGTCTGCCTCATCCTCAGATACATCCCCTTCTTCCCTATCTTCATTCTCTGTTTCAGGGAGGTTGGAGTCTGGATCACCAGGAGTACCTTCTAAGGGGGGCATGCTCCCATCTGGATTAGATGGGCCTGGGTTAGAGGCCTTTCTAGCATCATGTGTCTCTAAGAGACCTAACAGAAAAGGAGTGGTAGGGTTGGAACCCTGTTTCAATTTCCTGGAGGTACACAATTGTCTCATCTCCTGGAAACTGAGAGCTGCATATCTGGAAAGGACCTGTGCAGGGTCACTAACCACTAGGGGAGTCTCTGAAGTCTCTCCATGGGTAGACATGCTTTCTAGTGAGGTGTAAGTGATGCACCTACCTACACTAAGGGTTTTCCTACTGATCCCTTGCTAAGATTTGTAGTCAGGGTGTGCTACGCCCTTTCTACTACAACAGCTGGTTCAGTAGAACTCAGAGTATTTCTAAGCTTGTTATATGTACCTATGGTACCTTATGTGATCTTTCAAATAATATTTCAAGATTATATGTGGTAAACACAACAGCAAGCTCAAATCCCACCGCTGCCACCAATGTGAGAAGTTGGCCTGATATATGATGTTCACTAGTTCTAGTGACCACCTTGTATCAGTCCAAACAACCCTTATGGTGATTGGTTGTAAGTCAACCTTATAGACCAGCTATCCTAATGGTAGCATGGACAAAGCAGTCTTAGGCTAAACTCTTTTGGCATGTCAAGCCAGCTGTTTTACCACAATATAACCCCTTGAATATCAGATGAAAGGACACCACACAGGTTGTTATGAAAATAAACAATATAGTTATTAATAACAAACACCTCTGAACTCTTTATGAGGTCAGAGGGCTAAGCACATGACAATCTCTTAGGAAAAATACGATAAGTTGCACAAAATTACAATGGTGCCCAAGGGGCACGGTAAACCATATACTAAGTAAATGGAATGTGAAAGTTGATAGAAGAAATGGAGCTGTCCAGAGGCTGTGGGACCGCTGGGACTACGCTATCCTAACATTAGGTAAGTAATAGGAGGCCCACGGGATGCAGGTGCAGAGTTTGAACTCACACGCGAGATGCGTAACAACGTCTGTGGACAGGAGAACTGGGGTTTTTTAGAAGTCCAGGGAAATGCTGGGCGCACAGCACACGTTAGTGTAGGATGTGGTTAGGTCTGGGTGCAAGTAGGTGAAGGGAAAAGGCCCTAAACCCCTCTAAGGGTGTGCAAAGCACACGCTAAACAATACAAGAACAAAAACCAAATGCACACCAAAATACAGTACAGAGAGAGATTTCTCAATGGGCATAAATGAGTACAAGTAACAGAGTTCAGAACAAAAAGGAGAAGCGATGTAGTGCGATTCCTCTTTAATTGCATGGATGGCCAGCCGACACGTGTTTCGTCGTCAAGCGGTAACAATGCTTGCACGACTCATCAGGGCTGTAGCGCGAAGGAAATGGACCACAGGTCGCTAAGCCGGTGATACTTCCGACCCGGCCCCTGCTCGAGACCAGGTAGACGCTCGTTGGTGGATGTAGCTCCAGAATCCAAGGGTCATGTGGTTTAAGCGATGCTTTACGTTGAAGAAACAGTGCTCCAAGCGACTCCAGTGAATAGATGCCACAATAAACAATATAGTTATTAATAACAAACACCTCTGAACTCTTTATGAGGTCAGAGGGCTAAGCACATGACAATCTCTTAGGAAAAATACGATAAGTTGCACAAAATTACAATGGTGCCCAAGGGGCACGGTAAACCATATACTAAGTAAATGGAATGTGAAAGTTGATAGAAGAAATGGAGCTGTCCAGAGGCTGTGGGACCGCTGGGACTACGCTATCCTAACATTAGGTAAGTAATAGGAGGCCCACGGGATGCAGGTGCAGAGTTTGAACTCACACGCGAGATGCGTAACAACGTCTGTGGACAGTACAGTTCAAGAAAAAGGTGAGTACGGACAATCCTGACTAGTTAACACTAAAACGACTGTGAATCTGGACACTAGGAGAGTCAAGGTACCCTTGAGCACCGAAATGCTCTCGTTACATCACCCAGGGGCTGCGGGTGCATAGGTGTGAAGTCGTGTTGGGTTTCTGCGTTGAAGTCAATGGAGCCTGAAAGAAAAGATGCTGCAGGCGACCAGGAGGAAGATGTCCGTGTGATCCAACGGTGGATCAGGAAAGCTGAAGACCTGAAAGCAGAGGGGACAATGTTCAAAGTCACTAGCCAGTGACTGGAGTGGAACCAGGAAGGAACCAGATGTTGTCGTCGCGATCAGGTGAAGAGTGGACGCTGGACTCTACAGCCACGTGGACCAGGAGGTGTCTTCGACAACCAGGATGGAGGCACAAGCTGTCCCACGCAGGCTCTCGCTGTCGGCGGTGTCTGTTCCGGATTGGGCGTCAACAGGCCTTGGCAAAGGCAACCCACGCGGTGAGTGGAGAAAGCGTCTGGTGCAAACTAGGAGAGTCCGGGGTGCTCCTCTTTTGGAAGGGAGCAAGGGCCAGTCTGGAGCAACCAGACCAGCAGTGAAGATTTCAAGGATCGTCGTCTAGGAGGTCACTAGCCAGCTGGCAAGTGACCTGACAACGCGTCGAGCAGCAAACAAGCAGAAGGGCCCCACGCAGATCTCGTGGATGCTGGAGGGCTGATCTTCGGTGCAGGGGCTGCTCGGGGCTGGGGCTTCTCAATCCCCAAAGCACTTGGTCGACTTTACCTCGGGAGTCGTGCTGAAAGCGAAGTGCAGGTTCTTTCAAGATGGCCGGTCCCACGTGTCTCGTTGCACCCACGGATCTCAGCTGTGCTGCAGATGTAGGTTGAGGTCGGAGAGGTCTGGGAATCCAGGTCTCGTCGGGCTCTGAAGTCTGGATCCTCAAGGGAAGACGACAAAGTGAAGCCGCTGGATGCTTGATGGTGCCTGCAGTTGCAGGGTGGACACTCCTTGCCCACAAGGGAGATTCTTCAGTCTTCTGGGGAGCAGAACGTCGAAGTCCAGAGTTTCTTCTCGTAAAGTTGTTCAGGATAATCTAATTTGGAATGGGACCAGCTCCTACCTTTATTCTCCTAAAGGGGGCTGCACTACTGACTAGGTCCCTCCCCTGGGTGGGACCAGGAAGGGGGGTGGTTACACCCCCTATCCTTTGTCTGGTTTTCGCACCAGAGCTGGGGCAGGGATGCCCCAGCAACTGGTTTGAACCGGTGTATGCACAGGGCACCTTGTGTGCCCCAGGCATGTCTCATTCCCTTCAGGCCTGTCCTACTCAATACACAAAATCCTGTCTGGGGTGGTGCTAGCACCTCCCAAGGCAGGAAACCCTTTGTCCAAGCCTCCCTCGCTGGAAGGACTCCCAGCAGCAGGAGGTCAGACTTGTGTCTGTGGTGGCAGCATCCATTTTGTGATGTTAAGGCTCGAGTTAACTTTAACCGGGGTTCACAGTTACATACATGTCGTGTCCCTCTAGAAGGGTGGAATGCTACCCCTGTCGCCAGAATTGGCTAGGGGGTAGTATTCCAATTCGTATGACACCTTACTCGACATGTTTTGATAATGCTATACCAAAGTTAGCATTCAACCGCAAGGATGAAAAGGCACTTAAGAGTATATGGTATAGCGTTATCATGGAACAGCTATTAGGACTTGGTTCCGCATGCTGCAGACGGGCTCAGCTCATGCCAGAGCACCATCTCACATAATTCCAAGCACTCTGCCTTCAGGATTGATAAGGCCTGCCATAGGAGTGACTGATAGGAATATATGTGTCCATTTTGGGGTTAGATATAGGTATACTATATCTACAGCAAAGGGTGATTACACCACCATGCCCCAGCTGTCTCAGCAGCCAGTTGTGTCAGTTTTTGGATGGTCAGCCAGGGGTGGCATAATACATTCTGCAGCCCCTGGTAGGCCCGGGGTGCACCTATGCCCTGGGTACCTAAGGTACACTGTACAGGGGCTGATAAGGTGACTCAGTATCCAATTAGATATATACCTAGGGTACATGGAGTCCAGAGAGAGCAGGAAGCCTGGGGTCCTGAATAGCAGGATCCCAGGCCAACTAAGTCAAAAACCAGCAAAACACTAGGCAAAAAGTTGGGGGTAACCATAGTCAGATATCCACCTTCCTACAACTAACCCATCTTAACCCTATAAATATACCCTGTACCCCAAAACCTAAACCTATCCCTAAACCCTAAAAATACCCCTGTACCCCAAAACCCAAACATAGCCCTGAACCCTATAAATACCCCTGTACCTCAAAACCCAAACCTACCCCTGAACCCTAAAACTTCCCCTGTGCCCCAAAACCCAAACCTACCCCTGAACCCTCAAATACCCCTGTACCCGAAAACCCAAACCTAGCCCTGAACCCTTAAAATACCCCTGTACCCCAAAACCCAAACCTACCCCTGAACCCTAAAAATACCCATGTACCCCAAAACCCAAACCTAGCCCTGAACCATAAAAATAACCCTGTACCCCAAAACCCAAACCTACCCCTGAACCCTAAAATACCCCTGTATCCCAAAACCCAAACCTAGCCCTGAACCCTAAAAATACCCCTGTACCCCAAAACCCAAACCTAGCCCTGAACCCTTAAAATACCCCTGTACCCCAAAACCCAAACCTACCCCTGAACCCTAAAAATACCCCTATACTCCAAAACCCAAACCTAGCCCTGAACCCTACAAATTCTCCTGTATCCCAAGACCCATACCTATCCCTAAACCCTAAAACTACCCCTGTACCCCATAACCCAAAACTATATCTGAACCCTTAAAATACCCAAACACCCCAAAACATATACCCCTATACGCATACTTACCTTATCCAAACATAAAAAAACATGATTTTACCATTCATGCATTTACAATAAATTTCGTTGTAAATGTATGCGTGGTAAAGCATATAAAATGTAATGCCATGCGTTATAATGGCATTGCGGAGTCATGGTACTTTCGTAATGAAAGTATGCGTAGTGATGGTATGTGGAAAGAAATTTGCGGAATAATGGGTGTTTACCCTCCCCCGGTAAGTACATTGGTGGCACATCGGCCTACATCTCCAGGCAACATACTCATATTTTTTCACCACCGATTTGAAAAATGCACAGGTCTCTCTCATTGATGGCCAGCACCGACATACACTTTTAGACACACCTCCCGCCACAAGTTCTAGAATTGCGAACTTTAGAGCTGGGGAGCTACGTTCGAATCTCGGCATCAGCTCAACATCCTGTGATTCCAGGCAAATCGCTTTGTCTCCCCATGCCTACCACAAATGAATGTGTGCTTCTGTAATTAAATTGTGCTCATGCCACGTTGTCGAGTTCGCGCTATATAATATTGCAAGGAAAAATAAAGTAGGGAAACTCGAGTTCACACACTACTGAACGCACACTCTTAAGTGCATCAGCAGTGCACTGTGAATCGGAGCGTTTCACAGGGCTGTTACAGATAAGAAATGCTTTCAAAACGAAATCCTAAAAAACAATATACTACTGGCCGGCAGCAATTCATAACTGGACAACGTCGGGACGGGCTGCTAGTTATGTATAAAAAAGACCGACAAAATTCTTGAGACTATCAACACTTCCAACCACTTCGGTGACCCGTTGCCCATGACCATATTCAAAGAGAACAAGTTCGCTCTCATCCCCACCTGGATGAAGATTATAATTGCTTCCTTAGCGCAAGGCATGGTCCCTAACTGCCTAAAAGCAGCTCAGGTCTCACCTATTCTAAAAAAAAACAACGCTGACAAATCTGATCTCAATAACTTCTGTGCCATCTCCAACATCCCCACTCTAGCGAAACTCCTTGAAAAATTTGTTTAATCCCAACTCTGTGCTCACATAGCGATGTACCAACTACTAGGTTTTCGGAGGGCGAACAGCACCGAATCGGCTCTGACACACGTTATGGATGACATTTTGAAAATGCTTGATCATAATGAATCTTGCCTACTGATCCTCCTGGACCTGTCCCCAGCTTTTGACAACGTTAATCATGACCACCTCCTATCCATCTTGCAATATAGAATGGGTTTCTCGGATTTGGTGCTTCAATGGTTCTCATTCTTACTCCAGCACAGATCACAATGAATCAAGGCAAGCCACTCCGTCTCCCAGCCTTCTCCAGTAATCATGGGGGTCCTCCAAGGATCCGCTCTTTCTCCCATCCTCTTCAACCTCTTCTTGAAACCTCTAGCTCACGCACTAAACTCCACAAACATTTTCTTCCACATGCATGCCGACGACACACAACTCTACTTGAAAATCTCATCCCCAGAAAATATAATGTCCCTCAATACTATCATAACGTCTACTCAAAATTGGTTAACCAAGAACCATCTCCTGCTCAAAACTGCCAAAACGGAGTTCCTGCTCATCTACCCTCTGAAACACATCCCCAAGCTAGATCTCTAGCTGACTCACTTCACTGCTTTCAACTGCACTCCGATTATCATAGACTTATCCAAATCGCTTGGAATCAATATGGACAAGCACTTGAATATGAACAATCACATCAGCAATGTTTGTAAAGGGACAAACCACTAAGGACTCTTAGAAATATCAAACCTTTCTTGTCACAAAATGATTTCAAGCAGGTGGTACAAGCGCTTGTCCTGCCGAGGCTAGACTATGGCAGCGCTACTCTCTGCGGCCTTCCCAAATATTCCTTGATGCCACTAAGGGCCTCACTGAACTCCGCGGCAAGACTAGTTCTTGGTGCCAAATGAAACACGCACATTTCACCAGTCCTCAAATCTCTCAACTGGCTACCCTATGAAGCATGAATTCAGCTGAAGATTGCTGTTCTAGCACAGAAAGCCCTTCACTTCAATACTCCTGGCACAAAAACTTGAACTATCTTGTGGGGTGAGAGCATCAAGAAGCTCCTCTACTTTCCTCTTGAACATTGCATCCTTAGCAAAAAGAGAACTTGTCGCCAAGCTTTCTCAGGTGCTCCCCCAAAGATTTAGAACTCTCTACCACCAGAAGTACGCAAACTCACCTTGACGACGGTATTCAAACTGGAAACCAAAAGATTCCTAATGTGCAAATTCTTACCCTAGTGGGTTAGACTTACTGGATCCGGTGACTTTTGTTCTTATTACCATGGTACCTTCATTTGGTACAGATCTTCTACTATGCATATTACTGCCCCGGCATGGCCCACTTACTTCTGTTTATTATATGATCCCCCTTTTTTACTATGCATATTATTGCCCCCCTCATGGCTCACTTACTTCTGTTTACTGTATGATCCCCATCTTTTACTTATTTCTTGTTGTCATTACACTCTTGGCCTCTCTTGTAAAGAACTCTGATATCCTTCGGGATCTAGTTCGCGCTATGTAAAACTTTATAAATTAAATGTATAGATATTTCCTAATGGATTTTGAATCCACAATTTAAGATTCAATGCACATTTGTTTTGCTGCTTGTTGTTTTGTCTTAGTCGTGCATGGACAGCTTTGACGTCAAATGATATGATAAAAAGCACAACTGCTGTAAACAAAACACCACATATGAGTAAATATTTAACTTGAAATGTGGGTGAGCTGCACGCGCTGTCGTTATTTCATCCATAATCTCAACGGGCCATGAGACAATTTGCACTTCTGATGTCTAATATAAGAGGAGGGCTACTGGTAATCAGATGAGATATTTAATTATTCCTACGATGTATTGTCACTTTAATTTGTAATTATTATAATATTGCACAGTAAATCTCCCCTTAGGGGAGCAATGTGAATTCCACCGTAAATAAAATTCAATAACTTTGCTTTTCTTGAGTAATGCTCGAAGACTGATCAAATGAATGACACAGCGCATGTTGCAGCCCACTGTCACAATGACCTGCAACTAAATTAAACATGTCCAAATTACAATACTGCTATTATTATCTGAAAAATACAGTAGTTAACAAATAACATTATTGTTCGAACAAACAATGATGTCATCAGTGATGCCATTTGAGATGTCATCAGTGCACTCATGAGCGATGTCACTGATCATATCATGAGCAATGCACAGTGTAAGGTCGGTGCATTGCACAGGTGTAAGTTATAGTTAGCTCAGCTAACTATAACTACTAATTTTTCACTGGTTTTCTACGAGTGAAATGAGAGTCTAACTATAAAGTTCCTGTAAACTTTGATTTTTCTCAGTGAATATATCATTTTTAACAGACAAATGGAAAAAGTTAAGTATTTCTTCTATGTCCATGTTTTGGACATGGTTACCATGACAGTATAAAGTAACTATGCAATGACGTCTACGCTATGTGAGCAAGGTGGTTTTACCATCAAAACGCGTCAGAACCTCTGGTGAATAAAAATTGATGAAATTCTCCCCCAGTGTGTTGGTGCCTGGTTCTAAAAGGGCAAAAACAGTAGTGGAGCTGATTTGTATACATATATATATATATATATATATATATATATATACAGGCAGATACACACACACACACACATATAACTCCAACCAGTGTAATTTGGTACAAGACTCCTTCATTTCCTGAGACTGATGCTGATCTGATACATAACAGTATCCTCATCTCTGTAACTGGTATTTGCATTTATTTAATGGTATTGTGATAAATCATGTCTGGATTCTTCCCATTCCAAGACATGAGATCCATTGTATTTGGAGTCATTTGAGATCTAGCTGTTGTAAATCTGGTTTCCATTACAGTACTAGTAGTTTCTATGATATCTTTGTGTAACAAACATTTCACTGATTCAGAAGCAGGCATTGCCTTATTTGTCCCCTTACCACTTCCTTAATAAGCTCTACAAATGCATCCCTGTTGAGTGTCTTTTTCACTTTTAAATTATTTGGGAATATGTTCCATTTGCATCGCAGCCCTCACTTTTGTGAACCTGGACTCTTCTGAGGCTCTTTTGAAATATTCTTCTCATTCATAGATTTGCTGGTTAGGTGGTTCAAGGAAACCAATTTTAAAGCACCTGGTCAGTGTTTACATATGGATGATTGTGCTTAGGTGCATTTGATGACTCAAAGCTCTTTGAAGAGAGAGTACTATTTTACTGGTAGCTCGTGAAGGGCTTCAGTATGGGGCATAGTTCTAAGCATATCCATTTCACGTCAGTGTGTGGAGCGTTCAAGGCCTTTTTAAAACAGTGTTGTAAATCAACCGGCACCACTGGAGACACCTAAGAAGGCATCAGGGATAGAAAACACATTCATCCATCTCTTTGACTTGGGGGTGTAAAGTGTGATTAGAATTAAATCTGTTCCCATGGCTTACACGTGTTGTTCAACTTTTGAGATGATCTACAATGAGGTTGATCAGCTTAGACTGAAACTATGAGCATTTGGGCCCATAACAGAATCTCATACTTAATGTATTTACCCAAAGCATTCTTTAATTCCTCAAGTCTTGGCAGAGTACAATCAGTAACACGAATAAATCTAGTTCTGAAAGATGCAACTATCTACGGCAAGGTGCCTATCATAGTGGTATAAGACTTGGGGAAGAGCACCCACCCTGATGGCCTCCCTCAAGTGATATAATTTGAGAAGAGATTATAGTGTCTATAGCTTTCAAAGCTAAAACCTGTTGGTCCTTATTAGAACATAAGTATATTGATAGTTTCATTAAAGACATTGTAATGTAGAGGATCAATACTCACTAGTATTGCACTTTGCTCCATCATTCAATGCCTGTTTTGTTATTAGCCCTGTTTAATATTACTCTGAGAGGGTGGATAGTTCTAATTACATTATAGGATCTCTGCCACAAACTATAGCAGTTTTTTGGTTATAGCCTTCTGCCACTGGCTCAAACCAATGTCAGGAGGTATATCTTAAGAGCAAATATTTTGTCAGTTTGCCTTGCTTTGGAGCACACATTTTTGCCTTGTCTATTATTCTATTATTCAGGGGCCTGGTCATTCATTAAAATGTGAATAACCTCTTTACTTAGTATTAGTAGAAATTGCCTAGTACAGTATCTAGTTTTGGAACAAACATCTGTGGGCCATGTGTCATAAGGTTTAGAAGTAGCATGTGAGGAGTTCCATACAGGATTTTCTGTGTGGGTGCATTGCAGCAGTGGTTGCATTCATACCTATTTATTTGCCTCATTTCTACTTCACCATGGGTGAAGGTTTCTCTAAAGTTTCCTTGACGCTCCCACATATCTTATTTTGCCATTTATTTGGCTCAGATGAGGGTTCACTGCCTTAATGTACGTACTTTCAAAGCACAAACTGGCATAGTATGTAAAAGTGGAAAACTAAATTTTTAGGTATCAAAATTACATTGCGGGTCACAAATGTCTTTGTGACACACAATATCGAAGTTGTGGTTCCTAAACAATTTGCAAGGAATAATATTGGGGCCGATGGTGGCTCCCCCTTTCTTTTAAATCAAAGATAATCACCATTGGTTTGTCACCATTGATATTGTAACCACTGATACTCATGTGTCTAGGTTTAGATAATGGTCAATGCACACCAGGTCATGGGTCTATGAAAGACTCTCTAATTGACTTTATTTTCTCATTAATAGACTTCAGAAAGTTCTCAGGTACCATTTCATAATCGAGGATAGGCCTTTTCTGTGCAGTCCCCTACTGTCACTCCTATTAAAACTTAGATGGGCACCTTAGTATGTCAAATTAGAGCCCCTGGCTGGAGATATCAAAATATGTACATGAGTTCCAACTCTTCCAGAATCTTATTACAAGTAGCTCTGACCCCAACAATATTTAATTTCAGGTTTCCTACTTGCCTGAAAGCCTTAAAAGGCAAGAAGTGCATCTGCCTAAACTTTAACAAAATTAAGATTCTGGTACTGGCCTGATCAAACCCAAGACATACTGATTTGACTGGTCACTAACATGTGGAAAATGTACAGATTCTGGATCTAACAGAAAGAGTAAATACAGCAAGACGCTTTGGGTCATTCTTGATCACAAAGGATGTTTGATCCACATGGACAGGTGAATTGCTCTGAGGTAACGCAAATTTTTAAATTGCGCCACTTACAAAGCACTGTGTATTGAATTTGAAATTGGTTGCTACTTGCTTTCTCCCTGCTTCTTCACCACGCAGCCACTGTGTAACAGTTCCAATGGTGATAGGCTAGCGGACTCTCCGCTAATCTGGAGGGGAGGAGGGCGGAGTCAGTTGTACTCTGAAAGGGTGAAATTGATGCCCTCAGCACGGACGCGCAGTTGGTGTGCCTCAGGCATGCTGAAGGCGCGTATTCCAAGGACTCACCAAAGTACTGTAAAGCATGGTGCTTTCAAAGTCTAGTAGGGTTGAGGCAGATACAGTCACAAGAGCTTGTAGTTCTTCAGTTACATGCAAGTACCTCTCCTGCGTGCAGCCAAACTAATACATGTTGCTTTTGCTTTGTTGATATAATATATGTAACCAAAATTGAAAAACATGTATTTGACATGGAAATGTGAGTATTTTCTGAACTCATAGGAGGGTTACATTGCCAGAATAAACTTAAATCTGATATTAGTGGACAAATCTTGTCACATTGGGGAGACATATTACTCATAGTATTACCTTGGTGATTGGGGCTTTGAAGCTGCTGGTGTCATTTATTACAGAAAAGGTTGGAGAGCCCCGCTCGAGAACAACCAGTTTCCTCAGGATGGCACTGGTGAAAACTTTGAAGAAGGCGAGCATACACACAGATAAGGCAGTAGATAGATTGTTGCTATGCTGGATGATTACAATTAAAGCTGTAATTGACTATGGTGAGGTGTGTAAGACCACCTACGAACCTAGATGGAAGACGCACGTATGGGACTGGGTATGTGAAGGGTTTAAATATGGAAGCACCCATCACCATCACGGCCATTAGTCAGCGCCATTTTGGGAGGCACTCTAGTGGCTGGGAAGGGCTCTCAGGCCAGCATACTTAAACAGGGAAGTGCGAGTGCGCGGCCCAAGACAGGAGAATTGTACCGCGATCTCGCGGATTAACCACTTGGATGCTAAGGGGTGTGTGCGAGGTCCATTGAATTTCCATTGAAATCAATGGAAACTCCATGACGAGTTACCCTTGTCATTAGCACTGAAGGGGTTAAGGTGAAAGAACTGCAGGGATCTGCACGCTTTTAAGCTTTGTCATGAGCGGTCTGCTCTTTTAATACTTTGCTGTTTTTTTCTGCTCTGATTTGCTAGACTGAAAACAAGCCACTTACCCGCACTATAAATTAATATCTTTCACCCGCTGTTCGAGCAGGATCAAAAACACTCCACACTCTGGCTGCGCCATCTTGGGTGAGGAAGGGTCAGGCACTCGTCCATTAATCGCACCATTTTGGAAGGCGCTCTAGTGGCTGGGCAGGGCTCTCAGGCCAGCATACTTAAACAGGGAAGTGCGAGCGCGCGGCCCGAGACAGGAGAATTGTACCGCGATCTCACGGATTAAGGAGAAAGAACTGCAGGTATCTGCACGCTTTTAATCTTTGTCACAAGCAGTCTGCTCTTTTAATACTTTGCTGTGTTTTTCTGCTCTGATTTGCTAGACTGAAAACAAGCCACTTACCTGCACTATTAAATAATAACTTTCACCCGCTGTTCGAGCTGGATCAAAAACACTCCACACTTTGGCTGCGCCATCTTGGGTGAGGAAGGGTCAGGCACTCGGCCATTCTTTGGCGCCATTTTGGGAGGCGCTCTAGTGGCTGGGCAGGGCTCTCAGGCCATTATACTTTAACAGGGAAATGCAAGCGCGCAGCGCACGCGCCAATGGCGTGCCGAAGGCACGCCAGAGGCAAGCCCGTCTGCACCCGTCCGCGCCAGGACGGGGTTATGAGCTGGAACCCCTGGTCGAATTCCCCCAGGCCGCATCTGTTATAGCAGAGACCTACTATTGGGGGTCAGATATGAACTGAGGGATGTTTGTACGCATGTCATTTCGCTGGAGGATGAAGGTAATTATTGTCCTCTTTGCACTTTTACATGTACGCCCTCTGAGCCTCCCCCCTTTGAAACTAGAGAAGTCAAATCTTTTTCCCTTCTACATCTCAACTGTCGATCCCTGCCCAAGCATGCGAGCGAAATACATCTGCTGCTAGAAGAGAGATGTCCTGACGCTCTCTTTCTTACGGAGACATGGATCAATATGGCCTCTGATGCAGATGTGGTCCAGGCTCTTCCATCGAACTATATCATGGTCAGACAAGACAAGAGGGGGAATTGACATCATATTTAAAACTATCTATCGTTGTAGATCGACTAAGTGCCCTTTACCGGATTGCGAGAGCTATTCCTTTGCCATTGGCTTCTCTCCTACCTGTACCTTCTCCGGAATCCTTTTATATCGCCCTCCAGGAGGACACACTAGTTTTTGTAATGGTCTTCCAGGTATTGCTATAAATCTTGCCAGCCTTTCCTCCAATTTTTCGATTCTTGGTGATTTTATTATTCACCTGGATGAACCAGATTCCTCCCCTTCGCGAGATCTAGTAGCAGGCCTTGAAGCCTTTCAATTCAGACAAATTGTAACTGGCCCCACCCACAAATTTGGTCACTTGCTCGATCCTTTCTTTACCAATCTGGATAATATTACTCTGAATGAGACCATTTTAGTACCCTGCTCAGACCATTCATTATTATCTTTTGTTTGGACTCCCTAGGATCTGCCACAACCCTCTATGAAGCCTAAGAAATTGGGTCAGACCTGGTCAAAACTTTCAGTGGAGAAATGGGCAATTAATCTTCATAACTCCACCCCCGTACCCTGC
Source organism: Lissotriton helveticus (assembly GCF_964261635.1). NCBI lineage: Eukaryota > Metazoa > Chordata > Amphibia > Caudata > Salamandridae > Lissotriton > Lissotriton helveticus. The sequence continues at coordinate 1,690,702,973 of NC_136069.1, read as the reverse complement.
CCTAATCCTATTAAAGCCAATGACGATTTCAGTAGTTGGCTGGAGTCCTCATGCGATCTTACCCTCCCTAAGAAAGAATTTTGACATCGAGCTGGCTCTAACAAAAAAGCTTGGTACACTCTCGAACTTAGAATGCTCAAACAATCTTGCAAGCAGTCCGAACGGAAATGGAGGAAGGATTTCTCTGAATCCAGTAGGGCGAGTTATAGAGCTGCACTCAGGCTGCACAAAGGCAAAATAAAGGCTGCTCAATCCAGCTACTTTCAGGAAAAGATTGTGTCGGGCTCTAACACCCCTAGGGAATTTTTTAAAATCTTTAAATCTCTTCTCACCCCCCTAGCTCTCTTCCTGATCCTACGAATGCACAAAAACGCCATGACGAGATCGCTAATTTTTTGCCATCAAGGTTTCCAACATCTACTCTCTGTTTCCACAAACGGATGTTGATGCACAACTTTCCTCTCCCCTCCTACAAGCCAGGCTGGAGGATTTTGCCCCCCCCTCTCTCTATCTGACTCGCAGCGTCTCCTAGAGAATCTTAAGTCTGGATCTCCGGTCGATGTTGCGCCCCCTTCCATTCTTAAATCATTCCCAGAGATTGTTTGCCCAGTTATCCGGGATGTAATTAACTCCTCCCTTGCGGATGGAGTGGTTCCCCCGCTATGGAAGCAAGCAAGAATTAAAGCCCTTTTAAAAAAGCCGAATTTAGACCCTGGGGATTGGGCCAGTTATCGCCCAATTGCTTTAACCAGGTATTAGCAAACTGGCCGAAAAACATGTAAATTCTATATTGGCACCTTATGTAGAGAACAATAATGCTCTACACCCCACTCAGACTTGATTTAAAAGTAAGCAGGGCACGGAGACGGCCCTTCTTGCTGTGGTGGAAGAAGCGAGGAAAATTGTGGACACTGGAGGCTGCGCTGCTAGTATTTTGTTATATCTCAGCGCAGCCTTCGATACGGTAATTCACCACATCTTGATTCAAAGACTGATAGAGGTGGGGGTAGTGGGGACTGCCCTTAAGTGGCTGCAGTCCTTTCTCCCCGATAGATCTTTCATGGTCTTTGAAGAAGAGGTTCTTTCAAAACAGACCCCTCTGCAGTATGGTGTCCCCGAGGGATCTTCTTTAAGCCTCACCATGTTTAACATCTACATGCGGCCCCTTGCGGAAATTTTGTGCTTTCCTGGGAGGTCCAGTTGGTCACATACGCTGACGACACCCAGTTGGTGGTGTCTCTCAGCCGACATGATAAGAATGACAAGAACCTGACCTCTTGCCTGGCCAAAGTAGCTGAGTGGATGGATTTGTCCTTCCTTAAACTTAATGGTTCCAAGACAGAAATCATGATACTAGGACATGCATCTCCCCCTAACTTAGATCCTTGGTGGCCTAGTTGTCTGGCCCCCCCCTCCCTTTACCAAAGAAACAAATTAAGAGTCTGGGTGTATGGTTGGACTCCAATCTTAGTTTCTCTGTACAATCGCGCAATGTGGCTGCTACCAGTCATGGCCTGATCAGATTGATGAGGAAGATCCTGCCACTCCTTCCCTTTGACGCTAGACGTCTGCTGGTGCAAGCCCTTATTTTATCGCGGCTTGAATATGCCAATGCGGTCTACTTGGGTGCTCCGCAGGGGACTATCAAGATCTTACAGGTTGTCCAGAACTGTGCTGCTCGACTTTTAATGAATGTACCGAGGCGCATTTCTGCTAAGTCAGCACTTTGTCAGTTGCACTGGCCTCCAGTGCAGCAAAGAATTTGGTTTAAGGCCATGTGTACCGTGCATAAGTCCATCACCGGCAATGGACTTTCGGTGATCCAGCCAATGCTGCAACTATATCAGGTTTCCGGAACACTCAGATCCAACAACAAAAAACTTCTGACAGTTCCTAGGATCCATCGGGCACGTATGGGTGGCCGACGTTTTTCTCTTCATGTGGCAAAATTATGGAACCGGCTCCCCGATCCCGTCCGCCTTGAACCTAATTATTTCCTCTTCATTAAACTGCTGAAAATCTTTCTCTTTCCATGACTAGCGGAAATGTCTAGCTGTCCTAAATGCGCTGGGATGCCCTAGGGCAGGCATGCGCTATAGAAATGCATATTCGTTCATTCATTCACGTATGTGAAGAAAGAGTCACAGCATGGAGGTACAAAGTAACCGGTGCTCCGTAGTTCACAGAAGGCCTGTGGCTGAGCTGTAAGCTGTGCAATAAATGCGTTTCAATTTCATACATGACGTCAATGCATTAAGTGACATTTGCTAATAGTACGTTCCTAAGCAAAGTTTCAAACCCCACACTCTTTGGCGATGATGCCATTAGTGAACCATGAGACAAGTCTATTTGTCATATGCACTTTATAGTTATATACTTTGTAGTGTTTTTAAATACGGATCAACATTATCGCCCAGTAAACCATATCAGTGATGTTTTTGTTTAAACAACACCTCCTGAATCACATTACTTCAAAGTCCTCTCAAACCTAACACTGAAAGAAAATTAGGCATTATAAATCATGGTATTTGCATAGGAATACACAGTTTTTAAAACTAAAAAAAGATGGGATTGGAGATCAGGTTCCCTGGTTTAAACACTGCTCCACCGCTCTCTAGTTTATCACCAAAACACAATTCTTAGTTTATCACTTGTTGGTGTCCAAGTGGCACATTGGTTCGTAGTTGTCTAGCTGCACTTGTGGTAATTGGTTAACAGCTGTGGTATGTTTTTTTTGGCTGAAATATTTTACCGATATGCAGAGCAGCACAGACACCGGGTAACATCTACTTCATGGTGTATGATTAAAGAGGGGTGCAACAGAGGAGAGAATGTAGGCTAACGGCTAGGGTTGTCGACCTCGGAGCATATCACTTAATCACCCCATGCCTAACAAAAACAAGCACAAGCCTGTACAAGTTGATTATCAGACTCCACTCCTCGCGACTCTGGTTATCATGACTCTGCCCCCCTTCTAATGCCACCCTTCCGCATTACCCCCAAATTTATGGGCTCTCCTATTGTTTTTACATTTTTAGCAAGGATAGAAAGAGCAATGAGATAGAGAATGTAAACACTGCACAGTAAACTATAACTTGAAAAATAAAAAGTTCCAGAATGCAAAGTGTCATTAGCAAAACAATCTGCACCCGGATTTAGGAGTCACGCATGACATGGGGGCCTTTTGACAGCGCGAGTAGATTTTGCAGGTGAAACAAGCAGACAGTTGTTGGTTTTGAAATGGAAAGACCACCTACTTGGAGGCCATCGCAGTTGAATCTCAGTAGATTGAGCAGTGAAGAGATGGCCTTCAGGCACTTAATTAAGGCCACATTTAAATGATTGAGGGAAAAAATGTACTTATATACTGAGTCAAGGGGCTTGCTAACAAGCCTTATTGCGCAGCACAAAAAAAACAGCCCGTTTGGCTTGGGCACCACACACCCCCTGCAGCCCCACACAGAGCTAATTTGTAAAAGTAAAAGCCTTGAAAGGCAGCAGGGCGAGAGGATGGGGCCTGCACTGGATTCCCTTGTGGGAGCGAGCAGCAAGGCCCGATAATTGCCAACATATGGCGCCGCTCGCTCCCGCAAGGGAATTGCCAGACATGCACGCGTTGCCATTGGAAACAATGTAACGCGTGCAAGTTTTTCCCCGCACAGCTGTGCCGATGGCTAAAGATCTTTCTCCTATGTAGCGCATGCACGCTGCGTAGGCGTGACCTAAAAAACTACACGGCACCAAGGGACCTGTTGGTCAACGTGCGCTCTACAAATTCCCCTTAACATAACATAACATAACATAATACAATCTTTACCAGTTTGTTGATGTCTCTGTGACGAGCCCTGTTCTACACTTAGAAGGCGTCACTTCTTCTCAACAGTTTGGGGTATCCCTCAAGCCTTCCCTCCCGTCCACGGCATCTGGTGAACTTCTTCTTGTTCCTGTGGCCTTGTGGGTATCTCTCATTCAAGAAATATTAAACCAGGTTGATTTAATAAATAGGCATGTAGTCTGCCTTTATCTATGTAAGATGCAGGTTTCAAAGCACAATATCTCATATGTAACAGCATTTATCTCAGCTCAACAAATGTAATAGTTTCTTATCATTTAAGAATGTCAAGCTCATTTATTTAAATTTTTAAATATATGTTTGAATCTATGAAATGTGTACGTGACAGCTTCTTAATTGTCGCCAATACCAAGTTGTCCAAGGTAATGTAAATAAAAGCACATTTGGAATGCATTTTGATATGATGTCATGTATGCTATACTAGGCTCATCTGTTAAGGGATGCACTGGACATTGTCTAACTCCTCCGCTTAGGGGCTTTGGGATTTACAGATGGCTCCTGGGTCCTCTCAACAAATGCTAAGAGACCTGCAGGTGATTATGCACTATAAAAATTGTAGTTAACATAACATAACATCCTACTCTTCAGCACATTAAAGAAACCTCCAGGCTACCCAAGTCCTACAAAACTGAAAGATTAAAATCATTCTGTGAGGTGGATAGGGAAGAACAAATGATTGAAAAGGGGGGATGAGCATCATAGGCTGCTTAATTGTAGTTATAGCGGTTTCACAATTAAAGTGAAAAAGGACTAGAAGGAGGTTGGAGCAAGGTAAGGATTGACAGTGCAATATAGATTGCTCAGTGTTCTTATGGAAAGGTTGGAGTGGAAGAATCAAACTGAGATCTAAGATTGGTAGTCGAAACTGTGGAGAGATATTGAGAAGAGTCCGAAAAAGCTTCTGAAAGATGATATATAACATAAAACAATTTGAAACAAAGGGCCTGTTCACAAAGGTAAACATTCCCATCACTTTACACTTAAATGCGCGGGTAACTTTACTAGTGTAGATTTATGTGTTTCCACTTACTGAAACATGGGGTGGAGGCAAATGTACAAGTGCACGTTACTACTGCCAAAAAGGATCAATAGTAAGTCCAGGACAACATATGGCAAACCACGGATACTGTAACACCGATTCACAGAAAACACAGGAGATAATGATTTAAAATAGAACCCCATAAAAATAATGTTAATTTAAAATAAGTAATTTTGAATTTTTTTTAAATATATTTAAATTAAATTGAGTGTTAAAATATGTATTTGTATTTTGAAAAAGACATATTACTTGATGATACAATTTTTTAATACCCTTTTTTAATTTAAAAATACATGTAAGTTTATTTTCTTACAAAGAAAAATGGCAATTAATTGCAATTACTTGTATACCACCTTTTAATATTGTTTTAAACATAATACCTAAATATAAACATTTTACTTTGTGTGAATTTTTTTAAATAATCTTTAAAAAACATTGTTATTTAATTTCATATATTTAAATTAATTTAACCCTTACCTTTTAAAAAGTTAACAGTTTAAAGTTATTTCTAATAACTTTTCACATGTAAGCACCAGGCTCTACTACCCGGGTGGAATTCTCCAAAGGGTAAAGTATAGAGTAAAGTTTAAAAGATTATTAAGCATTAATGTTGTTGAAAAATAATAAAAATATTTAAAAAAAATAGAGAAATATCTTAATGTAAAATGTTAATGTCAAGCGCACATATCCGTTTTTTCTGTTCCTTCATCGAAAACAACAGTGAGATTGGCATCACTGCATATCCTTCCATTCACAAGATGTGCAATTACAGATTTTCTTGCCTTTCTTCCTAATTCTCCTAGCTCTTTTGGAGTGTTTACCTTCATGCAGCCTCTGGTCAAGTGAACTGACAACTGCTCACAAGTTTCATTACAGTTAGAACAAACCAGAGGAGTGTGATTGGCTTTGCTACTAAGAAACTACGGAAACCACACAAGCAGAATAACTAATTTGAAGACAAAATGTCACTCATATGCACAGGACCCTAGAAGAAAAACAAATTGTATTAAAGCACACATTTTTGAATCACAGAAAAGTAATGTGAAGCATCTGATACAGCTACAAAATAAAAATGAGAATTTAAAAATGTACTGTGCCCTCCCCTTATTTGTGGTGATACAATGGAAACAATGTAACGCGTGCAAGTTTTTCCCCGCACAGCTGTGCCGATGGCTAAAGATCTTTCTCCTATGTAGCGCATGCACGCTGCGTAGGCGTGACCTAAAAAACTACATGGCACCAAGGGACCTGTTGGTCAACGTGCGCTCTACAAATTCCCCTTAACATAACATAACATAACATAATACAATCTTTACCAGTTTGTTGATGTCTCTGTGACGAGCCCTGTTCTACACTTAGAAGGCGTCACTTCTTCTCAACAGTTTGGGGTATCCCTCAAGCCTTCCCTCCCGTCCACGGCATCTGGTGAACTTCTTCTTGTTCCTGTGGCCTTGTGGGTATCTCTCATTCAAGAAATATTAAACCAGGTTGATTTAATAAATAGGCATGTAGTCTGCCTTTATCTATGTAAGATGCAGGTTTCAAAGCACAATATCTCATATGTAACAGCATTTACCTCAGCTCAACAAATGTAATAGTTTCTTATCATTTAAGAATGTCAAGCTCATTTATTTAAATTTTTAAATATATGTTTGAATCTATGAAATGTGTACGTGACAGCTTCTTAATTGTCGCCAATACCAAGTTGTCCAAGGTAATGTAAATAAAAGCACATTTGGAATGCATTTTGATATGATGTCATGTATGCTATACTAGGCTCATCTGTTAAGGGATGCACTGGACATTGTCTAACTCCTCCGCTTAGGGGCTTTGGGATTTACAGATGGCTCCTGGGTCCTCTCAACAAATGCTAAGAGACCTGCAGGTGATTATGCACTATAAAAATTGTAGTTAACATAACATAACATCCTACTCTTCAGCACATTAAAGAAACCTCCAGGCTACCCAAGTCCTACAAAACTGAAAGATTAAAATCATTCTGTGAGGTGGATAGGGAAGAACAAATGATTGAAAAGGGGGGATGAGCATCATAGGCTGCTTAATTGTAGTTATAGCGGTTTCACAATTAAAGTGAAAAAGGACTAGAAGGAGGTTGGAGCAAGGTAAGGATTGACAGTGCAATATAGATTGCTCAGTGTTCTTATGGAAAGGTTGGAGTGGAAGAATCAAACTGAGATCTAAGATTGGTAGTCGAAACTGTGGAGAGATATTGAGAAGAGTCCGAAAAAGCTTCTGAAAGATGATATATAACATAAAACAATTTGAAACAAAGGGCCTGTTCACAAAGGTAAACATTCCCATCACTTTACACTTAAATGCGCGGGTAACTTTACTAGTGTAGATTTATGTGTTTCCACTTACTGAAACATGGGGTGGAGGCAAATGTACAAGTGCACGTTACTACTGCCAAAAAGGATCAATAGTAAGTCCAGGACAACATATGGCAAACCACGGATACTGTAACACCGATTCACAGAAAACACAGGAGATAATGATTTAAAATAGAACCCCATAAAAATAATGTTAATTTAAAATAAGTAATTTTGAATTTTTTTTAAATATATTTAAATTAAATTGAGTGTTAAAATATGTATTTGTATTTTGAAAAAGACATATTACTTGATGATACAATTTTTTAATACCCTTTTTTAATTTAAAAATACATGTAAGTTTATTTTCTTACAAAGAAAAATGGCAATTAATTGCAATTACTTGTATACCACCTTTTAATATTGTTTTAAACATAATACCTAAATATAAACATTTTACTTTGTGTGAATTTTTTTAAATAATCTTTAAAAAACATTGTTATTTAATTTCATATATTTAAATTAATTTAACCCTTACCTTTTAAAAAGTTAACAGTTTAAAGTTATTTCTAATAACTTTTCACATGTAAGCACCAGGCTCTACTACCCGGGTGGAATTCTCCAAAGGGTAAAGTATAGAGTAAAGTTTAAAAGATTATTAAGCATTAATGTTGTTGACAAATAATAAAAATATTAAAAAAAAATAGAGAAATATCTTAATGTAAAATGTTAATGTCAAGCGCACATATCCGTTTTTTCTGTTCCTTCATCGAAAACAACAGTGAGATTGGCATCACTGCATATCCTTCCATTCACAAGATGTGCAATTACAGATTTTCTTGCCTTTCTTCCTAATTCTCCTAGCTCTTTTGGAGTGTTTACCTTCATGCAGCCTCTGGTCAAGTGAACTGACAACTGCTCACAAGTTTCATTACAGTTAGAACAAACCAGAGGAGTGTGATTGGCTTTGCTACTAAGAAACTACGGAAACCACACAAGCAGAATAACTAATTTGAAGACAAAATGTCACTCATATGCACAGGACCCTAGAAGAAAAACAAATTGTATTAAAGCACACATTTTTGAATCACAGAAAAGTAATGTGAAGCATCTGATACAGCTACAAAATAAAAATGAGAATTTAAAAATGTACTGTGCCCTCCCCTTATTTGTGGTGATACAATGGAGGAAAGGCCAGGAATGGGGAAAAATGCTAAACTATAGGAGGCCATTCTAGATTGACCCTTGTTTATTAAAATTGAAAAAACAAAAAATTTGATTTTTAATACAAATGTTACAATATCAAGTGGCACTGTTATACACTCACATTTAAGTATCTGTACTCTACCAGAAATCAATGGCTACAGGAATAAATAATCATGGTAGAAATGAACCTTCAATTATAAATTAGAATGCGTAAAGCAAAGACCTCCCCAACAAACTGGTTCTTAAAATATAATTGGTGTTCATTGAAGACTTTGTCTCAAAATACTGAAATACGCATAAAATTAACAAAATCTTTAAGCTTTGTTCCTACAAGGAACAGACATTAAAATTGGTATACTATGGGTGACTGATCTCCCTAACCTTTCGGTGTTTGAATTATTCTTCTATCTCTTCATGTTTATGAAATATGAGGAAAAATGTATAATGTTTTTTATAGGCAGCGATAAAATTAAAAAATACCTTACATCATCCTATAACTGTGCAATTTATTTTATATATCATGGGCACCAACACCAAAGAGGGTGTTCATCCTAACCTGTTTGCCTAAGTACAGATATAACAAGGATTTAGTTGTGTGTTGTGTACAATAAAGATTTTAAATTATGAATTTCATTAAAAAATGGCTTAGTAGTACTAATATACCCAAATGAAAACACGTATTCAAAGCATTAAAATATTTAAAAAATAGCAGAGACAGCAAACACATATAGACTTGCATCTGAGCTTAATCCATTCCAAAGATTTGAAGTAAGACAGGTATCTGAGTAGCATTATACAGTTCTGACAACCTATATCTGTCTGTATTTAGCAGAGCACTACTGGAGTTTAGTGGACAATATGACTGCTACTTATACAGATCTTCTGGTTGCTGGAACATTGCCTGCAAAGATTTCATTGGCAAATCATTAGTGCTGGTGCAGAGTTGGGTTACTAGTTGACACTGTTAACTTCTCCCACCACCTACAATCTCACAGTTCAGACCATGCCAATGGGAAGGATTTCACATCTGCTAGAAGGAAAGTGTAAGGATCCACTCCTACAGTGGTGTAGCACAAAACATTAACTGTATTCTGTTAAAGACATGTAAAGAAACCTCCAGCTTGCTCTCCCAGCTTCTGAGCTCCAACCTCCCTTTACATTCAAAGAGCAACATTCCACCCTTCCAGATAGTTCCAAGTTTCACCCGAGGAATGAAGACAGCTCTACACATTTTCCCCCTTATACACAATAACAAAATACAAGTCTCTAACAGCACATAAACTAACATATTGATCTAAGCATGTTGGATCGGTTGGAGTAAGACATCACCATCAATGCATCAGTCACAAAGAATTGGCTGGTGAGCATGAGATTTTCAGACATTCCTCACACTCCAAGCAGAACCATCAGCTAAAATAAGAACATTTTTCTTCACTGGTTTTACTTGCACTGGTTTAGAAAATTTGCAGCAAACACTAATGTACATGTATTATTATTAATAACTGTTGGTAGAAACATACATACATACTTGTAAAGGAACAAGATGCCACACATACAGTTGTTAGTGGTGATTAGAAACCAACTATTGCAGGTAAGTAGTGGACAGTCTTAATATTGTCTTTTCTTGTTATGTCCTGACGCCAAGACGCCCTCGGGCATTCGTTGGCGCTCTATAAATCTCATAAATAAATAACACAATGATAAGTAATTTGTGAATTAGGAACTTCATTCACTTGAATTCCACCTTGTAAAAAATACTACAGCCTTATAGCCGGCCGTAGAGGGCTATACCGGCTATTAAGGGCCCTCTCCAGCGTTAAAGGCCCCGAGCCGAAGGCGAGGGCCTTTAACAAGGGAGAGGGACTTTAATAGCGGTATAGCCCATCTACGAAGGGCTATAAGGCTATTAGAACATTCTGTCACTAGAGGACAGAATGTTCTAACAAAAAGCACAGAAAGCCACACGCAAAAAAGTAAGGCTCGATCCTACCTGAGTCCAAGGAAAGAATGAGGGCTGCCAGAAGGAATCGCCTGCCAAGTGTTGATGCAAACACTGGTTCACGGAACAAAGATTCAGCTGCGTCTCCTCTCAGTGTTCTCAATAACCCACAATGAGTATTGGGCGTGGCAGGTATTTATACTGTCCGGAGAGTCAAGATGGTGGCCTGTAAAGGAAACTATGGATGCTGTAAGGGGACACAAGATCTTGAGAACCATGACATGTTTGTCCACCAACAAGCATTGGTAAAGTACAGCTTTGTAGCATATTCAGTAACCCTGAGCGAAGCACTACGCTACACTTGCGTAGTTTGCGACGTTTGCGCAACTTCGCACTATACGAACTGCACATAGCACAGTGCAGCGGTCTTTTTTTGCTTGCTCACAGTCCTCAATGTCAAGTTGGTGACCGCGAGCAAGCAAAATGACATCCTGGAGAGCCTTTTTCCTCGTTCGCGATCAGCAACATCAAGTTGCCAATTCCGAGCGTGGAAAATAAACCTCCTGGCGAGATTTTCAATGTGGGGAGGTCTGGTTTTTCATTGCGAGTGATCACGTATTCTCGTGACCGTTCGCGATGAGAAACTACCGGTCCGCGTTGAGAAAGCTGCCGCTCGAGTAAAAATCTCCTTGAGCGGCAGAAAACTACAGCTCGCACTGTGCAAGATGCCGTTTTCAATGATTGCACAGTGCCGGATGCTTGTCCGCACTGTGCAATCATTGAAAAAGGCATCTTGCACAGTGCGAACAGGATACGCGTAGTTCGGTAGTTCGCGTAGTGCGAAGTGCACTTCTCATAGCTAAGCGTAGTACTACTTTGCGAACTACGCCCAGCCCTAATATTCAGTCAACTTTACCCACCATGTCATGGAAATAACACACAAGCAAGTGAAAGCATTACATAGAGAACAATATCATAATGATAATGAGTAAAAAGGTGTTGGATCACCAATAGTTCTCCTTTTTTATGTCGTTAAAACGCATCACTTCAGCAAGTGGTGCACACAGGACTGGGTAGTTTCTGTGGATCATGACTCTCTGTAGCAACATCACCTCCCTGACGTCCCCTACTATCTGTCCATCTCTCCTTGCTTGTCCTCATAGATGCGAAGGGGTCTCTCAAGGTTGGCCTGAGAGTCATTGGCAGCAGTGGCCTCACTTAGCCCATTCAGTGTTAGCTTCCCTCCACAGCCTGTACTCTCCCACTACCTCTATGTCCTCACTTGAAGGGTTGTTAACCCTCACCTCCTGAGGTTAAACTGAGAGGCCGGAGATGTTGCCGGGTGTGCTAGGAGCAGCGGTCGTTGGGGCAGTGGTCAGCACAGATGTTGCAACTGGGGTGGGAGATGTGGTTGTGGGCATGCTGAGAATCACTGTTGCTGTCTGGCCAGGCCCACCAGATGGCCAGGTTAGTCCTCCAAGTCCACATCTCCAGGAAAGCCAGCATCACTGAGTACTTGATAATGATTTGGAGATGAGGTCTGGGGTGTGTCTTGACTCTGGGCAGATGTGCCAGATCCACCTGTTCAAAGAAAAAGTACATTGTCATTGTTCTAAGTGTATTCTGTACAGCCACATCATAATTGACACAGTTGGTTTTGAACCTGTGAAAAATGTTAGGGGTGTGGGATAACATTGTAAGCTATCCCTGAGGAAGATTTCAGACACAGCTGACAAATGGTTATATACAAATAGCAGTAGTACATCTTGTTTGGTATTAAAACAACAGGGCCTTATGGTAGATGTTGTCACTTCAGTCGCCCATCTACCCAGACTTGAGCAATGGGTATCTGCATGTGAACTGAAGTTCATATGCAAGATGGCTGACAATTGGGTATGGAGGGAAGACACTGGGGCATCTTGTTTGGTGTTAAATCAATAGAGCCTCATGGTAGATATAATCACCTCAGTCTCTCATTCCCCCAGACTTTAACAATAGATACCTAGATTGGAGCAGAAATTCAGCTGCAAGATGGTTGACAAGGGGGTATGGACAAACAGCAGTTGCACATCATGCATATCTGTACAGCAGATGAACATTACTGTGGCAAGTTCTGTGATTTGAGCATTTAAACATTGTGAAAGATGTTGAGGTGTTACTTACCAGTCTCTAATTCCCCAGGAATTCCGATCAATCCCTCTCAATGCAGGATGGTGTGCACCTTCTCCTACCATGATGAGAGTTGCAAGTGGACCACCGCCAGTCTTTAGTGCCAGGAGGCCAATCTCTTCACCCTCATCTTCAGGTCATGCCACCTTTTCCTAATATCCTCTTTTGTGTGAACAATGGTACCAACAGCATCCACCTTATTGACTGTTCCTCCCACATTTTATTTCTTCAATTTTGAGAAGTTTGTTGGACTTTGGACCCAAAGATTTGTGACTCTACTCTAATAATTTCATCAACCAACACTGTCAACTCGGTGTCTGAAAAACATGGATTTAAGACTGGTACAAAAAAACAATGAGTTCTGTGACATTGAGGAAATATTATGTGATCAAACCAAGGAATGACAATGTGATTTGTGTGGAAAATGTGTGTGGAGTGTGTGATGGCATTGTGATAAAGGATGCCTTCTATGCAAATGGTATCTGGCTGTTTTGGAATGTAGGAGAAAAGGATCGTGGTCTGGGATAAGATGTGCTTTTAACTTTGAATTGGAGGAGTGTCCACTTTGGAAATAGCCATCAGCTGTGTTTTATTTGAAACTGTCCAATGGACATGCTTTGTGACCACCGCGGTCCATGGGCAGAACTTAGCGACCACCGTGCACCATGCTGGTAAAAATATGAGCTCCGCAATCCATGGGCGAATAATTCAAAGTGAGGCAATAATACATGGGCAGTACTTTCTGACTGCCCAATCGCTTTTTGACTGCCGAGCTCCATTTCAATGGCTTTCCAACCGCTGCATTCGGAGGAAAGCAAAACACATATCTTTGATAGACGGAATGCAGAACAAATCAAAACATTCACCCCCAGTCACGAGAACTGGGTTAAATCCATCATTCTTTTGCTCACCATGCCATCCCAGTTTAGACCTGGCCATATGCAAATCAGTCTTGACCATGTGCCTCATGGGAGCAGTGCAGCCTGAACTGCCAAGCCAGGCCCACCCTGGATGGAAAACAAGCATCCTACGACCGGTTTTCTTCAGTCCGCTTGATAGCTTGATTCTAGTGGCACAGTGAGCCCAGGACCCATGTCTCGGCAAATCTGACGCACTTAGGGTGAGAAAGCAAAAGACACCATTGATGGAGGGAATGCAGAAAAATCAAAACATTCACCCCCAAACCAGTCCTAGGATGCTTTGTTTCCAGTCCAGGGAGGACCTGGCTTGGCAGTTCGGGCTGGACTGTTCCCATGGGGGCACAGGGTCAAGACTGATTTTCATACGGCTGGGTTCAAACTGGAATGGCATGGTGAACAAAAAAACAATGGATCTCTGTACTGGGGTGAATTTATGACATTGTTCTGCATTCTCGCCATCAACTGTTGTTTTAGCATTTGTCACCCTGAGTGGGATGGGTATGCTCAGACGTGAGTCCCTTGCTCTCCATGCCACTGGAGTCAAGCTATCCAGGCTGCTGAGGGCTGAAAACCCAAAACCGGTCATAGGATGCTTGTTTCCAGTCCAGGGAGGACCTGGCTTGGCTGTTCGGATTTGGGCCCAGATCTCTGTACTGGGGTGAATGTAGGACATTGTTCTGCATTCTGTCCATCAACTGTTGTTTTTGCATTCGGAGGAAAAGCCTGGATTCATCGTAGTACAGTGGAAATTAGTTTGCGGTATCGGCGTTCGGAATCAGACTGCTGCCACAGATAATGAGGCCCTTACTTAATAGTCTCTACCAGTAACTTCTCAATGTAAGCAGTTGTAAAAATGTATTAAACATAAAAAAAATAGAAACTATTTTAATGTAATATATTCATGTAAAATAATGTTAAATCCAAATCAAATTTATATTAGGGCACTTAAATATGACCCTCAATGTAAAAATAGTATTTTTCTATTAGGCATTACAAAATATTAAAAGTGAGGTGTCAAATTGATTAAAAGTAATTCAGGCATATTTTAATAAAAATGATGAACTATTAATTTTGAAATTTACCAAAGAGGTTATAAACTATGTTCAATATAAATAAAAATATGTTTATTTTTAGATATCTTTTTTAGAACATTAGATTATATTTATGTAAATATTTACCTAGTTTTCATGATTTTATTTAATTTAATTTAACATTAGTTCCTATAGGATTTTATTTTTATTTTTCATGGAAGGATGTTACAGTACCAGTGATTGCCCATTTGTGGTGTTGGACATACTACACATCTGATCTGGAGTACATTTATGACTTTTTGGGGTCCTTTTCATATGCAGACACAGATCTCCACTGAGAAAAAGTATCGGCGTGGTGGAGGTGATGTCTGATTCTTCATGGCTTCAATCAGATGCGGATCCTGAGAGGAAGTCACTACCTCCGTTGCCTACTTTCACCAGAGATGCGACGGGCCTTTGAGCCATAAAGAATCAGACTGAGGAACCCCTGTCTTTACCTTTAAAATGTCCCACCCTTCCTGTCTTGAGAAAGACCCGCCGCGACCACCTACAAGGGGGCATAAGGGTCGAAACGTCGACGCATCCACAGGTTCAGAATCACCAGGATCCCCACAGAAACCATAGGAATCCTTGGTTGAAATCAAATCAACTTCTGGCCATCCAAAACCGTTCTTGTATACATGTATATAGATTTATTTCCTCACACTGTATATATCATCACATGCATTGAGCACTTTTTTCACGAAAAAGTCACAAATTTGCACACTTGTATGACGGTCTTACCATTTATTGAAAATCCATCCTTGAATGAAGTAATTCGGATGTATATGGTAGCAACCCTGTTATAATTCATATAATACAATGCTTTGACCTTATGACTTTGTTTTGGGTTTTTTGAGCATTCATTTCTCTAAAAACGTATGTTCATGTATCAGAGAGCTGATTTTGTTTACATTTGCATCTATGAGCATTCTCCAAATAATCTGTCTTACCCAACAGAACCATTTTTGTTTATTTGAGGGTGTTTATGCATCCCAAGAAAGGTAATCTTAAGACTTGCCATGAGTCTCAGGGCTCAGGAATGTTGAGAATTGCCTTTCCAAACTCAAGGCTCAGTGAAACCCCAGGTATTCTTTGAGGCCCATGTAAGAGAAGATGGAGGCTACCATCAGCTCTTTTGACATTGTCTTGTTTTATACGCTTTTTGTCTTTAGCACATTTGCCGTTTACGAAATGTAAATATTACATAAATTTTTCACATTGTTCAGATTAGATTTTGTATTGCTTTTCCTACTATGGGCCGGATTACAAGTAGGGCGGTGAGTTCGGGTTTATTTGGCACATCCAATAATTCTCGATGCATCAAATAACCCATATTTATAAAAAATCAGCAGGTCAAGCCTGCTGAAAGTTAACAGGGGAAAACACATGGGATGTAACATAGTATTCAGATGTTTGTGCATTAAACACCACAATCTGCATATTATTCCGTATAAACTTGTAATAACGTACCCTGTGGTGTCGTTATTTATCAGGGGCGATAAATAACGCCTCTAACTATGTATTTTCTAGAGTTCCTCTATGGTCTCCTAAGAATGATTCAATATTTAGGGAGGAATATACACCCAAGAAGCCCAGCATTGGAACGCAGGATGATAAACATATCTAAGGCTACCATGACTTTCCCTTGTCTATGCTGGTGATCCAGCAGTCCACCAACAACAACAGATACGCCACTACCATATACTCACCCGGGCCCATAAACTCACCATGGGTAAGACCGGTGGGGTATCAAGTTTTGTAATTTTCACAATGTTTAGGATTAGTTATTTCATACTCCTAACTAACCTTTCACTGATCAAAAAGTTCTTTCCTCTGGTCGATGGACCATTAGTTGAAATAATTGATGGTGATACTTAACCCTAACTCTAACTTATTCATTTAAAGTAAATAGCCACAGACTCTGGAAGTTTTTAAAATCTTTATCTAAATTAAACATGTGTGAACCATTCCAAAATACAGCGCAGTCACCTTCGTCCATAGGAGAGAAAATTCAATTCATAAACACCAAACATATACTTTGGACTCATACAATAATCAATGTTCATTAAGGGAGAGGACAGAGAGACAATAACATCTGAAAATAACAAGAAAAATATAATTACCAAGGATGGTGTGAAAGACCAAACCCCCTGGCCAAATGGCTGGGAAGGGTCCCCCGGGATAGTTCAGGAGACAAAAATTTCAGGATAGGACTCAGGACAGGAGAGTTGACCTCTCTAGAATACTGAAGATTGCGCCAAAACCCTCTCTGACACTCTCTTCCTCCTCAAGTTTCTTCCGTGATCTTTGATCTTACCCAATTAGTTTGGATAGAAAGTTCTGCTTCAGGTTCTGCCTTCGGCTCTTCCTCGGCATCTCACAGCATCTCTCCCAGCATCAGCATCTCCCACCCTAATCTCTCAGCATTCAGTTCTGACTAACTAACTAAAACTATCTTAATTATACCTTTTGTTCTTCATGTATCACCCACTAAAGTTTCAATATCTTAAAAATACGAGATATCATTGGTCAGGCAAGGGAGAAAGCTCCATCACACCATGCTTACATGTCATTAATAACAGTCCGACTATTGTTCGCAAACCCATCCGCTTAATTTTTATTCATAAGTTTAGTTCCCATACATCTGTTATTTCACTTTGCAACAAACTATTAGCATTGGGAATAGGAGTCCTCTTCATTGAACTCTTCACCATCCGTTCCCATGCTTGTAACATTCAATTTTGGTTGTCTTTCAAATGTTCGGTCATGGTCTTCATGGCTTCACTCAGTGGGCATGAGGGGATTTTGCATCACTCAGCTTAATCCATTTATACGTGAGAGTCTCAAATACACACTAGTGATAATGTCAGAAAGACAAGTATTAATTTCTCAAATAAAATGGTTGCACTGTTTACCACCCACTTCTACTCTGTTTCCCTTTACTTATTAATACTTTTACCACATTAGCATTAGTAAAATAGCTTGCTTTTGTTTCAAGCAAGCAGATGCCATGCACGCGAGTCTTCAAGACTCCATTTTAGTGTCTTCTGCTCATGCGTCAGAAATTCCCTCCGAGCATTAATACGTCATACTACATAGATACAGTTGACACATGCGCACAAAGGTTCCCCGTTTAAAGGGATATTAGTCCGTCTTCATTGTTATCAGTATTAATACACACATCCGCAAGCTTCACTAACCCCCGTGTTCATGTGGTGTGTATTAGTTATTCACAAAACACGATGAGTAACTTTGTTAGTAAGTTAAATGAGTGGATCGCATGCAAACAAGTTTCTTTCCCACAAAACATTTGCTCCATCACTGGGATGAAGGAGATCCACATTGACACCATGCTGGAGGTGATCAACTAGACCTCATTGAAGATTCCATGCAGATTCATTTAGAGAAAGGTCTCTTTAAAGTTGAATGAAACCAGAAGTTCCATGTATCCCAATATGCAGCAGATGAAGACAGTATCTGTGTCATTGCACACACTAAGGGACACATTTATAAGTGGATTGCATTGCCCTTGCATCACAAATGGTTTCCCAAGGGCAATGCAATCCTTGAGTTAGATGTACCATGGAATGCAAGGACACCTTGCATGGCTCTACGTTGCTTGGAAAATCTATAATAACTTCAGGCCACGGAAGTTGCTGCCTGGTGCTACTCTGCCCTGAGTAGGTGTTCCATGGGTAAAGTGTGGGTGTTCCCACACAACCACCCATGGATTTTATCTCAATCCCAGATTTACCCGGACTGGTTAACCTGGGAATGCATTCTGCAGTGTACTTAGAACGAGGAACAGAAGTCGAAGGAATATTTTGTGGAGGAAGGTGTCCTGTTCCTGCACAGCAACTTTCTTGCCTGCAACTCAGCACCCCCAGCATCATGATGCAAATTTGGATGTGTTTTTGTTAGACTGCGCTGAGTGCACAAGCACAAGGAGAGAGCAGGAATGCACCATATCTTGAGAGACCTGGCACCTTCCCGCCCTCTCCATTTGATGCAATATTGCGAGTTGTGTTGTTGTGTTGCCCTGCATCAATGTTTACTAAATCTCACCCTAAGTCTTCATAGGTTGTTCTGGTAAAGAGGTCCCCATCACTGTCCACTAGTTCGAACAGCCATTTAAACTTACAAACATTAAAAAAATAGTTAGGTTGGTGTATTTAGTCCTAAGAGCTTCCTTGCACTCATGCTAGGATTTGTTGCTATAAAGACAAGAACAACAACTATAGTTTTTGCTTGAACAGAGAAGACAAAGATGGAGAAAATGTTCTCCTAAACAGTCTGTCAGAGTATGCAAGTCAGCATCCGGGGACATTTGATGATGTCTGAATAAAGAAAAGAGACTGTTGAGTGGGTTCAAAGTTATGTTTGGCTCATGATGCAACAGAAAATGTGTGGTTACTGACAAAGTTGCTTCTTCAACTTACCACAATGCAAAGTTGTAACTTTAAATATATATTAAGCTCAGGTTAGGGAATTTCATATCTATTCAAACTTTTGAGTCTTTGTCTAAAGAGGCAGAATATTGAACACGCTGTGGCTGTGGCTTGAGTGACTGAGTTCAATCTATGAGCTCTTAGGATTTTAGGAGGAGGTTACATTGGTCTATTTTAATGTTTTTGTGTAGCTGCCCCAGCATTAATGCAACTATACTGTATTCCTCTTACCTTACACCAAAAGCCAGACATTGTCCCATGTCAATGTGTGGTGTCTCCATTTCTGAGACCCAGACAAATGTTCCAATTATTTTAACTTCTCATCTAATTTGCCAATCTTGTCCTCCAATTTGTATTCTCTTTTGTTGTTCATGATTCCCAATTGCACTCAAATGTATTGCTTGAGTCCTAATTTCTACAACAGTGATGGTTGAACATGACATAAACATTTCTTTTCTGAGGATCTCAGGCATCTCAGGAGTGAAAACATCTTGTTTTTGTTCACCTACCTGGTCCGGGGAGATTTGAGAAGAGGTTTTTATTTTAACCAATGACTGTGGCACTCTGATTGTGCACAGTAACAGCTGAGTTATCACTGCTATGCCCAATATGACTGAATCAATTAAATAACATTGGTTAAACTAATTCAGATTTTGGTACAGAGTAGTTATTTCGATTATAATCAATGGTTTTACTACCAAATTCTAAATAAATACACCCATTGCTGATATATTTTCTACTTTATTGCTTGCCCTGTGCCCAGTTTGGATTCGTTATATTATGTCCTTGGCATTAGTATGTCCAAAGTATTTTCTGATGTCACCTTTTGTCACATAATCCCAGTACTATTTAGAGCTAATGTTTGCCACAGGTTTCCAGGTGTGAATTCCAAAATCTGAACACTGCAATCAAAAAAGTTTTGAAATGTACAGGTGGAGATTTTTGTGAATCAGTCATGTTTATAAATCTGTTGAGTGAAAGGTTCTGAGTAACACGAGAACTGAGTCTAGCTAAAATCAGCATACTTCTGAGGTTGTGATAGCACATATCTGTTGTGCACTATATGGAGGATTGATATTACATAGTGGCAGTCCTTGTTTGGAGCAGTTATTTATCAATCAATCCAGCTGCTTGTTAGCTTTCTATGGGCCTTTTTTTAATATAATAGGAACTGATATTTATCATGGTTGAATTTGATGATTTATTGTCAAGCCTCACCACTGTTGTGTAAACAAAGCATAGCTACCTAGTGATCTCCCTTCCTAATCACAGCAATGTATTTGTCACCATAAGCAACTTCTTTAATATGAAGCAGGCTCCCACCTTTTCTTCAGCTTCTGTCTCCCAAAATGCCACTATGTAATGGTCTGGGCCTACATCAAGATGGACCAGGAACCCTATTAACCACAACTCTTTCACAAAATGTATCACGCTTTGAGTGGTCCAAGGGAACTGTGGGCCACTCCATAGTAAACAGTTGCAGCTCCACCACCATTATGAATAACCTACAAAAGTCACAGATACACACTAACCGCTGATACACCTAAGCACATTTTTGTGTGCATGCTTTATTAAGGCATGGGGTGTCAGAAATGTCATATTACTTCTGGTAATCTTCATTACTCCGGGTCCCGTAGTCCTCGACACCTTCAACACTAATGAGATTATTCTATCTCTGACAGAAAAAGAAAAAGAAGGAATGCTGGACCTACCCTCTCCCTCCCGCCGGGAGTACATAAGGGTACATGTCCCAGCATTCCCTCTGAAATACCAAGCCAAAGGATGAAGGCCGGCAAACAGGGCGGGAGGGAGGGAAGTCATGAAGGTGTCGAGGACTACGGGACCCGGAGTAATGAAGATTACCAGAAGTAATAGGACATTACCCCCAGGTCCCTACGTCCTCGACACCTTCAACACTAATGAGACATACCAAAGCAAAACCCGGCATTCATCCCAAAAAACACAACAAACAACCAGTACAACAAAGAACCAGGCATTTAATGTGCACAGAACAGAAATCATGGGCGAACACAACCCAACACCCCCAAAGCAAAACCGCCCTCATCACCCAGCAAATTGAGAAGACGGTAATGCCTGATGAAAGTATTAGAAGAAGCCCAAGTGGCCGCCCTACAAATCTCAGAAAGAGGGACACCCCGGACCTCAGCCCAGGAGGCCGCCACCCACCTCGTAGAACGACCCTGAACACCCACAGGAGGAGGGGACCCAGAAAGAGAATAGGCCAAGGAAATGACCTGCTTCAGCCAGCGACCAATGGACACAGACGAAGCCTAACGCCCACGGGAAGCAGCCCCAAAGGAGACAAACAGGGAGGCAGTCAACCGAATAGCCGCTGTGTGCTCAAGAAAAACACGCAAAGCCCGGCACACATCCAACAAGGACCAACAGGTACCACCCGGGGAATCCAGAACAGAACCCAATGCAGGCAAGACCAACTCCTGGGACCGGTGAAACTGAGAAGCGACCTTAGGCACGAAGGAGGAATCAAGGCGGAGCACCACCCCATCCTCCGAAAAGGACAGGAAAGGTTCCCGAGACATCAAGGCCCCCAACTCGCCAAGGCGCCGAGCAGACGTGATGGCCACCAAGAACACAACCTTCAAGGTCACAAACTTCAACTCCACCTCCGACAAAGGTTCAAAAGGAGGACCAATCAAGGCCCGTAGGACCAAGGGTAAATCCCATAGGGGAAAAGAAGGCCGGGAAACCGGACGAGAAAGAGAAAAACCGCGAAGCAGCCTGGAGACCAAGTCCTCATCATCAGAAAGATTACCCCACGGGGAGCGAAAAGCCCGGACAGCCGCCCACTGGGCACGCAAGGTGGACACAGACCAACCCTTCTCAAAACCCTCCTACAAAAACTGAAGCACCGCCTGCAAAGAACAGTGCAAAGGGGAAATGTCCAAGGTCGAACACCAACGACTGAAGTTACCCCAGTGGCGATCATAGGACAGGAGAGTAGAAGGCCTACGGGAACCCTGGATGGCAACAGCTAAATGCTCCGGGAACCCACGCCGCTGCCACCCCTGCCTCTCAACCTCCACACCGACAGCCGCAAGCGGAGAAGAGACAGGGGCGGGGAGGACCTCAATGGAGACGGGGACAGAGGGAGAAACCAAGGGCCCTGCACAGCAAGAAGACGAACCGTCGGAAACCAAGACCTCCGAGGCCAAAAGGGCAGAACCACAACCACCTCCCGATCCTCCAGACACAGACGGGACAGAAACCTGGGAATCAGCGCCAGAGGCGGAAAGGCATAGAGCAGGCGGGACGGCCAGGGAACCGACAGGGCATCCACCCCCCAACAACCCTCCTGCCGAAACCTGGAGCAGAAGCGTGGAAGCTGCGCATTCAGCCGGGAGGCAAAGAGGTCCAGAAAGGGACGCCCAAACCTCCCGCACACAAGCCGAAACGCAACCCGGGTGAGAGACAACTCCAGAGGCGCCGGAAAGCAGCGACTCAGGACATCCGCCGCACAGTTGTCCACTCCCCTGAGATGAATCGCAGTCAGAGACAGTAGATGACCCTCCGCCCAACAAAATAAGGGAACCACCACTGCATTCAAGGAAGCCGAACGGACCCCCCCCCTGATGGTTGAGATAGGCCACCGACACCATATTGTCCGACCTCACCAGGACGTTCCTGCCCAGCAAGCACACCCGAAAACCCATCACGGCACGGGACACAGCGGTCAACTCCCGCCAGTTGGAAGACCTGCGACTCTCCAGCCGGGACCAACTACCCTGAAGGGACCGAGATCCCAAGGTCGCCCCCCACCCCAAAGCGCTGGCATCCGTCGTCAAGACCAGCAACGGAGCGGGCTGCAAGGGGAGCCCCTGAGACAGATGGACCGGATCTGACCACCAAAGCCGAGCAGGCAGGACTACAGGAGACACGGGCACCAGACACTCCCAATCGCGGGACAACGGATCCCAGAGAGACAGAAGGTAACACCACAAGGGGCGGAGGTGAAAACGAGCCCAAGCCACCGTAAAGACAGTCGCTGCCATCAGACCCAAAAGACGCAATTAGAGGCACACCCGAAAGGAACCCCCCGCTCGGAACCTTCGAGCAAGGGACAACAGGGACACAACCCGAGGATCTGGCAGGAACACACGGTTGAGGTTCGTGCGAAACCGAGCCCCAATGAACACCAGAGCCTGGGAAGGAGTCAGCTGGCACTTCGGCAGATTGATCAGAAAACCGTGCCTCCGCAACTCCGAGCACACCAACTCTCTCGCCTACAACAACAGGTCCCGAGAAGGAGCATGGATCAACCAATCGTCTAAATAGGGATACACCATCACCCCCCGGAGATGAAGCCAGGCAACCAAGGGGGCGACAACTTTCGTAAAGACCCTCGGGGCAGAGCGAAGGCCGAAGGGCAAAACCCGGAACCGAAAGTGGCACCCCATAACACAAAATCTCAGGAAGCGACGGGACCTGGGATGCACCGGAACATGGTAATAGGCGTCCTGCAGATCCAGGGTACACATGAAGTGACCCGGCAGCACCAAAGGAATAACCCGCTGCAAGGTCTCCATGCGGAAGGGAATCCGCAACACCCACCGGTTCATGACCCTCAAATCCAGGACCAGGCGGAAACCCCCGGTATTCTTGGGCACCAGAAAAATCAGGGAATAGAAGCCCGACCCCACCTCCGAAGGAGGAACCGCCTGAACAGCGCCCTTCCGAAGAAGATCCTCCACCCCTTGGACTAGGTGGGCCCTCCTGGACTGGCAAGCAGGCCAGGGAGTCGGGCGGAGGCCGAAATCTGGAGGGGGAACAGAAAACTCCACCTCGTAACCCTCCCGTAGAACATCCAACACCCAAGCGTCTGAACATGACTGAACCCAGGCATCCAGGAAGAAGCGCAGCCGCCCTCCTACCAACAACCCAGGAACCACAGCCAAAGAGTCAGGAGCGAGGTTTCGGGGGAGGAGGAGACCTAGCCTTACGGTCCCAACCCCCGCCAGAAGAAAACCTCCCTCGGCCCTTCCCAAACTTCCCACGAAAGGAAGGCCGAAAGAAAGATTTAGACTTAGAGGGGGCAGAAGAAGCAGCAGCAGAAGCAGAACCCTTAAAAGAAGAAGAATGCTTCTTTTCTATAAACAGCTTGTGCAGTTTGGTCTCCAACTCCCCCCCAAACAGCATAGAACCCTGAAAGGGCAAACGCAAGTCACAAGCCTTCTGCGCAGAGTCTGTCTTCCAGTCCTTAAGAACAAAACTGCGACGAGCCGCCACACAGGCCCCACCAGAAAGAGCAGCAGCGCGCACCACATCAAAAGACACATCGGACAGAAGTTCAACCTGTCTCTCAATGTGTTCAAGAAGACCCGAACAGTCCGTGGCATCGTCCATCGACCGGTAGAGAGACTTAATGTCCGACAGCAGAGACTGCGACAAATAAGTTCCATAAACACCGGCCCTCAAGGCCAGATGAGAGCCAGAATAAACCTTCCTCAGAGCCCCGTCAGCCTTCTTATCCACTGGGTCCTTCAGCACAGCGTACTCAGACAAGGAAGTGCGACCCACCAAACTCGCAACAAAGGAGTCAATGGGGATCGTATCAGGAAGATCCGTAGCCATATCCCGGAGGGGGTAAAGACGGGCCATAAAACGTGGAACCAGAATGCGATCCGGATCAGCCCACTCCCTCTTCAGGACATCCTTAATAAAGGGATGAACAGGAACATCCAACGTGGCAGAACTCTGGAATTGGCGGAGCAAAGAACCCCCCGAAGTACTGGGAACAGCGTCATCAGCAAAGCCCATATTCTGCTTCACGTGCATCAGGATACCAGGAAGAGCGTCCTTGTCAATATACTTCCCCTTCAGCTCAGAGTCCCCAGCCCCAGCCGACTCGTCATCAGAAGAAGCAGAAGTACCGGAAGCCGCAGCTGGACCCTTGCATCCGGCTCCACCAGAACCCATTTCTGAAAGGGTCTCCCTGATCAAGCGCTTCAAGCACGCATCCCCACCCCCACCACGGCGCCTGGACCGGGCAGGAAAAGGAGAGCGTGAGATATCGGAAGAAGAAGAAGATGACCTCTCCCGGTGATGCCTCTTCCCCGAACTTTTCCCCATCCTGCACAGCAAGGAACAACACAGGAAGCAGTAGCAACAAGCAAACAGCACAGGAAAGAAAAACCGCTACGCGGAACTCACCAGTTGCCCCCGTTTATATCAGCAAAAAAAACGACCGGGCAGAAGCGCCTGACGACGTCCAAACCGGAAGTCAGGCAGCGCCATAACAGGAAGGCATACCCAAACCAGCCAACCAAAGACGCGAAGGCGGCCGCGCCCCCTAACAAGCCCGGCAGGCAGGAGGGGCAGCCATTGGGCAGACGCGGGGACCACGCGGTCAAACACCCACGCGCGGCCCAGAGGAGCGTCAGACGCAGCCTGCGCCACTCCCCCCAAGCCCGGCAGGGAGGGAGAGGCCATCCAAGCCGCCGAGGACAACGAAGCCCCAGCGGAGGTACGTTCGGCGCAGGAGTCTATTCCAAGCTCCTCGCGCCACAGCAATCCCTGTCAGAATGACAGAAAAAAGAAACAGAGGGAATGCTGGGACATGTACCCTTATGTACTCCCGGCGGGAGGGGGAGGGTAGGTCCAGCATTCCTTCTTTTTGTTTTTCTGTCAGAGATAGAATAATCTCATTAGTGTTGAAGGGGTCGAGGACGTAGGGACCTGGGGGTAATACCACTTCCCACATCTGACCAAAAACATCTCCCTGCTTGAAACCTGGCATGTTTAGTCTCCAAAGGTACAGGCATTATAAAGCTACCTGTTGTCCTTAACCTTGTGGGCTAGAGAAGGCTGCAGGGCATGGTGGTCTGGAACTTATATTGTCCGACACTGGCCTGCTACAGCACTTTTGTTCTCATCTTTGGTTGTGTTACAATGCCCTGATATTTACCCTTGAGAGTGAATGAATATTTGTACACATTTTGTGTTTGTTTACTTTGCTCTAATGAGTCCCTTGTTCTTCTGTTGTTGTTGATAGTATTGCTCTTCTGCTCCTTTTGTCTTATTCATCATTGGCCATGTTCTCATGTAGAGGCCTTTTCCGTGTTTCTGACCTTCTGCTGGAAGACTGGCAGGTTGCTGAGGTTTACTTCAGATAGGCAGACCTCTGTCTCATTGTTCTGTGATCATTACTGTGGGTAAAATTGCCTTTAATCACAAGTCCAGTATGGTTTGCTTTATTCTTAGGGGTCTATTACGATGTCATCAGGAAAGGCTCCAAACCACATCCGATTCTGTCGAATCCTATCCGGAACCTGCCTTTCCACCAGACTCGGACACATTTCCCAATGAGCGATTACAATGGCTGGGAATCGTTTGAACTATCCAACTCTGTTCCGAAAGGCATTGGGAGTAACCATGTCTTTTGGAGCCGAATCATAGTGGTCTACGGAGCACATTTTCCTGCCGAGCGATTAGGATGTCCGATTCGTACAGCCTTTCCAAATCGGTTGTTCTGAAATGAATTAGCTGTCAGAATCTGACTTTGGGGCCTGTAGCAGGCCCCCCTTCACCCAGGGAACTCTGAATCAGGTCCGTGGGGGCACCCATGGGACCCACCTTTCTAACCATGCACAGTATGGCAGACACCATGGGGTGCCTGCCACAGTTTGCACAATGTTCCCCAACAACCCTTTTCTTCAATGGGAGCCGGAGTATTCGGTCAGAACAGAAGCTCCCATTGCAACCAAATTGTATCCAGAAGCATCCGGATGCATCCAAATAGCTCGGTCGGACTCAATTGATCCACATCAATTGGAAAGCATTCCGGAACTAATTCAGAATGCTTTCCTAATGACCCTTTAGTGTGTATCCAGCCTAGTAGTTGTTGCTGGTCCCCTACCATGCATTTAGGTCCCTAGTGAAAACTGTAAGAAACAGAACTGAGTCCCACTGGGTCACACTGGTTTCCCATCCCCTTAACAATCAGTGTTTCCATAGGCATATGTGCACTGACCGTGTGTACATATTCAGAGTGATTCCTTTGACATTTGTTGCATGTTGCCCTGATGTATGCTGGTGTACTGCCTTAGGTTCTATGATACACAAACACACTCACACACGTCAAAGGACATTAAGTGGGTTATGGCCTATATTAAGCTTGGCTCTGTTTCAGTATATTCCTATTACTTATTGCACTATTGTGTGCCAATGATGCCTTCAGGTTGACTGCCACTTTCATTATATACTATCTGCTCTTTTTTGTACTCCCGACAAACTTGATGGCCATCCTATTTTCTCATAACTGATTATATTCTCTTGAATCAGCCCAGTACCACTCTTGCACCTCAAACCCTCCGACTTTACCTATGATGTATAATTTATATGTAAGCTGCTTACAGATAATTTGGCTTTAATTCTTGCTGGAACCTGTTGGAAAGGCCTGGCAGGCTAAGTGGCTTGCCAGTATTTTGTAATAAAAGAAGCCATTACAAATACCTACATTTAGATAAACATAAAGGGATTTGGCTCAGACGTCTTTTCTTGCCAGTGGTCTGTATGAGTGGCATTTACAGTCGCCTTCCATCCATGGCACCACATTGCATGGGGCAATGGGTCAGACCACTTCAACAACTGACTCTCTTGCAGTTTGAGTGACATAATTTGTCTGATCATATGTGCATGTCTGTCTGAAAATGAGCACTGATTGTCAGGGAGTGTTTCCCAGTCATTCAGTTTTCCATGCTCTCCTTTTCTTAGGTCACCCTTTATTTCTTTTTGCCTCCTCTTTTAATTTTATTATTTAGAGAATGCTACAGTCCCACAAAGAATGCTGACGAGCAGCTTGCTTTCTGCTCATTTCATCTGCAGTTTGCAGCATCTCGCCCAGCTGCTGCCTCTACACCAGGTGACTATCATGGAATGGTATTGTCCGTGCCAAGCTGGAACTTTAAAGCATCAATTCACTGTGTACAGTACTATAGCCAGATACAGTACCATTTCCAGATGGCGACCTGCTCCTAGTTTTCATTTAAGTTTTTATTGCAAGAATATGCCCACTGTGTTGGGGTGGCAGCAAGTTTTTTCTACTTTTATTGTTTTAATCAATCCTGCATATGCTGCTGGGTTTGTTGTTTGTTTTATTTCAGCTGTGTAAGTGGGTAGATGCATGAAGGAGGAGGTGGATGGATGGATGAATTAATGCATGAGTGCAAGGGCAAGTGACAGAGTGAATGCATGTTGGCTCATTGAGTGCCTAAGCCCAACAATAACTGAAGAGGCATTAACATTTAGATTCCAGTCCAATTGACATTGTAAATGCTTTTTTGCAGATGGAATTGATCCAAATATGAATGAGTCTTTGTTGCTATTTTAGAAAAGGGTGACTCTGCAGATTAAAAGACACTGGAAGGACCCCTGGTGCTCTGACACATGGCCATAAAAATTTGAAATACTTTAAATGCTCAGCATGAAAAAGTTAACTCTAAATATTTCCAATCAGTACGTGATCTTTATGAGGGAAACTGGAAATACTATAGTGGGACATACAATAAGGCCTTTTTCAACTACATTGCCTTGTATTTTGGCCGCAAATCACCTATCAGCAACCCCAGACCACAGAGAAAAAATGGTTCCAATGATAACTGCTAGATATTAAACCAACATGTAGTGGTGTACTATTACACACTGTCATTTTCTGAAGTACAGTTATTACAGAGCATCTGTAAAAGGCACTAATCTCCAAGGACAGGAAGATTTACTACACGTCTAGAGATTAGTCAGTAGTTCAATTTTCTAGTCCCTGGAGGCATAGCTGCTTTAGAGTCACTCTATAAAACCTTGGGCCAGGAAACCCAGCATCAGCATGCACTTTGTTAGAGTGAACCAGTACAGTCTGTCTTTCATTTCTTTAGCTTATATTGCATACATTAGCATACTTCTGATTATTGACAGTCTAAATAAGGTAAATTTGATAGTACAATATTTGATACTACAACCACAGAGAAAATTACTATGTCCTACTTTTCTGGACAGAACTTCAAAGAAGCCAACGTCTTTGCAGAGGTAGATGGTAATATTTACTTCTCGGATGGGGCTGTGCGCATGTGCGGTGCTCCTGTTGGTCTCTGCTGTCAGAGAGGTGGCTCTACAGTCTGCGTGTAAACTCCTGAGCTGGGAACAGGACAGCTTTTCTAGGGATGGAGAACTTATCATTGGCGGAGTGTTTATCGTTCATTCGGAATACATGTCCAGCGAACTCTCCTTTACCAAAGAGCCAGAGCCGATATCCTGTGAGGGGTAAGAGTGGTGTAGCTCACCTTAGAGCGTATAAACATGTCCATTAAGTGTTCTGTAAGAGGTAGAATGAGTTTATTACTGTATGTATCACAGAGAGTGTGCCTGCAACTGTACCAGAAGCTGCATGAGCAATGAACTATAATATGCATACAAATTTCACAGCAGATTTCCTGTGAGAATAAGAACCGAAAAGTCACAACTGATATCCTGTGAGGGTTAAGAACAGTTTAATAGCATTTGTATAGATATTCAGTCTTCATTAACACTAATTTAGTTGATATGCGATAAAGTACCCCAGACATAATTTTTAAAGATATTCCAAGTCACTGAAGAGCTCCATGGCCATACGTAGGAAAGAGGCTAAAGGCAAAGTTCCTGTATAAGGTCATGAAACTCCAGTGTACTGTGCAATATTCTGATAGTATACGGTAGGGGGTACTTTATTCCTTATAATACATGGTGACACCATCACCTTTCCCAGAAATCACTAAAACCATTGTTAAATCTTTGGTTCAATGCTCTTTAATATGTATACGATATTTTTCAAATATGAAAAGTAGAATCTATTTTGCAAAATTAAAAACACCAAAAAGCAATTAGATAAAGTTTGATACAAGTCAGGTTCATTTTAACAACACTGTAGCTCAGAATATGTAGAAACAAGTAGAGTGATTATTTATTTTCAATAATTATCTAACACCTCAGTAAAATGTACATATTGACATGAATTTCCATTTGGCTTATACTTTTTATCTAAAAAAAGTAGAAGAAAGAAAAGTCATGTTTCTTTTTCTTTTTGTCCTGCTATCTGTATCTGGCAGCAGGCAATGTGATATCAGAATTCAACTCTAATAAGTTATATAACATCTGAGCAGTTATGTTGTTTCTTTATCGCAGGTGACTAGGTACATCATAGCTCGCCCATAATAAGAAAATTAGAGATGTGGTTTATATTGGTATGTCAGGATCCTAAGAATTATATTATTACAGGAGTGTCATATCCCTGATAAAGCGAGAGATAAGAATAGGATCTTGCTGAATGCATGGAAGTGTAACAGCTGACTATATTCTGCGAGCTGTAAGAACATCTTACTCTAGTGAGTGTGTACTACAGGCCTACAGCTGTAATTAGGTGATGCTGGAACTGCTTATAATAATGAGTATTAAGTTATGTATGCATCTATGTAAAGCGCAGACGCAAAAAAGTCCTACGGCGTGCTGGACCACAGTGCAAGTCTTAGCTTTACATTTGTGATTGTTAAAAAGAGGCTAAATGCTCATAAGTGGTGGATGATTGAGGGTTTTGGATCTTAAGTATAGCTTCTGCTTTCGTACTATTATTTTTTCAACATTAACTTGTGAATTTTGGTTTTGCCAGCTCTTTGATTTGAAGTTTTGACCTAATGGTGAATTGTATAATGTGGAATAATTTTCCTGCAGGCGTTTCGAATCAGTGTTTGCCTCGAAATAAAAGCATACTGTTCAAGTTTAGGGGAATGGTCAGAAATGTACACCCGGGCACCAGGCTTAGCAATTGATTACTTAAATTTTTCTGGGGGCATTCCGGATGGAGTTGGCCAAGCTACTGGTGTCTACTGTAATCGGTTGTTGGCACTTTGGAATGTAGTAAACATGCATGAGTAGATGAAAGGATTCTAGAGGAAAGGTTGTGCCCTAATAGATGATTATGAAAAGGTAGCAAACACCCATCTTGAATTTCAAAAACTGGGAGCACATGCTCACTGTGGCCTGTGCAATGTGCTGAATTGCTGAAGGGTTGGGGCAGTTATGATGTTTATGAGTATATTGTACCTGATCCTAGAATGGAATAAGAACACTTTATTACTGTACCTATAGATGTGTCACAGGTGACATCCTGTGAGGGGTGGTAATATGTGTTTATTACAGTGTGTACAGAACAGTCATCAGTGATACCGTGAAGTCTATACATGAGTTTTGATCCCATGCAGTTGATGAGGGCAGGCTATTGGCACCTGGAAGTTTTTTTCTACACATGTTTTCCTCTCTACGCCTCCACTAGCACAGCTTCTGTCCCCTCTTTCTGACTTCTGGTACCATCCTCAGTTATACAATTTCCCCGTAGAGCTATTGAATGTTTGTCTAATATGAATATAAATTACAAGAGAAGGGCTATGAAAATCACTAACAGCTATGAGTCCTCTTCATTGATATTTTCTGTTCTCTTCACTGATATCTATGTATCCTCTTGACTCATATATATGTGTCCTGTTCACTGATTTCGATGTGACCTCTTCACTGTCTTCTTCTTTTTTGAAAGATTTTACAATCGGTATTACAGAGATGTGCTGGCCATGGTTTACGCCATAGAGGAAATTAATCAAACGCCAGACCTCTTACCAAACGTGACTCTTGGTTTCCGGATCTTTGATTCCTGCTTATCAGAAATCCAAGCACTACGGAGTACTTTGGAACTGGTCTCTGGAGAGAAAGTACTTGTTCCAGGATATGGCTGCCCAAACCACCCACCACTGGTTGGAATTATTGGAGAGACATTTTCATCATTGACTGTCCCAATGGCCAGGATTTTAGGAGTTCTTCATTATCCCCAGGTAAGGAAAATTGTCTTTCAAGATAAAAAATGTTGTGTTACAAGTACTGTGGCAATGTGCACCTGTACAGGACTGCTAAACATGTACTAAGCAGAGTAAGACATAACAATTATCTGCTGGAGGTCACCAGTAGGTAGTTATAGTTAGGACCTATTATCCATAGGAAATCCGCAACATTCTATTTGGAATAACTTTGGCTCCGGTTAACGAATCACCGCAAAATGTTGAAAACTGGTGGAGCGCTCAGGTCCGCTCCTATCCTAAAAGTCTCGGGGTGATTCGTGAAGCAGATCCAAGAAAAAAGGGGGGTCCCGAAACATGTTTTCCCCATGCAATTTTCCATAGGAACCATTCATCGCGGCCACTCCCCAAACTGCTGGCTGAACTGAATTACACCAAATTTGGCAACGAGGTAGTCCTTGATTCAGACTAATTCCTTTTGCTTAAATGGTGTAAATCTGTTCAGTAGTTCTTGAGAAAATCACAATTGAAATCACATATATATCTATGGACGCGCAAAATCCGCGCATCATGAGCGCACCTTAAGTGCACCATGCTGATCACGCGCTGAATGCTAATTGGCTGTCAAGTGGTTGTCAACATTCGAAACTAGGAAGTGTTGGCATCCATTTTGTGCCTCGTAGAAGGAAGTCAGTGGAACAAGTGTGCAAAATGTATAAAGGGGGCAGAGTAGAAATACCCTTACCCTCGGGACTGCTTAGGGGTCCCTCAAAGGGCCTCCCAACAAAATACATGGGTGGGGGAGCTCAACAGCCTTCCCACCCCCAGGGACCACCACCCCCGTGGCTTTGTGTGTTGTGGCAGCCCTGTGATGGCCCTGGGGAACGCCATCGCCCAAGGCTGGCACCTGCAGTGTCTCGGGGTGCCCACGCCTGGGACACTGCTGTTTGCTATCGCAGGGTGGGAGCCTCACGACTACCATCCTGTCATAGCAAACTTGGTTTGGATTTTGAAAGAGAGAGCAGGGAAACCTGTTCTCTCTTTCAAAATCCAAACCATATTGCTTTTCCACACGGGAAGCTGCATGTTAGCAGCTCCCCATGTGGAAAAGCAATGCCGCCTCCCGAAGGACGGGGGCAGCCGCCTGGGACTGTGGGGGCATTGGGGCTCCCCCCACAATCCCCAACATTATATATGAGCCCTGAGGAATGGGGTCCTTGGAGAGAATTGAAATTAGTGATAGATGCTATTTTTTTAATGGTAAAATTAGGAGTGGTGCACCTAGCAGGGCGCTTAGTGGGGCCCCCTGGTATGCACGCATTGGGTGCATGATTCCTAACGTGTAGGGTGCACAACCCCTGCGCATTGGGTGTACGATCTTGCCCCGTTGGGTGCACGATTCCAACGCATTGGGTGCGCGACTCCAAGCAAAAAAAAGTTATATTTTTCAGATATACATCAAGCTTGTGTGTTTAGATCTTGGGTGGCTCTAAAAAGAGCTGTTGTGTTTATTGAGAGATTTTGGTACCTACAAGTAAGTATCTATGCAGAGTCTAAAGTTCAAGAGGGAGTCTCTGTTATCCTCATCTGTAAATGTACACCAACTCTCCTATAGTTGCCATCCATATTGAAACGCAGATCGCTGTGGTAAATGGACCCCATCCTATAATCTCTGGGAAAAGCAGAAACAAATGTATTGACATGTTTCCTTGCTTTCTCAATCTGTGGACAAAATTGATTGGACCAGTTGTATTTCTGCTTTTAGCATATGTTGGAGTAGACAAAGGCAGTTTGGGGGAAAAGTGACATCACTTCTCCAAGGGTGTCCTTCATAAGCTTTTCCAGACCTACTCCAGTTAAAGTGCCTAGGTCATTGCCACCACAGTGCACAATTATGAGGTCAGGGTGTTGGAGATGCAAAAAGGATTTAACCAATGGCATCAATTGGTGCCACTTTAACCCTCTCTGTCCAATCCATGTAATGTCTACATTTGGGAAAGCTAGGTCTCTGTCAATGCCTTTGTTTTCTGCATACCTTTGGCTCCAGAAAATATAGCTGTGTCCCACAATCCACACTCTAAGCATCTTGAAAGGAGGTCTGGATGCACTCGGAAGGTGTCTGTATGTGAAATGGCAGTTTGGATGTAAGATTTTTCTAAAATGGTTGTCATCCTGACATTATTCTAGTCTGAAAAGTAGGCTGCATGTTTCTGTTTTTTAAAAGCATGTTTATTGTTCGTTAAGAAAAAGTGTTTGAAAGGAACATTATATAGGATAAGCTGATAATTTGAAAAGTCAAGCAAACTTGCTGTTTGGATTAGCAACATTGTGTGCTGAACTTGGGACATATGTGCTCAGTTGAGTGTTCCATGTGTGTTAGCTTTTGAATTAATGTGGGAAGCAATGTGATTTGATATTTAGATGTATATGTGTGCAGAATGAGAGGAAAGCTTAGCAATTTTTTTGGTTTTGATAAGAGCAGTGCAGTCCAGATATTCTGAATACGAAAATCTGGTGTGTGACTGACATACTTCTTCAGTTTGAAATGTGAGTTATTAATTTGTGAGGGGGTGTATGTGGTGTATTTTTTCTTAATAAGATTAATGTGTTTTTCCTGGATAAGTCCAGGGAGTACTCCTGCTTGTCTAGAATCACACTGTGAGTC
Organism: Lissotriton helveticus; assembly: GCF_964261635.1. Classification (NCBI taxonomy): domain Eukaryota; kingdom Metazoa; phylum Chordata; class Amphibia; order Caudata; family Salamandridae; genus Lissotriton; species Lissotriton helveticus. The sequence continues at coordinate 1,690,668,489 of NC_136069.1, read as the reverse complement.
TAAGTGCATTTGGGAACTATTATGACAGAAGCATTTGGATACTTAATGTGCTTGCAGATACATAACTGTTTAAAAACTGATGCTGTTCTCAAATGTTCTTAGAATTAGAAAGCAGTCATTGCTTATGTATTTGCAAAATTATTTTTGGTAAAGTCCAAGGGATAGTGTTGCTTGTCTAGAATCACACTGTGAGTCTATTTTAATTTGGGAACCATTGTGACAGAAGCATTTGGATAAATTATGTGCTTGTAGATACATAACTGCTTAAACATGTATGTTGTTCTCAGGTTTTGGTAGAATTAGAAAGCAGTCATTGCTTATGTATTTGCAAAATGAGTCAGGCTTTCACACTAAACTGCAATTCTAAAATAAGTGGAATGTGTGCAGTCATCTTACCTCTTCCAGATTAGTAAAATATTTTGGGTAAAGTCCAAGGGATAGTGTTGCTTGTCTAGAATCACACTGTGAGTCTGTGTGCATTTGGGAAGCATTGTGACAATGGCATTTGGGTACTTCAAGACATAAAACTGCTTAAAAACCTACCTTTTCTCAAGGTTTGGGAGAATTAGAAACCAGTCATTGCGTATGTATTTGCAAAATTAGTGAGGCTTCCACAGTAAACTACAGTTCTAAAATATGTGGAATGTGTGCAGTCATCTTACCTCTTCCAGCTTAGTAAATGATTTTCGGTAAAGTACAAGGTATAGAGTTGCTTGTCTAGAATCACTGTGACAGAAGCATTGGGGTACTTCATGAATTAGAAGACATAAAACTGCTTAAAAACATATCCTGTTCTTAAGTTTTGGTAGAATTAGAAACAAGTTATTGCTTATGTATTTGCAAAATGAGTTGCACTTTCACAATAAAGTGCAGTTCTAAAATATGTGCAGTTTTCTCACCTGTTCCACACTAGTAAATGTGTTTTGGTAAAGACCAAGGGATACTGTTATTTGTTGAGAATCACACTGTGAATTTGTGTGCATTTGTGAAACATTGTGGGAGCAGCATTTGGGTGTTGCATAACTGCTTAAAAATCTTTTTTGTTGTCAAGTCCTTGGTGAATTACAAATTAGTCATTGCTTATGTATTTGAAAAATGAGTTAGGTTTTGACTCTAAAATGCAGTATTGAAATATGTGGAATGTGTGCTGTCACCTTACTTTTTCTAGATCAGTAAATATGTTATACTAAATTCCAAGGGATAGTGTTGGTTGTCTAGAATCACACTGTGAGTGTGTGTATATTTGGGAACTGTTTTCAGAGATTCATTTGGGTACTTCATGTGTTTGCAGATATATAACTGGTTAAAAATGTATCCTTTTGACTTGTTTTGGTAGAATTTGAAAGCAGCCATTGCTTATGTATTTGAACATGTGTCAGGTTTCTACCCTAAAGAGCAGTAATGAAATATGTGGAATGTGTGCACTGAATGTAACATTTCTACACTAGTGAGTAGTGTTGGTTGTCTACAATCACACTGTGAGTGTGTGTGCATTTGTGAACCATTGTGAGAGAAGCATTTGGTAACATTATGTGTCGTTGTAGTCAGTATTCCTATACTCATGCAGTGACTCAGCCCTTAGGACATGGACTGCTTTAAACTCCTGTGCACTATGCATGTAGTGGTCTAACCACCTTTTCACTTGTGTTTCAGGCCTACAATTCCCCCAGTCAGTATCCATACACTACAGGAAACACCCTGTCACTGCTCTTGCAATCCCTGAGTGACCCTTTGTAATTACATGTACTAATCTATTCACTAAAGTAAAACTCAACCAATTATAAATCCACCCAGTGTTTTCCCTTATATTACTGTAATCATTCAGTCAGTATGCATGTAAACATGCAGTGAGCCAGGTTTTAGGGCATGGAATGCTTCACACTCCTATGCACTATTCATGTAGTGCTCTAACCACCTTCACACTTGTGTTTCTGGTCTACAATTCCTCAGTCAGTATCTATACACTGCAGGAAACACCCTTTAAATCTCCTTGCATTCCTATACAGTTATGTATACACCTTGAATTACAATTTCAATTAGTGATGAGAAAAGAAAGTGGTTTAGTGACTTTTATATAGACTGTATTTGTATAGTAACGTTTCTGTTTTTACATATATTGTTTATCATCATTAAAATTAAGTTATCATGCCTGAAAAATCAAGAAAGAGAAAAAGAGAGCTAAAGGAAAGTTACTTGAAGAAAACTCAACAACAAGTATTGGGTGAACAACATGTGGCTAAAAAGAAGAAGTCTTCCGGTAAGACAACCAAGGAACTCATTATGAAACTTTCTAGCCCAGAAACAATGTACAGAATGTTGAAACTACTGGCAATGCTTCAAGCAGAACAGTAATCAAAATAACAGGAAAGGAAAAAAGCCAATGTACAATTTATTTTTATATTAGAGTACTACGTAATTTGCTCAACGATATAAAGAAATATAGAAAAAGAGCAGTATTTTATAAAAAGAAAAAGCATATTGAGTCCATTGTTGAAAAGGCTTCGCGGCTAGGAGCAGACTACAGGACCTTGAGGTGTGTTTGCTCTCCTGACCGGCAGGGTTGCGAGCTAGCAGCGGCGGACTCCAAGCTCCAGGAGTCCCCGCGCGCCCGTGGTCATCTGGGCTGCTCTCCCTGCCGGCTCCGCCCCCATCTGGAAGGACAAAGCAGCGTCCCACCCTGCAATCAGCGGATTCCTTTTGCCTGATAACGCTGGATACTGACCGAGGAGGGAGCTGAGGGAGCCTGTTGTTGCCTGCCTGCCTGCTTCTGCCGCTGCCCCTCGCCGGACCCGCTTCGCGGGTCCCGCTTCGCGGCTAGGAGCAGACTACAGGACCTTGAGGTGTGTTTGCTCTCCTGACCGGCAGGGCTGCGAGCTAGCAGCGGCGGACTCCAAGCTCCAGGAGTCCCCGCGCGCCCGTGGTCATCTGGGCTGCTCTCCCTGCCGGCTCCGCCCCTCACGTCTGATCACATTGTAACAAAAGGGAAGCATCATCCCCGCTGCGCGGGAGCGCGCCGGGAGAAGCCCGGGACAAGGGCGGGACCGTCTGTGGCCGTCCGTGGTCGGACGAGGTTGGGTTGGGCCAAGATCCCTAGTTAAAATTTATTTTCGTGTGTACTAACTTGTCCTGTGTGGTATCTAGCCTTATTGCATTTCTCAGAGAGGGGCTGTATTGGTATTTTTAGGTGGTATAGTGGACATTTTAATATTTATATTGTATTGTATTTTAGATATTATCACACTCAGCCTGTAAACATGGTATTACGATCTGGGAAAGAACGTTTAGTCCATATACAAACCTCCAAGGGTGTTGTTTCTGGTCCCCTTGATGCTTTTATCACCAGAGCGACAGGTATCCTAGAAAAGGAAATAGAAATGGTAGAACATAGACTGTCCCTGGATTTAGTTACCGGGAAGCGTTCTTCAATTGGCGCTCTAGCCCATGTTAAAAGCCCCTTAACAAACGCAGCTTTTAATTGTATCTCTACTACAGAGACAGAGGCGATAGTCCATATGGATGGCAATGGAGCCAATTTTTCCCCACCCCATGATAATAGAGAACCGAACCCTCATACTAATCAGACAAGTTATGAGGATGACAGCCAGTATATTGAGGATGATGAGTGTAGCCCGTCTGATGCATCACAGTCTTTTGTTCCCACTCCCCCCAGTGTGCCCAACTTGTTACAAGATAATATAAATCCAAGATCCCGGAAAAGAAAATACGTTTCTAGCCCACAGGGGGAAAAGGTTCAAAAACAACCCAAAATCGATCCTACCCATAGGGTGAGTTTACCTCCCTCCCAGTCCCACCACAGTCTACCAATGGTGTATTGTCCATCGTTAGCCCACTCTGGTTCATCAAATCCGTGTCCAACCTGTCTTAGCAGTGACGATACTCTGTTGGCTAAGATGGAAGCTATGTTAAAAACTATATTGCTCCCGGTCTTAGAGAGAACAAGGTTGATGACTGCCAAAATAGACGTTTTGGAATCAGTTGTCAATACAAACATGGGCCTTTTACAAAGATTAACTAAACCCGCCACTGGGACGGGGGACCGTAATTCTACTTGGGGCACAAATCAACAAGCAGGGAAACCCACAGCGATCCCCGCGGGGACTTCAGCTGCTAATAATAAAAATTCCCTACTAGGGGCTAAACCCGCTGCCATTCTGCCCTCTGCCAGTAGAGTGCCCACAAAAGATAACCAGAGGGATAAACACCCATTAACTGGTAACAATACTGCAGCGAAACATCCCGTGTCGAACGGCCCTTCAAACCATACAAATATTACTTCTGTGCAACCATCAATGACGGGTAAAGACCAAAATAAATCACAACCGTCTAGGTTTCAGAGGTCGGATCACCGAAATACACGTCGTACACCTAGAGTTAACCTACCACCAGAAGCGTCCCAATACACCATTGTTTTGACTGGGGTGGCCCCCTTAAAAGATGGTACTAAAGAGTCACAAGGGGACTTGCGGAATAAGGTCATATTTTGGTTAAATAAACACCGTCCCCTCCCCCCCTCATCACCAACCGAAATCCTGTATGTAAGGAGAGTTGATTGGGTGGGCAAAGGCTCAAAAGACCTAGAAGGAGATTGTATCTTGATCTCCTTTAAAGACCCCTGGGTGGTGGACAGAATCCAAAGGAAAGCTAGATTTGCCCGCCTGGGTGATGTTCAGACCCTGTCCCTTGGCTACTTCTATCCCCACACCCATACTAACCACCAAATGGGCCCCAACCAGTGGAAAACAAGGGAGGGGAGATTTCGAGAGCCAACAACACCTTATCCCCAACAGTACCCCCCGCTCTTTAACCACTTTGAGGTATTGTCTGATTTAGAGTGGATTGATTGACTGTTTGCATCAAGCTTGTCATCTAACCTGTCCATAGAGAATGGGGAAGCAGTGCAACATCCACCTAACTCTGTATTGGAATTAAAAATGGATCACCAGCCTTTATCCAATAAGAAAGTTAGAATACGGGCCGTGTCAGTTGGGGCACAGATGCAGACTGATAAGATAGTAGAAAAGAGAGCCAGTATTGAGCCAATAAGTGTTAGGTTATCCAATACTGATTCCCCTGCCAATGTCAGCAACAACCCTATAGAAACTGATCCTCTGATATCAAACTTTGTGTCTTGGAATGTAGCCGGAGTAAAGTCCCGCTTGGACTCCGAAGATTGGTTAGAGTTCATTGACAAACATGAGGTTGTGCAACTCCAAGAAACCTGGGCTACAGTACCCTTACACAGAGTCGGGTTCATAAATTTTTTTAAGCCCGCAATAAAGAGCACTAAAGGGCGTGCTTCAGGGGGACTGACAACGTGGGTAAAACAGGCCTGGGGTTATTCAGTTTTTGAATTGTATGTGGATAATCCTGACATCTTGGCAGTTAGGTTGCGCAAGGCAGGGGGCCAGGATATGCTTATTATCAATATCTATTCTCGTGGCCTTCCTGGTGGGCGATGTCCCCAGTTGATAGGAGTCTTAGACCACCTTTTAACTGGTTGGAACAAAGATACTTTCATTTTGATAGCTGGTGATATAAACTGTACTATCGAGCCACTCTATCTGCCTGAGGACAATTGGGGATTTGCAGAGGACGCAACATGGAATATCCCGGAGTTAACGAATGGAACACTTGTTAAAGCAACGGAGGCCGCCCTGAGCTGGACTGCCTTTTGTCTTACTTGGGGGTTAAGGGCCCTAAATGGCCGTACTAAATCAGACATTGGCGCTAACCCCACATTTGACAACGGTGTGAGAAAAAGCCGCATTGACTATATTTTTTTAAAAATGGAATTTTGGAGCCTAATTGTTGATATGGAAATTGTTATGCGCCCGGAAAGCGATCACAATCCCTTGTCCATGAAACTTAAAACATATGATCTAATAAGATTGGCGGAACCAGATCCGATGGGGCAAGGGGTTCTAACCATATCAAATGACCGGAGGAGACTTAAATGGTCCACCATATCTAATGATGTATCTATACAGGCTAACATAGAAAATGTGGTGAAGCTTGCACTAAATAATATGAGGTCTAATGTTGTCGAGAGGGACCAGATGGATCTAGATAAGATTATGGGTATTCATGACAATTGTTTTATTGAGCTTAAACAACTTCTCTCGAAACCCTGTAAGAAAAATACTGGGCATTTGCAAGTCCCTAGAGCAAAATGGTATAACGGAGAGTGCAGGGAGGCCCATAGTTCCTTGATTGAGAAAGTGAAATCCAGAAACATGAGCGAAGTAAAGGTGGCCAGGCAAAGGTACAAAAGAGTACAATGGGAAGCTAAGAGGGCATGGGAAGATGACTATTGGACGGACCTTTTGGATGCTAGTAAGTCTAATAATCAGACTAAATTCTGGGACATCGTTAAATGCGGTAAGGATGGTAATTTTCGTACCGCATCTAATAACGTATCCCCTGAAGCCTGGATAAATTATTATTCAACTCAATTCAGCGCAGAGGTTACCGATCCTCTAACCACACCGAACCCGTTAAATGTAATGCCCCCCTGTGATGTGACGTTGACCTTCACCGAAAAGGAAACTATTCATTTTAGTTTTAAACAGAATTCGTTCATTAGATAAACCAATCCATTTAATGAAGGCCAGAAGAGGAAAAGAGTAATTAACAGAACTCATTTTTGTGATGTTCTTTTGGGTGAATTAAAACACAGTTTAAGTTCAGAGCCTTTCTTTAATGAAGAGAGTTTTTTTCAGACCAATGATTTGTTGTATGCAGTTGATACCAGGTGGTCGAGCTTAGGAGGTTAGAAATGTTTGTCCAGTTGAGAAAGAGAAGATGGTTCCCAGAAACTGCAGAAGAAGTGAAAGCTGATAAAGTTCTATGCAGACGTCCTAAAGCCCCAGTGTACACTTGGGATTGCAGTAGTATTTGAGGTGTATGACAAGAATCTATTGATATTTTACGCAATTTCTTACGAGAATATAGTAAAAAAAAGTGTTAAACAAAAGATTAAGGACAAGACTCTTGCACAGTGAGAAAAAATATTGGTCTGCAAGGTCATTATCTGGCTTGTCTTTCCAGAAAATTATGTCAAAGTGTTTTTCATCATTTCAGGATGTTAGCAGTACATCATTCTCAAATGCAGGAATTAGTCAGAAGATTGTATTATGCAAAAAGTCCAGCACTAAAATTAAATGAGTTGAACAGTGCTCTTTTGCGTGTGTCAGTATCGGATGTGAAGAAGGTTTGTGATGAAATTGAGTTTTGTTACTTTGGTCATGAACAAGAGAGTTCAGAAAATGAGACATTAATAGAAGAAAATGTTGAAGAGAATGTGCAACATACTACTACAAAAAAGTTTGAAGAACAAATTACAAAGTTTAAGGTGATTTCAGGTGAAAGGCCAAATTATTCTTGTATTTGTTGTCGGCGAACTCACTATAAAAAACAGACTAGGACTGTTGATCTGTATTTAAAAAGTGAAAGAGAAAATAATGATAAGTGGAAGGAATTTGCAAAATATTTGTTGGTAGAGAATTATTTTGATTTGGGTTCTGATCAGCGTATTTGTAAATATTATTATAACAAATTAGATGAGAATAAAATGCCCTCTAGAGCTATCCATAATAATCTAAAGATAGTTGCTATTCCTCCAGAACTGATAGATTTAAATACCTATGAGTCTATTCACATTCAATGTGCACACCCGTTTCAAGCTATTGTTCGTTTGTAGCCTAAAACAGGTAAACTGCCTCATTCAGATTTACTGAGAGGATTAAAAGGAAGAATTATATATTTACCTCTAGATTTAAAGAAAGATGTTGACATTTTTGGTGTAGAGTGTGTAGAAAATTAACCACTAGTCATTCTAGTTAATGGCAATGTTAGGAAAGTGCAAAAGGCAACTTTGTATTTGATAAAAAACAATGAGTACTATAAAAATGTTTGTATGGGAGAAGAAGAAATACTTTTAGCAGAAGATAATGAAAAGTCAAGTGAACATGTCAAGAAGTGAACAAATCTATGAACGTTACAGTGTACATCCACTTCATTCAAAATAAGTGATGGGAAATACTAATGAATTATTCCAAATGAAAAAATCGAAGGGAAGTCCCTTGATTATATGGGAAGAAAGCTTGGAAGCTCGTTGTTTTCCACAGTTGTTCCCAACAGGAAAAGGAGGACAATATGATGAACCAGCTGTGCAGATTCCTGCATCTGAATATCAGGCAACAAGATTGTATGCAGAAGATCCAAGATTTCGACAATGTATCCCATATATATTTCATCTTTTGTTTGAAAGTGACTTTCATATGCAGTCAATCACATATTGAAAACAGGAGTACATCTGCAAAATGTTGCTGCAAATGATTTCATGGATAAAGTGCACCAGAAAGATGATCATTTAGAATCTCAGCTCATTTAGCCAATGGCATGTCAGCATGGGACTAATGAATATTGGTACCATCGTCATGGAGAACTTAAATGTATGCTAAGGAACTTAGGAAATTCTACATGATTCCTTAACCTAAGCTGTGCTGAGTACGCTTGGGATGATTTACTTGAATGTCTTCGAGAGGTAAATTCCAATATCAAAATTATTGAATACAAGACACTAGGAGAAATGTGCTCTTTGGATCCTGTTAATGAATGCAAGTATTTCAATCATAGATTTGAAGCTATGATGCCTTTTATCAGCAATAAAAAAAATCCTCCTCTTGGAGAAGTTGTGGATTTGTTTTGGAGAAAGGAGTATCAAGCAAGAGGTGCTCCTCTTATACATATGCTGTTATGGATCAAGGATGCCCCCAAATTAGGAACATATTTGGATGATACTCTTTTGTCTTTTATTGAAGAAATGCTACATGTGCTATACCCAAAAGCACAGAAAAAAACAATTTAAGACAACAAGTCCTACAGTTCCAGAGCCATCGATGTGGAAAATACTGTGGATGAAAGTACAAGTCTAAGGATAAGTTCTATACCAAATGTCGTTTTGCATTTCCATGTCCTGTAATATCCAAAGGAAGAGTGAATAGTTTTAGGTCAGCTATGGGACGTACCATCACAAGAAAGTCTCCAAAAAATACTTACAATTTGAGAAGAAGTGAAGAATCAAAATACATAAATGATTACAATCCGGTCATTCTGTCCAGGTGGAATGCTAACATGGATATTCAATATGTTGCATACAATCCACTGCTGTTGCTCCATATGTAACATCCTACATTACAAAATCAGAAAAGACGGAATTGAAAGAAATGTGGGAAGAGATTCCTCACGAGAAGAGTCTAAGTATGAAATTATATAGTTTCAGTTTGAAGATGTTATCCCATTAAGAAATCGGAGCGTATGAATGCTCAGATCCGTTATCATCTGCAAGTCTATACTCCAATATCTAGAAGACTCATTTGGGTGAATCTAGGTCTTGCTGCAATGCGACATTGAGCACTTAAATCTGTACAAGAAATTAAATATTTAGTGGAGAAAGATCCAGAAAGTACAGATATTTTAAAAACGAATATTTTGGACACATATTAGCCAAACAGAAGTCATCATCTTGAGAACTTGTCTCTATGAAGTGTTGCAAAACTACACTTTTAAACGGAACACTATAGAGAACGTCAATGATGGAAAATATAGAGTTATTGGTTCTGAAGGATGTTTGGTGAAACAAAGGAAAGTTCATTTGATTAATAACAGGAAGCTGAGTTGTGACACTGCTGATGAAAGCAAATTGTACTATTTATCCCTTTTGCAACTGTGGTTATCAGTTTGAAAAAAGTTCAGGTGTCAACTGCCATGCTAATGTTTGCAACAGCAAATTATGGAGAATTGGGAAAAAAGATGTTGTTCCTTGTTACATTGTGTTTATGAGAAATTGAGAACTGATAAAAGTAAAATACAAAGCGTTTGTGATATTCATAATCTTTTGGATGTATGTTCTGGTTCTACACAATTTACACAGAATATCCAACAAGATGCCAAGGATTTTCTAATGTATATGCATACCATATTGGAAAATGAAGGCATAGAAATTTAATCTTTTTGGCCTTTGTTTTAAATGGGAACATCATTGTGAAAATTGTATGTCTACATGTAGCACTAACATATACACTGAAAAATGTATATATTTGACATTACCATTACCAAGTATCCTTCAATAAACTCATTAAAGCAGCAAATCAAAACATGGAGTGTAGCCAATGTAAATCAGAAATGTTATCAACATTATTTATACAAAGATTTGGACAATATATAATTTTAATGATGCAACGTTATACAGCTCATGGAAGGAAATTGGACACTAATAAAACATTTTGTAGCACGTCAACTATCAATATCAGGAAGGACTTTTGTAGCAGTAGTGACACTTTTCCATGATGGTCCTTCCACAACATCTGGACATTACCCTGCCTACTTAAAATGTGTGAAAGCCTGGACATATTGAAATGAAGCTCAGTTGGTTTTTAAACAACGTTTGCCAAGCGAATTACCAAATTCCTACCTAATATTATTAAAACCAAAGTTTTAGGAACATAAATTGGCCTCTGAGGAATTTATTAATATACCATCCCTCGGCATGCATGGCTAAGACCGATATGTAAATCACTGGGCCTTAGAAATTGTGTCCTGGCAATGAGAGTACTTTGCTTTGATTCCACACCATCTATCGCCATAGCAATGGCCAAATTCCTTAGTTGGTTATGGAGTCAATCAATCAACCAATCAATCAATCAATCAAATACTTGTATAGCGCGCTACTCACCCGGAAGGGTCTCAAGGCGCTTGGGGGAGGGGGGTCGCTAGTGCTTGAACAGCCAGGTCTTGAGTTGTCTCCTGAAGGCGAGGTGGTCCTGGGTCAGCCAAAGGTGGATGGGGAGGGAGTTCCATGTCTTGGCCGCCAGGTAGGAGAAGGATCTGCCTCCGGCGGTGGCTCTTCGGATGCGTGGTACGGCAGCGAGGGCGAGGCTAGCGGAGTGTAGCTGGCGGGTGGGCGTGTGGAAGGTCAGGCGGTCGTTGAGGTACTTGGGGCCCAGGTTGTGGAGAGACTTGTGTGCGTGGGTGAGGAGCCCGAACGTGATCCTCTTGTTGACGGGGAGCCAGTTCAGGTTCCTCAGGTGGCTGGAGATGTGGCTGCGTCGAGGGATGTCTAGGATGAGTCGGGCGGAGGCGTTCTGGATGCGTTGTAGTATTTTCTGTAGCTTGGCTGTGGTTCCGGCGTAGAGGATGTTTCCGTAGTCCAGCCGGCTGGTGACGAGGGCCTGGGTGACCGTATTCCTGGTTTCGATCGGGATCCATCGGAAGATCTTGCGGAGCATGCGGAGGGTGTGAAAGCATGAAGAGGAGACGGCGTTGACTTGTCTTGTCATCGAGAGGGAGGAGTCCAGGATGAGGCCCAGGTTGCGTGCGTGGTCTGTCGGCTTGGGGGCGGTGCCCAGGGCTGGGGGCCACCAGGAGTCATCCCAGGCGGTGGGTGATGGCCCAAGGATGAGGACTTCCGTCTTGTCTGAGTTCAGTTTCAAGCGGCTGTTCTTCATCCACTCGGCGACGTCTTTCATCCCTTCGTGGAGGCTGGTTTTGGCGGTGTCGGGGTCTCTGGTGAGGGAGAGGATCAGCTGGGTGTCGTCGGCGTAGGAGATGATGTTGAGGTTGTGTTGGCGTGCGAAGGCTGTGAGAGGTCTCATGTAGACGTTGAAGAGGGTGGGGCTGAGTGATGATCCTTGCGGGACGCCGCAGATGACTTCGGTGGCCTTGGAACGAAATGGGGGGAGGCAGACCCTCTGTGTTCTTGCAGTGAGGAATGAGATGATCCACTTCAGTGCCTTCTCTTGGATGCCGGTGTTGCTGAGGCGTTGGACTAGGGTGCGGTGGCAGACAGTGTCAAACGCGGCGGAGAGGTCCAGGAGGATGAGTGCCGCTGTGTCCCCGTTGTCGAGAAGGGCTCGGATGTCATCGGTGGCTGCGATGAGGGCGGTCTCGGTGCTGTGGTTGGCTCTGAAACCAGACTGCGAGGGGTCGAGGGATCCATTTGTCTCGAGGAAGGCGGCAAGCTGTCTGTTGGCGATCTTCTCGATGACTTTAGCAGGAAAAGGGAGCAGCGAGATGGGGCGGAAGTTCTTAAGGTCGGTGGGGTCCGCTGTTGGTTTCTTCAGCAGGGCGCTGAGCTCGGCATGCTTCCAGCTCTCCGGGAAGGTGGCGGTGCTGAAGGAGGTGTTGATGACGTCTCGGAGTTGGGTTGTGATGGTGGAGTCGGCCTTGTTGAAAACGTGGTGGGGGTAGGGGTCAGTCGGAGATCCGGAGTGGATGGTGTTCATCGTGCGGGCTGTGTCTTCGGTGGTCACTGCGGTCCAGGTGCGGAGGGTGGCGGTGGGGTGCGTTGGTTCGACGGTTGGGTGCGAGGATGGTGTGCCAAAGCTGTTGTGGATGTCGGCAATCTTGCGGTGGAAGAACGAGGCGAGGGAGTCGCAGAGATCTTGTGAGGGGGTGATGTCGTTGTTGCCGGTGCTGGGGTTGGAGAACTCCTTGACAATGCTGAAGAGTTCCTTGCTGTCGTGGGCGTTGTTGTCCAGTCGATCCTTCAGTGATTTCTTCTTGGTGGTGCGGATGAGCTGGTGGTGCTTGCGGGTCGCGTGTTTGAGGGCGGTCATGTTGTCAGTGGTCCGGTCGAGGAGCCAGGCTTTCTCGAGGGTGCGGCAGGTCTTCTTGGAGTCCTTGAGTTCGTCGGTGAACCAGGGGGCCTTCTTGATTCTGGGTTTGCTTGGAGGGTTCTTCAGAGGTGCGAGGTCGTCGGCGCAGGCGGTCAGCCACTGCGTGAAGTTACGGGCTGCTTCGTTGGGGTCCGGTGTGCTGGCAGGTGGGTTCTGGCTGAGGGAGGCGGTGAGCTGGTCAGCGGTGATCTTGCTCCAGCTTCTGTGAGGAACCTGTTGCGGGTGGTGGTTTTTCTGAAGCTGAAGTGGACGCAGCTGTGGTCGGTCCAGTGAAGTCCGGTGGAGTGGCTGAAGGCGATGTGCTTGCTGGATGAGAAGACGGGGTCAAGCGTATGGCCGGCGTAGTGGGTGGGGGTGTTGACCAGTTGCTTGAGTCCGAGGTTGGCGAGGTTGTCCAGCAGGGTGGCGGTGTTGCGGTCCTTGTTGTTCTCCAGGTGGAAGTTGAGGTCCCCTAGGAGGATGTAGTCGGCGGAGGGGAGGGCGTGTGGGCTGATGAAGTCCGTGATGTCTTCCCTGAATTGTGTGCGTGGTCCCGGGGTCTGTAGATGAGGGTGCCTCTGAGGGTCGTCTTTGGGTCGGTGTGAATCTGGAAGTGGAGGTGTTCGGCGGCGGTGTAGGTGTCGTCGGCGTCAGTCGTGATGCGGATGGTGTTCTCGTGGACGATGGCGATGCCTCCTCCGGTCTGGTTGATGCGGTCCCTCCTGATGATCTTGTATCCATCCGGGATGGCGATGGCGATGTCGGGGGCTGATGAGGCGTTCATCCATGTTTCAGTGAGGAAGGCGACGTCTGGAGATGTTGTGTCGAGCAGGTCCAGAGTTCGACGGCGTGTCTTTGGACGGAGCGGGTGTTGAGCAGGATGCACTTGAGGTTGCTGCTGGGGTTTGGCTTGGCGGGCGCGGTGCATGTTCGGAGGCAGGTGAATTTGCAGGTTGTGCAGGTGAAGGGTCCGTGGAAGCGTTTTGCGGCGGCCTGGCAGCAGGCGGGGTTCCGGCCGGCATTGAGTGCGTTGAGGGTGGCGGCGTCGTAGGTCTGTCGGGTCGTCTTGCGTCAGTGGGGGCCAGGGGTCCTGGCGCTGGGCACGGTCCAGGCGCAGACGGGCGCAGACGGGCTTACCTTTGGCGCGCCTTTGGCGCACAATCGGCGCGTTTGAGCGGTCGCCATTTATGGCGAAGTGGGAGGGAGGGGGGAGCAGCTGGGAGGCAGGAGCGGGGAGGCACAGAAGGAAAAGGGGGCGTGGCCGCTAGCATGGCGGCGGGAAGCGGGGAGCGGGGCGGGCGGCCCAGGGGTGCAGAGAGACAGAACACCAGCGCAGATAATAACAAAAAGGGCAAACACAGCAAATGGGAAACAAAACGGTATTTACAAGGTACAGAAAAAACAGAAATGGAACAAATTAAATTCAACAAAACACGCTAATATGGCGGGGGGCGGGAACGGCGTGGCAGGCTCCATGGGGCTGCGGCCAGCAGCGAGGAGGGGTGCGCACACAACAGCTGGTGGCCGTGCGGCGCGGGGGTGTCCTGAGAACAGGTCACACTCACCTGCGCCGCGCGGTCGCAATATATGGGCAAGTTGGAGGGAGGGAGGAGCAGCTGGGAGGCGGGAGCGGGGAGGGCACAGAAGGAAAAGGGGGCGTGGCTGCTAGCACGGCGGCGGGAAGCGGGGAGCGGGGCGGGCGGCCCAGGGGGGCAGAGAGACAGAACAACAGCGCAGATAAAAACAGAAAGGGCAAAAACAGCAAATGGGAAACAAAACGGTATTTGCAAGGTGCAGGAAAAACAGAAATGGAACAAATTAAATTCAACACAACACGCTAATACGGCGGGGGCGGGAACGGCGTGGCAGGCTCCACGGGGCTGCGGACAGCAGCGAGGAGGGGTGCGCACACAACAGCTGGTGGCCGTGCGGCGCGGGGGTGCCCTGAGAACATACATATGTATACATATGCGCCACGTTGGTGGACTCTCAAGCTGAGCAATACCCAAATCCTTTTTGCAGATATTAAACACCCCCAATTAACTACTTTGTATTACGTTTAGATTGTTTTAAATATCTTTTTTAACTAAATGGTTTTTATATCTATTCTCCATTTTGTATATGCATATTGTATTTTTTTAACAATTTATATATCTAAGGTTTTTAATGTATATCGATCTCTTTTTTGCTATTATATGTAGGTGCTTTAAGACGTAATTGTCGTAATAAAGCTTTGATTGATTGATTGATTGATTGAATATGTATTAATGCTATTGGACAATTTCAATATAAAGGATTCCAAGAATACTATTAAGCCTAGAGGAAAAGAATATATTTGAATTACGGAATTTTTCATGCATATTCTCTCAGGGTATATTTTTAAACAATAACATTTACAGTGTATATAAATTTAAGTTAGAACATTTTCTTAGGAGTAGGCATTTTATATATGTCTTAATTGCATTATGTAGTATGTTATTGAGGAAGTTGTCTTGTTTTTTTTAAACAATCTTATTGATTGGTTTTTTTTCCCGCTATTATGTGATGAGTATGATTGAAATCGCTGTTTCTAGTGAAATTCAATATATTCTGAGAACAGCAAGAAAGGCAAAGAAAATAATTTGTAAAATGTTAAAATTAGGCTGTATTGTAAAAAATATAATCCTATGTATCATAACTGTATTTGTTCTTCTCTTTCACAGATCCTAATTCTAAAATATAAAATGTTCACAAATTTAGATAATAAAAAACAACTGAAAAAATATGTGTAGTATTTTTTATTTCTATTACTGTGCAGGTAAATTTAACTAAGTATTAAAATGCACAATGGCCTGTGTTCACACACAGGTGAAGAAAGGGGAGCTGGACGAAGTAGCTATGTGTGGAAAGATGCTCTGTGGGCGTTTTAAGTTACAGGGTAAAGTTAACCTGAATACTGAGTGTCACTGGGGGCCAACAAACCCACCTAATATGTGTAGAAAGCTTCCCGTGACAACAATATGTCACTTTTTGTAACATAGTGATAGCGCAAAACACTCTTTCATATTTACAAGGAGAGGAAAAAGTACTCTGTATAGCCTTTCTTCTCCATGTAAATACGACCTCATTATACACACCACTTTGCTTTGAAAGAGCATTCTATAGGTATTGCACAAAACACTTACAAGCCACATCACCAGATTTATCAGAAATGATAAATCTGGACATTTGTGTGAATGTTGCACCATCCTCCAATTGATGTAGCAAGCCACAACAAGGAGAATTCTTTTCATTTCTACTCATTTTTTCTCTTTCAATATATGCTACAATGCACAGCATACATTGAAAGAGAACAATTCGTTCACTGATTGTTTTTGTGCAGGAAGGTGTGTCTTTTTGCACAAAAACAGACTCCACATGACATAGATATCCTTGCACCATGGTGCAAGGGTGCCTGTGTCAGCACAAGGCTGCGGTTTAAGCAGTAGTGCAGAGGGAAGCATAGACTTGCAACATATTTATGGACATATGTTGCAGCCCTGTGCTTCGGATGTACCACAGCACGCTGTAGCTAAAGACCTTATAGTTCTGCACTTATACATTCACTATACACCACAAAAGCATTCGTTCAGTCAATTATGCACTACACACACATGCATTTAAACTTTCACACACTAGCATACAAATGTAGCTCTTTTTAACCAGAGTAGTTAGTTCTGAAAATAACTTTTTTTTTCGTTTTGTAGTTTTATATATTTTTTTAGATTTTTTGAATGATTTTTTGTTTTATTAGTTTTTTGTTTTTAAAGGAACAAAAACTCAACAGGACAAACACAACCATGAACTTTGGGTGAAAAAAAAAATCTATTAACAATGGTTATTGATTGCCCTGCAAACTAAGTCTACCGATTACTCACTATAGCAGATTAACCGGTTACACTGCATAGAGTACATTTTTCTTTTCCAAATTGTGGACATATGTCCGGTTGTGAGGTAGAAGGTGATGCAGAACTTGAAGTTAAAAGTTCTTGATAGAGCGCACTGTGACCAAGCGGCTTCCTGGCGCTAAAGTTTAGACTGAGAAGCACAGAGATCGGCCAGGATGAAATCAGCAGGAGTACGCTTGGAAGAACAGTAAAGTCTTGAGCGCCTCAGAGGTACTAGGAGTTGCCAGTGGTGTAGGTGCATTTTGGCGGAGTCTTCTGCATTCTTCGTGAGCGTAATTCACTAGATGCAGGGATTGAAGGTGCTTCTGCATGCTTGCAGTGCCACAGAAGTATTTGTTATTAGGATCTCCTCTGAATAGCACAGCCTTGAAAATCTTACATGTTACCTCGGTGGCTTTAACTTTTCTTTTGTCCCTCTGGAGAAGTGAAAAATTTCCATAAGATGGATGTTTATTTTTCGGGACTGGGAGGTTCTGGTAGAAATCCCTCTACATCTGAATGGTCAGAATTAGATGACTCTTGCAGTGGTGTAGCCATTGTTGTCTGCAGGAAGAAAAATGATTACATGGGATCCGCGTAGGGTGCGCACACGCAGCACTCATCCAGCGTGGCTTTGCGAAATTGCATTTAAAAGTAATATACGTTTATTAAAGCTAAAAGAAAAATATTTTTTTGAATAGCTCAGATAATGTGTTGCCTTTATATTTATATTAAATACATATATATATCATCTTAGACATTAAAAGTCGCACCCACCGCATCCAACACGTAGATGATGTCATGTGGAAACGGGCGAGCGTCACGTGACGTAATACATACATGTCGCATATGCGTCCGGAGTCGCGTACGAGTCACCTAGCAATCGCGTAGGGAAATACTCACCCATCGCATACCCTATGCGGATCCTACACAAACCTAAAATGGCGGCTATGTTCTGTGCAGTAATCACAGAATGTGTGCTTTGGGTGCGACATCCCCAAAAAATTGTTTGCAAAAAAATAACAACAAAAATATTATAAATACATTTCAAGAAATATAAAATAAATAAAAAATATATAGAATTTTTATATTTTTAAAAGCATGTTTTGCAATT
This sequence comes from Lissotriton helveticus, assembly GCF_964261635.1. Classification (NCBI taxonomy): domain Eukaryota; kingdom Metazoa; phylum Chordata; class Amphibia; order Caudata; family Salamandridae; genus Lissotriton; species Lissotriton helveticus. The sequence goes on along the minus strand of NC_136069.1, from coordinate 1,690,650,793 downwards.
TTAGTTAAAAATATATAGTGTAATTTAAAAAAATATATATTTAAAAATAAACAGTTTTAAAAAAATGTAGTAAATCACTATAAAAAAAATAAATATAACAATTAATATATTAACAATTGTCATTTAAAAAACCTTTGAAATTTGAAAAAAACATAGTTTTCAGGCCTGTTATATTTAGGGATTAGCATTCAAAAAACCTTAGAAAATTCACTGAAAAAAGCTGGACATTTCACTCATACAAAACCATTGAATTCCTCCATTCTGGTTAGTTGTACTAACTATAAATAGCGCGCACGCAATCCACTGCTAATGATGTCACATATTAGTGACATGACTGATGACATCACTGATGGCATCTCAAATGACATCACTGATGACATCATCCACGTGACAATCTGAAACACCTCATCACGCAGTAGTATAACATTTAATCATTTAGTATAAAATATAAAGTACCATGTTTAAACCATTGACACACCAATACAGGTTTCTAAAAACCAACTCAGTAATTTGTAGATCTAAACACACATCTAAACACTTACCTATACATTTACTCATACATGCTGAGAAAGATCAATAGCACACTATTAAATATACTTATACACCTATATCGACATTAGACACCCGCACACATCCTATTCACTTATTCAGTCTTCCTACTCACTTATGGAAGCAATTGATTATACTTACATCTACTCAGCTACACACTTATACAAACAACACTTTACTTATACATATAGATAAAAAGTCATACTTAGTATGTTATACAAACACTATTATAAGTATATAGTTTTCCATATTGTCACTAAATCTATCAATGAGTATTATGTATACCTATTTATATACCACAACTGTCACATACATTGGTTTTTATATTTCTACTTTGTTGGACATATATCATTGAGAAATATATTTACTCATCAACACAGCATTAAAGAGATTCACTCACCCAAACAACTGTTTTCACATACAGTCTGAACCTCATCTATCTACCTAATTAACTTTTTACACATCTTTAGACAGTTACACACCTTCCATCCAACTACACACGCATTCACTCTCTCATACAAATACTCACTTAACTAATATAGAGTTTCACATAGCTAGTAACCAACTTATGTACTAGTTTACACAACAAGAAACAGAGTGAAACAAATATTCACACAGTGAAATCACTATCCCATTTATTTAGTGAGACACTTTAAATTTGTCACTTACACAGTTGATCACAGTAGTACTAAATCCTCCATCCAGACACTTCTACATCCACTCAGTCTTCAATGCAGATTCCTATATATAATACTTATTTAAATAACAAACCAACCCACATTCACTGAGTGATGTCATCAGTGATGTCACTGACTATGTCATGAATGATGTAATATGTGACTTCAGCAGTGGATTGTGGGTGCGCGAGTTATAGTTAGTATAACTAACTATAACGGTGTTGTACGAGTTAAATGTCCAGCTAACTATAACACAGTGAATAAATATATATACTCCTCAGAACACTCAATGATGGAAAGTATGGGGAACCCGCCAGATCCCGGTTCTGACAGATAACTCACAAGAAAAAAATGCTGAATTTGTTCTGGTGTCATATTCTGACATAATTCAACAGGGCCTGCAAGTTTTTGGTGAAGGAACATACAGGCAGTGAGGGGGTTTTCTTATTCTAACATCCATCAGCAAGCAAAACAAGAACATAAAAGTAAAGGGCCATGATCCCTCATGTAGTTCAATTATCATTCTGTTGGGGAGCCATCTCAAGCCTAACACCTAGATGCCAACACAATGGAAAGAAACAAATGCACACTGCTTGTTACCGCTTAAGAGAAACTATTTTAGGCATGTTTTTAACTTTATTTAACTCCTTATGTAAGAGATGTGTTTGTACTTGAATGCAAGATGTACCTGTCTGTATGACAAATATTTATTTAAATGGCACTTACTATTTTTTTCCAGTAAATCCTTTTCCTAGCGCTACTCATCTGAGTGCAGGCTCTGAGAGAGCTTTACATCCCACTCATTACCAATTACGTTACCCCGTGTCCCTCAGAACGTAGCTGTGTAATGAAATCAACTACAATGTGTTCTGTCGGGTGTCACAATTTCTTTGCATGATCTAAATCGTGTCTGAAATATCACCAATGTATATAGGTCAATAAATGATCCAGTAACTTAAGTCCTCAATACAAATATCATCGATGGAGAGTGGTGTTATATCTGACCAATATTTTGCAATCCCATGAAACAATCAAAAAAAGACAACACACAACAAACTATTGCTTATTTTGTTCATTCAAGCCCAAATAATATACACAGTTTTCTTCATATATGGCTGTCAAAAAAGCACAAATGGAAAAACACAACGTGACTTAGTGCAAAATCGGCAAAAGTGCTTGATACAACACAATACAACCCATAAACATGAAGCGAATAAAGAGATGGCTATTTTCTTATATTGACTAGTTTAACATGCACCCCTATTAGTTCCCTTAAGGGGATGGTTGACAAGTCCATGGACAAGTAAGATTGTCATAGATGTTTCTACCCTTTATGTACATGTGTTAATTGATACAAGTCATGGTGAGTCTTCTTCAGGACTGACAAAATGGAAGCAACCTATATCGGGAGCCACAACCTGTCGTGTGTTGTCCAATAAAGTAAAATCAGAAGCATAAGGAAGGCGCCAAAGCAACTCACCAAACTGTAAAGGATTTAAACTTCAATCAGACTCATCTAGCTGAGGATGAAGTCCACAGCATGGGATTAGCCAGTATTCCCAAACATCTACGAAGGGAAGTGAAGCAACATTGTGTCCCTGTGGCTATGAAATACATACTATCATAAATAATTGGCTTATAACACAAAACCAATTGCGTATAATACCAAGTTAGAGATGAACAACCCCAGCTACCTATCCTTGTACATAGTGAGGGGAGCTCTGTCTTCTCCAATTAAGGGTGGTGCCGGCAATGTGGGTCACCAATTATGTACCAATGCCTTCCAAGGAACGTTGAGTCTCACGTGGGTGATTAAATAGGAACCGCGTGCTCAATTGACTATTTCACAAAATATCTGTGATTAGATTGTCATGGTTGCAGTGCAACCCACTCCCCAATACTGTGATAAAGAAATCACTATTAATGCTGAATTCTGGCCTCAAGCACATGCTGCAGTATGTGTTCAGAATCACAATATGTATTACAAAATGTTCTTTAATCATTCAGCCTTTCTATCCCTTCTTTCTTTTTTAGCCACAAAGCCAACACAGGTTTTGTTGTAATTGGGGTTTACCCCATGACTTTCTAAGGGCTACAACATAGAAAAATATCTGTAGTGTAATTTCACAAATTCCTATATCATCACTTTACACCTTTGAATCGGTGGAATTGGTGTTAATATAGCATTTTACTATTGTTCCTTATCTTGACATATATACGGAAACCCATGCACAATATATTTTACTCAAAACACTTCTGTAAGAGATTTCTATCTCCATTTCTTCTGAGACAAGTTTAATGAAACTAGAAGTGCTATTGGCAATTCAAGAACTGTTTACCACCAACCAGGATATCCTCCAAAATGTGACCATCCTTAAACTTGTCTCCTTTGTCATCACACCCAAGTGTCTAATCACATCAACATAATTATAATCCAAATTAAACTGTATATTCCAACCAATATCTGTTTCTTAAACAAAAGATAGACCCATTCCAAGTCACTCCACTGTACCAAAAATAAAGAAAGCAGAAACTCTAGTTGTTTAAAAAAATAAGTGCATACTTCAATGCCGGATATACTTCCATCCCGGTAAAATCAACATTCTACTCCTTTCAGCTTTAGCTGCAATTATGTGCAGAAGCCATAGGAAGCTTATAGTTATCTATGTGTCCTTGAGTAAAAGCTAAATTGTAACATCCTGCACTCACCACTCTCTATCTTCGAATGTTTCTTAATGATCAATCACCCCGTTCTTCTTTCCCAAATGTATTCTCTTATCTAGAGATCCACATCCTATTAATCATGTCATTAAATGATAATATTTCAACATACTAAAACATATTTAGGGGAAGTCATCCACATCCATTGTATCACGTAGACACCCCCATCTGCTCATCAGTCATGCACTGATCCAACATATCTCCAAGTTTAGAACCTCCTGGTTTCATGCTATAGGCAAATATTCTCATGTTGTGGTCTTTCTCAACCAAAACGACAACCATATTTCATGGTCTATTGTGGTTATCGCACCATAATATTATAGGCCAGGTTATCAAAATAGAAACTCTAATCTTTATGATATTAAATTAAAGCACTGCATCGAAAGGGGTGTGTGCCACTTCATATTGCCATCTGTTTCAACATGATTTTTCACATTTAGTCTTACATCAAATATTGGATTCCACATGTCAGTGATTTAGAGTGTCAGTTTCACTGGTTGTCACCACATAGTATTATCACAATCACTGTTTATATGGTATTAATATAATGTTCCCAGTACTTCATTCCTCTACATCAGTGAATAACACTCTTCTAGACACATAATGGATACTTGTCAAGATCACTAAATTTTACAAATATATTTCGTATCAGTGTAACATGATGTTGATTTACTGATGCGAAATTCTGTTAATGAATTCCCCATTGTGCAATGATACTGTGAAGATCAATGCCAAACATGCACCTTATATGACAGTCATTTACACGTATGCATAAAGAATTGCATCTGAAATGTCAACTACAAGATATCTGTACATAAAGGACCTAAGACATGCATAAGGAGAAAGCCCCACCATGCCCGTGTCCCAGTGAGTGTTTTCAGTAGTAATAGAGGCCTGATGGTGTAGATACTCGGATTAGCTACTGTTGAGAAACCCTGCTTGTCTATTGACCTCCTCAGAGTCATTGAGGCATTGGTTTACTGTTTCAAAAATATGAATCCATTTACATACCCTTAAAATCAGAATATGGCCGCCCCTCTGGGATTATGATTGATTGATTGATTGATTTGATATTTATATAGCGCTGACTGTCACCCTACGGGTATCCTGGCGCTTCTGACTGAAGATAGGGACCTAGATGGAAAAAGGCAGAGCCGAAAGTGTAGGAGGTAGAGAACTAAGTTTTAGGGAAGAGCCAGGTTTTAAGGCTCTTCCGAAATTCTGATAGAGTGGCTGCTTGTCTCAAGTTCAGGGGGAGTTCGTTCCAGAGGCGTGCACCCACGACGCTGAAGGCCCTCCCTCCTTCTCTGGCCCGTTTGACCCTAGAGACTGGAACAGGCCAGCACTGGAGGAGCGAAGGTGCCTCTTAGGTTGGTACCACCTGAACTTTTCCTGCAGGGGGATAGGTCCTAACTTATGCACTGCTCTGATGATCAGACATAAAGATTTAAACTGGACCCTTTCCTTAAGAGGGAGCCAGTGCAGCTCTCTCAGAGCCATGGTGGAAGATGAGCTTCACGGCCTGCTGAGTGCTAGTTTCACCGCTGCAGATTGTATTCTTTGCAGACCCTGAATGATATAAAGTGGGGCACATGCATACAGAGAATTACAATAATCCAGCCTGCTTAGCACGGTGCTCCTTACCACCAATGATCGTGACTCAGTAGGTAGTAGCGGAAGTATTTTCCATAACAATCTAATTAAGGCGAGACATACATTAGTGGTCTTAGTAGCATGGGACTCCATCTGAAGGTTGTCATCGATTAAAACCCCCAGGTTGCGTACCTTCTTATTGGCTGTATTGATTCCTCCTCAGGGGTGAGTTTAAATTCACACGGTAAATGTTTAAATATCCTTGCAGAGGAGCAATACAGCACTTCATTTTTTCCGCTGTTAAATTGAAGGGAGTTTCTCCTGGGCCAGCCAGCCGTGCATTGCATGCATTGCTGGAAAGTATCCAGAGAAACCGCGTGTTCCCCTTATAGGGAGAACGCTAGCTGAGTGTCGTCAGCATAGTTAACTAGGCTGACTCCAAAATATTTGATAATAGATAGCAGGGGCTGCAGGTATATATTAAAGAGAATGGGACTGATCGCGGAGCCCTGCGGTACTCCGTATATATACCTGGCGATTTTCTGGAGGAGAATGATGCTAAAGAAACAACCTGTTGTCTTCCCGTCAAGTAAGGCTGGAGCCATTGCAAGGTAAAGGTTTAAATATCCTTGCAGAGGAGCAATACAGCACATCGTTTTTAGGAGGAAGTCAGCCCACATGAGAACATCCTCTGCGGTGACCTGCCCAGAAGAGTGGACTGGTTGAGTTGATGTTGCAGAAGTGGACCCATAAAATCCTGTTAGACCTGGTACGCTGCACTGATTTAGAGATGGGTTACTTCCTCCCATGGTCTTCCTTGGGCTATGTCCAAGAGAACTGTGAAGTGTGTTGTCACCATCTATGACCTTTGACCTTCCTGGGTCATAGAAGTACTCCCCACTGAACTGTTTAGGTGGGATGTGTGTTTGTGCCTCTATTAAAAATACAGTGATTGAAAATATTCCTGCTGAACACCCATAGCACTATGGCTCCAACAGCAGTGCTAAGAGAGAATGCAAAGCCAACCCGCACACTGCATTAAGTAAGAATATTGCACCCTGGTCCAGCTAAAAAAGAGAAGATAAATGCCAACTGAACACTGCCCTGAGACATGTGGGGCTCAAAACTGAGAACATGGGTCTAATTTCAGTGTACTGAGAAACAGGTATCATTAAGAGACTGACTCACAGGTTATAGCCATAGCAATTTGTTCACGCGGTCAGCCTCCAATTGTGATCTGCGTTCATAGATTTCTATTGCCTTAACTGTAGCACCTCATTAGAAACCTGTGTATAAATATATATATGTCTTGTATTAAAGAGTTGGTGTAATAAGTTTATTTTCATTTTTCTGAGAGCTAAAGTACTGAGATAGAGTGTCAATATTTAGTTCTACTGCGTGAGTTTTGAATGTCTATCCCCACTCTACTTCTCTGACAAGCCTTGGGCTGCTCACCTTGGTACTCTGAGAGTCAAGTGCTGAAAATATGCACTTCATGCCCAGCTTTCTGGAGCTAGAGTAGGTGTGGTGTGGGACCTTAGTGGTAAATGACCTCCACCCCACTGTTGTAGTCCAGAAACCCCTGCTTGCCCTGGAATTCTCAGAATGGTTCTGACAATAGGTAAGCAATAATTGCAGTGACAAAACCCCTTCTTCAAACCACCTTTACCCAAATAAATTTTGTAGAGTTCCACTTCTTTTCCCACCCTGGGAGAGCACTCAGTTCATCTTGCACTCAAAGGGAAGTCTATATACAATTTGTGGAAACCTGGAAAAATGACAATCACTTCGCTGATGAAATTCATGTGTTTTGTTTGTTGGTTTAACTTTAGGTCTAGTTCCCTGCAAGTAAATGCTTATTGTTTTTGCCTCTTTCTTGCAGATAAGCCATTCTTCTGTGCTGCCCTCCTTGAGTGACAAGCAACAGTTTCCCTCTTTTCTACGCACTGTGCCGAGTAGTGCCTTTCAAAATACTGCCCTGGCACGACTAACAAGGCACTTTGGCTGGACCTGGGTGGGAATGATCATTGCTGATACTGAGTCAGGGCTGCAGGGAGGAATGAACATAAAAATATCAATTGAAGATGATGGGGGCTGTGTGGCATTTATGGAGAGAATAAGTCCCCATTATCCCCAGGACAAGATCTTACGACTGGTGGAAATGATCCGCTCTCATTCAGCGAAGGTGATCCTGGTGCACAGTTCTGAGGTGTATGTCAAGGCATTACTAGAAGCCCTCCACGCGCTGAAGGTGGAGGACAAGGTCTGGGTGTTCTCAGCATCCTTTGCCATAACTCCAGGACTCTTTGCAAACAACTCCTGGAAAATACTAAATGGTGCCCTGGGGATTGTTCCTTACACTGAGGCCATGCAGGGCTTTGAAATGTTTCTATACAATCTTCACCCCTCCACGTCCACAGAAGACATATTTATAAAGCTCATGTGGGAGCAGGCATTCCACTGTAACTATCCAGAGAACAATAGGACCAAACTTGAAGGCCTCAAAGAGTATGGAAAGCACCTGCCACCTTGTACAAGACAGGAGACATTGGGTAGCAATGCTATCTCTTTGTTTGAGCTGAATGATTTAAGTTACACTTACCAAAGCTATCTAGCAGTATATGCCTTTGCAGATGCCCTACATGCTCTAGTTTCATGCACAGCAGGGCATGGACCATTCACTGATGGGGCATGTGCCAATCCTGATGAGATCCGGCCTTGGCAGGTAAGAGCAAATCAACTTTCTATCAAGCTAGCCAACAAATGCTCTATAACTTCCCCATCTCTTCCTCAACACATTCTTTACATCAAGGGATGTGTCCACACTCTGGATACAGGTTTCTTCTTCCAAGTACTTATTGTGTGCCAGTGGTTAGCAGTGTGCATCACAGGCACATTTTACACTGGACAGGATTCTTTGCCAACTCATACACTGTTCCAGGGCCACTCTTCAGACTGCAGTTGTCTCAATTCAGAGAGCAGCCAGAGACAGCAGAGTAGTCTATCCTATTTATTTTATGTGCAGAGCTCTCTACCCCGACTGCAACATCTCCATAGTCGTAAACTTACTATTAAACCATAGTTTATAAATACTGTAGAGTATTGTAACTTTACCTTTGTGAATCGGGCCCCTCAAATTTAGCAAATAAAAATGTAGCTAAGACATAATTGTAGCTATTTTTATGCCATCTTAAATAGGTCCTACATTACCTGAAAAACCTGCATTTGGAGCCAGGGATGAAGAGTGGAATATCCTTTGATGTAAACGGAGACATCACTGCCTCCTATAACATCCTGAATGTGCAGATATCCCGCGATGAGGTCTTCCAGACTGTCAATGTGGGAAAACTCACCCCAAGAGAAGCGAATGGAAGAGATTTCATCATCAACGAGACTGCAATCCGATGGAGCGATGGGTCATCACAGGTGGGACCTGAGTATGGGTATTTTTTTCAAACCATAACTCGCACACTAACTACAATTCTTATGACCTCACAATATTTCTACTTATAAGTCGCAAGACCTACAACTTCATTACATAAAAACATACTAAACCAATAAAAAATACATATTCGGAACCCTCTCATTTATAATGTTAATGGGAATGTGCAATGTAATCTGGCCAGGAGCACAATTTATGGCATTTACTAATACTTCGGTTACATGCTCATGAATTAGCCTATATGTTACATTTGCTCATCACTTCCCCCAAAATATAGTAATTTTGGAAATCCATTTTTGAATGAATAGCAACCATAAAGGATCTCCAATATACACCAGTGGCCAAGAGAGACAGTTTTGTGCATATTGACCATGAGGATCACCATGGTATTGTGAAGAATAACTTTAGACTCAAGGACCAGTATAGGTGGCCTGGTGTTGATGCCTGTGTGGAGAAAATGGTGCATGAGTGTCATGACTGGTGGAGTTCGGACAAGTCACAAGTACCTTTGGGTTCAAAATGAATGCCTTACCACATGCTGTATTGCCTTGAGTAGCTCTTTGTGTGGATTTTCGGGATCTATCTTGAATGATAAAGGAATGAACAGGTATGACGTGCTGGTATTTGACTTCTCCAAATGGCTGTAAATGTGAATTATTGATAAGAATGATTTAAATAGCATACTTATATTCCTTTTCTGAAAGGAGGGACTAACTAGGTCAGTGATGAGTGACAATGGGGCCAGTTTCAGTTGATGTTTGTGACGGATTACTTTTAAGCAATGGAGCGGACGCGCGCAGACACAAGCACATGCTGAATCCTGTCTTGTTTGCTACTTGGCTTTTAATGCTTTAAACTTTTTAATTATGTGGAGTTTCATCAATTTGGAATTGTGCTCAGCTATTTGCACTTTCCATTTTTGCACAGAGCTCCTCGCTCTTACCTCTTTGGAACCCTGTTCCCTGTCAGTGAGTCTTTGGTGCTCCCGCCAGCGCACCGTTCTACCGCGGATTTGCCCGTTTGATGTGGAGGGTGCCGGCGCATATTCATACTCCTTTCCCATTGGATGGGGGGCAGAGCCAGGGGGTCAGCGCACTAGTCTACAGAGACTATCTAATCAGCACGGCCTGCTCGTCACGCAGATGATGGGCGCAGACAGCAAGCACATGCTGAATCCTGTCTTGTTTGCTACTTGGCTTTTAATGTTTTAAACGTTTTAATTGTGTGGAGTTTTATCAATTTGGAATTGTGCTCAGCTATTTGCACTTGCTGTTTTTCCACAGAGCTCCTCGCTCTTACCTCTTTGGGACTCTGTTCCCTGTCAGCGCGTCTTCGTGCTCCCACTAGCTGGGATGGAACAGATATACCAGAAAGGTTCTCCTAGACCTTCAGTCGGTAAGGGCTCCATGCCATCACACTATGGACCATGAAATCTTAGCTAAAAACAGCACCATGTATGCACATTATGTAGTACATTTGGGATTCATGCATGTAGTGGGAACATTCCAAGTTATAATGAGCTGACCAGGCCCCCATCCAAAGGACAGATAGTGCAGGGTTAGCTCATCAATGCAAGATCCCTGGTGAAGAACAAGGTGGCTTTGAGAGACATTGTCTCATTAAGGAAGACAATTTGGGTCTTCATTACCGAGACATGGGCCACAGATTCTTCAGGTCCCGATCTCGTAGATCCTATCCCTTCTGGGTACACCCTTGTTAGACTGAATAGAGTAGGCCGGCGGGGTGGGGGTTTGGGCATTCTCCATAGAGAGACTTTGGTCTGCCGTACACAATCCTTGACCGCTCCCCCTGACCTATAACAGGCTCTCTACTTTTCAATTAATCTGCATCCCACAGAAAGCTTCTCTCGTGTCCTTTGTTATCAGCGACCGGGATCCAGGACATCTTTCAGTCAGGATTTCAGTAGTCTTTTAGAAGTGTACCTAGAAAGATCCCATCTTACTCTACCTGGGGATTTTATTTTTCACCTAGATAAGACTCTCTGTAAGGATACTCAAATTATTTTGGTAACCATGAGTTATTGAGTTTCTCACAGCTGGTCAAGAGCCCCACCCATATGGCGGGCATATTCTAGATGGCGTCTTTTCTAATGACCCTCGAATTATGGTTTGAGAATCTATTCCCCTCGCCTGGTCTGATCATTTTTCCATCCCTTTTGATTTACGTATCTTGGCATCAGGGATGGGTCTCTCTGGTAACAGGAATCTGGAGGAAAGGAGAAACTTCATCCTTATGAGTAAGGAGTTGCTCTCTAACCTCCTCAATAACGTTCAGCCCTCCAGGCACCATGATGCTAATCTGGCAGCAGCTGAACTATCGCATCAACTGTCAGTTGCAATGGACACTCTGGCACCTGTGAGCAAGCACTATTCAGCAAGAAGAAAACCCTCTGCTCCCTGGTTTACTGAGAGACTTAGAAATATGAAACATGTGTGCTGTAAACAGAAGAGGCTGTGGTGCAGAGATTTAGAGCCGCTGGGTAGGGAATTGCACAAGCAGTGTTTGAAAGAGTATAAAGAAGCTATTATGGAGGAAAAGGGGCTGTACTAATCAAAGATCACTGAATCAATGAAATCCTCTAGGGATCTTTTTAATGTCATCAATTATCTTACTTCCCCCATGTCACAGATCCCTCAAGATTTTTCTAAGGAGTTCTATGATAAAATATCCGATTTCTTTCAAATGAAAATTACAGATATTTATTCCTTGCTGGAAGCTCCCAACTGTAATATAGGGTCACCTGCTTGGCCTATCCCCCTTCCAAGTGAGGGTGTATTTACGGAGGAGACTCCCAGGCTACTCACTTTCCCTTGTATGTCGCCGATCGGCTTCTAGAAGGAGCCAAATCTGGCTCACTATTGGAACCCTACCCCCTTAAGGTGCTAAAAATTGATCGTGAGAGCATTATTCCTCACCTTACTGCTGTTCTGAATGTAACCATCTCAGAGGGACAGTATCTTACCTTGTGGAAGACTGTAGTGGTGAAGTCACTTTTGAAGAAGCCTTCTTTGGACCCTACAGAATTGAAAAATGATCAGCCGATCTCATTACTTCCTGTTCCATCTAAGATTCTGGAAACTTATTTAAATTCTCACTTCAGTGCCTACCTAAAGGATCACCAATTACCCGATGGTTCACAACATGGGTTCAGAAGCCATCACAGTACGGAAAAAGCATTGACTGCCGTATTTAACAATATCCGTATTCAAGTGGACGCATGGCACACCACTCTGCTTGTTCTATTTGTCCTCACCGCAGCTTTAGATACCCTGTCCCCTCTGAAGCTGGTTGAACGCCTCAGAGAGATAGTGATCGGAGGCTCGGCCTTGGGGCTTCTTGCCTCCTTTCTCAGCGATTGGGCACAGACAGTGAAATTCGGCCAATTCTTCTCGGCCTCCAACATCCTGTCGTGTGATGTTTCTCAAGGCTCCCCCCTGAGTCCAACACTTTTTAATATCTATGTTGCCCCACTGGCTACGGTTGTGAGATCCTTTGGGTTGGAGGTGTTGTCCTATGCGGACGACACCCAAATAATGGTGTCCATCACTCACAGTATCAGGGATTCTGCCCTTAATTTTAGGAATTGTATGCAGGCAGTCTCCTCCTGAATGGTGGAAAACTTCTAGAAATTGAACGGTGAGAAGACTTAGCTCCTGATCTTTGGCAATAAACTGGCTATTTGGTCCAGTGATTGGTGGGCAGACACGCTTGGCGTTTCTCCTTGCGCTGTCTCCCATGGGAAAAATCTAGGGGTCATAGTGGACAATTCACTCTCCCTAAGCCTACAGGTCAGGAGGACAGCGTCCACATGTTTTGGGATTATCAGGATACTCAGAAAACATTCCCATTTCCTCTTGTATGACTCACGCAAGCAGGATGTTATTGCCTTGGTAATGTCCAGATTGGACTATTGTAATGCCCTGTACTTGGGCACTAATAAAGGCCTGGCGCAACGTCTGCAGTTGGTGCAGAATGCTGCTGCCAGGCAGGTGATGAGCCTACCGAATTACCATTCAGTCACAATCATGACGCTGCACTGGCTCCCTCTGGACCATAGGATCCTTTTCAAAATATTGTGCCTAGCTCATAATGCCTATTATGGCTCAGGCCCAGATGGTATTAAGGCAATTTTCCATCGTTATGCTCCCAGCAGACAGCTCCGGTCCTCAGATAAAAATCTGCTAACAGTACCGAGGTTCAAAAAGGCAACATGGGGAGGTAGAGCCTTCTCTCCTGCTGCTGGTAAGTTGTGGAACTCCCACACGGAAGAGCTCTTTAGTCAGGCGTTACATCCTCTCTTCCGTAAAGCCTTAAAGACCTGACTTTTTCACAGATTTCAGTTTGAGCATGCCATTTTGTCTGCACGTTCAGTTCCATAACAGCGCCTTGACGCCCTTGGGCACAGTTTAGCGCTCTATAAGTTTAATATTAATTCATTCATTCATTTATTCATTCAATTGTGCATAGGAACACCTCTCTTTTCCATCCTGCCTATAAAGGAGCAGGGGAGTACTTCAACCTTGTGATCATTGGTGCTGTTCAGTTAGCAATGGGATGTGGAAAGTAAGAACATTGTTTGGGTGTATTGGATTGCACATACTTTGACTATTTTCAGTTCTTTTATGATCTTAAGGTTAAGAAAAACATTTATAACAGACAATTTTGCAAGTATGTCCCCGATAGGCAAAAGAAATGTTCTCCTGAAGTAGTCAGATCAAATGTTGTTAAGGGCCACTTTTCTGGAAAGGAGCAAAATGACAACAAGAATGGTGACAAGGAGGTGTGTTTGGAAGATAGTCAATGAGTACATGTTATCCTCCGCAATCGGTCGAGGAAGGGTGTGAGCAAGTTCTCCCATTCCCTGATGGTGGTCAAATTGCTCACTAATGCCACCAGGATGGGTGATGGCAAGATTCAGCATTTTAGTTCTGCATTCTAGTGTTGGAGGCTTTACCCTTGTTGATGGTGGAGTGAAGATGGAGCCAAGCTCTTCGTATGCCTCTTCGAGGTTTCTATTTCTGATTGCAAGTAGTGTTGTGAATATAACTCACTCATTGCTCTAAACCTGAGACACGTTTGTCCTTTAAAAGGTCACTTTGCAACAAAACTGTATAATGTTTTTGTAATATCTTTTATAAAGGATTTCAGAGCCGGTATCTCCCCCAGAATCAGTTCCGTAGAGATGGGAGGAGGAGATTTAACTGAAGAGGGAGGATCTTTATGTGGTCATTTATGTGTTGAAGTTAGTGCAGATTTGACTGATGCTTGAGATTTAGATATGATATTGGAGGGGAGTTAGATTGTGCCTCTGTCATTGGAACAGACGGTTTATTGTGTGAGTAGGTTATAACAATGCAGAGAACCAGACGAGGTATTATGTGGAGGCCTTCATTGAAGTATTCTCCCCATAAACCGATGTTTAACTAGGTGGAGATCTATCCATAAGAAGAATATAGCAATGCGATGAAAAAGTGTGGCATAGCCAAATCTCTGTCAAAAAAAAAAGGAGCAGCTACAGGAGAAGCAACATTGAAACAGAAAGAGGGAGGAAGAGTCTGTTTTGAGGGAAATATGCCTGCAAATAGGACAAAGTACCTTAAGATGTGGTTGACGATATGTGCAGTGAAGAAACACTGCACTGCTGATAAGAAGACAACATGGTGTCAAAAAATACTGCTAGTATGTGGAGACAAAAAAATTAGGCCAAAGATCTTAATGACCTTGCTGAAGGACTTGAAAGTATAGGTATTTAAATTATCATTGTCAAAAACGTATTACTTTCATGTGGTATAAGTAATAATTCCAAACATTGTGAGCGCTCTAAAATTCAAAATGGCGGCCGTTATCAGTGATGCGTTGTAATTATGTGCTGAAGCTTGGTGACTAGGAGGAAAAATATCACACTGCTCCTAAGATGGAGGTGAGCAGGTCACAACATACATCCATGGGGAAAATAGTCTTTCTGACATTGAAAAAAGCAAGAAATTAGACCACCAATGCAGGCTGTGCAATCACACGTCCATTTTGTCTGGTGTCCAAGCCATGTCACCTCTTTCACGGTTGCATTTTGTGCACTGATTCATCCTTACTAGTTGTGACCATATAGATCCCCCCTGGGGAGATTTAGCATTAAAGTGTTCTTTTTGGCTGTCCCTGCAGGTCCCTTCATCAGACTGCAGTAAAAGTTGTCTCCCAGGTTTCCGTGAGGCGGCCAGAGAAGGGGAGCCAATATGTTGCTATGACTGTGTTCCCTGCTCACAAGGAGAGTTCTCTAGTGAAGTTGGTATGTTCAACCTCCAATTCTTCAACCGCCATATTAAGTGTATGCACACTTTCTGCCATATATCATCTTAGGGTGCTCTCTAGTAGGAGCCAGTTAGCACCAATCCACTGAACTCACTAAATATCAACACCATTTTCATTTCTGAATCTATATATACTGCCCAGCATTAAATCCAAAGGTGAATTTTTGCTTCACTACAACCACAATCACAAATAATAAAAAGGATTTGATTATGTTTTATAAGTTGAGTTCAGTTTCAAGGCAAAATGAAAAGAAAACAACATCAAAGTATGAAAATATAGCAGTAAATTAGTGTGCTTGTTTAGAACTATGTCTTTCAAACAATGTGGAAACCCAATTCTATATCTCTTGCAGACTTGGCACGTATAACACAGTACCTTTTACACAGAGTGAGGAGGTATATGTGTACACATTGAAGACTGTACACTTTGAACACCCTTCATATAAAATGTTGTGCACAATTGATTTTTCTGCCTGTTTTTATATCAATTCCATAGTAAATCCAGGGATAGTAACTCAATGCAAATAACTTTAATATGAGTAAGAAGTAGTAAGTTACCCACAGGTTTAGGCGTGTTTACCATTGATAATGAATAACTTGCAGATATAACGATAACACAAGTGTATTCAACGTTTGTGTGTGGAGTTGCCACCAGCATTTTTTAAGTTATATCGGTGCACAATATTTCCGTAATGTAGTATGGTAGTACCATATTCGAAGTATGACTGCAAATCTTGATAGATGGTAAGAATGTATGACAGTCTTTACATACACTTAAAGGTGTCACATGTTTTTATTTTTGTTTTTGCAGCACAAATTTGGCCGGAAAGTATTGGAGCAATGTGCAACAGTTACATTACACAAGAGATAGAGGGCCATATTTAATATTATTGCATGCAGTGTTGCACAGCAAGTGAACTTGCTGCACTGTATTGCTAAATACAAATGATCCATATTTACAAACATTTGAAGCATTTCTGCTCTTTGCTTGCACTGGTGCACTGTGCGCTGCCTAGCACCAGTGCAGCTACATGTATGCATAGTTTAAGGGTGCCTGTGTTAGAGACAGGAATATTTTTGAAAAGGAAGGGAAACTTTAATGCACACAAACACTCGACTTAGACATATTCCTTTTTCCATGTGTGCTGCAGAATGCAGCACAAATGGAAATAGGAAGTAATGAGGAAAAATAAAGATAATTCACCTCTTTTTGCTTCTCAGGTGGATCAGTTAGGTGCACCAAAATACATGAATGAAAGCATGGGAACGCCCATGCTCCACCCATGTTACGCCTTCCTGACATAAAGCAACCCAAGGTGGCACTATGCGCTGTGTTACGTTTCTTTGTACTTATTTGCATCATGGATGAACCACAAAAGTGAGGCAACCCCAACTCAAAATGATAGTAAACCTAGAACTAAGTAATTTGCTAAGAATGTGAAGATGTTGAGCAGATGTGAAACTCAATCTTGGTTCCCTTGTTCCAAAGTCTATTGCTCTGATTGTAACACTACAGCCTCTCCATGATACTCAGGTAAGCCATATGGGGTGCACAATGTAGCCTTGCACTTGTTACTTTTTCTGAGATAGATATGATTGTATGTTTGTAGATTGTGGCTTGACAAACTGAGGCCCTGATGCCTGGGCCTAAGAACACCTCAGTCAAAGAGGTAGGTATTGTCAGGAATTGTATGGAGGTTCTTTCATACCAGAAGAGGTCTGCGAAAAATCTACCTTTTCTCCTCTTTCAGTCAAGACAATACAGGCAAACATCTCAATTAGAAACCAGGGGAAAATGGGGTAACAAGAGATACCAGTGGCATTGGTTAAGGACAGGGGCTGAATATTGGCTCAGGACTTTCACATTGCAATCACTCAGTATTCTTTGGAAAAGAACACAAAACATAATGAGTATAAAGATATATCTAGAGAAAAGGGGGAAGATATCTGTGAGGAAGTGGGACAAGAGACGATGATTACCACTTAGTGTGGGGGAGCGATACTGCAGAGCCACTAGTGCTACATTTCTTTTAGGGAAGGGAAGGCTGGTAGCCATCTTGGAGCATTCATGCCTTCAGGATAGAGCCAATGAGAGGGTGGAGAATGCACTACTTTGCATCACTCGGACATTGAACTACAGAAAATCAAGTACTCTTTTGCACATTTAGGAGAGACAGAAGACATCTTAGATTTATGGATATAACTTCCTCATGGACCACAGTCATTGTTAGACAATGGTCATAGGATGTTGCTGCAATTGGGACCTTGCTTCACAGATCTCTGATTTCATTTCAGAGATTTCAGCAAAGCTTGTCCACAAACACCAAATCAATCAATGTAAATTCAGGAAATATGGGGAGGAATCCTAAAAAAATAGTAGATCAAAAGTGTAGGGATGAGAAAACTGGTTGACAAACTAATCAACTTTAAAAAAAGCAGAAACAAGTGGGGTATTGCCAGTCACCTGCTTTTGTGCAGGAGGATGCTCTGTACTCTAGTTTCCCTACATGCCCCAGGGGTTCAGCCCTAGAAATCAGAAGTGAATCCCTATGAATTCAGCTCTGATAAAAAAAATGACCTCCAAACATCAGTCTTCCATAACCGTCACTCATTGGGAACTATCTGTCATAAACAGGGAAGGAATATTTCCTGTGTGAGATACTGCAGGATTAGTGTGAGATACATGGAATGCAGCACTTGAAGGTGTACATGAGCAGAGCCTACATAACACTTAATCATAAATAGGCCTTTACACCTGAAAGCATACATGGGATGAGAACCTACAACGTTGAAATGTTTATTAAAGAGCCGCGTCTTATAGGAGGGTGTAAGCCTTCAATATTTGTAAGTCTGATTCAAATAATGTGCTTTGGTCCTTACAAGATGCTGAGTTACCGACTGGCTGATGGCTCTTATCAGTGTTAAGATATGTCATACAGAGAATATTGAGGCAGGAGAATTGGTCGAGGGAATGTTATGTGAATGTATCCCAAAGGAAAATTAGAATGGTGCAGTGCCCATTAAAGAATAAAGAGCTATTGTAAGCAAATTCAGCAAGTGAGATTGCTTGTTCCAGTCCATCTGAGGATCCCTCAAATGCCACCACAGATATTGCTCTTTGGACTGATTCAAACTCTGAGTCTCACCATCTCTCTGATAATTGTAAGTATTGTATAGGAGATGTATGGTTATTTTACTCTTTGTTAATTCACCCTCAAAGTGTGCCTTTGAATTGTGTACCATTGTCTGTGATAACAATGGCTAGTAATCTGATAAATATGGGTACATTATCTAAAAGGATTACATCAATTCACCCTTTGATGGTAGTCCTTTCGTGGAAGTTAATTGACCCAATTTAGCTAAGGGATCTACCAACAGCATTGTGATGTAATCTGGAGAGAGAGTTTGTTGTACTGTAAAGCCAGTAGAAATCATGGGCCACAATTTTCTTGGGTGAGCCATAGAATGTAGTGACCCTGCTGGTTTCATGACTAAGCAGTTAGCCTGGACACACTGAACTTTCTTGTACATATTCATACATTACATTGGTCATGCTGAACCACCAGAATTGTGTTTTTTTTAATTCATTCCTGCATTTTTCATATTCTGGGATGTTCTGCCACTGGCAGGTAATGACACAATTTCATATCTTGTTATTGAATTCTTATTGTGAAAGATAAAGGGCTTCACATTGATGTAGGAGGTTTCCCTGTTTCTGAAAGGATCGCTTTAAATCAGAATTATTTGTACCTAAAGAAAGCATCTTGTAATTCACCATAAGCAACATGCTTTACCCTTTCTACTCTCTGGCTAAATGCATTTGCTACACGTGTTATTTGAGTGACGCTTGGATTTTTCACAATCCCTATGGCTTCCGTTATGTCATATTAAAGGCAGCACCTCCACTCTGAAAATTGTTTCAGTTCCACTGGTGTTTGTCAGCATTGGATTAGTCTCTGCTGTCAACATACTGAAAGTGCACCCACCTCTAAATGATGAGGGCAAACATTTAGGATATTTGGGAGGGTACTATGTCACTGTTATGACAGAGTTCCCTCTCTGCCAAAATCAAAATTGGGTCCAAAGTGTCCATAGCCCACTGACTCATACCAACATGGTACTGGGCATCTGGACCACAGACAAGATTGACTAGGCCAGAGGGATATGACTTATGGACATAATAGTATTTCCTTTTAACAAAGTGCTCACTGTCATCTTTGACACAACCAATATTTCTTATGTATTGTTTACAATAAAAAAAAATGTTCTAATGATGTTGAGTAATTTTTCAGATTCCACTGAATGCCATAAATGTCCTGATGACCAGTGGTCCAATGAGAGACGTGACCAATGCATTCCAAAAGTGATTGAGTTCCTTTCGTACGAAGAGCCTTTAGGTCTAACAATCACTATCTCTGCCACCACAATGACACTGCTTGCTGCTTCTGTCTTGTGTGTCTTTATCAAATTTCGAGACACTCCCATTGTCACAGCCAACAATCGTGAGCTCAGCTACATTCTCCTCCTTGCTCTCATGTGCTGCTTCCTCTGCTCCTTCATCTTCATTGGTCATCCAAGTAAGCTGACCTGCATGCTGCGACAGACTGTCTTTGGCATCATTTTTTCCATCAGCGTCTCCTGTGTTCTGGCTAAAACTATAATTGTTGTTATTGCCTTTCATGCAACAAATCCCAGCAGCTACACAAGAAAATGGCTTGGATCAAAGACTCCAAAATGTATTGTGGCATCCTGTTCTCTTGTCCAAATTAGTATCTGTCTCACCTGGTGTTTTAGTTACTCTCCTTTTCCAGAACTAAATATCAAATCGAATACAGAAAAGATCATTTTTGAGTGTAACGAAGGGGATACCATCTTCTTCTACTGCATGCTGGGATACATGGGCCTCCTGGCCACAGTCAGCTTTATAGTGGCCTTTCTCTCAAGGAATCTGCCTGGAAGCTTCAACGAGGCCAAGCTCATCACCTTCAGTATGCTGGTGTTTGTCAGTGTGTGGATCTCCTTCATCCCGGCGTACCTGAGCACACGGGGGAAGTACATGGTGGCCGTGGAGGTGTTTGCCATCCTGTGCTCCAGTGCTGGACTGCTCAGCTGTATATTCTTTCCAAAGTGTTACATAATTTTGTTGAAACCGGACAAAAACATCAGAGCACACCTAATAAACAAAGTCAAAGGGAAATTGATCATAGATAAAATTGAATGAGAATAACTAATGTATGAGATAGTCATTAATTACTCTGGATGATAATTTTTTGAGACCCATAAAAATTAGAAGCAAAATATGGAAGGCCGGATTCACAAAGTTAAACTTATATTGTTGTTTTTACAACTGCGGAGACTCCGCACATAAAACAATAGGACTGTCCTATGTTTCTATGAGCTTAGACTCCACAGTGATAAAGATGCTACTTCTAAAGTACCTTTGTGAATAGCAAAACAACATAAACTTGCACAAAAGTGTAAGTTTATGTTTGTGAATCAGGCCTGGAGAGTATTAAAGAACGGTTGTAACAAAAGAGCTGAAAAGTGAAAAGTTCTGCATAACCTTGACTATCCTACAACTACTGACATATTTTTTAAAAAAAGCTGTGGAGAGACAGCTACAGCTGTCGATAGTTCGGATCTAAAAACGAGTGGATCACAGAGGTTACAGACGATATTAGTAGGGCAATCTTTGATCTGTGTTACTGTTTTATGCAGAGTTCTGGCCCTAGTTGTTATTCTGTGCTGAAACTAATACTTGGGCCAGATTTCCGACGATTTAGCATCCGCAAACGGGTTTGCGACCAGTGTGTGCATGCTAAATCTGATAGGGCCATATACAAATAATATTTTGCAAGTCATGAATAATTTGCGACGCGCCAGATAGTGTTTTGCGACTCGTTATTAGGAAGGGGCGTTCCCTTCCTAATAGCAACTCACAAGCCATGTACAAATGTTTTGTGACCGCAATTGCAGCCGCAAAACACTCTCAATTTACCGTCCTCTTCAAGAGGGTGGTAATGCAGCTGCAAATGGGAAGGTGTCCCAGGGACCACTGCCTGCCCTTAAAAAATATAAGAAAAACGTTTCATTTTTTTTAATGCATCCCATTTTTCTTTAAGGAAAACGTGCTGCATTTTTTAAAAAACTGCTTTATTTAAAAGCAGTCCCAGACATGGAGGTCTGCTGAGCCCAGAAGGCCACCATTCCTGGGAGGGCTAGCCATTCACACTGGTATCGCAAACTACGAGTGCCTCATGAATATTGATGAGGCATGCATTTTGTGACCGCATTGGGAATCTCAATCAGTGTCTCAGACACTTAAGTACATTTGAACTTGCAAATTGCAACTTGCAAATTGCCATTCGCAATTGAGCGCAATTTGAGAATCGCAATTTCATGTGGTCGTACATCTGGCCAAATACCGATACCATCTTGCAAATTACGTTCTTACAAAAGCAGATGTTCCTGTTACCTAAAGGTAATCTTACTTATCAGTATTGTTCACAAAACTTTTTCCTGGCCCACACGTCCCAGCAATCCCAACCAGTGTTGAAAATGTTACTTGCTTAGGCCATGCCATAGCATTTGAGCAGAAGGAACTTGCTGGAGAGAAATGGAGCACTGTTGTGATGCAGGGTCATTACTTATTTGAATGTATTTATTAGGATGCTAAAACATAACCCGTATATTCATAGCTTACATATGTGCACTTGATATATAAGATATTTATTATATTGAGTACTTCTATACATTTGATTTACTATAGATGTAGTGTACTCATTTAGTTAGCATAAGTTATCATGGACCTCAGAATTACTGACTCCATTTATGAAATGTTGTGTTCTTGATTGCGGTGCATAATCTTTCTCATACTGTTGGCTAATGTGAACTTATTAGTTTGAAAACTGTTGTTTAACCCGTTCGGTGCTTGCGTCAGCCAAAGGCCGTCACGAGCACTACCTCACTGGTGCTGCGTACGTCCGTTTGCCGACGCAGCCCCGCCCACTGATTAGAACTCCTGCACCGCGGCAGAATTTCGCCACGGTCAAGGAGTCAAACTTTATGTGAAGGCTATTTTTTGTAACAAATTAGCTATTTGCATCTGGGAAGGAGAGGAGTCAGGGGATAAGACGTTCCCCCATTTGTCAGATATGTCTTTGTCTGATATGTCCAAGGCCATGAAGCCGGAGCAGCTTGTTGCCTTTTTTATGTGAAAGACGCCGACACCAAGCCCACTGAGAATGTGGTTTTTGAGTGGTTTTTACTCTGTGAGAATGTGTGCAATCTATCTTTCGATGTGATTTCATGTTTGAATTGTGTTACTCAGGCCCTAGTTAGTTGGACTTCCCCCCCCTGTCCACCTTTGCAGGGGGCCGTCCCTTTCCCTCTGTGAGACCTGATGCTCCTTGTATTTCTGCTCATAGATTTGCTGTCCAGAGCAAGTACATGTATGCATTCCTTGATCAGAACCTTCCTTTGGTTCTGCTGGTGATATCACATTTGATCCCACCTGCTTCTTCGATATGCCCAGGTTTAACCACAACCTTAGTTCACCTTTAGATAGTTTTCCTTCAGGGGAACGGAATTTATCTAAAATGGCATATCTTGTATTTTAATAACTTTTTTTCACATTTGCTATTTGACATGCATGGATTATGTTCATTCATACTGTTTTCAGGTGATTATTTATTTATGATTAAGTGGTTAGTTTTGAGATTGTATCTTTACTAATTTGTGAATAAACCTTGATGCAAAGCTATTCTTACCTGTCGCTACTGAGGGGCAACTCTGCTCTGCTCTCATTGATATATTGCTGAATTAATGATTGATTTGAAACCTCAGTTCGTGATAAAGATTCATCAGCGGGACATCTCTGAGTTTCAAGTTTTTGCTACTTTTGCAAGAGTACTTACCACCCCTCTCTCTCTCACATTCTCAACTGAACAGTGTATGGGAGCCCTGAGTTATGATTTTTTTTTTTTAGTTTAGAAAGCTTTATTAAATAAGTTAAGCATAGTAAAACATCAGTACATAAGGAAAACATTTCAAAAGGATAATGTGAAAATATACAAATCAACAAGTATACAATCCGATCCCAAAAGAGGGATATATAAACTATACGAAGGAAAAGAGCTTTTTAAAGGTGTATTTGTGGGGAGAAGAAGGAAAAAAGAAAGAAGAAGAAGATCAATGCCATTTGGGCCATAAACATTACAAAGGGAGAGTTGTGTATTATTAACAATAGTATTTAAAAACAGCCATCTACCATTATTATCATGAAACTCATTTTGTAACTGAACATGTAACGACTTATGAAATAAAATAACAACGCCATTCTAGTTGTTCACTGCCGGGGAGCAAAAGACCTCTCCTACCCATTGTTTTTGCAGTGAAGACAAATCATGCAGTTTAAGATGCGTTTCTTGCAGTAAAGCAACGTGGCATTTCAGTCTAGCCAAGTGAGATAAAACACGTTGTTGTTTGACAGGATTGCGAATACCTTTAACATTCCATGAGATAACACGAAGACCACTCATGTATGGAATTTGAATAAAAGTAGGCTTGAAAGTGAAGAAAAGTTAAAAAAGGGGAGGAGGGAAGAATGAAGTAGAATGAAAGGACTACCAAATCACAGGAGAAAATGACCAATGCGGTGCAAATTCAGGAAAAGCGAAGAGCGAGCCGCCCTAACAACACTGTTATGAGTGAGAACCGCTGGCCACAAACTAAATCCGCTGCTGCGCAATAGGCATCAAAAAAATAGAGGCGGTCCGTAGATGAACAGGGACCCCTGACTGGGCAGGACTGAACACTACATTAGAGCACTATGTGATACAGAGCAGACAAGCCCATAGACAGGAAACCCAGCTCAGGGTACATAGAAACAATCCATCAGGTGAACGTGAGGAGCAGAATGAGGGTAGCCATTTGGAGAAGAGGTTCCATGTATAACATACCATGCATTGGATACATGAATCAATGACAAATCAGTCCAGTGTGTAGAGACAAGCAGAGTGCCGGGATAAAGTGTATTTACATCCTCAGCGCAGACTGCTAAGGAAGCTGCATGCTGAATTCAGTGCAGCGCATTAGATGCTCATAAAATGGCAGCCGCAATATAATTATGTGCTGAGGCGGTGAAAGAAGTGGAGAAAAGGGAGCCTAGACCAGCATATTCGACGTCGGAAGTTAGCCTGTGCAGTCCTGGCCACTTCTGACATTCATATACCCCTTTGCAGGCTCCGACAATCCGGGGTAGAGGTCCCTTCAGTGAAAAAATTGAGCTTTCCAGTGAGCGGCCATCTTGATGCTGCCGCCGCGCACTCCTCCAAAGTTATGATTTTTAACATTGAGGTTAGATTAGGGAGTGTTTTAGGTACTTATGCTCCAAAGTATTCTTTGAAGGAGAGAAAGTAGAGGGGATAACTTTCAGGAAAACTGCAACTTGTCTGGGATGGCACAGCCCTACAAGCAGTCGGCGACTTTCTCGTTCACGACGGATGTTTGCCTGTTATCCAGTGCTTAAGTTGAACTGGTGGTTTGCGGTGCTCAGCACTGGCACTTAATCATCAACACTAGCGCTTTTCATGAGACCAGTGAAGGACACTATCATTTAAGGGGGGATTAAGTGATTTGCCCAGAATCACAGAATGGTGAGCCAACCCTGAGAGTCGAACCTAGCTCCCCAGCTCCGAAGTCGGCAGCTCTGGACTTTACACCATATCCTCTCCCCCTTTCATGGTTAGTAGCTGATTCTGTTTTAGGCAGGGCTTACAGGAACATTGGGCTGGTGCAAGTTGTGGCCTGACGACAGCCTCAGCACTTATTTTGTTTTAAAAATTAATCACTGCTGGTTACAGAGCATCGTGTAAAACAACAGGGCTGCCTGCTCCACAGGCTGTCCACGCCTTTCTAGCTTTACCTTTTAAAACAATTTCATATAAATGCATCTAAAGTGCTGTGATAACTTCTGAGCACTTCCTTCCTCAAGGTGGGTCTATATCTGGTAAAAGCACTTCATATACATTGTCCTGGATAACATAGCTTCACGGGATGTCTGTAGCTTTCATCCTTCTAAGGGAATTTATCTGGTAACACCCACTTCAGATAACAGGTCTTGGGTGGCAAATATCCACTGCTGTCAATGGCTTTCATCCTTACTTCAGCTCTTTGGCACTGAAACATATGAAGTGACTGGGATGGTCATGGCATGGTTTGTTGGTGACTGTGTTCCTTGAAATGAGTGTTAAACGTTATTTTAACACCTTGGGAGCTTCGTAAATAGACCTCCCCAGTGCTGCGCTGTCCATTATCCAGTGCTGAACTGGACGTCCAGCGGTCGCACGCAGCACTGGGGAGGTAGTGCCCGTGACGACCGTTGGCCGACGGCAGCACTTATGGGGTTAAATGCTTCCTATGCCCCAGCTTCCCAGGTCGTCAGCGACTGGGTTTGACTTGCCAAAATGTATCGGATGAAAAATCTCATAGTCAGACGAATATGACAAACTCATAATTTGACATCTGTGTGAACAGTGGTCTAAACGAGTGTCGAAATGTAATTAAAAGCTCAATAAGCTCCCAACCAGAGATAGATGGGCGCGAGATATGTTGTACTGCAGTACCCAAGCGGAGACCTATAGTGAACTATTGCCCCCCAAGAGCCGCCCTAAAAACTTTTGGGCACTATACCAGACTAACCTCAGTGGGAGGGAGCGAGAGGAATCTGTCAGCCCGGAGACGGGGACACAAAGTCAGCTAGCAGACAATGATTCAATTCAATTCAATTGAATTGAATTGAATTTAATAGCAGACAATGACCCGGAACCGTAGGGGAGGGATAGGCCACTGTAGACGGGACAGACATCCTAGAGGGGATAGCCTAGATAGGACTCAGACACAACGGGGGAACGCGTTGAGCGCAGGTGTGGCTGTGATACAGACCTGAATATCATTATTGAAATTACACCTTTCTTATACACGGTGAGCGCACGGAGGGAAAGTGTGGGGGGGAGACAGGGCTAAGGAATGAGTTGGGAGTTAGTTTTAGGTAAGTTATTGTACGCACACACTTAGTATAAATCAATTCAGCAGAGTTGAGGGAAGGGAACGTAGGGCAGTACGCTGGGAGAAAACAATGAAAAACTGTTTGACAACTGCACCCTATGGTTTTATTTGGCGGTGACTACTGTGCAGTGGGCTACTTCTTCGAGGACTACGCCGCCGGACCCCCGGGTTGTCGGCTAATGGGCTGTGTATGCATGTGTCTATTGTAGAAGTTGAAATGCATAGTACGCGGCCGGCCCTTGAGGTTGTAGGCTCGAAGCTGTGTAACTGAAGTACGTGACAATAAATATAAAAAAAAAAAGCTCAATAAGGCTGTACTGTGTTCGATTTGAACCCTTCAACAACCTCTTAGTGATGGTCAGCCAGCTAAACAAACAAGGCAACTTACAGCGCTAAGTTACCAAGGGCCATATGTATCAAACTTTTTACCCGCTTTCAAATGGGCAGATTCTCAGAATCGGGCTGTTTGCGAATTGGAAAAAGCCTTTTGGGATGTACCATCGCAAAAGGCCATTGCAAAATAGAGAATTGCAAAATTTGCGATTCTCCATTTTGCTAATGCAATTAAGAAATTGCAAATTGCGATTCCTTAAATGCAATTCTGGAAGCACCAGAAATTTGCTATTTGGCCTTAAGGAATTGCAAATTACCACCAACTTCAAGTTGGTGGTAATTATCGATTTTCTTTAAAAAAGCACTTTTGTTATTTTTTAACAATGCTATAAGTCGCACATACCTTGGGGTATATATGTGCGCAAAATGTGCACACATGCATTTTTCAGGGGTGCAACAGGGTGTCCTTTTGGCACCCTTGCAACCTTGAAATTGCATTCTCAATTTGCGATTCTCTAATTGGTAATAGCAAATTGAGAATGTCTTCCCATTCATTCCTGTGGGCCTCCTAGCCCATAGGAATAAATGGTAAGGTATTCCTTATTTGCGAATCTCAATATGCAATTCGCAAATAAGGAATATGTAGGAATCGCAACATTTTTAGCTAATCCTACATACATTGCATTTTGCAATTCTCTAATTGCGATACGCTAAAAATAGCAATTTAAGAAACGCAAAACTCTTTTTTGATACATATGGCCCCAAATGTTTGCAAACCTTTAAGACAGAAGTGCAAACATACATGTACACATACGTGGGCAGGGCTTTAAGTTGGCCGGGTCTCAGGCTCTGTATAATTAAAAACAGATATTGACACTGACCCCTTTGTGCCATACATTCATGTCCGAGAATGTTGTGCATGTTTGACTTAATCTTGCACTCCTTAACCTCTTCCATGCTCATGACGAGATGAGCTCGTCATGAGTTGCGCCGCTCGCATGCTCATGACAAACTGAGCTCGTCATGTAACGCGTTTTTTAAAAAAATGCCGCACAGCGCGAATAAAGCCGCCGCACGCATGCGGTTAAGAGTGTTAGCTCTTTCCAGGATGTTGTGTTTCTGTATTTTATTTTTGTGTAGGATATTACGCTTGTATAGTGCATATTTTCAACGGACTCGCCTCCAGGTGTATCTGGGGCCACGGCAAGGCTGAAGGTAGTACAAGTTTCCCACAGTGTCTGTCAGGGGGTCACAAAGGTGCTGAGAACACAGGCTCAACCACTTCTTGGCCTCTCTGCAGAGAGCACAGAACAATGGTCTTGTCTTCCAGTTCAAACAGTGATTCTGTGCGGGATTCGGAGTGTTAAGGAGTTACACAGTTGTAAAAATATTGACAAGGCGTAAAAGAGGAGGCGGTGCTTACAAGTGAGTGGGTGCGTTGTGTCGGGGAGGGGTGGTGAAGGGAAGGGGCTGCGAGGAGGTGCATTCAGGAGAGAGTGAGAAGAGGAAAGCTGAGGTGGAGGAGATTTGGGTGCAACATTGGGCAATGTCAGCTGTTGTGTTACATATTCAGATCAGATCACAGAAACCTCAAAGAGGAACCCCAATCCCAGTTGGGTGGCACACTGTGGGAACCACAGAAGTTGAGAATACGTGTTGAATCCACAACTTTAATGTCATAGCTAACGCCCCCTTTAGAGACCCCCACACTTTGAACATCCCCTGAAAGCCCTGGCGGAAGGTTTACCTGACCTCAACCAATCACCGTGCAGGGAGTAGGGAGTGGCTGGTAAAAAATAAATGGAGATTATTAGTCATTTGAGAAAAGCTTGTCATCATTGGGTGAGGAACTGCCTGAGCCTTCTGGGAAGACATGCAAAGAGCTCTGCTCAAAGTCAAGGGTCACCTGCCGATCATTCACACAAGTCCCAAATAACCATTGCCAGATACAACATTCTAAAAACATCTGGAAGTTTGCCAGAGCAGGGAGAGTGGGAGACATTCACATCTGTCCTGCTCATGCAAACGTCAGAGTCATAATCAGTTTGAAAAATGATTACAAAGCTTTCCCAGAATCAATGCAACATCCATGCAATGAAAACAACACAGTGGCCAAGTATGATTCACTCTGTGACCAGGCTGTGCACCCTCAGAGGCCCCGCCCTCCCAGTGCACGCCCAAGCTGATGCCCACTGCTCATGGAGAGGATCCCTGAGGCAAGACCAAATCAAGATC
Organism: Lissotriton helveticus; assembly: GCF_964261635.1. NCBI lineage: Eukaryota > Metazoa > Chordata > Amphibia > Caudata > Salamandridae > Lissotriton > Lissotriton helveticus. Next base: position 1,690,621,850 of record NC_136069.1, on the reverse strand, counting down.
AAATAAGTTGACCTTGGATAACCTTGGGATATTCCACACTGAGGGTTTACAGAGCAGGCTTCTCATTCTTATCAGACATTCCACTAGCCAGATGTGTTTCACAACTTCTTACCAAGCTGCTGTGGGCATCATTTTGTGACTATTTCGTTTTGGGACTGATTATTTCACCCTTGTGAGGAGAGAGCGCGAACTAGAACCGAACCGAATCAGTTATCAGAGCGCTTTACATAGCACCAGTTACGTTACATGAGGACACACTTTCATTTTTTTTTTTTTTCACTTTCGTTTTTTTTTTTTTTTTAGGCAAGGGGAGATTAAGTGATTTGCCCAGAATCACAGCGGTGCTTCCACGTCCAATGGCAGAAAAATGTATCCAATCCACCCGGCAGTACTTCCATATCTAAAGATATATACTATATCTCTAGACATATACTATCCTCCAAGCGGTACTTCCACATCTACTCACACGGAAATGTATACTATCCACCCAGCGGTACTTCCACGTTCAGTGACAGGGAGAGTTCTATCAACTTAGTGCTTCTCTCACATCCAATGACAGGGAGATTACCACCCAGCAGTACTCCCACATCCAATAAGAGAGGTATTTATACTATTCTCCCAGCAGTACTTCCACATCCAGTGTCAGAGAGATTTCCAACTTTCCACCCAGCTGCACTTTACATCCAGTGACAGGAACATTTCCAACTATCCACCCGGTGATACTTCCACATCCAATGACAGAGATATTTATACTATCCCTCCAGCGGTACTTCCACGTCCAGTGACAGGGAGAGTTCTATCGACTTAGTGCTTCTCTCACATCCAATGACAGGGAAAATATCACCCAGCGGTACTTCCACATCCAATAAGAGAGGTATTTATACTATTCTCCCAGTGGTACTTCCACGTCCAGTGTCAGAGAGATTTCCAACTTTCCACCCAGCTGCACTTTACATCCAGTGACAGGAACATTTCCAACTATCCACCCAGTGATACTTCCACATCCAATGACAGAGATATTTATACTATCCTTCCAGCGGTACTTCCACGTCCAGTGACAGGGAGAGTTCTATCGACTTAGTGCTTCTCTCACATCCAATGACAGGGAAAATATCACCCAGCGGTACTTCCACATCCAATAAGAGAGGTATTTATACTATTCTCCCAGCAGTACTTCCACATCCAGTGTCAGAGAGATTTCCAACTTTCCACCCAGCTGCACTTTACATCCAGTGACAGGAACATTTCCAACTATCCACCCGGTGATACTTCCACATCCAATGACAGAGATATTTATACTATCCCTCCAGCGGTACTTCCACATCCAGTGACAGGGAGAGTTCTATCGACTTAGTGCTTCTCTCACATCCAATGACAGGGAAAATATCACCCAGCGGTACTTCCACATCCAATAAGAGAGGTATTTATACTATTCTCCCAGTGGTACTTCCACGTCCAGTGTCAGAGAGATTTCCAACTTTCCACCCAGCTGCACTTTACATCCAGTGACAGGAACATTTCCAACTATCCACCCAGTGATACTTCCACATCCAATGACAGAGATATTTATACTATCCTTCCAGCGGTACTTCCACGTCCAGTGACAGGGAGAGTTCTATCGACTTAGTGCTTCTCTCACATCCAATGACAGGGAAAATATCACCCAGCGGTACTTCCACATCCAATAAGAGAGGTATTTATACTATTCTCCCAGTGGTACTTCCACGTCCAGTGTCAGAGAGATTTCCAACTTTCCACCCAGCTGCACTTTACATCCAGTGACAGGAAAATTTCCAACTATCCACCCAGTGATACTTCCACATCCAATGACAGAGATATTTATACTATCCACCCAGCGGTACTTCCACGTCCAGTGACAGGGAGAGTTCTATCGACTTAGTGCTTCTCTCACATCCAATGACAGGGAAAATATCACCCAGCGGTACTTCCACATCCAATAAGAGAGGTATTTATACTATTCTCCCAGTGGTACTTCCACGTCCAGTGTCAGAGAGATTTCCAACTTTCCACCCAGCTGCACTTTACATCCAGTGACAGGAACATTTCCAACTATCCACCCAGTGATACTTCCACATCCAATGACAGAGATATTTATACTATCCCTCCAGCGGTACTTCCACGTCCAGTGACAGGGAGAGTTCTATCGACTTAGTGCTTCTCTCACATCCAATGACAGGGAAAATATCACCCAGCGGTACTTCCACATCCAATAAGAGAGGTATTTATACTATTCTCCCAGTGGTACTTCCACGTCCAGTGTCAGAGAGATTTCCAACTTTCCACCCAGCTGCACTTTACATCCAATGACAGGAAGATTTCCAACTATCCACCCGGTGATACTTCCACATCCAATGACAGAGATATTTATACTATCCACCCAGCGATACTTCCACATCCAGTGACAGGGAGAGTTCTATCGACTTAGTGCTTCTCTCTCATCGAATGATAGGGAGAATATCACCCAGCGGTACTTCCACATCCAATAACAGAGAGATTACCACCCGGCAGTACTTCCACATCCAGTGACAGAGCTATTTATACTATCCACCTAATGGTAAATTCACATTCAGTGACAGGTAGATTTCAAACTATCCACCCGGCGATTCTACCACATCCAATGGCAGGGATATTTGTACTATCCACCCAGCAATACTTCCGCATCTAATGACAAAAAAATGTATACAATCCACCCAGCGGTACTTCCACATCAAATGACAGAAAAATGTATGCAATCCACCCAGTGGTACTTCCACATCCAGCGACAGGGAGAGTTCCAACTATCTACCCGGCAATACTTCCCCATCCAATGACAGATAGTTATACTATCCTCCAAGCGGTACTTACACATCTAATCACAGGGAAATGTATACTATCCACCCAGTGGTACTTCCACATCCAGTGACAGGGAGAGTTCTATTGACTTAAACCTACTCTCACATCCAATGACAGGGAGATTACCACCCAGCAGTACGTCCACATCCAATAAGAGAGGTATTTACACTATTCTCCCAGTTGTACTTCCGCGTCCAGTGTCAGAGAGATTTCCAACTTTCCACCCAGCTGCACTTCACATCCAGTGACAGGAAGATTTCCAACTATCCACCCGGTGATACTTGCAGATCCAATGACAGAGATATTTATACTATCCACCCAGCGGTACTGCCACGTCCAGTGACAGGGAGAGTTCTATCGACTTAGTGCTACTCTCAAATCCAATGACAGGTAGATTACCATTCAGCGGTACTTCCACATCCAATGACAGAGAGATTACCACCCGGCAGTACTTCCACATCCAGTGACAGAGCTATTTATACCATCCATTCAAAGGTACTTCCACATCCAGTAACAGGGATATTTCCACATCCAATGACAGAGAAATGTATACCATCCACCCAGTGGTTCTTCCACATCCAGTGACGGGGAGAGTTCTATGAATGTAGTTCTACTCTCACATCCAACGACAGTACGATTACCACGAGCAGTACATCAACATCGAATTATATTTATACTATCCACCCAGTCGTAATTTCACATCCAGTAACAAAAATGTCCAACTATCCACCCAGTGGTACTTCTACTGACAGAGATATTTTAACTATCACCATTCAGTGACAGTGAGAGTTCTATTGACTCAGTGCTGCTCTCGCATCCAATGACTGGGAGATTACCACAAGGCAGTACTTCCACATTCAATGACTGAGGTATTTATACTATCCACTCAATGGTATTTTCATATGCAGTGATGAAGATTTCCAAGTATCTACCCAGTAGTACTTACACACCCAGTGACAGGGAAAATTCCAACTTTCCACTCAGTGGTACTTCCACACCCAGTGACAGGGAGATTTCCAATGTTCTCCCCAGTGGTACTTCCACATTCAGTGACAGTGAGATTTCCAACTATCCACCCAGCGGTAATTCCCATCCAGTGACAGAAATATTCATACTATCTACTTACACATCCAGTGACAGGAAGATTTCCAACTATCCACCCAGTGGTACTTCCACATCCAGTGACAGTCAGATTTCCAATTATCCACCCAGCAGGACTCTCACATCCAATGACAGGAACATTTCCAGCTTCAAGACAACATCTCTGCATCAGCGGAAGTAAGTAGAACACCTTGCACACACTGAGCAGATCAGCCAATCAGCCTAGTTGATGCTACTACATCATAGTGCACTACATCAAGCCACTGCTAAATAGCACTACATCAACTACCGCTTCTTGAACCAGGTATTTACATAACATAATTTACCATTCCTAATGTTTACTTAAATCAGAAGCTAACACTGAATTTAATAATATTAAATGAACTCTAATGCAAAGCAAATGCATACATTAAATTAAACTAAACCTACCAATCTGAATCACGTCACTAAATAAAAGTTCTAGGAATTACAGCTGCTGTTTTTGGACCGGGGGGACCATGTTTGAAACCTGACCTTGAGACAAGGTTTTGTGAGTGTAGCCAAGTCACTTAATCTCTCAGTGCCTAAAAATGGAAAAATGTATATAGGGCATGGGTCTGTTGTAAAGATTTCTAATGCTTTTGGGCTGGGTTTGCGCTATGAAACCCAACTGCTATTCCTGCTAGAGCCTTTAAACGTGTGGCGTTACTAACAGCGTATCCTAATCTGATTTCAACAAAGTGTACGCTGAGCGGCACATTTACGATTATTGCTCGGAAAATTGCGTGAAAGGGAGAGAGCAGAAATGCTCCATACTTCTGCTCTCTACCTGGGCTGGTGCACTGTGTGCTGCCTAGCGCCAACGCCATGCATGCCAACATTTTGAAAGAGGAAAGCGGGAGTTTTTTAAAAATAATCAGGAGAATGGGCCTCATTTACGTCACTTTTCACTGCGCCCTCTTTGCGACACCAATGATGCGTCATATTTAATGTATGACGCATCATGGCGCAAGGAGTTACAGATACGTCAGTATTTCTGACGTATCTGTAGGGTGCAAAAGTGATGCATTTCTGGAGTGTGTCACAAAAGTGACGCAACTCCAGCAATGTGTCCTTTCACATGGGGAAAGCCCCATGTGAAAGGGCCTGCGTCAGTCTTACGCCTGCTGTGAGGCAGGCATAAGAAATTGACGCATTTGTGTCCTAGAAGTGGCGCAGTGAAATCTTATAGATTTCACTGCGTCACTTCCATGACCCTTCCTTGCATCAATACGCCTCCCTTGCATACATTATACCTGGCGCAGGCATAATGTGGCGCAGGGGTTTACAAAGTTATTTACAACAAGGGGTGGTGATGGACAGTCTCTGAATTAAGCAGAGTACTCTCACCCAGTCAAGAGATCAGGGCTAGATCCAACACCGTTTTTTAGCTCATTGCACCATCCCAGTTTCAGAACCTGGCTGTATGCAAATTAGTCTGTCCCTGGCCCAGTGCATCATGGGAACAGGGCAGACCAGACTACAACAGCCAATTCTTACACTGGGAAGGAAACAAGCTTCCGGGGACCGGTTTCTGCCATTTCAGGCGTCTTCGGCCCGGCTTGCTTGAATCCTGATGGTGCAATGAGCAAGGGACTCACATCTGAGTATACCCTTCCACGCTTAGGGTGGACAAAATTATTTACAACAAGGGGTGGTGATGGACAGAGTCTCTGAATTAAGCAGAGTACTCTCACCCAGTCAAGAGATCAGGGCTAGATCCAACACCGTTTTTTAGCTCATTGCACCATCCCAGTTTCAGAACCTGGCTGTATGCAAATTAGTCTGTCCCTGGCCCAGTGCATCATGGGAACAGGGCAGACCAGACTACAACAGCCAATTCTTACACTGGGAAGGAAACAAGCTTCCGGGGACCGGTTTCTGCCATTTCAGGCGTCTTCGGCCCGGCTTGCTTGAATCCTGATGGTGCAATGAGCAAGGGACTCACATCTGAGTATACCCTTCCACGCTTAGGGTGGACAAAATTATTTACAACAAGGGGTGGTGATGGACAGAGTCTCTGAATTAAGCAGAGTACTCTCACCCAGTCAAGAGATCAGGGCTAGATCCAACACCGTTTTTTAGCTCATTGCACCATCCCAGTTTCAGAACCTGGCTGTATGCAAATTAGTCTGTCCCTGGCCCAGTGCATCATGGGAACATGGCAGACCAGACTACAACAGCCAATTCTTACACTGGGAAGGAAACAAGCTTCCGGGGACCGGTTTCTGCCATTTCAGGCGTCTTCGGCCCGGCTTGCTTGAATCCTGATGGTGCAATGAGCAAGGGACTCACATCTGAGTATACCCTTCCACGCTTAGGGTGGACAAAATTATTTACAACAAGGGGTGGTGATGGACAGAGTCTCTGAATTAAGCAGAGTACTCTCACCCAGTCAAGAGCCACTATAAGTGTGGCAGGGTATACTCAGACATGAGTCCCTTTCTCACTGCTCCATCAGGATTCAAGCAAGCCGGGCCGAAGAGGCTGAAATGCCAGAAACCGGTCCCCGGTAGCTTGTCTCCTTTCTGGTGAAGAATTGGCTTGGTAGTTTGGTCTGCCCTGTTCCCATGATGCACTGGGCCAGGGACAGACTAATTTGCATATAGCCAGGTTCTGAGCTGGGATGGTGCAATGAGCTAAAAAACGGTGTTGGATCTAGCCCTGATCTTTGGACTGGGTAAGAGTGGTCTGCTTAATTCAGACACTCTGTTCATCACCACCCCCTTTTCTGTATCGTTTTTGGCCACTATAAGTGTGGCAGGGTATACTCAGACATGAGTCCCTTTCTCACTGCTCCATCAGGATTCAAGCAAGCCGGGCCGAAGAGGCTGAAATGCCAGAAACCGGTCCCCGGTAGCTTGTCTCCTTTCTGGTGAAGAATTGGCTTGGTAGTTTGGTCTGCCCTGTTCCCATGATGCACTGGGCCAGGGACAGACTAATTTGCATATAGCCAGGTTCTGAGCTGGGATGGGGCAGTGAGATAAATAACGGTGATGGATCAAGCCCTGATCTTTGGACTGGGTAAGAGTGGTCTGCTTAATTCAGACACTCTGTTCATCACCACCCCCTTTTCTACCCCCTTTTCTGTATCGGGGTTTACAAAGTGACGCATCTACCAAGATGCGTCACTTTGTAAATATGGCGCAACAAGGCGCATTTTTTACGCCACTGGTGCGTCACAAAAAGTGACGCACCGGCGGCGTGAAAGTGACGCATAGCCTTATAAATGAGGCCCAAAGTATTTCTCCCAATGACTTCTATTGCGCCCTTCATCTGGTCTATCGGCATGAATGGGACTTGCAAGTGTGATGCTGCTGGATTGGATATCAGAAATTCAAATCTATACTTTTTCCATACCTGTCAGGAGCACAGAGAAATCGCTAGGGAAGGCCGAGAAAACATGATACAAATGGTGTGTCACTTGTAGGAGCAGGTTACTGTCAATGCACAAGTTGGGTCACACAAGACCAGCCCCTGCCATCCAAAGACAGCAGAGGAATCAGGTTTTTGCATGCAGGAAATGAGAGGCGGGAGAGTAGCCTTGAAATCAGTAGTCTCCCTCCTGAATCGGGAGGGTTGGCATGTATGCAAGGCAGGCACTCTTGTGCCATGCTGCAAGGGTGCCTGCATTACTGGCAGGATTGTTTTTGTACAGGAAGGAACAACTCCCTACACAAACATATTCCAAAGTGGAAGTAACAAAGAGAAATAAAGATATTTTAACTTGTTACGTCTCTGTCGGCTAGCTGCACCTTTTTGGCCCAAACTCAGGTTTAGAAGACTTTGTAAATCAAGGAGTGTGTCAAAAAACAAGAATGGATGCGTGAGAACAGCCGCAATCCACCCATGTAATGCCTACCTGATGCAAAGGAAGGCTCAGCACTTGGCTTGCCTTAGGCCACCAACAGTCTAACTAAAATGTGCCTGAGGATCACCTAGACATTTCACGAGGCCTCCAAATTTCAAAGGGATGCACCCCGGAGCACCCCAGAAAGGACATATGGAGTATGTCAGGCAAGAATTGATTTTGTGACAAAATGCACATAGGGTGTCCTAGGACTGCAAAAGACACCAACAAAAACAGAGGGAGCTAGTTGGTGTTCTTGCAAGACCCAGGCAAAAGGACAATACAAAAAACAGTACAGGTGTACACTAATGATTGAGTTTCTAATGACTTCCCCTAGTGATACAGATACTCGACAAACCATAGAGGACTGGTGGAGACCACTGATGGGTTAATAGTGGTTTTCTTGCACGCTCTCTAGGATAGCCGTGCCAGAATGAATTTGGATTTATATTGCGCAACTTAACCCGAAGGCATCAAGGCGCATCTGATGGAAGCAGCTGAGAGACCGGTGACACCCGACAGAGGGGGATTACAGATAGGACTGTGCAAAAAGCCATGTTTTGAGACCTTTACGAAAAAGGGTAAGAGACGTCTGGCCCTTAAGGTCAGCTGGAAGCGTGTTCCACAGTCTAGGCACAAGGGAGAAAAAGGCCCTCCCTCCCCACCTAGCCTTGACGGTTCGGGGAATGGACAGAAGGTTTTTATGGGCCGATCGCAGGGCCCTACCCGGGGTGTAAAAGGACACAAGAGACCCAATGTCCTCGGCACCCTGGCCGTGTAGAGCACGGTAGGTAAGGACAAGAACCTTAAAATTAATCCTGGCCTGCACAGGCAGCCAGTGAAGGTTTTTTCTAATCCCGGAGCCAGAGGCACGTCTCGGGGCATCAACTACAAACCTAGCTGCTGCGTTTTGGACTACTTGGAGGCGAGGGATGAGTCTCTTACTTATGCCAAGGTAGAGGGCATTACAGTAGTCCAAGCGAGGAGAGGTGAGGGCCACCAAGACCTGTTTCCGGGCGTCAGGGGAGAGATAGTGTACGAGTTTCCTAAAGATCCTCAGTACACCACAGCAGGTGGAGACAGTCCTATTGACTTGTTTATCAAAAGCAAGTGAGGTGTCGATGATGACTCCAAGATTTCGGGCAGCCGGAGATGGTATAGGGCACGTTCCAAGGGCGGGCCGCCACCAGTCCTCCGACCAAAGATATTGTTTGCCACCAAAAATGAGGACCTCAGTCTTTTCCCTATTAAGTTTGAGGAAATGTGAGGTCATCCAGCCTGCAACGGCTTCCATGCAGTTTTTAAAGTTTAAAGCCGTGGACTCCACAGATTGAGATAGGGAGACCATTATCTGGGTGTCGTCAGCGTACGACAAAACTTCCAGTCCATAAGATCTAACAAGTCTTGCAAGTGGGGCCACATATATGTTGAAAAGTGTGGGGCTCAAGGATGAGCCCTGTGGGACCCCACATTGCAGAGGCTTGGCGGAGGAGAGGAAGTCGCCCAGTTTGACCTTTTGAGCACGCTGGTTGAGGAAGGATGTCAGAAGATCCAGAGCCGGTCCTTCCACTCAAATCTCACCGAGACGCCTGGCCAAGATTGAGGGAGACAGGGTGTCAAAGGCGGCTGTAAGGTCGAGCAGGATCAGAAGGGTAGTCTGACCACTGTCAACCTTAGCGCGGATGTTGTTGACCACCACTGTGAGGGCTGACTCTGTGCTGTGCGCCTTCCGAAAGCCATGCAGAGAGGAATCTAGCAGGCTAGCATTGTCCAGGAAGGCGCTAAGGTGGTGATTGAGGTGGGCCTCGAGCATCTTGGAAGGGGCAGGGAGAAGGGATATGGGACGGAGGTTTTTAGGATCCCGGGATCCAGGGTTGGCTTTTTCGATAGGGGCTTGACAATGGCCAACTTCCAAGTTGTGGGAAAGATGCAATTCGAGATTGCCAAGTTAATTACTTCAAGATAGGGGGGAGCAGGACCTCTCTGCAGTTTTTCAGAATTTTGAGGGGGCAGGTGTCCAAGGGGGATCCCGATTTGAGGTTGTTGAGAAGCTGGTTTAGGACTTCATAGGTCAGTAGAGGAAAGTTGGAGGTGTGTCCTCGGGGGGCCGGGGGCAGACTAAGCCGAGAAGTGGAGACCGATGGCAGGACGGGGTTCTGAATGGAGTTGAGGACTTCTAGGGCGGTATACATGTCCACGATTTTGGTGTGCAAGAACGTGGAGATCTGGTCGCAGAGATTTTTAGATGCAACAATATGATCTGGTTGCTGAATGAGAGACAGAGAATCCACAATGTTAAAAAGCTCTCTAGGGGAGCTAAGGGAGGTGTTCAGATTGGTAAAGTATGACTGTTTGGCGGCTCGAATTTCGGCCTTGTATCTTGTAATAAGGATTTTATGTTTGGTCCTTTCATCTGGATCAGGGTGGTCTCTCCAGAGTCTTTCTTGCCTCCTGCACTCCTGTCTACGTAGTCTGAGGGAATCAGAAAGCCACGGGGCCGACGGACGTTTCCTGGCGCAGTAGTGGGGTTTGGCGGGGGCAAGGGTGTTAACTGCCTCCGAGATGGTACTGAAAAGTTCCCGAGCGGCAGTATCCGTGTCAGTTACAGGAGAGGGCTTGAGGTTAGCGATGAAGGGGCTAAAGGCCTCGTTATTCAGTCCTCCGTAATTCCTTTTCAGATTCCAGATGTTATTGTCATTTGCAGGCGGGTCCCGTAGTCCAAATGTGAACTCAAAGGGGACTGCATTATGATCGGACCATGAGAGGGGGATGGGGAGGCCTACTTCTAGTCTACGATCATTAGCGAAGACCCCATCTAGTGTATGGCCCGCGGAGTGGGTAGCGCTTCCCACTTTTTGTGAAACCCCACAGGAGGCCAGAGAATCCACCAGGGATATAGTATCGGGCGAATTAAAATTTTCAAGATGAAAATTGAAGTCGCCAAGAATGGTGAAATTGGGCTCGGATGGAAAATACATTCACTGCAGGGACTTGGGTCTACTTTTTGTTGTATCTGTTGCGGAACAATGTTTGCTGTGTTCACCTTGTGCACGTATTTGTGTAGTATCGCATTTTTTTTCATTCATTGGGTGCATGATCTTCTATCAGGGTGTCAATGTGAGTCAGTTACTGGAGCTTGGCCAAGGAGTTCATGTCCTTGGCAGATCAATGAATAAACCCCTTATCAGACTTCTGGTTCATGTTTCTAAATGAAACATCATGTTACTTATATTGCTGTTAAGTTAATGTTAAAATATATTTTTAATCTTGTAGGTAATTGATACTGTGGCCAACGTAATCTAGAGGTGGGCGTAACTCACATAATTCCATATAGTAGAATCACTCAGGATTTCATGAGAATGCAGCTGAATTACATGAGAAGAGTAATTCTGCACTTAGCGCTATTTCTGATTGCAAAAATGCAATATCCTTATCATTTATGCCAGGGGATACTTTATTCCATATAATACATGGCCACACCATCACCTTTCCCACAAACCACTTAAAAACTTGGTGTGTAGCATGTTTCCAAACAGTTAAAAATAAAATCTCTAGTGCAAAACCTGTTTGATTTCTGTTGCAAACAGATATTAGAAACAGTGCAATAAAATTCTGATTCACACATAAAAGGAGTGCCCCTCACTGCCATAGGCTCTTATCATAGTGTGTGCATTTTGATACGAAAATATTTTTGCATTCAGCCAATGATTTTTTTTTATATTGCCAAAGGCCCGGCATGTTCCCCAAAAAAAAAGTTTTACAAAAATCATTGCAAATGTAAACAAGGACTAACAAAGCCCAAAGGCGGGCAGACAAAGCCCGACCTACTGGTGCTCTCTCTGCACCCCACTCCAGTACCTGCAGCTCAATCCATGCCCGCTCCCTTTCTCCTGTAACATAGATTCTCAAATTGAGTTTTCCCAAGTGTTCTAAATGCTATTGATGTGAAGCAATGAGTGAACTGTGTCGATTCCATGTTCAGTGCCTTTTAGAAGTCAGCACTGCACCAAAATATCCCATCACAGTCGATTCTCCAGCTCCTTAGAAAATGTCATGAAACAATATTAACCATATGAGCATTCAAGATAAGCATACAATTACAAACCAATATTTTACACCTATTATTGTAAAGAATGTTATCTTCCAAATAACTGTAATTATAAAAACCAATTAACACCAGCTGCTCTCAGGATACACTGTAAGTCATGGAGACACACTCTCCACGACTCTATAAAACCCTGAGGCTCATAGAGACTGCAGAGACCTGCTTAGGATGGTCAGATAAAGGACAGTGCTAAGAGTATTGCTGCATTGCAGCCTTATTCAATCTGGATTGATCTGAATGCCACATACTGCCCTGGAGTTTGCTAGTGTTTGAGTTTTCACATAAAACAATCATCCCTTTTAAAATAATTTGGTTCAGATGTGGGTTATTCGACATGTCTCTTGTCTCCCTGGAGTAAGTTTCCCACCAGAGCGACAGTGTCTGGAACGAGTCCAGGCTCAATGGGCCAGTGGGGCTTGGTGATACTTCTCGTACTCTGCCATTTTGTAGAAGGGACAATTCAGAAGCGATGTAACATTTCCAAAAGGAGGAAGGAATCCTATTCTCGAGATGGGGACATCCTCATCGGGGGGCAGTTGGCCGTTCACTCAGAGTTCACCACTCCTGGAGCCCCCTTTACCCAGGAGCCATCGCCGGCGGAATGCAAGGGGTGAGTTAACTGCTTGGCGGTGAGTTGGTACATGTGTCATCTCTCATATCTTGTCTGGTGTAGATGCTGAGGTGAGTGCTATTGGTGTATTTCAAAATACAGAAGTGCCACTGCTCTGTGAAGGGAACAACTCATCCTGGTATGTGACTGTCCACGCTCTGTTGATGATCACAGGGTAGCTTGTGGCACTGTGATGAGAAAGGGAGAGTGTACCAGATCTTGGCAAGGTCCTTCCCTGAAGTAGAAATAGATATCTTCTTTTTTTTTGCAGGTTTATATAGCGCAAATTGACTTGAATTGGGTATCAGAGCGCTTTACATAGCACCAGTTACGTTACATGAGGACACACATTCATTTTTGTTAGGCACAGGGAGATTACGTGATTTGCCCAGAATCAAAGGATGTTCAGCGCCATTGCCGACACTTGAACCCAGTACCCCAGATTCAAGGTTGAACGCCCCAGTCATTAGGCCAACTCCTCTTCCCGAAGAGAATGGAAAGAGAAGGAGGCTGGCATCCCTGAAGACTTCAGCCATGTCTTGCTTTCCACAAATGCACTGCAGTCTTGGAAGGGAATCACAACTGACCTGAGGCCAGGATTCCTTATGGACAGAGTCCTTTATAAGGATCCGGTAGTGACAAGTAGGTGCCGCTGAGACCAGTCTGTGCCCTAACGATGTACAAGTGGGTATTGTTGTCAAGTAACTGGAAGGGGAGCTGTGCCGGCGGGAGATACTACAAAGATGCCATTCTTTGGATAGCCCAGTGCAAGGCAAACTTGTGGCACAGATTGTGATTAAGAAGGTAGCATTAGGAACGTGCATTGCACCATGTAGCACGGGGTGTTAGAGATGTCTCCTGTGATGGTCTTAAAGTGGGTACACATTTTACAAGAGTAACATAAACGTAGGAGTACACATGGAGAGTCTTATACCCTTTGTGGAGACCACATCCCAAAATAATTAATTTAATTTAAATGTAGTTTAACCTATGTGACCTAAAGCATGCATCAAGAGTCTACTGGTTATTATGATTTTAGATCTTGCCATTCTCATGGCATTCATGAGTGGTTAAATGTGTATACAGAAGTGTTGTGCATGCTGACATCTGTAGCTGCTAACATCTGCAGGCGCTGATATTTTAGCGCTATTGTTGGAAAGACACCTTGTGTAGCAGAAGGAAGAGGGAGGTTTACTCCACGGCTCTCACAGCTGGTGGTTTGTGCCACTGCTTTAATAAAAGGGTTCATCTTAAGAGGCTGTGATAAGCTCCTTCGGGGAAAAGGGGATAGCGAGACTCCTTTGACTGAGGCACAGTGTGCTGTGAGGGAGGAAGCGAGGGAGGGAGGGAGGAAGGGAGGACAGAGTGTGTTGCTTTCAGGGCTGGGAAGGCAGACCCTTCCTGAAAGCAGCATCCAAGCCACCACTGGAATGAGGTAACTAACCTCTTACAATCCATTGGCTCAACCCCTCTGTACATGTTCAAACCCTGGGACACACTAGGGGTAGTTAGATCAAACACGGTACCGCATTACATTTTGAAAAATACATATACTAACATGGTCAAATAGTTACCTTCAGTGTTATTTCTGATTTGGTACCTGATGGTATCTGTTTATAGTTGTCTTTTTTTAGTTTCTCGCACTCTGAGGCAGATCGCGAGTTGCATGTGGCGGCCATATCTATATAACACCAGAAAACATAACATTATGGCATAATTGCACACAAAACTATGCTGCAGTCTCGTCAAGGCAGAGTTAAAATGAACTATTAGGAACTCAGGTTGAAGAGCTGAGATCCCTTGTTTCTGCTTGGTCTTGCAGTTTTCTGCACATAGCGTAAACCCGGCCCAAAGGAATTGGAGCGCTTTAAATGAGCACCAGTTACATTACACAAGGAGACATTCGTATTTAGTAGGCACAGGGAGATTACGTGAATTTCCAGAATCACAGGATGTTGAGCCGATGCCGAGACTCAAACTGGGATCCCCAGGTCCAAAGTTGGCAGCTCTGGCCATTACAACGCATCCTCTAAACACCCACATATTGCTGTATGTGAACATTCACAGATGGATGTAGCATGCATGGCATGTCCAGCATTGCCCCTCTTGTTCCAGGTATTATCTGCAGCTTTCAGAATGTGAGCCAAGAGATGACATTGCAACCCTCAGCCAAGCTTTCAGGGTTCTCTCTGAAAGGGCCAGTGAGATTTCTGCGGCTTGGCTGAATCAAGTGTCTCTTGATGAGAAGCAACAAGCCAGCTATGATGAAGAGAAAGCCACAGCTTGCCGGTCTCTCCTGCTTACTCTAGTACTGCTAATAGGGCGCAAAAAAGATCAGGTAATTTCCATTTAATTTCTGCAACGCCTAATACCTGCACCTATCTCTGTGCTGCCGCCCTGCCTCTGCCTCTTGTATCCGTGATGGCGGCACGTGATCCCTTACATCATGAGATATCATTTGTGCACCCGTGCTGAAGAAGGAGTTGATCTCCGAAACGTGACGACGCACACATGAGGTGATGTACATAATCACGACATAAACACCTTGCACTTCACATTTTTTAACAGTACCAGCCCGGGGGCCTAATTAAAAGTTTTTAGTCCTACCCCACGAGCCAGGTACTTTTTACTGTTTCACTCACCCCACCACTCACTCACAATGTTATAAAAATACCCTCACACGCACCATACATAGTCATTGACTAAAGTGCTCCCGCGTAGTCGTAGGTCGCAGCACGCCACATCCCATAGAGGGGTGCGAAGACCCCTATGATGAAGCATGACACTAAGGGTCCTTTTGGTGTGTGAGGGGTATTTTAAAAAACACTAAGTGCTCCCCACCACAGTGAGGAACATTTCTAAGCGCCACAATGTGGATTCTCTTTGTTTAAGTAAACTTACCTAGGGAGTACAAATCCACTCGTGAGACTCTCTCTCCCCTCCTCTGTTATTTTTGGCACGTGATCCCTTGCATCATGAGATATAATCTTATGACATACCTTTACTTCATGTATTGTTACAATTACGAGATCATTACTTACAGACTGCTTTCTATTAATCTGAGGCCTGCTGCATGCTGCAGCCTGCTCCACCTGCCTCATGCTGCAGCTGCGCAGTAGACCAGGGCAGGTAAAACCAAAGTGGGGACACTGGTCACATTGACCCAACTCTGGACATTTGACTGTTCAACGCCAGCGAGAGACGGGCTAATAATTATACGTTGGCGATCATTAGTAACGCACTAGCACTGCTATGACTGATGATGGGCGGG
This sequence comes from Lissotriton helveticus, assembly GCF_964261635.1. NCBI lineage: Eukaryota > Metazoa > Chordata > Amphibia > Caudata > Salamandridae > Lissotriton > Lissotriton helveticus. The sequence continues at coordinate 1,690,606,042 of NC_136069.1, read as the reverse complement.
CCTGTGACGCTCGCTGAGGCAGGGACCCCCAGGCAGTTTCTGGCGGTCTGTGCCTCATCATGGTAACGAGGGCGGCTGCAGTGATTACTTTAACAAGCATTGGCATTGCCAATAGGTCTAGCCTTTGGGACCTTATGAGTGTTTAGCCAGAGCTATAGGCTTTGCCATTGTTTTTATCTATGCTGTAGGGCATTGTGGATGTTGTGCAGCATGTTGAAAAGTTCTAATAAAAAAGTGTAATAAGCACTTTTGTTACCTTTTACATAACCAAGAAGACATTATGTATAACTGAATGAGCCAATTAAAAGATAATAAATATAAAAGATGTATTGTAGTTTTTTTGTTCTTGCAATGTTGGCCACTTCTGGCCGGTTCTAATGTTGCGGTGGTGCTGTGTGATGCTGTAGTGGTGTTTAGATGGTGCTACGTTGGTGCTCATTTCAGTTGGTGTCGTTTTGAGGGGATGCTTGCTTGATGCTGAGATGATGTTGCACTGTAGAATATATTTTTTATTAGAATGAATTACACAATACATCATTAAAGCAAGGCAAGCTCAAAAGAAGGCACCTCCTCCTCCTAAACCCTCTGTATTGAATAAAAACAGAAATGATCCTGAAAAGCCTTAAAACTAATTTTCTTTCAAAACACCTATTTTTCATCAACCCATAAAACATGCGACGTAAGTATTTGCGCACAAAACACACAGCATAACATTACAGGAAATAATGGGATGACTGTGGCTCTCTTCTTACTATGAAAAACTTCTATCTTATGCACTTATTCAACGCTCCCACCCCAAATAATAAAGTGTGGCATTTTTCACTTGATTTTTCTGACAGTTTAGACAAGAACGTCATTTCTTTTAATATGGGATTTTGTTGGCTGCCCTATGCTACACTCTGTGGTGGTGGAAGGGGGAAGAGGATCATAAATGTAAATGAAAGACTGCAGACCAATTGTTATATTCCATGTAGGTACCATAATATAGACCTTGGTAAGCTAGTTACCCTTCACCTATATCCTCTCCCTACCTTACACTTGTCACGGTTTACAGGGACTGAACTTTTACCTAGATATGACACTGCATTCAGAACGTGGGTTTTCCCTAGTTTGAAATCTCATACATTAAGCATGAGGATTCTTGGAAGCACAGCAGTACTACCATCTCCTGTATAAAATCTATGTATAAAGTTCATGCCCAATGCCATGCTTAGGCCAACACACTGAGCAGAGACGCTGATATTCCTGCATGCAGACACTCCAGCCCGCAATGGTATAACATCCCAGGCGGGGTGTTCAGCTCGAGACCAGGTTGGGGTCCCACAGTCTCACACGACAGGTAATGGAGTTGACTAAATCCTAGAGGGATTATTGGCTGAACACCTATACCCATGCTAGGTACACTTAGGTACATCCAGTTAGGGAGGCATCATACAAGAACGCATCTTTTATCATGTTTTTCATATAATTGACTGTATTAATGAATTTAGTAAGATGGTAAACTATACCATCCTTACACCTTTATAGTACTGCAAATCAATTATATCTTATACTGTCTAACGGTCGTTGCAGCACACCTATTTTACCCCAGAATAACAACTGTTCAATAAATGCTTATTGAAAATGCCCAGCCTGTTTTATTCATTGTATCTCTCAGAGACAAACTAAGTAAGCATGAGTGACTGAGCGAAAGGTAGTATATTGTTTCCACTGACTTGAGGGATCATGGTTTTCATGTTCAATGGTTGCCAGGAACTTTTCTCTCCTTGGTAAGAGGAGATTCTAGTGGCACTGTGAGCTAGTTGGTACAAAAGATCAAACATACCCGGTGGGGGTGATCAGAGCTCGTCTGAGACCAATCCTACAGTGGCAATGAGGGCCAGCAAGTATCTCCTGTTGAAAGATAGCAGAGCAGCAGCTGCTTTAAGAGAAAGAAAGGGCCACCATTAAGCAAAATGGATATTTATTTATCCATTAACAGCAATGGTAGCACTCTTTTGGCAGAACACTTATATTTGATGTATACAGCTACTTTTTTTCCAAAATATTTACTGAGTGATACACTTCAATGGTTTTCTCTAGAAGGTGCTAAAAACTTAGGGCCATATGTATCATAGTTCCGTTTTGCGAATTCTAAATAGCGATTTTTAAGGAATCGCTATTTAGAATTAGCAAAACGGTATGTACGTAAAAAAATCGCTTCTTTTTAGCGATTCCTTACCATTCCTAATTTGCGATTAGCAAATTGTTAATCGCAAATTACCCATTAATTTCTATGGGCCAGGAGGCCCATAGGAATGAAGGGGAAATTTGCGATTAGCAATTTGCTAATCGCAAATTAGGAATATTTTCAAGGGTGCAGGGGTGTCTCAAGAACACCCTGCTGCGCCACTGAAAATGACATGTGGGGGCATATGGCGCACATACATGCCCTAAGGGCATGTATGAGCGTCATATGGCACCTTTGGTTTTTTTGAAAATTGCTTTTTTATAAGAATTTGCAACTTACCACCAACTAGAAGTTGGTGGTAATTTGCGAATCCTTATGGGCATTTTTGATTTAGTTTTTCTTTGATACATTGCATTTAAGGAATCGCAAAATTTACGATTCCTTAAGTGCAATCGCAAAATAAGGAATAGCTATTTTTGCGATTCCTTATTTTGCTGCAAAAATGTTACATACATACCGTTTAGCAAATTAGCATTCGCAAAGGCCTTTGCGAATGCTAATTAGCTTGATACATATGGCCCCTAATAAACAAAAAGGTTTATAAATAGAAAAAATCCTGGAAATACGTCCTCCGATTGATATCAAATTGGTTTATAACTATGGATATCAAATAAGGATCTTTCAGTTTTTCCCTTGTACTTCTGAGTACAGTATGCTGCACTATTTGCCACACAAACATTCAGATAGAAGAAACTAAGCTGCCTACTACACTCATATATCTTCCACTTATTGCCACAAGTAAGCTGTGTGACTTCAGCCAATGAACTATGGAATGCCATTTTTCAAACAAGGGTAGGGATTGAAAATGGCAGTTTGTTAAATTAAGTTGCACGCAGCACATTTAAATACCACCAAATGCTAGTTTTCGTCTTCCTCTCAGGAGTGAGAATAGCTGAGGGGATTGAAAGGTGGTGCTAGACATCTCAGTGACACATTAAGCCAATTTTGAGCAATGGTTTTTAACATCAACTTGAAAAAGTTTTTTTCTTAATTCTGACTGCAAAAGTCAATATATTACAAAGCTATGCCTATTTTATTAACAACAAACACCTTGCTGCACCTAAAAAGAAACTACTTAACGGAAAAAGGCTTGCAAATGCCACAAAACATTTTATAGTACACTCAGGTTTTGTTTTTCAGGCTAACTGTGGAGTGTATAATTGTATAACCATATGGTATATCAAACCAAACCAATGAGACACCCTTGCCTGGCAAAACTGCTAAACGTTTCACTTTTCTCTCTGCCACTGCATGCCATGACTGCAAGAAGAAAAACATTCTTTATGTATGATATGACTTTAAGCCAAATTGTAAATTGTGTACAATTTTAAAATGATATAAGTTACTTATTGTACATCAGACATCCATGCATGCCAACTCAAAGTAAAGATTTGCTTTTTTCATCTGCCCTTTTGCATGACATGGTTGAAAAAATGATGCATCTTACAAAAGTATTAACACACTTGACATATGTAGCAGGAATTGTAAATGATGAATTATAGTACCTTCTTCAGTCAGCATCTTGAGGGTCGGTCCCTGGTAAACTGATGGTATGTATGTATGTATGTATGTATAACCCACTTGTAGAGCGCAACTGTCACCCAACGGACATCCTGGCGCTGTGATCAAGCAGATCCCCGAACACAGTTATAAAGCTTTATCAGCAACAGGAGGAGAGCTATACTAGTCTAGGGAACAGGTATGTTTTTAATTCTTTTTTAAAAGACAGAAGGTTTTCTGAGCCCCTGAGCGATAGTGGCAAGTCATTCCACAGTTTGGATGCCGTAAAGCCAAAAGAGCGGCCGCCCATTCGCTTTCTTCGGACTTTGGGAACAACAGCCAGATAAGCAGAAGCTGATCGAAGGGCTCTGGTGGGAGTATACCAGGAGAACAATTCCTGTAAAGGTAAAGGCCCCATACCATGCAAAGCTCGAAAGACCAAGCATAAAGCTTTAAACTCGATCCGTTTAGGGACGGGGAGCCAGTGCAAGTGCAGTGCAATGGTGATAGAGATGGAGCACCAACATCATAAAGCTTCACTGCTTAACGACATATGTGCACTTTCACCAAGACACCATGCACCAAGTTAGCAACCAGTCCCACAAGAGGCTGCAACAACTCTGGGAAGAATGTGGCAAACGCAAAATGATCAGACCCGGTTGTGCTTTCGTAGAAATGCAGGTACACCCAGGTGGACAGCACCGCAAATCCATAGGATACCAGCAGATTCCTGTCAATCAATGTAGCTACTCACAAGATAACCAGTATCAACAGCAGGAGCTTTGGAACTACTTTCCTAAGAACTTGTGGGGCCATCAGGGCGACGCCATCACCCCTGGTTTGTTTGAGAGCCATCATGACCCTTGCGAGAAACCCCAGGCCACCATAAATTTGGATATTAAACAGGTATGCCAGATTAAAAGTGTCTACCTATGTTAGAAGGTATGAAAAAAGCACCCAAAATGCCAACAGAAATGTTGACTACTGCAAAACAAATTACCAGTTCCAATGCCCCCCTCCCCAGAGAAGTACCAGGATGCGGCCGGCTACCACCACTGTGGCCAGGCTCACACCTACAACCCAGATGTGCTTTTATACCACGCCATGTGTAATAGGTGTCCAAATGCAGCAGTTAAGGGTAAAGGAATCCAGGGGTCACCCCCTGGTGTGGATGCAGTGTCTACCTTGAAGTTGATCAAGTACAATAGAAGGACAGTAGCACCGATCGACTTCACCACTACACTTGTGCTGGCCAGTACAGCCAGGAAGCGCCGCTGAGCGACTGGGAGATATCTTAAAAATCAATGTACAAAAAATGGAAAATGGCATTCCCTACAGCCAGTTTGGAAACTCATAAAAAGTTCTAACACGATGCAGTTTGTATTTCAGGTGTTTTATCCTCTCATAAGGATTATTACCCCAATCCACGTTTTTGTAATACCCCACACCGAGGTTGTGTCTTCAGCTAGTAGTGCACCCTCTCGGCCAAGTAACACTGCTTCTGTTTGGTCCACTGTGGTTTGGCTTCCTAAGCTCTTCTCCTGAGGACACCCTTACCTCGCTATCTGTGGCTTGGCACCCTCAGTTCGAGGTGCCCTGCAAGAGTGCAGCCATGTTATTATCCAGCATTTGAGGCTTAAGTGCCACAAGTGCTTCCGCTATTTCCTTCGTGCAATGGTGGGTGCTGCTGGATTCAGAGCTGGAGTGTTTTTTACTCAGGGTTGGTGGAAAGGAACTCCTGTTCAGTTTAGCAGGTGAAGCGTTTTTAGTAGGGATCGTCTGCAAGAATGGGTGCCTGTAAGGATAAGATAACATCACGTATGAGAAGGATAAGGAGCTGTGAGGAAATACATTTGGCATGTGGGAGGAACATCAACTATCAGCTAGATTCATCAAAGTAAAATCGGCTCGCAAAGGGCCAGATTCTAAGAATCTGGCCCTTTGCGAGCGCAATTTTTGCATTTGGGATTCATCATCCCAAATGCAAAAATCGCAAATTGCGAAATCGCTAAATTTCGAGGAATTGCATTTAAGGAATCTCTATTTGAGATTCCTTAAAAGCAATTCATGAACCTTTTTAGAATTGCGAAATTGCAATTTTTGGCTGCTATTTACCGCGAAGTCTGACTTCGTGGTAAATAACAAAAACTTAGAAAAATGCACTTTAGTGCATTTTTCTAAGTTGTATGTTCCACACACACATGTCCTTTGGACATGTGTGTGCACAACATCAGTCTACATTTTTATTTCAGGGGTGCTACAGGGTGTCCTTTGGACATCCCTGGCACCCTTGAAATCGCATCCTTATTTGCGATTAGCAAATTGCTAATCGCAAATAAGGAGTGACTCCCCATTCATTCCTATGGGCCTGCAATTAGCAATTTGCTAATCGCAAATAAGAAAGCTGTAGAAATCGCAAATAATAATACGATTTCTACATGAATCCCGTTTTGCGAGTCTTTAATAGCGATTCCTTAATAATCGCTATTAAGGACTCGCGAAACAGGACGATGATGAATCTGGCTGCTTGTGTGTAATGTCAGAAAAGGGGGTGGTGATGAACAGAGTGCCTGAATTAAGCAGACCACTCTTACCCAGTCCAAAGATCAGGGCTTGATCCATCACCGTTTTTTAGCTCACTGCACCATCCCAGCTCAGAACTTGGCTATATGCAAATTAGTCTGTTCCTGTCCCAGTGCATGATGGGAACAGGGCAAACCAAACTACCAAGCCAATTCTTATACTGGGAAGGAAACAAGCTACCGGGGACCGGTTTCTGGCATTACAGCCTCATCGGCCCGGCTTGCTTGAATCCTGATGGTGCAATGAGCAAGGGACTCACATCTGAGTATACCCTTCCACGCTTATGGTGGACAAAATGATTCAGAAAAGGGGGTGGTGATGAACAGAGTGCCTGAATTAAGCAGACCACTCTTACCCAGTCCAAAGATCAGGGCTTGATCCATCACCGTTTTTTAGCTCACTGCACCATCCCAGCTCAGAACTTGGCTATATGCAAATTAGTCTGTTCCTGTCCCAGTGCATGATGGGAACAGGGCAAACCAAACTACCAAGCCAATTCTTATACTGGGAAGGAAACAAGCTACCGGGGACCGGTTTCTGGCATTACAGCCTCATCGGCCCGGCTTGCTTGAATCCTGATGGTGCAATGAGCAAGGGACTCACATCTGAGTATACCCTTCCACGCTTATGGTGGACAAAATGATTCAGAAAAGGGGGTGGTGATGAACAGAGTGCCTGAATTAAGCAGACCACTCTTACCCAGTCCAAAGATCAGGGCTTGATCCATCACCGTTTTTTAGCTCACTGCACCATCCCAGCTCAGAACTTGGCTATATGCAAATTAGTCTGTTCCTGTCCCAGTGCATGATGGGAACAGGGCAAACCAAACTACCAAGCCAATTCTTATACTGGGAAGGAAACAAGCTACCGGGGACCGGTTTCTGGCATTACAGCCTCATCGGCCCGGCTTGCTTGAATCCTGATGGTGCAATGAGCAAGGGACTCACATCTGAGTATACCCTTCCACGCTTATGGTGGACAAAATGATTCAGAAAAGGGGGTGGTGATGAACAGAGTGCCTGAATTAAGCAGACCACTCTTACCCAGTCCAAAGATCAGGGCTTGATCCATCACCGTTTTTTAGCTCACTGCACCATCCCAGCTCAGAACTTGGCTATATGCAAATTAGTCTGTTCCTGTCCCAGTGCATGATGGGAACAGGGCAAACCAAACTACCAAGCCAATTCTTATACTGGGAAGGAAACAAGCTACCGGGGACCGGTTTCTGGCATTACAGCCTCATCGGCCCGGCTTGCTTGAATCCTGATGGTGCAATGAGCAAGGGACTCACATCTGAGTATACCCTTCCACGCTTATGGTGGACAAAATGATTCAGAAAAGGGGGTGGTGATGAACAGAGTGCCTGAATTAAGCAGACCACTCTTACCCAGTCCAAAGATCAGGGCTTGATCCATCACCGTTTTTTAGCTCACTGCACCATCCCAGCTCAGAACTTGGCTATATGCAAATTAGTCTGTTCCTGTCCCAGTGCATGATGGGAACAGGGCAAACCAAACTACCAAGCCAATTCTTATACTGGGAAGGAAACAAGCTACCGGGGACCGGTTTCTGGCATTACAGCCTCATCGGCCCGGCTTGCTTGAATCCTGATGGTGCAATGAGCAAGGGACTCACATCTGAGTATACCCTTCCACGCTTATGGTGGACAAAATGATTCAGAAAAGGGGGTGGTGATGAACAGAGTGCCTGAATTAAGCAGACCACTCTTACCCAGTCCAAAGATCAGGGCTTGATCCATCACCGTTTTTTAGCTCACTGCACCATCCCAGCTCAGAACTTGGCTATATGCAAATTAGTCTGTTCCTGTCCCAGTGCATGATGGGAACAGGGCAAACCAAACTACCAAGCCAATTCTTATACTGGGAAGGAAACAAGCTACCGGGGACCGGTTTCTGGCATTACAGCCTCATCGGCCCGGCTTGCTTGAATCCTGATGGTGCAATGAGCAAGGGACTCACATCTGAGTATACCCTTCCACGCTTATGGTGGACAAAATGATTCAGAAAAGGGGGTGGTGATGAACAGAGTGCCTGAATTAAGCAGACCACTCTTACCCAGTCCAAAGATCAGGGCTTGATCCATCACCGTTTTTTAGCTCACTGCACAATCCCAGCTCAGAACTTGGCTATATGCAAATTAGTCTGTTCCTGTCCCAGTGCATGATGGGAACAGGGCAAACCAAACTACCAAGCCAATTCTTATACTGGGAAGGAAACAAGCTACCGGGGACCGGTTTCTGGCATTACAGCCTCATCGGCCCGGCTTGCTTGAATCCTGATGGTGCAATGAGCAAGGGACTCACATCTGAGTATACCCTTCCACGCTTATGGTGGACAAAATGATTCAGAAAAGGGGGTGGTGATGAACAGAGTGCCTGAATTAAGCAGACCACTCTTACCCAGTCCAAAGATCAGGGCTTGATCCATCACCGTTTTTTAGCTCACTGCACCATCCCAGCTCAGAACTTGGCTATATGCAAATTAGTCTGTTCCTGTCCCAGTGCATGATGGGAACAGGGCAAACCAAACTACCAAGCCAATTCTTATACTGGGAAGGAAACAAGCTACCGGGGACCGGTTTCTGGCATTACAGCCTCATCGGCCCGGCTTGCTTGAATCCTGATGGTGCAATGAGCAAGGGACTCACATCTGAGTATACCCTTCCACGCTTATGGTGGACAAAATGATTCAGAAAAGGGGGTGGTGATGAACAGAGTGCCTGAATTAAGCAGACCACTCTTACCCAGTCCAAAGATCAGGGCTTGATCCATCACCGTTTTTTAGCTCACTGCACCATCCCAGCTCAGAACTTGGCTATATGCAAATTAGTCTGTTCCTGTCCCAGTGCATGATGGGAACAGGGCAAACCAAACTACCAAGCCAATTCTTATACTGGGAAGGAAACAAGCTACCGGGGACCGGTTTCTGGCATTACAGCCTCATCGGCCCGGCTTGCTTGAATCCTGATGGTGCAATGAGCAAGGGACTCACATCTGAGTATACCCTTCCACGCTTATGGTGGACAAAATGATTCAGAAAAGGGGGTGGTGATGAACAGAGTGCCTGAATTAAGCAGACCACTCTTACCCAGTCCAAAGATCAGGGCTTGATCCATCACCGTTTTTTAGCTCACTGCACCATCCCAGCTCAGAACTTGGCTATATGCAAATTAGTCTGTTCCTGTCCCAGTGCATGATGGGAACAGGGCAAACCAAACTACCAAGCCAATTCTTATACTGGGAAGGAAACAAGCTACCGGGGACCGGTTTCTGGCATTACAGCCTCATCGGCCCGGCTTGCTTGAATCCTGATGGTGCAATGAGCAAGGGACTCACATCTGAGTATACCCTTCCACGCTTATGGTGGACAAAATGATTCAGAAAAGGGGGTGGTGATGAACAGAGTGCCTGAATTAAGCAGACCACTCTTACCCAGTCCAAAGATCAGGGCTTGATCCATCACCGTTTTTTAGCTCACTGCACCATCCCAGCTCAGAACTTGGCTATATGCAAATTAGTCTGTTCCTGTCCCAGTGCATGATGGGAACAGGGCAAACCAAACTACCAAGCCAATTCTTATACTGGGAAGGAAACAAGCTACCGGGGACCGGTTTCTGGCATTACAGCCTCATCGGCCCGGCTTGCTTGAATCCTGATGGTGCAATGAGCAAGGGACTCACATCTGAGTATACCCTTCCACGCTTATGGTGGACAAAATGATTCAGAAAAGGGGGTGGTGATGAACAGAGTGCCTGAATTAAGCAGACCACTCTTACCCAGTCCAAAGATCAGGGCTTGATCCATCACCGTTTTTTAGCTCACTGCACCATCCCAGCTCAGAACTTGGCTATATGCAAATTAGTCTGTTCCTGTCCCAGTGCATGATGGGAACAGGGCAAACCAAACTACCAAGCCAATTCTTATACTGGGAAGGAAACAAGCTACCGGGGACCGGTTTCTGGCATTACAGCCTCATCGGCCCGGCTTGCTTGAATCCTGATGGTGCAATGAGCAAGGGACTCACATCTGAGTATACCCTTCCACGCTTATGGTGGACAAAATGATTCAGAAAAGGGGGTGGTGATGAACAGAGTGCCTGAATTAAGCAGACCACTCTTACCCAGTCCAAAGATCAGGGCTTGATCCATCACCGTTTTTTAGCTCACTGCACCATCCCAGCTCAGAACTTGGCTATATGCAAATTAGTCTGTTCCTGTCCCAGTGCATGATGGGAACAGGGCAAACCAAACTACCAAGCCAATTCTTATACTGGGAAGGAAACAAGCTACCGGGGACCGGTTTCTGGCATTACAGCCTCATCGGCCCGGCTTGCTTGAATCCTGATGGTGCAATGAGCAAGGGACTCACATCTGAGTATACCCTTCCACGCTTATGGTGGACAAAATGATTCAGAAAAGGGGGTGGTGATGAACAGAGTGCCTGAATTAAGCAGACCACTCTTACCCAGTCCAAAGATCAGGGCTTGATCCATCACCGTTTTTTAGCTCACTGCACAATCCCAGCTCAGAACTTGGCTATATGCAAATTAGTCTGTTCCTGTCCCAGTGCATGATGGGAACAGGGCAAACCAAACTACCAAGCCAATTCTTATACTGGGAAGGAAACAAGCTACCGGGGACCGGTTTCTGGCATTACAGCCTCATCGGCCCGGCTTGCTTGAATCCTGATGGTGCAATGAGCAAGGGACTCACATCTGAGTATACCCTTCCACGCTTATGGTGGACAAAATGATTCAGAAAAGGGGGTGGTGATGATCAGAGTGCCTGAATTAAGCAGACCACTCTTACCCAGTCCAAAGATCAGGGCTTGATCCATCACCGTTTTTTAGCTCACTGCACCATCCCAGCTCAGAACTTGGCTATATGCAAATTAGTCTGTTCCTGTCCCAGTGCATGATGGGAACAGGGCAAACCAAACTACCAAGCCAATTCTTATACTGGGAAGGAAACAAGCTACCGGGGACCGGTTTCTGGCATTACAGCCTCATCGGCCCGGCTTGCTTGAATCCTGATGGTGCAATGAGCAAGGGACTCACATCTGAGTATACCCTTCCACGCTTATGGTGGACAAAATGATTCAGAAAAGGGGGTGGTGATGAACAGAGTGCCTGAATTAAGCAGACCACTCTTACCCAGTCCAAAGATCAGGGCTTGATCCATCACCGTTTTTTAGCTCACTGCACCATCCCAGCTCAGAACTTGGCTATATGCAAATTAGTCTGTTCCTGTCCCAGTGCATGATGGGAACAGGGCAAACCAAACTACCAAGCCAATTCTTATACTGGGAAGGAAACAAGCTACCGGGGACCGGTTTCTGGCATTACAGCCTCATCGGCCCGGCTTGCTTGAATCCTGATGGTGCAATGAGCAAGGGACTCACATCTGAGTATACCCTTCCACGCTTATGGTGGACAAAATGATTCAGAAAAGGGGGTGGTGATGAACAGAGTGCCTGAATTAAGCAGACCACTCTTACCCAGTCCAAAGATCAGGGCTTGATCCATCACCGTTTTTTAGCTCACTGCACCATCCCAGCTCAGAACTTGGCTATATGCAAATTAGTCTGTTCCTGTCCCAGTGCATGATGGGAACAGGGCAAACCAAACTACCAAGCCAATTCTTATACTGGGAAGGAAACAAGCTACCGGGGACCGGTTTCTGGCATTACAGCCTCATCGGCCCGGCTTGCTTGAATCCTGATGGTGCAATGAGCAAGGGACTCACATCTGAGTATACCCTTCCACGCTTATGGTGGACAAAATGATTCAGAAAAGGGGGTGGTGATGAACAGAGTGCCTGAATTAAGCAGACCACTCTTACCCAGTCCAAAGATCAGGGCTTGATCCATCACCGTTTTTTAGCTCACTGCACCATCCCAGCTCAGAACTTGGCTATATGCAAATTAGTCTGTTCCTGTCCCAGTGCATGATGGGAACAGGGCAAACCAAACTACCAAGCCAATTCTTATACTGGGAAGGAAACAAGCTACCGGGGACCGGTTTCTGGCATTACAGCCTCATCGGCCCGGCTTGCTTGAATCCTGATGGTGCAATGAGCAAGGGACTCACATCTGAGTATACCCTTCCACGCTTATGGTGGACAAAATGATTCAGAAAAGGGGGTGGTGATGAACAGAGTGCCTGAATTAAGCAGACCACTCTTACCCAGTCCAAAGATCAGGGCTTGATCCATCACCGTTTTTTAGCTCACTGCACCATCCCAGCTCAGAACTTGGCTATATGCAAATTAGTCTGTTCCTGTCCCAGTGCATGATGGGAACAGGGCAAACCAAACTACCAAGCCAATTCTTATACTGGGAAGGAAACAAGCTACCGGGGACCGGTTTCTGGCATTACAGCCTCATCGGCCCGGCTTGCTTGAATCCTGATGGTGCAATGAGCAAGGGACTCACATCTGAGTATACCCTTCCACGCTTATGGTGGACAAAATGATTCAGAAAAGGGGGTGGTGATGAACAGAGTGCCTGAATTAAGCAGACCACTCTTACCCAGTCCAAAGATCAGGGCTTGATCCATCACCGTTTTTTAGCTCACTGCACCATCCCAGCTCAGAACTTGGCTATATGCAAATTAGTCTGTTCCTGTCCCAGTGCATGATGGGAACAGGGCAAACCAAACTACCAAGCCAATTCTTATACTGGGAAGGAAACAAGCTACCGGGGACCGGTTTCTGGCATTACAGCCTCATCGGCCCGGCTTGCTTGAATCCTGATGGTGCAATGAGCAAGGGACTCACATCTGAGTATACCCTTCCACGCTTATGGTGGACAAAATGATTCAGAAAAGGGGGTGGTGATGAACAGAGTGCCTGAATTAAGCAGACCACTCTTACCCAGTCCAAAGATCAGGGCTTGATCCATCACCGTTTTTTAGCTCACTGCACCATCCCAGCTCAGAACTTGGCTATATGCAAATTAGTCTGTTCCTGTCCCAGTGCATGATGGGAACAGGGCAAACCAAACTACCAAGCCAATTCTTATACTGGGAAGGAAACAAGCTACCGGGGACCGGTTTCTGGCATTACAGCCTCATCGGCCCGGCTTGCTTGAATCCTGATGGTGCAATGAGCAAGGGACTCACATCTGAGTATACCCTTCCACGCTTATGGTGGACAAAATGATTCAGAAAAGGGGGTGGTGATGAACAGAGTGCCTGAATTAAGCAGACCACTCTTACCCAGTCCAAAGATCAGGGCTTGATCCATCACCGTTTTTTAGCTCACTGCACCATCCCATCTCAGAACTTGGCTATATGCAAATTAGTCTGTTCCTGTCCCAGTGCATGATGGGAACAGGGCAAACCAAACTACCAAGCCAATTCTTATACTGGGAAGGAAACAAGCTACCGGGGGCCGGTTTCTGGCATTACAGCCTCATCGGCCCGGCTTGCTTGAATCCTGATGGTGCAATGAGCAAGGGACTCACATCTGAGTATACCCTTCCACGCTTATGGTGGACAAAATGATTCAGAAAAGGGGGTGGTGATGAACAGAGTGCCTGAATTAAGCAGACCACTCTTACCCAGTCCAAAGATCAGGGCTTGATCCATCACCGTTTTTTAGCTCACTGCACCATCCCAGCTCAGAACTTGGCTATATGCAAATTAGTCTGTTCCTGTCCCAGTGCATGATGGGAACAGGGCAAACCAAACTACCAAGCCAATTCTTATACTGGGAAGGAAACAAGCTACCGGGGACCGGTTTCTGGCATTACAGCCTCATCGGCCCGGCTTGCTTGAATCCTGATGGTGCAATGAGCAAGGGACTCACATCTGAGTATACCCTTCCACGCTTATGGTGGACAAAATGATTCAGAAAAGGGGGTGGTGATGAACAGAGTGCCTGAATTAAGCAGACCACTCTTACCCAGTCCAAAGATCAGGGCTTGATCCATCACCGTTTTTTAGCTCACTGCACCATCCCAGCTCAGAACTTGGCTATATGCAAATTAGTCTGTTCCTGTCCCAGTGCATGATGGGAACAGGGCAAACCAAACTACCAAGCCAATTCTTATACTGGGAAGGAAACAAGCTACCGGGGACCGGTTTCTGGCATTACAGCCTCATCGCCCCGGCTTGCTTGAATCCTGATGGTGCAATGAGCAAGGGACTCACATCTGAGTATACCCTTCCACGCTTATGGTGGACAAAATGATTCAGAAAAGGGGGTGGTGATGAACAGAGTGCCTGAATTAAGCAGACCACTCTTACCCAGTCCAAAGATCAGGGCTTGATCCATCACCGTTTTTTAGCTCACTGCACCATCCCAGCTCAGAACTTGGCTATATGCAAATTAGTCTGTTCCTGTCCCAGTGCATGATGGGAACAGGGCAAACCAAACTACCAAGCCAATTCTTATACTGGGAAGGAAACAAGCTACCGGGGACCGGTTTCTGGCATTACAGCCTCATCGGCCCGGCTTGCTTGAATCCTGATGGTGCAATGAGCAAGGGACTCACATCTGAGTATACCCTTCCACGCTTATGGTGGACAAAATGATTCAGAAAAGGGGGTGGTGATGAACAGAGTGCCTGAATTAAGCAGACCACTCTTACCCAGTCCAAAGATCAGGGCTTGATCCATCACCGTTTTTTAGCTCACTGCACCATCCCAGCTCAGAACTTGGCTATATGCAAATTAGTCTGTTCCTGTCCCAGTGCATGATGGGAACAGGGCAAACCAAACTACCAAGCCAATTCTTATACTGGGAAGGAAACAAGCTACCGGGGACCGGTTTCTGGCATTACAGCCTCATCGGCCCGGCTTGCTTGAATCCTGATGGTGCAATGAGCAAGGGACTCACATCTGAGTATACCCTTCCACGCTTATGGTGGACAAAATGATTCAGAAAAGGGGGTGGTGATGAACAGAGTGCCTGAATTAAGCAGACCACTCTTACCCAGTCCAAAGATCAGGGCTTGATCCATCACCGTTTTTTAGCTCACTGCACCATCCCAGCTCAGAACTTGGCTATATGCAAATTAGTCCGTTCCTGTCCCAGTGCATGATGGGAACAGGGCAAACCAAACTACCAAGCCAATTCTTATACTGGGAAGGAAACAAGCTACCGGGGACCGGTTTCTGGCATTACAGCCTCATCGGCCCGGCTTGCTTGAATCCTGATGGTGCAATGAGCAAGGGACTCACATCTGAGTATACCCTTCCACGCTTATGGTGGACAAAATGATTCAGAAAAGGGGGTGGTGATGAACAGAGTGCCTGAATTAAGCAGACCACTCTTACCCAGTCCAAAGATCAGGGCTTGATCCATCACCGTTTTTTAGCTCACTGCACCATCCCAGCTCAGAACTTGGCTATATGCAGATTAGTCTGTTCCTGTCCCAGTGCATGATGGGAACAGGGCAAACCAAACTACCAAGCCAATTCTTATACTGGGAAGGAAACAAGCTACCGGGGACCGGTTTCTGGCATTACAGCCTCATCGGCCCGGCTTGCTTGAATCCTGATGGTGCAATGAGCAAGGGACTCACATCTGAGTATACCCTTCCACGCTTATGGTGGACAAAATGATTCAGAAAAGGGGGTGGTGATAAACAGAGTGCCTGAATTAAGCAGACCACTCTTACCCAGTCCAAAGATCAGGGCTTGATCCATCACCGTTTTTTAGCTCACTGCACCATCCCAGCTCAGAACTTGGCTATATGCAAATTAGTCTGTTCCTGTCCCAGTGCATGATGGGAACAGGGCAAACCAAACTACCAAGCCAATTCTTATACTGGGAAGGAAACAAGCTACCGGGGACCGGTTTCTGGCATTACAGCCTCATCGGCCCGGCTTGCTTGAATCCTGATGGTGCAATGAGCAAGGGACTCACATCTGAGTATACCCTTCCACGCTTATGGTGGACAAAATGATTCAGAAAAGGGGGTGGTGATGAACAGAGTGCCTGAATTAAGCAGACCACTCTTACCCAGTCCAAAGATCAGGGCTTGATCCATCACCGTTTTTTAGCTCACTGCACCATCCCAGCTCAGAACTTGGCTATATGCAAATTAGTCTGTTCCTGTCCCAGTGCATGATGGGAACAGGGCAAACCAAACTACCAAGCCAATTCTTATACTGGGAAGGAAACAAGCTACCGGGGACCGGTTTCTGGCATTACAGCCTCATCGGCCCGGCTTGCTTGAATCCTGATGGTGCAATGAGCAAGGGACTCACATCTGAGTATACCCTTCCACGCTTATGGTGGACAAAATGATTCAGAAAAGGGGGTGGTGATGAAATGCCAGAAACCGGTCCCCGGTAGCTTGTCTCCTTTCTGGTGAAGAATTGGCTTGGTAGTTTGGTCTGCCCTGTTCCCATGATGCACTGGGCCAGGGACAGACTAATTTGCATATAGCCATTTTCTGAGCTGGGCTGGGGCAGTGAGATAAATAACGGTGATGGATCAAGCCCTGATCTTTGGACTGGGTAAGAGTGGTCTGCTTAATTCAGACACTCTGTTCATCACCACCCCCTTTTCTGAATCGTGTGTGTAATGTCAGGCGGAATACCTAACAGCTAAGCAAGGGTGGAGATAAGACTGACGAGCCAGGTTACAGAAGGCCAGGGTTTTGGATGCAGGCGAGGAAAGCTCAATGCGTGGGAGTAGCGGCTCCTCGAGGGAGGGCTGCAGGGCGGTGGGGTAAGGCGGGGAGGGGCAGGGTGGGGGGGTAGTAAACTCCAGCATACGGCCGAACAGAGGTAACTAAAGAAATAAACAAATAAAACAAATTAGATTGTGCATGCTGCATTGGCGTTGCAGCGTGCACAATGTCATTCTTTTTTTTGTTTTTTTACTTACCTCCGTTTGGCCATATGCCGGAGTTTACTAACATCTCACCCTGGGAGTAGTACTTGTGAGAAATGAGCGCGTACTTTGAAGAGGTGTGGAAACGTCAGAATGAAGTGGTAAGAAACCCCTGTGAAGAAACGCCAATGGAGCTGAAGGCTAGGGCAAGGGTCATTTATAAGACCAGCTGAAGTAGCCCAACCTGCTACAGGGAAGTTATGTTATGTTATGTTATGTCATCAATTTCTTGTAAAGCGCACGTTCACCGGGAGGTTTCATGGTGCTAGCTCTAGCGTGTGCTGGGACCGTTGGAGGAGTTACACGTGGGCCTATGTAAACAGCCATGTTTTGAGCACTTTCCTAAAGCTCAGGAGGTTGTTACAGGATCGGATCTCTAGCGGAAGGGAGTTCCAGAGTTTGGGGGCTAAGATTGCGAACCTGCGCCTGTAGCTTAAAAGAGGGGGTGGTCAGAAGTTGGAGGTTGCCGGAGCGAAGGTTGTGGGAGGGGGTGTACCTAGGTTGGAGGCATTTGATACATTTGGGGCTCCGGCCATGAAGAGACTTGAAGATGATACAGGCCGTCTTAAATGCTGCACATCGGGGATGGGGAGCCAGTGGAGTTTTTTTAACAGGGATCTGGCATACTGCCATCTAGGTAGCTGATGGATCAATCTGGCTGCCTGATTCTGGACTCGCTGGAGGCGTTTACTGAGGAAGAGTGGTAGGCCCAGGTATATAGAATTAGCATAATCTAGGTGTGATAGTACCAAGGCTATCACAACCTAAATCAGAGCTAAGTGGGTGAACATACAACTGATCTTCCTAATCCTGCGTAACTGGAAGAAGCAGGTGAAGACCACTGTGCCTACTTGGGTTTTTAGAGAAAGGTCATTGTTAATGATTACCCCTACATTCTTGACCGAGGTGGATGGGATGGGGGGGAGAGCCAAGTTCCGCTGGCCAGTAATGTGGGCCCCAGAGGGTTTGACTGTTCCCGTTCAGGACTAGCTCGGTCTTGCCGGGATTCAGTTTCAGATGGTTTCGGTCCATCCACTGGCGAATGTAGAGCATGGTGCCCTGGAATTCCTTGATTGATTCAGGGGAATTATCTATCGTGAAGATGAGCTGTAGATAATCAGCATATTTAAAAGTGGTCGTTTTTCGCTCCTTCAAGGACTGAATCAGGGGTACAAGTTAAACAGCAATGGAGAAAGTGAGGATCCCTGAGGGACCACACATGTAGTGGTGAGCTTAGGTGCAGTGAAAGGGGCTAGGCGAAGCGCTTGAGTGCGGCGGCTGAGGAAAGACCCAATCCTGCTCAGTGCTGAGTCATGGATGCCGGCCTGTTTGACTCGGTCCATGAGGATATCATGGTCAACCATGCCAATGCGGCCAAGAGATCTTGTAGGACCAGAGCCTGAGGGATGCCTTTATCAGCATTACCTCGAAGGGCATCCAATACTGCTAGGATTACTGTCACTGTAGAGTGATTAGGGCGGAACCCTGCTTGGTGAGGATGTAAGTAGTCCGACTGCTCGATAAAATTAGACAAGCATGTTGCTGCATGGACTTCAAGGACCTTAGCCAAGTAGGGGAGCTGGAAATAGGTCTGTAGTTGGATAAGTTCTGGGGGTCCGCTCCTGGTTTCTTTAGGAGGGGGACCATTACTGCATCCTTGAGTGCTTTGCGGATCCTGCCCTGAGATAGGGATTCATTTAGGAAGGCCAGGATAGGAAGAGGGAGGGCAGAGAAAGAGTCCTTTAGGATATGCTGGGAACAGCAGTCCCTGGGGGAGTCAGAGTTCACCCTGGATAGTAAGACCTGCGGAGATTGGGCATCTATGAGGGGAAAATGATCTAGAGTGTAGGGATTTGATAACCTGGCAAAGGGGCCTCCTTGGGACAGGAGCTAGGGGTACTGGCTTTGATGTTAGCGATTTTTTCTAGAAAATAATTTTTTAGGGAATCACACAAGTCTTGAGTCGCAATGGGTTTGGGAAGAATTCTCTCTGCATTGGAGAGCTCGTTCACTATGGCGAAGATATCCTTCGATCCATTGTTTGGGATTCTTGCCAAGAAGTAGGTCGCTTTGGCTGAGATAATGGCTTTTTTGGTAATCTTTGCGGGCAGTCAGGTAGTGATGTTTTCCTTCAGGGGTATAGGTGAGTTTCCATTTCCTCTCTTTTTGGCGGATATCTAGTTTTTGACCTCTCAGCTCAGAGGAAAACCATTTCTGAGCTTCAGAACGGCGGGCAAGTTTGAGTTTTTTAAGCAGGATGTGTTTTTTGCTGGCTGCTGATAGCCAGTCAAAGAGATCCACATCTGAATTGAATGCTGGGGTGGAGCTAGTTAGGCTTTCCAGGAATTCCTATTTATTGAGGGTGCTCCATTTCCTGACCAAGCCCCCCTTGATTGTGGGGGTCTTACTACCAAAGGGTACTGAGGCTGTACATTTTTTTAGATGGTAGTCGAACCAGATACACGGTAAGATTGTGGGTGTAGAGACCGTGAGGTTAGTTGTCCACACCTGGTCCAGTGTGTGACATTTGTGTGTGTAGCTGAGAAAATTTGGTGGGTGAAGGTGAGGTTAGATAGTAGTTCAGTCAGTTCAGTAGCATGGGGCCCGCCAATTCCATCGTTGCAGCAGAAGTTTAAGTCACCTATGTGAGGGTTGGCCCGGGTTGGACCGGGGAAGGAAGGACTCTACAGGCTGAAATGTCTTATAACTGGTTTATTATCAGGTAAGGGGGTTTGCCCCTGGCAGAGAATTGTACAGTTCTTAAATTAGTCCTCTTGCCGGTGGTTCTTCTTGGCGTGGCCTTGTCTCAATGTCCCCGTCTTCTCCCTCTGGGGGGGCTTCTCCGCTCCGGTTTCAGTCAGGGAGGAAAGAAAGACAAACAGCCTCGTTAGTGGCTGACCTGGGGTAACTGTATGAGAGGAGGGAGGGGGAGTGAGGGTTCACCGGGTTTCCACCACCTTGTAGTTTTAGTACGATCTGAACGTGACTCTGGGGAACGTGACCACCCTCGAACTACCCCGTCCCACCCCGTGTGGTAAATAACCCCTGAAAACGCCCTCGTACCTTGTTTAGCCACACTTCTCCCCTGGAAGTGTGGCAGGGCGGCTCGTGGTTCCGTGGGCCTCCTGGCTTGTCGTTTTTCTTCTCCGGTAGTCCCAGCGGGGTATACAACCATTACCACGCAACTTTTACCACGACCTACCTTTACCACGCAACTTTTACAACGCAGGACCCTTTACCACGCATACCATTACAACGCTGGTATTTACAACGCAGGTACCTTTACAACGCATACCATTACAACGTAAGTATTGGTAAGTATATAATTTTATTTAAAATATTTTAGGTTTGGGTTTTGGGTAAATGGGTATTTTTAGGGTTCAGGGTCAGTTTTCAGTTTTTGGGTAAATGGGTATTTTTAGGGTTTAGGGTCAGTTTTCAGTTTTTGGGTAAAGGGGTATTTTTAGGGTTCAGGGTCAGTTTTCAGTTTTTGGGGTACAGGGGTATTTTTAGGGTTCAGGGTCAGTTTTCAGTTTTTGGGGTGCAGGGGTATTTTTAGGGTTCAGGGTCAGTTTTCAGTTTTTGGGGTACAGGGGTATTTTTAGGGTTCAGGGTCAGTTTTCAGTTTTTGGGGTACAGGGGTATTTTTAGGGTTCAGGGCTGGGTTTGGGTTTTGGGGTTCAGGGGTATTTTTAGGTTTTAGGGCTGGGTTTGGGTTTTGGGGTACAGGGGAATTTTTAACATATATATTTAAAAATTAATAAATAAATATTAATATAAATAATTAAAATATTAAATATTAAAATAATAATTTATTAATTTAAAAAGATATTATTAATAATTAAATTATTTTACCATATTATTTACTTACCTATAATTACGTTGTAATGGTATGCGTTGTAATAGTACCTGCGTTGTAAATACCAGCGTTGTAATGGTATGCGTGGTAAAGGATCCTGCGTTGTAAAAAATGCGTGGTAATGGTCTGCGTGGTAAAAGACCGCGTGGTAACGTCATATATCCCCCAGCGGTGTTGCGACTTCTCTTCCGTCTTCTTCTGTGTTGGCGTTCCCCTCGTGGTTCGGCGTCTTCCCAGCAGGTTCTGCGCTGATTGATCCTCCCGGCACTTCCTTAACCGCCTCCGGATCCGTTGATAGGACAGTGGTCGATGACGAGGTCCTTCCTGATTGGCTGAACTTTGGAATCGTCAGGAGACTTCCCCCTGACGTCATTGAAGGAATTCCCAGCAGCGGAGTCAGCGAAGGCAGCGCTGCAGTACTCCATGCAACGTCAAAGGAATCCTGCGGACGGGGCGGAAAGGGACACATGTTAGCAGGTACGCCCCGTCCGTCTAAAACGGGGACCTCGTCCTCGTGACACATCCCACCCCCAGGATTGACCCGATCGGGGGAAACAGGAAAGCGGGACAGAAAGTCAACATTCCCCTGCAGAGAACCCTTCCGGTGCCTAACTTCGATCTGAAATGGCTGCAAAGCCAAAAACCAACGTAGGATCCGATCGTTGTTCCCCCTGTTACGCTGGAGCCAAGTCAAGGGGGCATGGTCAGTGTACAAAACAAAGGGCCTTCCCTCAAGATAGTATTTCAGCTTCTCAACTCCCCATCAGACCGCCAGACATTCCTTCTCGATTGTCGAATAGGCTTGCTCCCTAGGAAACAGTTTCCGACTAATCAAGAGCACAGGCCTCTCCTCACCCCTTTCATCTTCCTGGGAGAGAACCGCCCGATGCCAACCCCAGAAGCATCCGTCTGTAGAATGAACGGTTTACTGAAGTCAGGAGACACAAGAACAGGGGAGGAGGTTAAAGCGTCTTTCAAAGCTTGGAATGCTGTGACGTGTGCGGGAGAAGGAGGAGGTAGAGAGGAAGATTTTACAGCTTTCCCGAGGAGATCAGTGAGGGGAGCGGCCAAGTGTGCAAACTGGGGAATAAACCGACGGTAATACCCCACCAACCCCAGGAAAGCCCTGAGTTCTTTTTTTGTGGACAGGTAAGGCAACGCCTTGATAGCTTCAAGTTTTTCGGTCTGCGGCATGATCTGGCCATCCCCTAGAAGATAACCCAGATACTTGACCTGCTGAAAAGCTACTCTAGACTTTTTTGCATTGATATGCAAATTGGCTTCTTTTAGACTTGACAAAATGTTCCTTAGATGTGTCATGTGTTCGTCCCAGGTCTTACTGAACACCACAATATCGTCTAAATAGGCTGATGCATAAGACAAGTGAGGAGCAAGTAGGGTATCCATAGCTCTTTGAAATGTTGCTGGGGCCCCATGCAACCCAAAAGGTAGAACAGTGAAGTGGTAGTGCCCAGAAGGGGTAGAGAAGGCTGTTTTTTCCCTGTCTTTCTGCGCAAGGGGTATCTGCCAATATCCCTTGGTGAGATCAATGGTGGTAATGTAACGGGCCTCACCAAGGCGCTCCAGCAGTTCATCAACCCGGGGTAAGGGGTACGCATCCTGTTTAGACACCCTGTTAACAGCCCTAAAGTCTATACAGAAACGGATGCTTCTGTCCGGTTTTGGAACTAATACCACCGGTGAGCACCAGTTGCTGTGGGAGGGTACTATGATCCCAGAGTCCAGCATGTTCTGCACCTCTTTCTGGAAGGCAAGACGTCTTGCTTCCGGGATCCGGTATGGTTTTTGTTTTACTACCGTGTTAGGTGGAGTCGGTATGAAGTGTTCTGCCAAATGCGTACGCCCTGGTTGGTCAGAGAAAACCCCCGAATACGACAACAGAAGAGATGTTACTTCTTCTTGTTGTTCCGGAGACAGGTTCTTGTTTATAGGAGTATCCCCGACCGTATGGGAGGTGTCTGGCACCGGAGAGACTATATTGACGTTTTGTGGAGGTTTACCCAACCACTTCTTGAGAATGTTGATATGGTACATTTGAGACTTGCCCCTTCTCAGCTGTACTAGGTAGGTTGATTTTGAAGGGCCCTTGCCACTCTTTTCTCATTTTATGTGTTGAGGATGGTAGCAAAATAAGAACCCAGTCTCCGACGTCAAGCACCCTCCACTTCTTGCCTCGATCGTAAAAGGCCTTCTGTTTGGCTTGAGCTATGGCCAGATGATCGTGTGCAAGCGTTCTGAGCTTATGTAGCCTGGTCTGTAGCTGGCGTGTATAATCCAGTAGAGCCTCAGCTTCCTGGACTCCCTCGGCTTCCCAACTATCTTTTGTTATTTCAAGAAGCGTTCTTGGCGCTCCTCCGAATAACAATTCAAACGGGGAGGTCCCTAGGCTGGACTGTTTTTGACTTCGGAGTACAAAGAGGGCAAGAGGTAACAACTGATCCCAGTTCTTCTCGTCCCCAGACAGAAGTTTTTTTAGGGTTAGTTTCAGGGAGCCGTTGTATCGCTCAACCAAACCGTCTGTCTGGGGGTGGTATACTGACGTTTTAATGTGTTTAATGTTTAACTGCCCACACACTTGTTGCATCAGACGGGAAACAAAAGGGGTACCCTGGTCGGTAATGATATCCCTGGGAAAACCCATACGCGAAAACACCTCCACCAACCTCTGAGCTATGGCTGTTGAAGTGGCTGCTTTCAGAGGAAAGGCCTCTGGATAACGCGTAGCGTAGTCAACTAGTACAAGGGCATATTGATGACCTCTAGAAGATTTGGGTAATGGGCCAATCAAGTCCATTCCAATGCGATCGAATGGGACTCCTATGATGGGCAGAGGAACCAGAGGCACCGAAGGAGGAGTGTATGGATTCCGTTTTTGACAGATTCTACACTCCTGACAGTATTTTTGGACTTGAGCGTAGATTCCTGGCCAAAAGAAATGACGCTGAATGGCTTGACCGTTTTCTCTGCTCCTGAGTGACCGGCCAAAAGATGGGCATGCCCAAAAAACAGTATTTGATCACGAAAGTCACTCGGGACCAAAAGTTGAGGCTCTGCATCTGCTTTCGCGAGCCTATAGAGCAGACCATTTTTCTCAACAAAAGTGGGATAGCTTTTAGTGGAGGGATCTTTTCCGTCTCTTGCTACCTGCCATGCGTTTGTAAGACTTGCGTCATTTAACTGGGCTGTCCGAAAATGTGTGTCCCTGGCCCAAGGTTCTGCAGCTAGTAGGGTATCATGGGGAAGAGACAGATTTTGGAGGACCTGAAGCAAAAGGGTATTGAAGGAGGGATTGTCTGTCCCTATGATAATGGGTTCTGGTAATCTGGACATAACCCCTACGGTAACTTTCATTCCTTTTCCTGAGGGGGATTGCAATGTGACTGTGGCTACGGGGTACTCTTTCACGTCGCCATGGACCCAACGTATATTAACGAATTTCCCCGGGATAAGGTCTGATGGTCCCACTAACTCCTCTCGAATCACTGAGTGTTTGCAACCGGAGTCCAACAGTGCCTTTATAAAAGTACCATTAAGGGAAACTCTTACATAGAATGTAGGTCCGGTTTCTTGTGCATAGAGAATGGATCTGGGGGCATAGCTCACGTCCATAGGCTCATCTTCTTTGTCTTTTTTTTTCCGACAATACCAAGCTATGTGTCCCCACTCCCCGCAATCGTAACATTGAGGTCCATTGTTTGGTAGTTCTGGTCGCGGGAAACGTAACCGAGGTTGCTCTGGAACGGGTTTCTGTGGTTTCTTTTCCGGTTTGATGGGAGGTATGGGCTTAAGTGGTCTCTCGGGTTCCCTCACATAGGGTTTACCTTGAGCCCGAGCATAACAAGTGGCCATCTCTATGGCGTGCTCAAACGTCAGTCCCGCATGTTGTTTGAGCCAACGCTGGGTACTGTAGGGGAGTGCTTCAATAAATTGTTCCAGGTATATTTTGTTCATGATGGCATCTATGTTACCTTCCTGGGGTTTAAGCCATAGATCAGCGGCCTCCTTTAGCTTAAAGAACAGAGTCTTGGGTAAATCCCCTGGGGTCCCTTTCTCCTGACGAAAACGTGAGCGATGGGTTTCTTCGTCCACCCCCAACCTGTCTAGGATGTACTGTTTGACTACGGCATATGCCGTGGTACCATCCCGGTTCACCGTTTGATATGCTGCCTGAGCCTCCCCTATCAACAGGGGGGCCAGGTAAAACGGCCATCTATCCCCAGGCCATGAGCTAGCTCTTGCGGCCCTTTCAAAGTTCAAAAAGAAAGCAAGTGGGTCCTCCCCAGGGGTGAACTTTTGCAACGGAACCACCGTACCTGGGGGTGGGGCGTTGGGCCTTCCTTGGCCCAGAACAGTCATTAATTGTGTTTGTCCTTCCGCAAGTTTAAGTATGTTCTCTGACTGACTTTGGATGGCTTGGGTGAAGGCGGTCCTGTCCGCTTCCATTTGGGTCAGTATGTTTTCCATTCTATTTCGAATGGCGTGGTTCCTCCGAGGCTCCTATCTGGCTCGCCAATTGTGAGGGTTAGACCGGGTTGGACCGGGGAAGGAAGGACTCTACAGGCTGAAATGTCTTATAACTGGTTTATTATCAGGTAAGGGAGTTTGCCCCTGGCAGAGAATTGTACAGTTCTTAAATTAGTCCTCTTGCCGGTGGTTCTTCTTGGCTTGGCCTTGTCTCAATGTCCCCGTCTTCTCCCTCTGGGGGGGCTTCTCCGCTCCGGTTTCAGTCAGGGAGGAAAGAAAGACAAACAGCCTCGTTAGTGGCTGACCTGGGGTGACTGTATGAGAGGAGGGAGGGGGAGTGAGGGTTCACCGGGTTTCCACCACCTTGTAGTTTTAGTACGATCTGAACGTGACTCTGGGGAACGTGACCACCCTCGAACTACCCCGTCCCACCCCATGTGGTAAATAACCCCTGAAAACGCCCTCGTACCTTGTTTAGCCACACTTCTCCCCTGGAAGTGTGGCAGGGCGGCTCGTGGTTCCGTGGGCCTCCTGGCTTGTCATTTTTCTTCTCCGGTAGTCCCAGTGGTGTTGCGTCTTCTCTTCCGTCTTCTTCTGTGTTGGCGTTCCCCTCGTGGTTCGGCGTCTTCCCAGCAGGTTCCGCGCTGATTGATCCTCCCGGCACTTCCTTAACCGCCTCCGGATCCGCTGATAGGACAGTGGTCGATGACGAGGTCCTTCCTGATTGGCTGAACTTTGGAATCGTCAGGGGACTTTCCCCTGACGTCATTGAAGGAAGTCCCAGCAGCGGAGTCAGCGAAGGCAGCGCTGCAGTACTCCATGCAACGTCAAAGGAATCCTGCGGACGGGGCGGAAAGGGACACATGTTAGCAGGTACGCCCCGTCCGTCTAAAACGGGGACCTCGTCCTCGTGACAACCTATTAAAAGTATTTTTGCCTAGTCCGTAACAAGATTAGCCAACAGCTCGCTCAATGAGAAGGGAAATGATAGCATATGTCGTGAGGGTCTGTATATCAGGACGCAGATTAATGGGCTCGCGTTGGAGTCAGGCTTAATGATCTTGTTGTCTACTGCGGGGAGATTTAGGGAGGACATGGATGTGATTTTGTGATCTTTGTGGATGGTGGCGGCTACTCCACCACCCATTTTCCCTGGTTGCTGGTTTACATGTAAGATATAATAGTTTTGGGGAAGAGCAGCCATTATATCAGGGGTGGAGTCAAGATTTAACCATGTCTCCGTGATGAAGAAAATGTCAGGTTTGTCTGACAGTAAGAGTAAAAAAATGTCTAACTGGTGCTTGACAAGAGAGCGAGTCTTGAGGTAGAGTATGCTTAGTGCAGTGTTTTCAGCATAGGCGGTAGTTGGTGCCTGACACTGGTGAGGAATAGTGTACGGGATCTCTTGGAATGAGCTCTGAGCTTGGAGGATTCCTGTATACCGAAGACGTGCGTAGGCAGCGGGGCAGAGCGTGAGGTCAGCCTGATGAAGATTTCTTAGTTCCTCGGAAGAGTAGGTGGTGATTTGGGCAGAGGTTCTGGCCCCGGGCCCTGTCCTGGCGTGGACGGGCTCAGCTGGGCTTGCCTTTGGCCCACCACCGCGCTCCCGCGTTGCGTGTAACATTAGTAGCCACTCCCGCCTCAGACTCCTCCCCCATGCGGCGTGATTGACTACAGCCAAGGGGTGTGCTTAGAAGAGAGCGAGGGAATTGTAGTGTAGCTCCTATTTTCCCAATAGGCTCTGCGCATTGGAATAGTACCTACAGCAGTAAAGGCCTAGACCAGACGTTAACTAGGTCTACTACTGTCGATACTAGACTTAATTTTTGGGTTTGCCAGCTAAGCTCAGAGTTCGCTAGAAACTTTCTCGAATGTTCAAGGAAGGATTAACTCCCCTGATTAGACAAGAAGGGATTTAGTTTCTGACAACCATAGAACATGACAACTTTGCTCTCCCCTAATCAAGAGTCAATCTCAAGAGTCGTGTGAGCACAAGGCAATTATTTTACTCAGTCAGTACGTGCATTCTTAGTCTCATCAGAATGTAGAGAAAAGGAAGAGACGGGCGTGTTCAATAAAAAGGTGTTATTTATTGATCAGTCTCTTTTCTCGTACAAGAGAAATGGATCGATATTATTGCAATACTTATAGTTAAGTAAAGTGCATACATTAAAAGCAATAGTATAAAATAATACTGTAAAAACATTGATATGGTTTCTGAGCCATATGATGTTTAAAATGATTAAAATATATTTACATACACATATACATTTGACTAAACGTACTCAACTGGTGTTTCTAAATACGCCTACCCCGTGTACCTGACCTAAGTCTAATGCGTGGGCGGGAATAGAAAGTTACAGTTTAAGTTAAGTTTGTTTTTGCCAAGTGAATAATTAAAGAATTCTCTGTGAGGGGTTATTCAGTTCTGTACCTGGAAGTTAGGATGAATGAGGAATGGTATCTCTTTCTCTGCTCTCGATATTCCAGGCTGCCTGCGAGGGCTACCCGGAAGCGCCGGTGCTGGGTCTCTCGGCTTGAGATAGCAGCGCGTCTCTCAGCGCGTCAGGAAGGCGGGGCTGTTGCCAGCGGGGTCTGCTTCTGCTCTCGGCTTCGGCAAGCATGGCTGCTCCGTCTTGTCACCACGCGTGTGTTTGCATAGGGCAAGGTCGGCAATATTTATACCTTAAAGGTGCCGAGATTGACGTAAGGATGGACATAGGTACGTCAATAAAGATGTCATACGACTTGCTCGTTAGCACATTCTTTTGCAAAAGTTCTCTGTGAAATCAAAACAATGGCCGCACGGATTTTCCAGGTTGTCATAGGTTTGATTTGTTATGAGAACGTCATATGCCTTATCAGGGGCTGGAGGAATGTCGCTTGTCTAATTAGATCTCAAGCGTTATGACCTAATCAGATAACACGTTCCTGTGCCGGAGTGTGACTGCGTCAGATAACGGTATCTGCATCATGGGGGATTTCTTGCCTCATGGGCTGACTGTTAGTTAACTTGATAGTTAGTTTAACCAGAATAGGGTCAGGAATAGGGGGACTGATTCAGAACCTATAGAAATACACGACACCCACTCCACGCTAACTATGGTCATATCTACTAATCTATGCATAGTATAACATAGTACAACATACTATAGAGTATAGTGTATACCTTACCACCCCAAAATACATAAATGCATTTCGAAATTTTCAAATATACTGAAAAATTGCAGTCATATATATTGTATGCACTTAAGCTATGAATTAAATGCAAAAGTAAACACGCATTGTTATGCATTATTGCTTTTTGGTATATGAGAAATACACATGAAATGGCTCTTAATATGGCTATACAGAAAGGAAGTCCGAGACCATTTCATCACATAATAAAATATTTGTGAACCTACCAGCGGGCAGCTAAAGTCTATATAAAGTATCTAAAAATAGAAATCTTATTTCTCTAGGAATAGTTTCTTACTTTAAGCAGAAGATCAGTGTCCCGGGAAAAAATATGTAGAAAAATATTTTAAGGGGCTTGCTGAAAAAAGTTGCTGTCCGTGAACTGGATTGTAATTGTTCATGTGACTTTAGTTTTTTAAAAGTTGAAGGCCGAATTCAGGGAACGCCGTGTGCGAGTTTACTCAAAAGTCTCTATTTCTGTTCCGGAGAGAACATCATAACATTCAGGCTTTCGAAAAAACTGTCAACAGCTTCATGGGAAAGTTCCACTAAGTCGGAAATAGGTGTAACCATGCATTCATGCGCATGATTGTCTGCATTGACATTCTGATTTGCATTGCTGACAGAAGGTCGTACCTGTTCGATGTTGCTTTCATCTTGAACTTCACTACTCTTCAATCGCAGTGGTGAAGATTCCAGGAATGCCGTCATCAGGATTGGCAGCCTTTGAGGGCAGCACAAAGCGTGAACCTTGGTAGGAACCAACAGTGTATCTGCATCCACCGGCGCATCCGATTGTAGCGTCAGACAGGTGTCTAACACGCATTCTTCTCCGCATAGCAGACACCTTAGTACAGGTAAAACACACCTTTGCCACATTGGTCGAAATGATAGAAACCAAGTCATGTTTAGGTCTCTAAGCCGGGAGAGTCCCAGGATTTTTGATATCCGGTCCCGGTATCCAATGGCTAGGATCGTATCTTCCATTGTCGCGAGAGTTTGATCTGTGACATGGGTTGCCATAACGAAAAATAAGGACTAGGAATAGGATTCCTGCAATTAGTCCCAGGATCAGGGGAAGTCCGCCAAAAATCGAATGGACGAAATCTGGAAAAATACCCAGTATGGCTTTGAATGGTGTTAATGCCATCGAAAATACTGTCTTAAATACCTTTGAGACCCCAGTGGTATCAGAAATATTTAAGATTTCGCTCAGGATTTCCGCGAAATGTACGGGGGAATTGGTTGATAATAATGTATGTATCTCTGCAGTCGTCCTTGCGACTTGTAGATCATACGTTTCTTTTGATGACGTGAGCCTTGTAGGCGTCTGAAGAAGCACTGTTTTCATTCTGCTTAAAGTGTCTATTCGAATAGAAGTAATTTTCAAACTGGGCCATGCCCTTGCCTCCCTGTCTGGAAAGGAGCTGGGGAATAAAGAACGTCCACAGCACTTGACCTTCGCCGTCGTAGTGACGAGATAAGGAGTCCCGGGCATAAGACTACAACATCTGCGGTCTACAATAAGAATGTAACTCCCATTATAGAGTCTTTGAAAGAATGGTTCTATTTCAGTTGCAGGTGCGCCTTGCTGGTGACATGAAAGGTTGTATGAATTCCCTTCACAGGCTCCATGCAAACTAATTCCGTTACACAGAAGCGTGCCGCTTAGTGACATAGCACAATTGTTGCCACTAAGAAACACTTTCTGTCCTTTATTACTGACACATGCATGTGAATAGGGCAGGTTCCAAGTTGTTTTAAGGTACCCCTTTCCCAATTTCTCGTACATGCCAGCCTGTATATATTTTTGGCAGTATTGAAACCTGAAGGTGGAGATTGGAATATTTATGATTCCGTGGATTATCCATTCACTGACAGGTCGTTCTGACATTGTCATTGGTAATCTTTCTAGTTTTTCAATGCTCAAGATTGTATAATCAGCACCCTTCTGCGCCATACCGATTTGTCTATCAGTAAGGTTAAAGATTTGGAATAGTGACGTTGTGTTGATTAAACGCCAAGGCACATAGCCTGAACGCAGATTTTGTAACGTCCAGCCAAGCTGTACAATGGAACGCAATTGTGACTGACCATGTTGTAATAACAGTAAGTCTTGCGATAGTATATCGATTGCTGAAGACACAATGCTGTCCAATGAAAAAATTCTGGAGGACAGAGTCATTAACCCATTGTCCACTACAGAAAGTGATTTTTCCAAATTAATACGGTCAATTTCCCGTATTCTTTCTGCTGTCTCAATTTGAGTAACCTTCCAGGCCTCATTGTATGCTGCATATACAGAGGCTGCTATGAAACGCTTTTGACGCTGTTTGCGTGGTCCCAGTATGAAATCACGCAAGTCAGCACCATCAGTAAGTAAAGTTAGGTGTTGCTTAATTTCAGGCAGTGTGGAAGTCTGTAGCCATTGAAGGCATAATTTGCCCACACTGTAGGTTGTTATTATCCCTGGGTGATGTCTTTGGGGATATCTAGGGTCTGGCCTGGTCATTTTGAAACCCTGTGTTTTATTCAGGAATCTATCTTGACAGTTATTTGTATCTGTGGGCCAGATCAACCATTGTTTCCAATCAGGATGTGTTCTGTTTTGGTTAAGTATATGGTTTATGTCTATTTCTTCATCTGTATCAGAGCTATTGCTAAACATTGTTGGCTTTGGAATAGACGGGTTATTTAAATCTTTGATTTTGGCTAAGCCAAGACAGGTGGTTTGTTGAACAGTGTCATTTAAAAATATCATTTGTTCTGGGATCATGCAGGCTCTAAACAAAGCTTCTAAACCCTGTACTTGCCATTCTTTTGTACCCCAAACACTTTCAAATCAACATTTTTGTCCCAATAATCAAATCCAAAAGTATTCATCTTTTCAAAGAATATGTCTGAAAATATCAATTTTGTGTTGGTTATCATGGTTTTCATCCCTGTCTTGTTTGACAATTTATAATAAAATGTTTCAGCATTACTAGTGTTAAAACCTTGAAAGTATGAATATTTGTCATAAACGGTTCTAGAGCTCCCTTTTGGAGGTGTAGCACAATGTTCCCATTGATTATAATTTAAAACATTTCTAGGTTGTGCAGATTTATGCAAGAAATGGTTACCATAATGGTTATAGCAATACATACTATCATAATTTGTAGAACCTTGCAAATAATCATGTTTTGTAAATTTAGCAGACATTACTAAGTCAGACATCATATTGTTTATACTTTCAAAGTCCCAATCATCAGCAAATGAGTTTGGTTTTGCAAAGTCACTCAAGGAGATCTTGATTTGGTGTGGATATTTCAGGATCTCGACCGGACCATAAATTTCATAGTCAGTGTTGTCCCAGGCTACCCCACCAGGTATTGGAATTGCTGTGAAGTTGGCTGAAGAAAGTTCTGAAGAAAGTTCTCTTTTCTCGACGTGTGAAGATGTGTGTGGTTTGAGGACCAAGTTGATGTTCTGACTTGCTGTGTCCATTTTAGCATATTTTCCCTCAGTGAAGCGTCCCAAAGTAAATACCATGATGAGCCAAAGTATGAGGATAAATGCACCAAAACCCACCCAAAATTCAATCCATGGGGAAACCAGAGATGTTTCTTTCAGTTGTTTCAAAAGTTCCTTAGCTTTGTCTTTAAAGGATTTTGATGATGGCTGTGTCTTTTGTTCGCTGAAACCTTCAGAGGAATCATCGAAGTTGATGAAGTAACCAGATGCAGTTCTGTCAATTGTTCCAATTGGTTCAGGATTTTTGTTTCTTGCATTTTCACTTGGAACTTCATTGTAGATTGGTGTGTCTCTGCTAAATGTTTTTATTTGGGTTTTCAGAGGTCTTAGTTCTATTGCATTGTTGCATAGTCCTTGTTGTTCTTCTGTAGGCGTTTCGAATGTGATGAGCCTCTTTGATAGGACCTCTGTACTGGTAGCAAACCTTGGTGTTCTGCTACTTATTGGGAGTCCACTTGGCCTACTGTTTGTTATTGGCCACATGTTGTGGTTTTACCAGGTCGATGGATACAACTCGGTTCTCCTTTTTTCCAGCAAGTGGCGGTAGTACAACTGATCTTGTCCCGTTGACAGACAAGACAGGAACTGCTTTTCTGTAAGAAGGCCCAAATTCCTTCTTTACCGCGATCTTCTCCCTGACTAGATCCCCGACTTTTGGAATCCAGACAGGTCTTGCTGGGACAGGTGGTGATTCTTCAGTGGTTGTTGGCTGTTGTTTCAACTGTATGTTGCTCAGGTCTTTTCTTGTTTTGTTTAAGTCCTGCAAAATAGCCAAACGGTCTTTGACATCAAAGGTTTTTTCTATTACCACTGAAGTCTGACTATCAAGGTCAGAGATCAACATCCTAGTTCCGAATAATAATTCGTACGGACTGAATCCCTTCAGAGAATTTCTTGGCAAGTTATTTAGACTACGTTGGACACTTATTAGATGTTTGACCCACCCAGCTCCCGAACCTAATATCCTTTCTATTATAGATTGCTTTCTGCCTTGGTTTTTTCTTTACACCATCCCATACCCTCAGGAAGGAAGTGAGAAGATTCCCGCTGGGCTGTGCTCATTTGGCCATGTTTCCCCCCCAGGCTGGTTTGCCTGAGTGAAAGAAATGGTCGAACGTAGCATGCTCTTAGCGTATATGCCATTTAGACTCGCAAATCTTGTATAATAGTCCGGACGTCAGCCGAGTGCTGTGGATCTACATTATAAGTGGAAACTAGCCTGTATATGTTAATCGCAAGCCATTCTTTTTGCTGGTAATATTATCTGCCTTGATTCGACGAGGTATTAAACTGCTTCTCTCCCCACTGCGATCTCTGTTGCAGTTTGGGCAGTTTTTTACAAACATGGTGTAGTGCAGGCTCATGCCTGGCCACCAGTACCGTGATTGTAATTCTTCCAGAGAATCTTTTAATTTAAGGTGTCTGAGACCCTCGCCCATGTGTGCGTCTGCGATTAACAAGTTTCTCCTGTCCATGTTTGGAATCACTCTATCCCCCACTCCAGGGATTCGAGCAAAAGGGACAGAGTTTGCATCGATTATGTATGTATAATTGAGTGGATAGTTGATCGGTAACGCTGAGCAGTCGCCTTTTGATGACGTTTTCACCGCCAGCAATGTTTCACCGTCAATGTATTTTAATGTACGCTTTTTTCGATCTACGGGAGCCGGTTTAGTGGCTGCCGCTGCGGCTGTTTCAGCCAATGAATTCCCTACAACGTGAACGCCATCACGTTGATGACTCAGTGAGTGTGTCACGTGAGTCTTTGGTAGTTCTTTTTTTAAAAGAGCTACTTGTTCCCAGAGCAGTCTCTGCTTTATTGGTGCATCTGTGTCATCTTTGTAACCGTTCTGAATCCATGTCTGCAAATCCTTGTTATATGCTTTGACGCAGTAATATGAATCTGACACTATAAGTGTCGGGAATTCGCGATCCGCATTATCTAGCGCCATTTTCAAAGCTATTATTTCAGTTTGTAGTTCTGAATTAGTTTCTACTGAGTGTGATTTTGTTAATAGAGGTCTTAGTTTACCTCCGCGCCACACTTCTTTTGTAATCTCACATGTGGGATTGTATGCATGTTCTCCCCAAACGGAGGGTTGAGCATGTCCGTCTGTATAGATTACACAGGCGTAATGTCGTAGAGGCAGAATGTCGATTGGCAGAGGATACGTTTTTTCATATTTTAGATTTTTTAATTCTTCTAGTTCTGGATCAAAGTAGTAGTATACTTTGTCCGTTGTGATTGAATTCACCCATTGTATCCATTATGGATCCAATGTTGTTGATGGTAAATTACACGGTGTTGTTAATGCCTCAAAGGTTGATTCAGCTGTTCTGACTGTGATATGTCTACCGTCAGCTATGTCTTTTTCTCTAGCTATTGCGGTTTGAACTGCTTGAACAATTTTTCCTTTGTTGCTGAATCTCTGTTCAGCTTTTGTGTACAAGTGTGATTTGAATGCAATTGGTACCTTTTTCTCCCTCATTAGAGGTCAGGTATGTGAATCCGCATCTCCCTGGGATGACTCGGATCACAAGGTTGCGTGTATTATCACGGGTTTCTAATTTTGTCTTAATTAGCATGTCTGTTTGTAAGGATCTCAAAATTTCTGTGTGTGTTTGAGTCCAACTGGATCTTTTAAAGTCTGGTTTAATTAGATCGTAAAGGGGTTTCACCCTTTCTGCGTAATTTGCAATGTATGTTCTTCCGAAATTTAGGAAGCCTAAAATTGACTGTAGGTTTTTTAGTGTTTTAGGAGCTTGGATTACGGCACATTTCTCTAGGAAATTGTCTGCCAGGCTTTTACCTTCACTTGATAACTCATATCCTAAGAATAGGACCGTCAGATGGGCAATTCTGGACTTTTTGAAGTTGAATTTGTAACCCTCTGCAGCGAACCCAAGTATTATGGTGTTCACCCTTTTCAAGTGAGTCTCCAAGTCATCATCTGTTAAGTAAATGTCATCGACATAAGATAATGCTTCATCATCATATAGTTGTAGTAATTCTGTTACTCTCGCTGAGAATACCCCCGGGCTGTTCTTGTACCCCTGGGCTAACCGACAGAATTGCTTTTGAGTGCCATTTACTGAGAATGCAGTTAAAGATCTGCTCTCTGGTGCTATGTTTTGACAAAAGAATCCATTGGAGATGTCCAAGGTTGTTTTGTATTTTTTGCGCACTATGTTATTCATTAGTGAAGCACTGTGTGAGTTTTGCACTGCAAAGGTTTTGCAACATGTGTTAAGGTGTCGGTAATCCAAAACTAGACGGTACGAATTGTCTGGTTTGGAGACCGGAAACAAAGGATTGTTCATTTGTGAGGTGCAAGTTTCAATCACCCCCTGGTATTCTAGCTGATCTAGTATTTCATTTACTTGTTTTTTAGCTTCTTGCTTAATTGGGTACTGCCTTTGTGCAGTTGGTTGTGATTTTAACTGGATTTTGTGAGGAGGAGAATCCTCATCCCATCCTACATGATTTTTATATAAAGCAGGTGCTAAGGCCACTGCCCACTTTCTAGCAAGTGTGTATTTTTTATGAATCGGTATTTGATTCGAGAAGGCAGGCATAATTACTTCTTCGCCATGAGGGCACTCCCTGACAAACTCTGGTGGCCAGTCTTTTTCAGCTAGAAGGATGTCATAGCCCTTGGATAGGTTATCCCAAAATAGTCCCCTTATTTTCCTAGTCTTATCTCCCTCTATACGTAATGTTATCTCGTATATCTTGTGGGGCTTGCTAACTCTGGTATCTGCAGTTTCCACTTGAAGGTATTCATTCGTGTCCACTGTCTCCAGATGATTCATAAGGACTTTGCGAGCTATGCTCACCTCTGCTGCGCTGTCTAGCATTGTCTGAGCCCACTCTCCATTTTTCAGTTGTGTCCTCAGTATTCTTGGCATTGTTAACTACCTTGATACTGGCTACCTTCTTTTTTGGAAATTGTAATTTCTTTTTCAGTTGAGCAGGTTCCTTGTCTTTGGACTTGGCGTGCTCTTCTGATCGTCCTCTTCTTTCCGATTTCTGCGAGGAATTCTGAAAAGATTAAGAGGGACGTGTATCAATGTCTTGATATCTATCAGGTTTTTTAATATTATCCCTATTTCTAAGGTTATATCTATTCCCAGAGGGGTCACTCTGGGGTGACCTTTGTCTTGGGTTTGGAGATTTCTCTCTTCGCCTAGGCGACCTTCCTCTGGACTGGAATTTCTTTTCTTTAGGATTGGATTGTTTGTTTCCATCCCAGTTCTTTTTTGGTGAATTATTATTATTGTTAAAAAACATTTTTTCTGGACTTGTAGTCAGTTGCGGTTTTACTGGTATTCCACCTAGACTATCTCTGCCTAGTTCTTCATAGGATTTTTCTATGATTCTGGCAATTTCAGCTGGTTGGTCTGCTATATCTGTCTCTTTTAACCTCTGGCGGATCGCCACGTTTGCTGCTTCACCCATTATGTTGGCTAGTAATATAGCCGAGACCTGCTTGAAGTCTTTCAGTAATTTCATACCAAGAGTTAAAGCAGGTTCTGGACCGTATTCATCTTGAATTTGTTTAAGCACATCTGGTATTACCGAAATGGATGGAACACCGTGCGTTTTTGTGTAGATGGAAGCAAAGACTGTACCCCAAGTGTCACAGTCCTCAATGTGTGGTGCGATTCCCATTGGGAGACATATAGTCAGAATCCTGTGTTTTTCCAGCGGGGTGGTGTCAGGAAACACCGCCTCTATTTGGGTAATTTTCTGTGCCAACCAGAATGGTATCTGTTCCCGTTTAGCTGGAACTTTACCTAGGCAGGATTGGATGTTCTGTGGTGTAATTTTATTTGTGTTCCCCTGGTGTGGGGTCAGCTGTGGTAGTTTAATCGCTGGCTGAATTGTTGAAGTCCGCATTACATACTGAACTAATTGTCTATGAATTTTTAGTAATTGTTTCAGCTGTGTTAATAATTCAGCTGCAGGCATCCTATCGATGTCTGGATGTGGTGTGTATCCGGCTAGGACCGGCCACGTTGCTCCTGGTCTTCCTAAAGGACCGAGCCTTGTAATGTGATTATTGTGTTTTAGGGCGCCATCAAATAAGAGCAAATGCTCTTGGAATTTGAGTGGTACTTCCACCTCCTCGAAAGGAGTGTACGTTTCCGGAGGTTCCTCTACTTTGTAATAGTGGAAGTACTTTGTTACAGCATTTGCTGCTGGAAAATGTATCCATGTATAGTATACCTCTGTCTGCCGATATTCGTGTGCCTCAATTACGAATATGACTGTGCCACCTCTAGGTGTCAGTCCATTTTCTATAAGTTTTAAGGTTATAGATCTCCTTTTGGCGACCTGGATGAGTATTATATCCGGGTCTGCTGTTTGCATGGTAGCATCAGCATCTGCTATTTCAGTAGCTAATCTAATTGCCTCTCTTTCATCATCACTCTCTGCCATTTTACAGACAGGGTGGTATTATGTTTGTTTGCAGATCAGGTTTCTTGTGGAGACAGAGATTAGGTGCACAATATTCTGGAACTGTTTTATCCTTCAACGTTGACTTGACCAAAAACCATACATAGGAGTTCCCTCCTGCGAGGTTTTGGAGGATGTAACCTTTCACCCACTCCAGACGTCTTTGGAGTATTTGGGAAAAGGGGTCTGAGTGAGAAAGCACGACTGAGTTACTCTAAATGTCTTACGTTAGTTTTATCGCCCTTTCCAAACGCGTTGGGCGCCATGTAGAGTAGCTCCTATTTTCCCAATAGGCTCTGCGCATTGGAATAGTACCTACAGCAGTAAAGGCCTAGACCAGACGTTAACTAGGTCTACTACTGTCGATACTAGACTTAATTTTTGGGTTTGCCAGCTAAGCTCAGAGTTTGCTAGAAACTTTCTCGAATGTTCAAGGAAGGATTAACTCCCCTGATTAGACAAGAAGGGATTTAGTTTCTGACAACCATAGAACATGACAACTTTGCTCTCCCCTAATCAAGAGTCAATCTCAAGAGTCGTGTGAGCACAAGGCAATTATTTTACTCAGTCAGTACGTGCATTCTTAGTCTCATCAGAATGTAGAGAAAAGGAAGAGACGGGCGTGTTCAATAAAAAGGTGTTATTTATTGATCAGTCTCTTTTCTCGTACAAGAGAAATGGATCGATATTATTGCAATACTTATAGTTAAGTAAAGTGCATACATTAAAAGCAATAGTATAAAATAATACTGTAAAAACATTGATATGGTTTCTGAGCCATATGATGTTTAAAATGATTAAAATATATTTACATACACATATACATTTGACTAAACGTACTCAACTGGTGTTTCTAAATACGCCTACCCCGTGTACCTGACCTAAGTCTAATGCGTGGGCGGGAATAGAAAGTTACAGTTTAAGTTAAGTTTGTTTTTGCCAAGTGAATAATTAAAGAATTCTCTGTGAGGGGTTATTCAGTTCTGTACCTGGAAGTTAGGATGAATGAGGAATGGTATCTCTTTCTCTGCTCTCGATATTCCAGGCTGCCTGCGAGGGCTACCCGGAAGCGCCGGTGCTGGGTCTCTCGGCTTGAGATAGCAGCGCGTCTCTCAGCGCGTCAGGAAGGCGGGGCTGTTGCCAGCGGGGTCTGCTTCTGCTCTCGGCTTCGGCAAGTATGGCTGCTCCGTCTTGTCACCACGCGTGTGTTTGCATAGGGCAAGGTCGGCAATATTTATACCTTAAAGGTGCCGAGATTGACGTAAGGATGGACATAGGTACGTCAATAAAGATGTCATACGACTTGCTCGTTAGCACATTCTTTTGCAAAAGTTCTCTGTGAAATCAAAACAATGGCCGCACGGATTTTCCAGGTTGTCATAGGTTTGATTTGTTATGAGAACGTCGTATGCCTTATCAGGGGCTGGAGGAATGTCGCTTGTCTAATTAGATCTCAAGCGTTATGACCTAATCAGATAACACGTTCCTGTGCCGGAGTGTGACTGCGTCAGATAACGGTATCTGCATCATGGGGGATTTCTTGCCTCATGGGCTGACTGTTAGTTAACTTGATAGTTAGTTTAACCAGAATAGGGTCAGGAATAGGGGGACTGATTCAGAACCTATAGAAATACACGACAGAATCAGCGTCGGTAAAAGTATGCAAGCAAGGTATTTTAAGTTGTAGTTCACCCAAAATACACATACAAATTCATTTCCATGACAGTTTGTTTAATTTTTAAAAAGATTTGAACGCTACAAACAGCCTGCAAGGTAGCAGCACGAGAGCTAGAGTGCCCGCTCCCGCGCTGCGTGTAGCATTAGTAGCCGCTCCCGCCTCAGACTCCTCCCCCATGTAAAGTGATTGGCTACAGCTAGGGGGTGTGCTTAGGAGAGCGCAAGGGAACCAGCGTCGCTAAGAGGATGCGAGCAAGGAATTTTAAGTTGTAATTCACCCAAAATACACATACAAATTAATTTCTATGACAGTTAAATGTTTTAAAAGATCTGAGCGCTAACACAAACAGCCTGCAAGGTAGCGGCACGAGAGCTAGAGCGTGAGGGAAGTACCT
Source organism: Lissotriton helveticus (assembly GCF_964261635.1). Taxonomy (NCBI): domain Eukaryota; kingdom Metazoa; phylum Chordata; class Amphibia; order Caudata; family Salamandridae; genus Lissotriton; species Lissotriton helveticus. Next base: position 1,690,566,296 of record NC_136069.1, on the reverse strand, counting down.
TTTGGAACCCGAAGGAGGGGGTGCTGCCTCCGCCCTCCCAGATAGAGATCGTAGGGTCAGAGCTGTTGCCCCCTATCTTGGTAGGCTAGGATGCAGAGTTTACTCTTCAGTCCTTGACGTCACCTATCCTGAGAGCGCTAGCCAGGTATGAGGAGACAGCGCACTGAAGAGGAGCTTGTGAGGAGCAGCGCTAACTAGCACATGCGCCACAAACTCCCAAACACACAAAAACTCTGGGATCACATGACACACCCTGCGCAACCCAGCAAACTATCAACCTGTTCCAATCATCACGAGGGGGTTGGTCCAGCCATTCCCGTGGGTAAAAATGATGTATCTCTGTTGTGCAGCTGCATTTTTGGCTCACACAGAGAGGAGCGTTCTATAACATAACCTCCCTGGCGGTGACACGCTCCCTTGTCTCAATCTGGCCAACCCCTCTGAAGCCTTATCTTGGTGCCTTCTGCTCTCTAAAATTTGAAGGGAATCAGAAGGAACCCTGAGGCTGTGATGCCCATACGAGAGACTGGGCCATTGCGTGCTATGCCAGCAGCTGAATGTGTTTTTCTAAAAATAATGTGGGCAAACAAAGGCATGCTGAATACGAGGCTCCACAATAAAAAAAACTAATTACAATGCTATAGCATTACAAACCAGTGGCCGCCATTGTGCCGTTTGCTGCTAAAGTGAAAGCAGATGTGGCCGGCTGAATGTAAGCAAAGCACGTCGTTGTGCCTAACGTAGGAAAAACCGCATTAAAGGAAATAGTACACATGCCGTGTAACAACCAAGTAAAGGGGCCAGTAGCCATGGGAGGTGACAAATGAGGAAATGGCCATCCTAAGGAGGGATTAACAAGCCTATAAAGGAATCAGACACCTGCATTTACAAAGGACCAAGATACAAGCCAATGAAAAATAAGGGCGGGTGGGAGTGGGCGGAGCTTCTCTCCCGTACTGAACTACCACAGATCATTGCTGGAGCAGCGCGTGCGCGCTGACTCAGGCTCAACCTAAGTAGGTTTGTGCGCTGTTCGCTGCACAGCATCAAATCCAGCCCAATCAGTGAAATATGAGAAAAATATCTCCCATTTGAGTGGGAAATCGCACAATCTGGCAACACTGAAAATGGGCATGGGTTGATTTACCGTGTGTGTGGTATCGTCTCTGCACCTGGAGTCTGGAGACCGTTTGAAATGAGCCAATTTTGCATGTGACACACACTGCCACCGTGTGAGTTGGCACTTGGCAGGTATGTCAAGATAACCGGACCATAGAAATAAGTGCTGGTACTTAAGCACCGGAAACCACCAGTACAAATTAAATATTGGCAGATGGGTTCATGAGTATGACAAGTGAGTGCAGATGGCATGAAAGGAACCTCCTGGCTGTGGAGTCTTTCGATGTTTCTCTCACCCTTCTCTGGTATGTCAGGCCTTTGGACTCTGTTCTCTAATGTTTCAAGCCCAAAGCAGGGATGTAAAGAAGCTTGGGGGCTCTCCCTGGAAAGTTTGAGGGGCCCCCCATGCTCCAAAGCCAGTCAGGAGCTCCCAGGCCAGGGGACTGCTACCTGTGTACAGTACAGGAGGGGGCCCCTGGAGCTCGTCCCCCATGCTCAGTGGAGGCTGTTACGCCACTGGTCCATAGCCTTCCAGTATATTTTGAGGCCATTGCAAGGAGTATGGAAGACTCTGTGTGGGTCAGTTACAGAGGCATGGAAAGGAGGATGGCGGACCCAGTGCTCTTAAGAGGCTTTTGTTTGTGATTTGGGGGTAAGGGAAAAATGTGCAAATAGAATATATAATGTAGGGGCAGTGAATGGAAGGTAATGAGAGCATACTGTGATTAAATACTTTACCATAGTACTGTCACTGTGTGTAGCAGAGAGTTTGAGACTAGGTATGTTTCATTAGATGGGAGTTTGGAACATTAGAGCTTTTTAGAACCCTCTGGGTCCTTTTGCAAACAGCCCCTTTTGCAGGAAAACACGTCATCTCCTGTGCTTGAGCGCACATCCCTTAGAGCCAGTCTGTGGGTCCAGGATTGCTGTCATTGGTTTGTTGGCTGTGTTGAACGCAGCTCGGGTAAGGCACAAAGTGCAGGGGCGTTAGTATGTGTGTTGAGGCGCTAGCAATCTGAATTGCAAGTGTAATAAATGTCATGTGCAACGAGATGATTTTATTTAAGTTATGGGGAACTGGGGAACCAACAAGGGGCTGGAGCTGGCTACACCTTGGGCCTCATTTATGAGAAGTGACGCATCGCTTCGTGAAAACAGCGATGCGTCACTTTTCACTGCGCCCTCCTTGCAACACCAATGATGCGTCATATTTACAGTATGACACATCATTGCGCAAGGAGTTACAGATACGTCAGTATTTCTTTTTTTTTTTTTTTTTTTTTTTTTTATTGAACTCAATCCAGACAGGTACATAACAGAACAAAAGCATATTAAGGAAGAGTACAAATTGAAATCATAAACCATCATAATCATAATCATAATCAAACACATATTCATATTCATATTCAAGGGTTTCCCATTGGTAAGAGAGAAGGAATAACAGAATAGTAGAGTAAAACAATATTTGATACAATAGGTAATACAAGACCTTTGATGAGTCAGAGATTTCCCCCAATAATTCACAAAATAAATTACATCAAATAGAAAGAATTTTTTTTTTTTTTTTTTGATAATACCCTATTACATATATTATAGATTATATGTTGGCTTCCGTCCCATCAAAGCAAATCTAGATAGATGTATTTAATCCTGCTTTCCAGCTCAAAACTGGAGACCAAATTGATTCTCGCATTCTTTTCCATTTATGCCCTCTTGTAGAATATATGGCTCTCTCGAAGCTGAAAACAGCTAAAAAGCGAGCCAGCCACATCTGGAAGCTTGGTGGTTCAGCTTCTTTCCAGCGGGCCGACAAAATAATTCTGAGTACCGCCGTACCTATAAATAATACATTTTGCTCATTCTTTGATAGAGCGATCGATGAATCATGTCCTAAAATAAACAATGAATCTGTTTCTGGAAGTTTATGGCCAAACAGCACCTCCCAGTAATCAGCAATCATGTGTTTGATTTGAGCAAGTTTGGGGCAACTGCTTAGCATATGTATTAGGTTCGCTGGTCCTTGTGTACATCTTGGGCATAAATCATTTTCCCTTTTACCCCAAGAATACAGTTTAGCGGGTGTATAATAGAGGCCAAAAATGGTTTTATATGTTTGGGCTTTAAGGTTACTAGCCCTAAAAAGTCTTTGGCTCAACTCTAAACTTTTATATATATCAACATTGGGATTGCTAAGTTTGGCTGCCCAGCTAGATTCAGTTTTTTCCAGATCATCTTGTACATTAACAAGGAGAAGATTATATATAACACCAATTCTTGTGTAAGATCTATTAATAGCCTCAAAAAGATCTATTTTCTGTAACTCGAGGGTGGGTCCCTTAGCTTTGAGGATCGTATATATTTGCACATATTTAATGTAGTCCCCGTTAGAAAGATGATATTTATCCTTAACATCTACGAAAGTAGTTTGTAGCTCATGTACAAGAAAATCTTTAACACGCAGGATTCCAAGTCTCTGCCATTTCCTTGCTATAATGTCGTTTGAAAATGGCTGAGTCGCCTTCGTATGCCATAAAGAGGTATACCTATTCCATTTAGTAATGTGCAGCTGTTTAGTAACTTTGCCCCAAACCTTTAGTGCCCCATTTATAATTTCATATTTCCGATCATTATTGTAATCTCGTGCCTCAGTCTGTTGTAAAAACAATCCATTGGCCTTATCCCCTAATAATAGCTCATATATTGAGGGTGGGATATTGTTATCAGGGGTTGGTACCCTTATATTAGAGCTAATTAATGGGATCATTTGTTTAAGAAGTGCGGCCCAGTGATACATACTAATATTAGGTATTGCCAGCCCACCTCTTTCGCTAGGTAGAGACATTAACTTATGAGACCTTCGGATTTTACCATGTTGCCAAATAAACTTAATCATAAGGGATTCAAGAGTTTTTAAGATCTTAGGATCTATAGCGAGTGGAATTGCTCGAAACAGGTAAAGGCATTTGGGAAGTATATTCATTTTTAGGAAATTAGCTCGCCCTATAATAGACAGGTTGAGCCCATTTACTCTATCCAAATCTTTTGTAATTTTTTGAATCAATGGGATGAAATTATGGTTGATTATGGTTTTGACAGTAGGAGCAATAACAATTCCTAGATAAGTAGCATTGGCAGCTCTCCTTTGATCATTAAAGTTGATGTTGTCAGTACATAATACAATTGTCTTCCTTTTATTTAAAGAGTATCCAGAATAGATGCCATATTCTGTAGTTATAGCCTCAATTTGCTCCATAGCCTCAGTCGGGTTTGATGTTAAGACCGCGATATCATCAGCATATGCTAATACTTTAGTAGAAAACGGGCCAAGAACGATTGGGTTAATACTAGGGCTCTCGATAAGTTTTAAAATCAAAGGGTTGATATATAGAGCAAATAATAAGGGAGAGCAGGGACAGCCTTGCCTCGTACCTCTAGTTATACTGATATCATCAAATTCAAATCCCATCAGTTGAACTTTAGCTTTGGGAGACAGGTACATTGATCTGCAGTAGAAACCATCCTGCAGGCCATCGCCTGTTGTTCACCCAAAATACACATACAAATTCATTTCCATGACAGTTTTTTTAATTTTTAAAAAGATTTGAACGCTACAAACAGCCTGCAAGGTAGCGACACGAGAGCTAGAGTGCCCGCTCCCGCGCTGCGTGTAGCATTAGTAGCCGCTCCCGCCTCAGACTCCTCCCCCATGTAAAGTGATTGGCTACAGCTAGGGGGTGTGCTTAGGAGAGCGCAAGGTAACCAGCGTCGCTAAGAGGATGCGAGCAAGGAATTTTAAGTTGTAATTCACCCAAAATACACATACAAATTAATTTCTATGACAGTTAAATTTTTTAAAAGATCTGAGCGCTAACACAAACAGCCTGCAAGGTAGCGGCACGAGAGCTAGAGCGTGAGGGAAGTACCTTTTGGAACCCGAAGGAGAGGGTGCTGCCTCTGCCCTCCCAGATAGAGATCGTAGGGTCAGAGCTGTTGCCCCCTATCTTGGTAGGCTAGGATGCAGAGTTTACTCTTCAGTCCTTGACGTCACCTATCCTGAGAGCGCTAGCCAGGTATGAGGAGGCAGCGCACTGAAGAGGAGCTTGTGAGGAGCAGCGCTAACTAGCACATGCGCCACAAACTCCCAAACACACAAAAACTCTGGGATCACATGACACACCCTGCGCAACCCAGCAAACTATCAACCTGTTCCAATCATCACGAGGGGGTTGGTCCAGCCATTCCCGTGGGTAAAAATGATGTATCTCTGTTGTGCAGCTGCATTTTTAACTCACACAGAGAGGAGCGTTCTATAACATAACCTCCCTGGCGGTGACACGCTCCCTTGTCTCAATCTGGCCAACCCCTCTGAAGCCTTATCTTGGTGCCTTCTGCTCTCTAAAATTTGAAGGGAATCAGAAGGAACCCTGAGGCTGTGATGCCCATACGAGAGAGTGAGCCATTGCGTGCTATGCCAGCAGCTGAATGTGTTTTTCTAAAAATAATATGGGCAAACAAAGGCATGCTGAATACGAGGCTCCACAATAAAAAAAACTAATTACAATGCTATAGCATTACAAACCAGTGGCCGCCATTGTGCCGTTTGCTGCTAAAGTGAAAGCAGATGTGGCCGGCTGAATGTAAGCAAAGCACGTCGTTGTGCCTAACGTAGGAAAAACCGCATTAAAGGAAATAGTACACATGCCGTGTAACAACCAAGTAAAGGGGCCAGTAGCCATGGGAGGTGACAAATGAGGAAATGGCCATCCTAAGGAGGGATTAACAAGCCTATAAAGGAATCAGACACCTGCATTTACAAAGGACCAAGATACAAGCCAATGAAAAATAAGGGCGGGTGGGAGTGGGCGGAGCTTCTCTCCCGTACTGAACTACCACAGATCATTGCTGGAGCAGCGCGTGCGCGCTGACTCAGGCTCAACCTAAGTAGGTTTGTGCGCTGTTCGCTGCACAGCATCAAATCCAGCCCAATCAGTGAAATATGAGAAAAATATCTCCCATTTGAGTGGGAAATCGCACAATCTGGCAACACTGAAAATGGGCATGGGTTGATTTACCGTGTGTGTGGTATCGTCTCTGCACCTGGAGTCTGGAGACCGTGTGAAATGAGCCAATTTTGCATGTGACACACACTGCCACCGTGTGAGTTGGCACTTGGCAGGTATGTCAAGATAACCGGACCATAGAAATAAGTGCTGGTACTTAAGCACCGGAAACCACCAGTACAAATTAAATATTGGCAGATGGGTTCATGAGTATGACAAGTGAGTGCAGATGGCATGAAAGGAACCTCCTGGCTGTGGAGTCTTTCGATGTTTCTCTCACCCTTCTCTGGTATGTCAGGCCTTTGGACTCTGTTCTCTAATGTTTCAAGCCCAAAGCAGGGATGTAAAGAAGCTTGGGGGCTCTCCCTGGAAAGTTTGAGGGGCCCCCCATGCTCCAAAGCCAGTCAGGAGCTCCCAGGCCAGGGGACTGCTACCTGTGTACAGTACAGGAGGGGGCCCCTGGAGCTCGTCCCCCATGCTCAGTGGAGGCTGTTACGCCACTGGTCCATAGCCTTCCAGTATATTTTGAGGCCATTGCAAGGAGTATGGAAGACTCTGTGTGGGTCAGTTACAGAGGCATGGAAAGGAGGATGGCGGACCCAGTGCTCTTAAGAGGCTTTTGTTTGTGATTTGGGGGTAAGGGAAAAATGTGCAAATAGAATATATAATGTAGGGGCAGTGAATGGAAGGTAATGAGAGCATACTGTGATTAAATACTTTACCATAGTACTGTCACTGTGTGTAGCAGAGAGTTTGAGACTAGGTATGTTTCATTAGATGGGAGTTCGGAACATTAGAGCTTTTTAGAACCCTCTGGGTCCTTTTGCAAACAGCCCCTTTTGCAGGAAAACACGTCATCTCCTGTGCTTGAGCGCACATCCCTTAGAGCCAGTCTGTGGGTCCAGGATTGCTGTCATTGGTTTGTTGGCTGTGCTGAACGCAGCTCGGGTAAGGCACAAAGTGCAGGGGCGTTAGTATGTGTGTTGAGGCGCTAGCAATCTGAATTGCAAGTGTAATAAATGTCATGTGCAACGAGATGATTTTATTTAAGTTATGGGGAACTGGGGAACCAACAAGGGGCTGGAGCTGGCTACACCTTGGGCCTCATTTATGAGAAGTGACGCATCGCTTCGTGAAAACAGCGATGCGTCACTTTTCACTGCGCCCTCCTTGCAACACCAATGATGCGTCATATTTACAGTATGACACATCATTGCGCAAGGAGTTACAGATACGTCAGTATTTCTTTTTTTTTTTTTTTTTTTTTTTTTTTTATTGAACTCAATCCAGACAGGTACATAACAGAACAAAAGCATATTAAGGAAGAGTACAAATTGAAATCATAAACCATCATAATCATAATCATAATCAAACACATATTCATATTCATATTCAAGGGTTTCCCATTGGTAAGAGAGAAGGAATAACAGAATAGTAGAGTAAAACAATATTTGATACAATAGGTAATACAAGACCTTTGATGAGTCAGAGATTTCCCCCAATAATTCACAAAATAAATTACATCAAATAGCAAGAATTTTTTTTTTTTTTTTTTTGATAATACCCTATTACATATATTATAGATTATATGTTGGCTTCCGTCCCATCAAAGCAAATCTAGATAGATGTATTTAATCCTGCTTTCCAGCTCAAAACTGGAGACCAAATTGATTCTCGCATTCTTTTCCATTTATGCCCTCTTGTAGAATATATGGCTCTCTCGAAGCTGAAAACAGCTAAAAAGCGAGCCAGCCACATCTGGAAGCTTGGTGGTTCAGCTTCTTTCCAGCGGGCCGACAAAATAATTCTGAGTACCGCCGTACCTATAAATAATACATTTTGCTCATTCTTTGATAGAGCGATCGATGAATCATGTCCTAAAATAAACAATGAATCTGTTTCTGGAAGTTTATGGCCAAACAGCACCTCCCAGTAATCAGCAATCATGTGTTTGATTTGAGCAAGTTTGGGGCAACTGCTTAGCATATGTATTAGGTTCGCTGGTCCTTGTGTACATCTTGGGCATAAATCATTTTCCCTTTTACCCCAAGAATACAGTTTAGCGGGTGTATAATAGAGGCCAAAAATGGTTTTATATGTTTGGGCTTTAAGGTTACTAGCCCTAAAAAGTCTTTGGGTCAACTCTAAACTTTTATATATATCAACATTGGGATTGCTAAGTTTGGCTGCCCAGCTAGATTCAGTTTTTTCCAGATCATCTTGTACATTAACAAGGAGAAGATTATACATAACACCAATTCTTGTGTAAGATCTATTAATAGCCTCAAAAAGATCTATTTTCTGTAACTCGAGGGTGGGTCCCTTAGCTTTGAGGATCGTATATATTTGCACATATTTAATGTAGTCCCCGTTAGAAAGATGATATTTATCCTTAACATCTACGAAAGTAGTTTCTAGCTCATGTACAAGAAAATCTTTAACACGCAGGATTCCAAGTCTCTGCCATTTCCTTGCTATAATGTCGTTTGAAAATGGCTGAGTCGCCTTCGTATGCCATAAAGAGGTATACCTATTCCATTTAGTAATGTGCAGCTGTTTAGTAACTTTGCCCCAAACCTTTAGTGCCCCATTTATAATTTCATATTTCCGATCATTATTGTAATCTCGTGCCTCAGTCTGTTGTAAAAACAATCCATTGGCCTTATCCCCTAATAATAGCTCATATATTGAGGGTGGGATATTGTTATCAGGGGTTGGTACCCTTATATTAGAGCTAATTAATGGGATCATTTGTTTAAGAAGTGCGGCCCAGTGATACATACTAATATTAGGTATTGCCAGCCCACCTCTTTCGCTAGGTAGAGACATTAACTTATGAGACCTTCGGATTTTACCATTTTGCCAAATAAACTTAATCATAAGGGATTCAAGAGTTTTTAAGATCTTAGGATCTATAGCGAGTGGAATTGCTCGAAACAGGTAAAGGCATTTGGGAAGTATATTCATTTTTAGGAAATTAGCTCGCCCTATAATAGACAGGTTGAGCCCATTTACTCTATCCAAATCTTTTGTAATTTTTTTAATCAATGGGATGAAATTATGGTTGATTATGGTTTTGACAGTAGGAGCAATAACAATTCCTAGATAAGTAGCATTGGCAGCTCTCCTTTGATCATTAAAGTTGATGTTGTCAGTACATAATACAATTGTCTTCCTTTTATTTAAAGAGTATCCAGAATAGATGCCATATTCTGTAGTTATAGCCTCAATTTGCTCCATAGCCTCAGTCGGGTTTGATGTTAAGACCGCGATATCATCAGCATATGCTAAGACTTTAGTAGAAAACGGGCCAAGAACGATTGGGTTAATACTAGGGCTCTCGATAAGTTTTAAAATCAAAGGGTTGATATATAGAGCAAATAATAAGGGAGAGCAGGGACAGCCTTGCCTCGTACCTCTAGTTATACTGATATCATCAAATTCAAATCCCATCAGTTGAACTTTAGCTTTGGGAGACAGGTACATTGATCTTATCGCCTTAATAAATTTGGGGCCAAAATTGTTTAGTTGCATAATTGCCCACAGGAATTTCCACGAGACGCGGTCAAATGCCTTCTCGGCATCTAATAGTATCATTGACATTCGGCCCCCCATGACCGTCATGGCATCAAACAAGGCAGTTACTCTAGATGTATGGTCCGTTGTTCCTTTGCCAGGAACAAAGCCATGTTGCCACGGGGAGACGATTTGCTCAATAACACTACTAAGTCTCGTGGCTAACACCTTGGCGTATAATTTGGAATCCGCGTTGATTAATGATATGGGACGGTATGACGTTAATTGCTGAGGTGATTTCTCTTTTTTGGGGAAGACAATTATATTTGTGCTATTCCAGGAATCCGGAGTTAGCCCGTTCCATTGAATACCTAAAAACAGATCATGAAGTATTGGTCCCAGCTGAGGGCTCAAAATTTTATATAGGTCTATAGGAAGTTTATCAGGACCTGCTGCTTTGCCCGATGTAAGAGAGGTTAGAGATAGTAATACCTCATCTAGGGTAATTTCTCTTTCCAGATCCTGACGTGTAGTATCGTCTAATCGTTTTATACCCTCGATGTTATTGACAAAGTTGTTCAGAAATTCACTTTTTCCCCATTTTCATAAATATCTCTCCTATGAGCACTGTAAATCTGTGCTGCTTTTTGACTAAGGCTATTGTTTAGCTCATTTTTTAATAGAGTATTTAAATACATTGATTGTGTAGCATCTGCCCCATAGGAAATTGCTGTGGTATGATCTTCCTCTGCCTTAGCCAAGGTTATTACTTTAGCGTTAAAATCATTCTTATTTAGCTCTTTCGCTCTAGCTTGGTAGCTAATGGTCTCGCCCCTAAGGGCAGATTTAAAGGAATCCCATACTGTTTTTCTGGAGGCACTAAAGCGGTTGATATCAAAAAATTCCCCGTCCATTTTTTAATGTGTTTAATGTATTCCTTATCGACCAACAATTTTTGATCAAATGACCACTGTCGCGGCTGCTTTCTATCGCCAACTGTCAGTGTGAGAACCAGAGCGTTGTGATCAGATAAGATCTTAGGATGTTTTGTAATTACCGCCTGAGCCACTAAATCCCTAGTAGAAAAAAAAATAATCTATACAAACATGTTTTTGATGTGGGTGGGAGAAGTATGTACATCCTGAGTCTTGCTGATTCTTAACACCCCATATATCTACTAGTCCCACACTATTTGCGAGTCTCCTGATAGCCTTATATACTTTAGGTTTGCGTCCCATATAGCTCTGTGGATTATGGTTATTTTGATCGTTAAATAAATGTGTTTTTAACGAGATATTAAAATCTCCACAGATCACTAGCGAACCTTGCCAGGTTGCAAGCTCAACTTCGAGTAGTGAAAATACTGTCGGATCGTCCTGATTAGAACCATAAATTGTGCAGATAATCAGACTATTTGGTAATTTCACTATTGCCCATCTACCATGTGGATCAGAGGCAGCACGTATTGGTTGACCAAGATAAGTTTTAGCGAGAATCGCCACCCCTCTTATATTAGATGTTTGGGTAGAGACGGCTAGAATATTATATCCTCTTAGCCTCAATTGTGATCTTTTATCCCATGAAACATGCATCTCTTGTAGACATAAGATGTCTACAGGATTAAGCTTTATTAATTCACATAATCGACGTTGTTTTTCCCTATTCAATAGACCCCCAATATTCCAAGTTTGGATTTTCAATCTAACCATTAGTCAATGAAACAGCATGTATAAAAAACTCTCTGATTCTCTCACTATAGTTATCAAGGATCTTTGATTTCTTCATCAAACAGTTGCTTACTTTATTTATACAACTCTTAAAATGTACACAAAACAAAGCTTCACCCTCTGGATCAGGTTCTTTTCCTTTTTCCAACCCCCCCGCAAACCCCCCCCCCTGCAGGTCCCTTCCCCTCTAGGGACCCCCCCTACAATTAGTGGGCAATCAGACTCTACCAGAGTCCTGGTGATGCTAGCTGTGCAGCGTCTGAGCTACCGTATCCGTTTTAAAAAAAAATGTAGTGCATGTTTAAGCCTATAGGAATAGAAAGTTACATACTAAACGATAAACAATATAAAAAAAAAAATTAAAAAAAAAAAATAATAATCAAGCAATAATCAATCGATGGTAGCGGCTTAGCAAGAGGCTTTATATTCTATATTACAACATTACTAGCCCCTATTTTTTAATAATCTCATTGAGGTAAGCCTTTGCTTTAATTTCTGTAACGAAAAATTTGGCCTGCCCCGCCCATACAACCTTTAGTTTTGCGGGGTTATTTAAATAAGCCTGGGCCCCCTTTTCTTGAAAGGGTTTAATTAAAGATCGCAACCGCCACCGCCTCTCCACTGTAGCATGGCAGAAGTCAGGCCTAGTGAAAAAAGAAACCTCATTACATGTAAGTTTATGATCGGGTCTAGCTTTCTCGGCCACTGATTGTCTCAATAAGAAATTCCCAAAGTAGATTAGGATAGCACGAGGATAGGGGCCAGGTTTAACAGGAGGGTTGAACGGCATCCTGTGAGCTCGTTGAATCTCAAGTTCCCAGTTCCAATTAGTTAGGTCGGGCATGGACTCTTTGAATATTTTAATAACAAATGCACGTACATTCTCCCCCTCCATTTTTTCCGGAATTCCCAATAAGCGTAAGTTATTGCGGCGCTGACGATTCTCAAAATCCTCGAGCTTCCATTTCATATCCATTAGCTCAGCTTCTTGGAGTTTAATCGTCTCTACGTTTGCTTGAGTTTCATTTTCAGTAGTCATTACTCTTGCCTCAACTTCCGTAACCCTTTCACCAATTGATTTACAAGTTTTGGTCAATTTTTTAACCACCCCCTGAATCTTGCGTAGAGCCATTCTTGATCGTTTACTGTCCTCCTCCGTCTGTTCCCTATGGGCCGCGATGGCCTGCAGGATGGTTTCTACTGCATTAGGGGGAAGTACATGTTGGTTAGACAGATCTGTGCTACAGGGGTCTCGTTGTCTGGTCCTGGACAAAGGTTTAGGTTTGGATTTGACTGTATTTGCTTGCGCCTCCAACCTCTATACTCTCTTCTGCAGAAGATGTAAAAAGAAGGGATTCGCCATCTTCTTCGTATTCCAGGTCATCTTCATCATACTCTATACTAGAGTTAGCTTTATCTGACTCTCCGTCCTCGGTCTCCACCTCTACTCCTGTCTCATCAGAAAAAGAGTAAAATATATTCCCTTCTTTTTTGGCTTCAAGAAGGGAAGATCCCTGAGTTGGAAGTGCCCTCCTGTTCTCATCATTACTGTCAATCAATAACGGTTGAGTGTCGGCATTCGCATGGCCATGAGTTAAAATATGCTCCCCCAAGGGTATTTCTTCCGTCGCAGTCATTAAGGAATGGTCCCTTGCTGAGCCGTTCGTAGGTAGTGGGGAGCTTTGAACTGCTTGATTATCTTGGGGCTGATTATCATCCACTACCCCCATTATGTTCTCACCAGTCCCAGAAAACGACATTGAAAATGTAGAGGTTGTATCACTTTGAGTGTTAGGAGAGATGTTAATAGCTTTCGGCGAGGTGATTGGAGCAATATCTGTATGGCAGTTAGTGTTAATGCCAGCAACACCATTAATAGCGCTTAAAGTACTTACAGTTAGATTTTCCTCCGGACTCTCCGCCGATGTAACTAGTGTAGGGGCTGGGCCACTTTTCTCTAATTGTTGCGGGGATAGTAGAACCTCGAGGGGTGCCCCTGTGCTAGGCGAATGTACTAGGGCATCCTCTGTATTTCCTACATTCCCCGGGGCCCCTTGCTTTCTCCTGAGTAGGTCCATAACCGTGTTACCAGGGCTTGCTACCTCTAGGGCGCTATTTATTTTCCGCTTGGTGGCTAAGACCTCTTGGCGTGGTAAACAGGTAGTTGGTGTCTTCTGGGCTTGTTTCCTCGTTTTGGCACCAATTATAGGAGCAGTGAACACACCAGCGCTTTGACTGCCTTCCCCAACCTGTTGTAGCTGTTGCTCCTCCAGTTCTGCCTCACGGAGTGCTCTTGCCGCTTTCGCAAGTCTCACTCTTGCAGCTGCTGATGAAGCTGATTTAGCCGGCATCTCCAGAGCTAGTCTCAAATTGGTAAAGCCTTCAAACGATACTAGCTCTGCTAAATTCAATATTTCCACAACAGCTCTTCCCAATCGTAGGCACAGGCTGTTGATGTCAAATTCCTTGCTGGGATGATCGAGGGTGTCCGTATTCAGCTCCAGTGTCTTGCTGCACACCCTCGATGTTACCGCATTCAGCTCCGCCCTGAGCTCCGCCCTGAGCTCCGCGGAGCCGCTACGCCAGTGCTCCCGCTCCCGCTCCCGCAGGGACTGCCACTGAGAGTCTGCCGGCGTAACGCTAGAGACACCCCATCCAAGCAAAATAATCAGTTCTCTACAAACTGATGAGCCGGCCGCCGGTAAGCCGCATTCATAGGGGGAAGGTTGTGTGACGGTAGCAGGTAGGCTCATATTGTTTGATAGCCGACTTTTGCTCCGTTTTCCGTTTTCCCGCCTCTGCAAACTTTTTCTCTCTCATTAGCCGCCTCCACTGAATGGGTCAGTCTGTGTATAGTTTATCCTGTCTAGGGTGTCTATGGTGTCATCTTATTTTTGCCGCTATCACTGCCACCGCTGCAGTCTACAATCTCCAGGCTTGAGATTTTTGCCACTAAAACGAATCCTCCATCATAAGCCTCGGCTAGACTCTCGCTGGTGTTGGCTCTCTATTCCATATATTTTCACGGAGCTCAGGCAGGACACTGCTGCGCAGTCTACGGTATTTCTGACGTATCTGTAGGCGCAAAAGTGACGCATTGCTGGAGTGTGTCACAAAAGTGACGCAACTCCAGCAATGTGTCCTTTCACGTGGGGCAAGCCCCATGTGAAAGGGCCTGCGTCAGTCTTACGCCTGCTGTGAGGCAGGCGTCAGAAATTGATGCATTTGTGTCCAAGAAGTGACGCAGTGAAATCTTATGGATTTCACTGCTTCACTTCTATGACCCTTTCTTGCGTCAGAACGCCCCCCCTGCATACATTATACCTGACGCAGGTATAATGTAGCGCGGGGGTTTACAAAGTGACACATCTACCTAGATGCGTCACTTTGTAATTATGGTGCAACAAGGCGCATTTTGTACGCTGCTGGTGTGTCACAAAAAGTGACGCACCAGCAGCGTAAAAATGACGCACAGCCTCATAAATAAGGCCCTATGTGTCTGGCTGGTCCCGAGGAGGTATTCGAACACTGGGCTACATCTGGCCCAGGACACGCCCCTCCCTCTGCAGATGTGTGACATACAGGAGACCCTGGCGGCCCAGGGGGGAGTGGGGGTCACCTGCAGCCCCTGCTGCAGTCGTTCAATCGATTCAAAAGGGGGTGGTGATGGACAGAGTATCTGAATTAAGCAGAACACTCCTACCAAGTCAAAAGATCAGGGCTTGATCCATCACCGTTTTTTAGCTCACTGCACCATCCCAGTTCAGAACCTGGCTACATGCAAATTAGTCTGACCCTGGCCCAGTGCATCATGGGAACAGGGCAGACCAAACTACCAAGCCAATTCTTCACTGGAAAGGAAACAAGCTTCCGGGGACCGGTTTCTGGCATTACAGCCGTCTTCAGCCCGGCTTGCTTGAATCCTGATGGTGCAGTGAGCAAGGGACTCACATCTGAGCACACCCTTCCACACTTGTGGTGGCCAAAACGATTCAAAAGGGGGTGGTGATGGACAGAGTATCTGAATTAAGCAGAACACTCCTACCCAGTCAAAAGATCAGGGCTTGATCCATCACCGTTTTTTAGCTCACTGTACCATCCCAGTTCAGAACCTGGCTACATGCAAATTAGTCTGACCCTGGCCCAGTGCATCATGGGAACAGGGCAGACCAAACTACCAAGCCAATTCTTTACTGGAAAGGAAACAAGCTTCCGGGGACCAGTTTCTGGTTTACAGCCGTCTTCGGCCCGGCTTGCATGAATCCTGATGGTGCAGTGAGCAAGGGACTCACATCTGACCATACCCTTCCACACTTGTGGTGGCCAAAACGATTCAAAAGGGGGTGGTGATGGACAGAGTATCTCAATTAGGCAGAACATTCCTACCCAGTCCAAAGATCAGGGCTTGAGCCATCACCGTTTTTTAGCTCACTGCACCATCCCAGTTCAGAACATGGCTACATGCAAATTAGTCTGACCCTGGCCCAGTGCATCATGGGAACAGGGCAGACCAAACTGCCAAGCCAATTCTTTACTGGAAAGGAAACAAGCTTCCGGGGACCGGTTTCTGGCATTACAGCCGTCTTCGGCCCGGCTTGCTTGAATCCTGATGGTGCAGTGAGCAAGGGACTCACATCTGAGCATACCCTTCCACACTTGTGGTGGCCAAAACGATTCAAAAGGGGGTGGTGATGGACAGAGTATCTGAATTAAGCAGAACACTCCTACCCAGTCAAAAGATCAGGGCTTGATCCATTACCGTTTTTTATCTCACTGTACCATCCCAGTTCAGAACCTGGCTACATGCAAATTAGTCTGACCCTGGCCCAGTGCATCATGGGAACAGGACAGACCAAACTACCAAGCCAATTCTTTACTGGAAAGGAAACAAGCTTCCGGGGACCGGTTTCTGGCATTACAGCCGTCTTCGGCCCGGCTTGCTTGAATCCTGATGGTGCAGTGAGCAAGGGACTCACATCTGAGCATACCCTTCCACACTTGTGGTGGCCAAAACGATTCAAAAGGGGGTGGTGATGGACAGAGTATCTGAATTAAGCAGAACACTCCTACCCAGTCAAAAGATCAGGGCTTGATCCATCACCGTTTTTTAGCTCACTGTACCATCCCAGTTCAGAATCTGGCTACATGCAAATTTGTCTGACCCTGGCCCAGTGCATCATGGGAACAGGGCAGACCAAACTACCAAGCCAATTCTTTACTAGAAAGGAAACAAGCTTCCGGGGACCGGTTTCTGGCATTACAGCCATCTTCGGCCCGGCTTGCTTGAATCCTGATGGTGCAGTGAGCAAAGGACTCACATCTGAGCACACCCTTCCACACTTGTGGTGGCCAAAACGATTCAAAAGGGGGTGGTGTTGGACAGAGTATCTGAATTAAGCAGAACACTCCTACCCAGTCAAAAGATCAGGGCTTGATCCATCAACGTTTTTTTAGTTCACTGCACCATCCCAGTTCAGAACCTGGCTACATGCAAATTAGTCTGACCCTGGCCCAGTGCATCATGGGAACAGGGCAGACCAAACTACCAAGCCAATTCTTTACTGGAAAGGAAACAAGCTTCCGGGGACCGGTTTCTGGCATTACAGCCGTCTTTGGCCCGGCTTGCTTGAATCCTGATGGTGCAGTGAGCAAGGGACTCACATCTGAGCATACCCTTCCACACTTGTGGTGGCCAAAACGATTCAAAAGGGGGTGGTGATGGACAGAGTATCTGAATTAAGCAGAACACTCCTACCCAGTCAAAAGATCAGGGCTTGATCCATCAACGTTTTTTTAGTTCACTGCACCATCCCAGTTCAGAACCTGGCTACATGCAAATTAGTCTGACCCTGGCCCAGTGCATCATGGGAACAGGGCAGACCAAACTACCAAGCCAATTCTTTACTGGAAAGGAAACGAGCTTCCGGGGACCGGTTTCTGGCATTACAGCCGTCTTCGGCCCGGCTTGCTCGAATCCTGATGGTGCAGTGAGCAAGGGACTCACATCTGAGCATACCCTTCCACACTTGTGGTGGCCAAAACGATTCAAAAGGGGGTGGTGATGGACAGAGTATCTGAATTAAGCAGAGCACTCCTACCCAGTCAAAAGATCAGGGCTTGATCCATCACCGTTTTTTAGCTCACTGCACCATCTTAATTCAGAACCTAGCTACATGCAAATTAGTCTGACCCTGGCCCAGTGCATCATGGGAACAGGGCAGACCAAACTACCAAGCCAATTCTTTACTGGAAATGAAACAAGCTTCCGGGGACCGGTTTCTGGCATCACAGCCATCTTCGGCCCGGCTTGCTTCAATCCTGATGGTGCAGTGAGCAAGGGACTCACATCTGAGCATACCCTTCCACACTTGTGGTGGCCAAAACGATTCAAAAGGGGGTGGTGATGGACAGAGTATCTGAATTAAGAAGAACACTCCTACCCAGTCAAAAGATCAGGGCTTTATCCATCACCGTTTTTTAGCTCACTGCACCATCCCAGTTCAGAACCTGGCTACATGCAAATTAGTCTGACCCTGGCCCAGTGCATCATGGGAACAGGGCAGACCAAACTACCAAGCCAATTCTTTACTGGAAAGGAAACAAGCTTCCGGGGACCGGTTTCTGGTATTACAGCCCTCTTCGGCCCGGCTTGCTTGAATTCTGATGGTGCAGTGAGCAAGGGACTCACATCTGAGCATACCCTTCCACACTTGTGGTGGCCAAAACGATTCAAAAGGGGGTGGTGATGGACAGAGTATCTGAATTAAGCAGAACACTCCTACCCAGTCAAAAGATCAGGGCTTGATCCATCACCGTTTTTTAGCTCACTGCACCATCCCAGTTCAGAACCTGGCTACATGCAAATTAGTCCGACCCTGGCCCAGTGCATCATGGGAACAGGGCAGACCAAACTACCAAGCCAATTCTTTACTGGAAAGGAAACAAGCTCCCGGGGACCAGTTTCTGGCATTACAGCCGTCTTCGGCCCGGCTTGCTTGAATCCTGATGGTGCAGTGAGCAAGGGACTCACATCTGAGCATACTCTTCCACACTTGTGGTTGCCAAAACGATTCAAAAGCGGGTGGTGATGGACAGAGTATCTGAATTAAGCAGAACACTTCTACCCAGTCAAAAGATCAGGGCTTGATCCATCACCGTTTTTTAGCTCACTGCACCATCCCAGTTCAGAACCTGGCTACATGCAAATTAGTCTGACCCTGGCCCAGTGCATCATGGGAACAGGGCAGACCAAACTACCAAGCCAATTCTTCAAGCAGTCGTTCAAGCGGGCGCCTCATTGTGAGTCCTAGGCGCACCACATTCTAGGCCAAGGATGTGTTCTGGAATATCAGTGACAGGGCATCATTTTAATTTTCCAAATAT